>NC_056627.2:58950536-60150536 GCF_002870075.4 Lactuca sativa | reverse complement strand
GTGTTTCAGGGGATTGTGATGGAAACAATGTAGTGAAGGGATGTTGTAAAGGATGATCAAAGATTGATGATATGGTTATATTTGTATTCGGGAGAATGAATGGTGGTAATGAAGTAGATAAGTTCGTAGATGAGATGGGTAATGAAGTAGATAAAATGATTGGCATTTTAGTTTCGACACTTGTGATAGGTGTCCTTGTATCAGATACGTTAACAACCATATCAGAAGTAGGTGCCTCCTCATGACCTGATTTGGTAGTGACTACTTTCGAGTGGAATGGTTGTTGTAGTGGAAATTTGCGAAGTAATGGGAAGAGAGATGTTTACCATTGGTGAAGTTGAAACAAGTGGAGTCTCAGGAACCACTTCATCTTCTGATGACTCATTGCGAATAATCGTCTTCCTTTTCTTGTACAGCTTCTTAGTAATGTGCATCGCAACATCTTGAGCTCTTCTTTTCTTTGACATAGGAGAAACAGGAGCCAGAATTTCTCTAAACATAGCCCCCTTACTACCCACTTCAGTTTTGCGAATAGTAGGATAGGCAGTCTTCTTATGTGACAACTTGCGAAGCTTCTTTAAGACCCCTGACTTAGTCGGTATGATCTCCTTCGCAGGTTTGGTAGATGGCTCAATCTTCTCAAAGCGTTTTACCTCCTTTTGAGTCTTCTTCTTCTTCTTGGATGACTCACCACTAACTTCAAGTAGCACTCCTGTTCGCACATAACGATCAAAAGTCTTCATGTATCAAACTAACACCTTGTGATTAGAGGACACTTTGCGAAGCATTGCATCAGGAATTCTTGCAACACTTGTGAAGATATTTACATCATCTTCAACAGCTTTGGGAAATTGGTACAAAGAGAACTCTGCGACATCTCCTCCTTCAGGAACTTGAATTCCTTCTTTCACATATACTTTTTCCAAAATCAAACTCCAATACCTTGCATAAGAAATCCCTTTATCAACACTGGTGTTTTCTAAGCTTTTGATGAACTCCTTCCAAAGCTGAGTTCCATAATCGACACTTAGATCGTAGTAAATTCCCATAACCATTGCATAAACCTCCAGTCTTCCCCTGTCTAGACCAACACTCCTTCCGATCAAGCATCGTAGAAAGATTCCAAACAAGAAGTTCCAAATGCAGGGTAAGCTTGATTTCCTGAAATCACTTATCTTTTCAAGAGTGGGTTGATGTCCCATCTCACTGAACATGCAGATAATCTGTGAGTTGGTGGGCTTAAAGAACGGTGGGTTATGAGGAATGTTCAAGAATTTGATGAACATGTTCTTGGTAAGACAAACCCTTTTGTTATTCACCAGGTTGAAGGTTATCACATCTGTTGCATAGTTGAATGACACAGTTGATGTCGCTATTGACAACCAAGTCATAGGAACTGGGAATGAACTGAACATAGCAGTTGACAATGCTGATTTTTTCAGTGCAACCATCAACATCTTCAATTCTTCTGGATAAGATGAGACATTGGGATCAACTTGGAAATTTGTGCTTTGAATCTTCATGAGGGACTCTGAAATAACTTCTTTTGTGTTTGATTGAGTAGCGGCCATTGTTAATCTGAGAAATTGCTTGAAAAAAAAAATTAGGGCTTTTTGTTCGTCTGAAAATTTTGAATCACGTAATGATTCTGAGAAAAGATTATCCATTTTATATGTTAATCCCAAAGATGAACCGTTTCTAAAAATAGAGTAGGCTACGTGTTCCTGGAAACGTGCAATCAATAGTCGTTGTAATGATCATTCCCCATAAAATGCCTTGAAACTAGGGCCAACTGTTACTGGAAATTGTTTGTGAGTACAACTGTGTGAAAGAAAACCCTTCGGTATCGAGGTTGGGCTCTTTCGTTTATGGGATTTTAAATGAAGTCATTTACTAATTTTGCGAAATCTTCAGCCTAAGTTGGTATTACTTAGAACCTCAAGGATTTTGTGAGTGCATGTGATTCAAAGAAATGAGATAAGAAGCAAGTTAAAAATTTGTTTTTGGGATTTTGTGATGTTAAATTTTATTGACACAAAGCAGTAAAACCCCGGGCAAATGCTACTTCATTAATTACCAAGAGAGGTAATCAACTTCTTTCGCATTTTCCTGTGACATACAATCGAATACTTATAGAGAAGTATCGAAGGGCTTCTTTTATAGGCTTAATATGGTGGTTTGAAAATTTCGTTACATATCATCCTAAACATAAGGTGAGTAATTGTAACTGAAATTACTTGTTTGAACATTGTGTTCAGGGACAAGATTGCTTTGGACTATTTTTGAAAAATGACAAGGATTTCAGATATATACTCACACAGAAATTATATTACAAAAAAATTGAAGTGTTGGACCCTGTTGGGAAACAAACTTCGTGGGCTTCGAAAATTTGATCAGGATCACTCATAAGAATGAATATAATTTGGAGTATATGAAATATTAGGTGCAGAAACAAGTGTTTCGTAAAAATCTGGAACATAGTTCCCCGTCAATTCCTTAATTTGCGAAGTTTGTGGGTTTCACTTATTTCACGGACTCATGAAACAAAATCATTAACACAGAATGATGACATGTCTAAATCACGATTGGTTTGATCAAGTGACCTCATGGACATGTGTCTTTGTGTATGTATCGTGTTAAGAAATTTTGTGATGAAAATGATTGGTTATAAGATCGAATGTACCTCTGTTATTTGTGGATCAAACAAAAAACTCTTTACTCATGTGAGAAGAGTAAGGTAGCTCTTTTGACTAATGCGAATATAAGCCTGATTGGGAAGAAATTTTCATAAGATAATTTCATTAAGGGTTTCGTTTCTCACACATAGAGTCATATGAGGCTTGGGTCAACATGCTGCAGCATGCTTCTAGGGACATCCTAACTAGTACATAGTTGAAAGAAATGATACCTTCCCATAGAAACATAAGAATGACCTCTTCGCATTTTGCTCTTGACTAATACTGAAAACACACAAAACTTAAAGAACAAAGTTAAATGAAAAATGTTTTTGTGATTTTTTATTTTTCAAATATAAAAGAACAAAAACGAAATCTAATTTTAACAATCTTAAGAAAATATTTTTGAGTTTTATATTTTTCGAAAATGAAAGACAAAATAAAAGAAAATCTTTTTGTTGTTTTTGAATTTTTCAAAAAATACACAAACAAATGAAAATATTTTTGGTTTTTCGTGTTTTTCGCAAAGCAGAAAAGAACAAAATTAAATTGAACCTCAGTTACCAAATGTGTGAATGCGAAGCCGCTTAACGCACAGTAACTTCTGAATGATTCTGATTCAGAGCTGCTGAATGGACCTTTCATTCTTGAGTGATTGATTTTGGCACTGAATTCACATCGATCATCCCTAAACCTGCTAAAATTCTCGCAAATGATTTTTCATCAAGAGGTTTAGTAAAAATATTAGCAAGTTGTTCAGTGGTTTTAACAAAATGTACTTCAATATTCCCATCTTCCACACTATCTGTGATAAAGTGATATCGAAGAGCAATATGTTTTGTCTTTGAGTGTTGTATTGGATTATGACAAATGCGAATTGCACTTTGAGAATCATAATACAATGGAATCTTTTTCATATTTATAGCATAATCACGAAGTTGACACTGAATACAAATGATTTGCGAAGTGCAAGCAGTAGCTGAAATATATTCAGCTTCAGCAGTTGATATAGCAACACAAGTTTGCTTCTTTGTCACACCCCGAAAATCAAAGGCAGAAACATTTCCGGGGTGGACTCCACATTGTGTATCAAATCCAATGTACGTAGTAATCACAGTAAACAACCATTACATTACATATATATATGAAAGTTTACATTTGGTTCAAAAGTAAATTGTACAAAAGTTATACATATATCATATGAACAAAACGAGACGAGTCTTCCATGCACTCCGTCTTCACCAAAAGAGATCACCGGTACCTGTCTAATGTGGACCTGAGAATACACGCAGTTTGAAAATCAGCATAAAGCTGGTGAGTTCATAAGCGGTTTTGTTTTATGAAAATGTATCGGTGTCCTTTAGTGTTCCGAAAAGGTTTGTTATCCAAGAAAATCCCATATTTTTTTATATTGAACAGTTTAGTTATCTTTCATTACAGTTCAATTACGCGTTATAAGTTACCCCAAGAAAATCCCATATTTTCCTAAATGCAAGATTTATTGAATAACACAGAGTATAGTTTAATACACAAAACTATATATTGAAAATCATAGGATTACTATGCCAAATTAGATATGAAATACTATAATATACACGAACTGTAGAGAGAAAGTAGTTTGAAAACCTTGGGACTAACATCCCGAACTTGTTACAAGATAGTTTTATATACTAGGAAATATGGATTGAAAACCATGGGACTACTATCTCGAACTAGATATAAGATTGTTTGATAAAACCCGAGGATCACTATCCCGAACTAGATATAAGATAGTTGGATAAAGTCATGGGATTATCATCCCGTACTAGATATAGTTTCAAACGATGAGATTACTATCCCGTACAAGATATAGATTTGAAATCATGGGACTATCATCCCGTACTAGATATAAGATATATACATACTGAAAACCATGGGAATAACATCCCGTACCAGATACAAGTTCGATAGACTGAAAACCATGGGACTACCATCCCGGACTAGATACATGATAGTTTGATAAAACCATGGGATCACTATCCCGAACTAGATATAGATTCTAAAACCAAAGCTGTGAATAAACTTATATTAATACGTATTGTGAGTCGGGTAACCATACAGATACGACAACGAGACCTCCTTGACGTTTGTCAGACGTCGGACGATATCCAGAATTTGTCACCCCATGCATGCCCGCCTACTGTAGCTAGCAGTTAAGGTGTGGGATTGTTAGTCCCGAATAGATCTATTCACAAATTCCTCGCTCTCCCTCCAGGAGACTCTGGTTACACTTCCGGGGAGGATTTACTGATCATCCATAAAGGGTAGTGACTACTCACAAACTAGTACTAAACTATTCACAGGATTCTCATACGATATCAAACATACAAAGATTATGAAACATAATATAATGAAAATAGATACATACAATGAAATTATCTGGCAATACATTCAAATGATATGGAGATAAACTGACTCAGACATAGTTTATCTAATAACCTTATATAGATATCAGTACATGATATAAAAAGAACTACAGAACCCCAAATTATTCCCATAATAATTTGATTAGTTTGATTATTGTCTTAACTAAAATCCATTTAGTTGTAATTGATAAATCATTCCTTATGCTCAGCATAATACATAAGGAGTAAAAGTGTTTATAGGTTTGCCAGATATTGTTTGAAACATATCAATGTTATGATTCGAAAACAGTTATAGTTTGCTTGTATTCCCCCCCTAAAAAACATTGAAAAACATAGAAAAGGCATAGGGGTATGAACTCACCGGACGAGAAATGTGATGATTTCGGATGCTAAATGTTGGTCCGGGGCTTGCAAACACACGAGATTCCTAAGTATAATGTAAAGATACACATTTGTATCTAATTAGGACTTAGATTGATTATTTGATAGGAACAATTACTTCTAGTCACGAAAACACCCCGATACAAGTGTTTGGAGGGACCCGGGTGACATTTGGGGACACATATAGCTAGGATATTGAATTGGGACTCCAAATGAACACTCCTTAGGGAGTTTACGGCCCTAATGACCCCCTCCCCATGAGTTTACGGCCGTAAACTCATGGTGGGGTGATTTATGGCACAAATTGGCTTGAAACACTTAGGGATAATTGCTAGACTTTGGTTTAAGGGCTTGGAATAAATTTTATACATCAAATGGACATACTTAAGGGAGTTTACGGCCTAGCATAGGACTCATGGCCGTAAAATCTCAAATCCCCATGAATAAGTGTTCTTAAGGTCTCAAAGTTAATTACATGTGATTCTAAAAGTTCCTACAAGCCTTAAAATGATTTTTGGACACAAAATGACATACTTTTAGGAGTTTACGGCCATGGAGCACCTTCTATGGCCGTAAACTGTCAGATGAAGAGTTTTGATGTGTTTAAGGTCCTTAAACTATTTTTGGTTTGTCTTATGATTTATTCCAAGGCTTTTGGTGGTGTTGGATGGCTTTCTAACACCTTGAAATTGAGTTTACACCATGATTTAAGGAGTTTACGGCCCAAGCACATGCCTTGGATGTAAACTCATATAAATCCCCCAAAAATTATGTTTAAAGTGTTCCAAGGCTAAAGCAATTATTCTAGAAGTCATATCCATGTGTTGTTGGGGTTTACGAAGGGTTTAAGGGCTTAAAAACCCTTTAATTATGAGTTTAAGGCCTAAACACCATCCTTGGCCGTAAACTCATATACAAGTCCCCAAATTATAGATTAAGGCATTCTAGGTCCATTCCATAAAGCCATCTATCCATATCTAATGTCCAATTGTGTTTTGGAAGGGTTTTATTGCTCCAAAAACCCATTTCATATGAGTTCACGGCCTAGGACTATTCCAGGGCCGTAAACTCATGAATGTGGTCTTATTCCATGTTTTGAACTCGAATTTGAAGGCTAGGGAGGTTACATATCCAGTTAGGGAAGGTACCTCAAAGATTTGGAGCCTAAAATTGATGATTTGGACCCTTAAACTTGGATTTTAGGAGAGAGGTTAGAGAGAGAGTAAAGAGAGGAAGAAAAAGCTTCAAATGAATGTTTAAACACGTTTATATAGGTCTTAAAACTTGGACACGGTGGAATTCTACCCGATACCGGCCTTAAACGGGGCTTTAGGTCGCACCCGATTAAGTTTCCGTCACCCGGCGGGGACGTTTCTAGGCTTTTTAAAATAAATGTTTTTGGGCTAGATATATGAGTTCCTATAAGGTTTGGACACTCATTGGATTAAAATAAACGTATAAATTTATTTAATTTAACCCAAAACGGAAACGAAACGAATTGATTAACGGCGTATTTTACGGGTAGAACGGGTTTTCGACAATGGAAAACTTCGGGTTGTTACATTATCCCCCCGTTAGAGGGAATTCCGTCCCGAAATTCAAAGATTAATATATAGATCATGAATTTCAAATGAAACACGAATGGATTTGTTGCCTCGGATCTTCACTTTCTCAAGTGGAATTAGGTCTCTACTGGGCGTTCTAGCGAATTCTCATTATCGGGACGTGTCTTTGTTTTGCACATTGACTCTCTCTCAATATATGATATCAATCAGTTTTCTCATGGAAGTTCCAACCCTGGACGACTTCGGTTTCCTCAAAGGAACCACTAGGGTTTCGTCGAGTAGGTGCTTCTAAGGATTCGAGATGTGATGTACTGGATAGATGTTATCAAGCTCTAAGGGCATCCGAAATCTGAAGATTGCATAATCGATTTCTACGAAGATCTCGAAAGGTCTGATGTGGAACTAAACTAGACATTCGAAAGAAATTCCCGGGAATCCTTCGGGAAAACATTTAGAGGAAAGAGCTGCTAACTTCCCATTTCTCAATGATCACAGAAACGAGGGATGCGTGGTAATTCATATCGGGAAAAACTTTTGAGTTCTAAGGCATGGAATGATACGAAGGTTTGATGCCGAAGATCATGAGAACCAGGTCGAGGAAAAGATCTAGACGAGCGACCCTTTCGAAACCAAGGATAACAACATGAATGAGACTCGGCCATTTCATGTTAAACATAGCATCAAGTATTTCGTGAAAAGTTTTCCCTTTTAAAATCGAATGGAACAGAATAGTCCTCCGGACTGAGGATTTAATCTATAGGTACGAAGTTAGTGTTCTCTATCTCACTGGTTAGTCATCTCGACGGTACACATTTCGATTACATACGAAGGATTGAGTTTAGAAAATGTTCGAATAGATAGATAACAGGTTTCCCTTTTTGTACTAAAATCGAAAAGAGTTGCAGGTATAAGAATTATCAAAGAGAAGTATACCTGCAGCGATAGAGGGATCAGTGGTTGTAGCTGCTTTGGGGCAATTCCTTTTGAAGTGCCCTGCTGCGCCACAATTGTAGCAGGCCGGACTAATTCCCGCTCCAGATGATTGGTTCGTTGATTTGGCTGGTTTTCTGCAGGTTCGAGCAAGGTGGCCCTTATTGCCACAGTTGCCGTAGATCCTTTCGCGACATGGACCAGGAATGCGGTGGTGGTAGTTGCACTTACTACACCAAGGAAGGGTACCAGTGTATCCACTGGCGGGAGTTTGGGTTGTGGAACCGACAGCTGAAATAGCAACAGGGGCAGTAGCAGCATGGACTGCTACTGTTTGTTGTTTCTTAGAAGACCCTTGTGTACTCTGGGCCTTCCGCTTGTTCCAGGATTTCTTTTTGCTTCTGCCTCCACTGGTGACTGGCTCGGGGGTGGTAGCCTCCTCATCAGAGTTGTCTTCGTGATCGATCAGAATTTTCGCAATACATTTAGCGCTGTCATAGGTGTCTGGCTTCGCAGCTAAGACATTCCCTTTTGTTGGCTGGGTCAACCCCCAGATGAACCTCTCAATCTTTTTACTCTTCGGGGTAACCATTCCCGGACAGAGTAACGCCAGATCATCGAATCTTGAAGTATAAACAGCTATGTCGGAACCCTTCATCTTAAGGTTCCAAAGTTCGTGTTCTAGCATCTGGAGTTCGCCCCGAGGGCAATATTCTGCGAGTAGAAACTCCTTCATAGCTTCCCAACTCATAGCATTCACTACAGGTAAAGTTAAAGATTTGACTCGGCCGTTCCACCAAGTCAGGGCTTTGTCAAGGAAAATGCAGGCGGCGAACTTTACTTTGTCGGACTCCGAACAAGCGCATATTTCAAAGATTGATTCGATTTTCTCGAACCATCGGGTGAGGGAAATGACACCTCCAGTGCCATCAAAGGATGTCGGTTTTGCGCTCATAAAGTCTTTATAGGAACCCCCTTTTGGTGTCCCTGGCTATCTTCTGGGTTTTGGGTTCCACCCCCTGAACCACTAGAGTTCAGTTGAGGTAGGAGAGCTGATATGGTGGCAGAAACGGTTGCCTGAAGTGTTTCCAAATCGATTTGAATAGGAGGTGGTGGCGGAGGAGGATTGCTGTTGTTCTTTGAGCTGGGTCTCTTTCTGGGAGGCATCTTGATCTAAAAAGATCAGGAAAGAGAGGATCATAAGTCCTCTGAATTGAATCAATAGATAAGGAACAGGGGATATCTCATCAAGACAAATATAACATCATACTAAGCGATAAAGTAGGAAGGAGTTATCAAGACAGAACATTTTATCGCTAGAGGAATGATTCAAGGAACAATGCATATATGAGAACTTTCTACCAAGCGTCGGTTCGAGAAATACTCCCGTAGTATTTCATGGTTTGCTGCAGCGACGATTCATTGTTTGGGATATTGGGTAAGTTTTAGGCATGCTGCGTACCACAGTCACTCCCAAGCACATGTTGGTCGTGTCTCGAATGAATATAGTTGGCCAGGCTATATTGATCCTAGACACAACTACATAACTGCCCAGGTTTAACCGCGGTGTACAACACTCATTTACTTATGTTTTGTTCTAGTTGTAGTTACGGATTTCGACGGTTCGGTATACTTGTATACTTTTGAAAATACTTATAGTTTGAAGATACTTTTAATTCAGAGCACTGAGGCCCTTTAGTGTTTATAGTTTTATACCATGTAAGGTTTGGTATACTCCGTTCACTATAAACAAGGGCTCTGATACCAATCTGTCACACCCCGAAAATCAAAGGCGGAAACATTTCCGGGGTGGACTCCACGTTGTGTATCAAATCGAACGTACATAGTAATCACAGTAAACAACCATTACATTACATATATATATATATATATATATATATATATATATATATATATATATATATATATATATATATATATATATATATATATATATATATATATATGAAAGTTTACATTTGGTTCAAAAGTAAATTGTACAAAAGTTATACATATATCATATGAACAAAATGAGACGAGTCTTCCATGCACTCCGTCTTCACCAAAAGAGATCACCGGTACCTGTCTAATGTGGACCTGAGAATACAAGCAGTTTGAAAATCAGCATAAAGCTGGTGAGTTCATAAGCGGTTTTGTTTTATGAAAATGTATCGGTTTCCTTTAGTTTTCCGAAAAGGTTTGTTATCCAAGAAAATCCCATATTTTCTTATATTGAACAGTTTAGTTATCTTTCATTACAGTTCAGTTACGCGTTATAAGTTATCCCCAGGAAAATCCCATATTTTCCTAAATGCAAGATTGATTGAATAACACAGAGTATAGTTTAATACACAAAACTATATATTGAAAATCATAGGATTACTATCCCGAATTAGATATGAAATACTATAATATACACGAACTGTAGATAGAAAGTAGTTTGAAAACCTTGGGACTAACATCCAGAACTAGTTACAAGATAGTTTGATATACTAGGAAATATAGATTGCAAAACCATGGGACTACTATCCCGAACTAGATATAAGTTTGTTTGATAAAACCCTGGGATCACTATCCCAAACTAGATATAAGATAGTTGGATAAAGTCATGGTATTATCATCCCGTACTAGATATAGTTTCAAACCATGAGATTACTATCCCGTACAAGATATAGATTTGAAATCATGGGACTATCATCCCGTACTAGATATAAGATATATATACATACTGAAAACCATGGGAATAACATCCCGTACCAGATACAAGTTCGATAGACTGAAAACCATGGGACTACCATCCCGGACTAGATACATGATAGTTTGATAAAACCATGGGATCACTATCCCGAACTAGATATAGATTCTAAAACCAAAGCTGTGAATAAACTTATATTAATACGTATTGTGAGTCGGGTAACCATACTGATACGACAACGAGACCTCCTTGTCGTTTGTCAGACGTCGGACGATATCCAGAATTTGTCACCCCATGCATGCCCGCCTACTGTAGCTAGCAGTTAAGGTGTGGGATTGTTAGTCCCGAATAGATCTATTCACAAATTCCTCACTCTCCCTCCAGGAGACTCTGGTTACGCTTCCGTGGAGGATTTACTGATCATCCATAAAGGGTAGTGACTAATCACAAACTAGTACTAAAGTATTCACAGGATTCTCATACGATATCAAACATACAAAGATTATGAAACATAATATAATGAAAATAGATACATACAATGAAATGATCTGGCAATACATTCAAATGATACGGAGATAAACTGAATCAGACATAGTTTATCTAATAACCTTATATAGATATCAGTAGATGATATAAAAAGAACTACAGAACCCCAAATTATTCCCATAATAATTTGATTAGTTTGATTATTTTCTTAACTAAAATCCATTTAGTTGTAATTGATAAATCATTCCTTATGCTCAGCATAATACATAAGGAGTAAAAGTGTTTATAGGTTTGCCAGATATTGTTTGAAACATATCAATGTTATGATTCGAAAACAGTTAAAGTTTGCATGTATCCCCCCCCTGAAAACATTGAAAAACACAATAAAGGCGTTGGGGTATGAACTCACCGGACGAGAAATGTGACGATTTCGGATGCTAAACGTCGGTCCGGGGCTTGCAAACGCACGAGGTTCCTAAGTATAATGTAAAGATACACATTTGTATCTAATTAGGACTTAGATTGATTATTTGATAGGGACAATTACTTCTAGTCGCGAAAACACCCCGATACAAGTGTTTGGAGAGACCCGGGTGACATTTGGGGACACATATAGCTAGGATATTGAATTGGGACTCCAAAAGAACACTCCTTAGGGAGTTTACGGCCCTAATGACCCCCTCCCCATGAGTTTACGGCCGTAAACTCATGGTGGGGTGATTTATGGCACAAATTGGCTTGAAACACTTAGGGATAATTGCTATACTTTGGTTTAAGGGCTTGGAATAAATTTTATACACCAAATGGACATACTTAAGAGAGTTTACAGCCTAGCATAGGACTCATGGCCGTAAACTCTCAAATCCCCACGAATAAGTGTTCTTAAGGTCTCAAAGTTAATCACATGTGATTCTAAAAATTCCTATAAGCCTTAAAATGATTTTTGGACACAAAATGACATACTTTTAGGAGTTTACGGCCATGGAGCACCTTCTATGGCCATAAACTCTCAAATGAATAGTTTTGATGTGTTTAAGGTCCTTAAACTATTTTTGGTTGGTCCTATGATTTATTCCAAGGCTTTTGGTGGTGTTGGATGGCTTTCTAACACCTTGAAATTGAGTTTACACCATGATTTAAGGAGTTTACGGCCCAAGCACATGCCTTGGCCGTAAACTCATATAAATCCCCCAAAAATTATGTTTAAAGTGTTCCAAGGCTAAAGCAATTATTCTAGAAGTCATATCCATGTCTTGTTGGGGTTTAGGAAGGGTTTAAGGGCTTAAAAACCCTTTAATTATGAGTTTACGGCCTAAACACCATCCTTCACCGTAAACTCATATACAAGTCCCCAAATTATAGATTAAGGCATTCTAGGTCCATTCCATAAAGCTATCTAGCCATAACTAAGGTCCAATTGTGTTTTGGAAGGGTTTTATTGCTCCAAAAACCCATTTCATATGAGTTCACGGCCTAGGACTATTCCAGGGTCGTAAACTCATGAATGTGGTCTTATTCCATTTTTTGAACTCGAATTTGAAGGCTAGGGAGGTTACATATCAACTTAGGGAAGGTACCTCAAAGATTTGGAGCCTAAAATTGATGATTTGGACCCTTAAACTTGGATTTTAGGAGAGAGGTTAGAGAGAAAGTAGAGAGAGGAAAAAAAAGCTTCATATGAATGTTTAAACACGTTTATATAGGTCCTAAAACTTGGACACGGTGGAATTCTACCCGATATCGGCCTTAAACGGGGCTTTAGGTCGCACCTGATTAAGTTTCCGTCACCCGGCGGGGACGTTTCTAGGCTTTTTGAAATAAATGTTTTTGGGCTAGATATATGAGTTCCTATAAGGTTTCGAAACTCATTGGATTAAAATAAACGTATAAATTTATTTAATTTAACCCAAAAAGGAAACGAAACGAATTCATTAACGGCGTATTTTACGGGTAGAACGGGTTTTCGACAATGGAAAACTTCGGGTTGTTACATTCTTCGACTGCCAACTCACCAATTTTCCATCCAATAGATGACATCCACCACTTGTACTTTTTCTATCCAAAATACATCTTCCTAGATTAGCATCTGAAAAAGCTTGAATGAAGAATCTCGATTTCGAAGGATACCAAAGTCCTAACGAAATTGTCCCCTTAAGATAGCGAAAAGTATTTTTCACTACAGTTAAGTGACGTTTTCTGGGATTAACTTGATACCTAGCACAATTACATACTGAAAACATAATATCAGGTCTGCTTGCAGTTAAGTACAATAAAGACCCTATCATGCTTCGATAAAGTGTTAAATCAATAGCAGGAGTATCTAACGAAGGAGTTAGTCTTGTTCCCACTGCCATTGGTACTCTAAGCTTCGTGCTGTTTGTCATTCCAAACTTTTCGAGCAGATTCTTTGTATATTTTTCTTGAATGATGAAAATTCCATCCCTCTTCTGTCTTATATTTAAACCAAGAAAATTATTAATTTTTCCCATCATGCTCATTTCAAATTGACTCTTCATGAGATTTTCAAATTTTGTAGACAATACTGGGTCGGTTGAGCCAAAAATAATATCATCAACATAAATTTGAACAAGCATAAGATGATTCCCAACTTTCTTGTGAAATAATGTGGGGTTAACTGATCCTTGTTTAAATTTAGATTGTTTCAAAAAATTTGTAAGTGTTGCATACCAGGCTCTTGGTGCTTGTTTTAACCCATAAACTGCTTTGTCTAGTATGTAAACATGATCAGGATGTTCCTCATTATAAATCCTGGTGGTTGTTCAACATAAACTGTTTATTCTAGTTCTCCATTTAAGAATGCACACTTAACATCCATTTGAAAAACATCAAAGTCTTTGTGAGCTTCATAAGCTAAAAATATGCGAACTGCTTCGAGTCTTGCGACAGGAGCAAATGTTTCTTCATAGTCTATTCCTTCTTGTTGCGAATAGCCTTTAACAACTAGTCTAGCTTTATTTTGAATAATATTGCCATCTTTGTCGGTTTTTTTTTTGAAAATCCATTTTAATCCGACAATCGAAACATCAGAAGGTTTACGAATTAATCTCCAAACCTTGTTTTGTTCAAACTCAGCCAGTTCAGATTGCATAGCAACAACCCAATCTGAGTGTTCCATAGCATTCTTTACTTTCTTTGGATCTATTTTCAAAATAAAAACATTATACATACATAATTCTTGGTTCGCATTCAGTACCTCATTATTCGCACGAATTTGAGCTCTTGTCAACAAACCATCTTGTGGATTCCCAATCACCTGTTCTTTGGGATGATTCCTTGTCCGTTTCTCAAGTGGTGGAAAATCATGATTGAATTTTAATGGTGCATCTTCGTACATATCTTCATTTTTAGATCCTGCAACAGAAAAATTATAATTTAATTCATGAATTTCAACATTTTCATCAAGATTAATTGTCTCTGTTTCATCATGCTCCCCCTCAACATGATGTTCATCTTGATGCTCCCCCTAAAAATGTTGTTCCTGTTGATCATTTAAAGGTAATTGCGAATGCTCCCCCTCAACTTGATTACTCATAGTCTCATTCTCCCCCTCGAAAGTTTGCTCTCCATGTATATTTGTGGTCGTATGCTCCTCCTCCATACGAACTTCAGGCACACTTTCGCAAGATATTGAATTTGTAGTAAGTGTTGAATCATCAGTATGTTTTGAGGATTCTGATGTTTGATTATCAGGAGAATGAACTTCCACATCAATTGCCCTGTGAGGAATTCCGAAAATTAAGTCATAATCAAAATCATTGATATCTGAATTTTCAATTTGAGTATCTGAATCAACAAGAATTGATTTATTTTCAAATTTACTATCCGTTTGTTTAAGATAGTAATCATCGAAGCTTAAATTGAAAGTTTCTTCAACTTTTCTTATTCGCTTGTTTAACACCCTCTATGCAACTGAATTTTGCGAATATCCTAAGAATATGCCTTCATCAGCTTTCGCTTGGAACTTGGTCAAATTATCTTTTAAATTCATTAAAACACTTGCAACCAAAAACATGGAAAAAAATTACATTAGGTTTTCGATTGTTGAGTATTTCATATGGACTAATATTGAATCTTCGATGAATGAATGAACGATTCTGAGTAAAACATGCAGTCGACACAACTTCAGCCTAAAGATATTGAGGTAAATTCGCATATGTTAGCATGGTCCTTGCCACTTCGCATAGAGACCTATTTCTTCTTTCAACAACACCATTTTGTTGTGGAGTATATAGTGATGAGAAATTATGCCAAATGCCTTTGGCTGTGAGAAATGAATCCAACGTTTGATTTTTAAACTCAGAACCATTGTCACTTTTAATTCTGCGAACATTCTTTTTAAGACTCATCTCAATGTTTTTGATAAAATCAATCATCGTCTGAGCAACTTCAGATTTTAACCTGAGAAAGATACCCATGTAAATCGAGAAAAATCATCAACAATAACTAAAATGTACCACTTTTTATCGATTGTAGCGACAGTCGACGGTCCACATAAGTCAATGTGAAGAAGTTCCAACAGTTCCAGGATTTTTGAATCTATCACAATTGGATGACCTTTTCTATGTTGTTTTCCTTGTTCGCAAGCTGCACACAAAGTATCATTATCAAATTTCAGTACAGGTAAACCTCGAACCAAATCTTCAGTGACAAGCTTGTTAATATTGCGAAAGTTCAAATGAGACAATCTTATATGCCAAATCCAGCTAACATCATTAGAGGCCTTCGACAATAGACACACTGCAGGTTTGCCCACAATCGGTTTGATGTTGAGTGTGAACATGTCTCCATATCTTTTGGATTTGAGAAGTACTTCATTTGTCTCTACTTCGGAAATGATACTTCCTTCTTCATTGAACACAACCTGATTTCCAGTACCCACAACAAGTTGCGAAAGACTAATCAAGTTATGTTGAAGACCTTCGACATAAGCAACCCTATTAACTGTAAATTGTCCATTTGTGATGTTTCCATAACCTTTCACTTGACACTTGTGATTGTATCCAAATTTGACTACTCCAGCATTTTCCAAGCTTCTATAATCTCGCAAGTTTTCCTTTCTTCCAGTCATGTGATGAGAGCAACCACTGTCAATATACCATTTCGCATCATATTGCTCGTCACATATCACCTGCATTTAATGAAAGAATTTAGGAACCCAAGACTTGTTGGGTCCTTCATTAGTAGCATTGAACAAATTCTTTGAATTTAAAAACCATGTTTTCACTTTGTCTGTGACATTATCGATTAAATCAAGATCATCAAATCTAGATATTGAAATATAGTTGTTCGATAGTTTTGGATTTCCATTGACTTTCAGCTCATCCTTCAAAACCTTCGCAACTTTCACAACTGGTTTCCACTTTTGTACTGGAACTTGCGAATCATGAGATGATGAACTACTAGTAGAAGACTCATTCACAAACTTGTCGAATGCAGTCTTTATCTGTTGCTTTGAAAACTTTCCATTTTGGTATTGTTTTCGTTGCCCTTCAAGCCAATTGTTGATCGTATATACATCAAATTTTCCTTTTGTATACGAAACTTAGGTCGGTTCTGTGATCGAAGGATTTGGAAATTTTGGTTGTTTGGGTGAAAATTTTGGTTTCATTTGAGTTTTGACATTCAAAGTTGGTGAATTATTCGTTAATTTTCTACCATTTTGAAACTTATGATCATTCAAAAAAATTTGCGAAGTCTCAAATTTTCTAATGTTGTCAAATTCTCGAACAGATTCATCTGTATTTTTCATTAAAATTTTGTCAACAGAATATATTGGTTTGTGAAAACTTCTATCCTTTTGTTTGTTTATTCTCTGAAATTTTGATGGTTTTGTTCTTGGAATTTGTACTTTCGCAACTTTAGGTTTATCATTAGACACAACTTGCCAAAAGATTTCTTTTCTTGCTTTTCGTTTTGAAACATTGTTTTCTTTTGAATACTTTCCAACCATCAACTTAAATTCATGAGAATTCAATTTCACTTCCATCTTTAGTTTTTATCTTTTTTAAAAACTTTGTTTTCTTTTTCACTTTTAACCATCCATTTTTGTGATGATTTTTGGCGTTGAAAAACATAAGAGTTTTGAGTTAAATTGTTTTCTACCGTATTTTGATTTTCAAAGAAACCTTCGGTAGTTGACCTTTTGTTGTCATTTTCAACCATTTTGTTGAATTCAGACTTGATTTTCTCAACATTTCCAGCAATGACATAGACTTGATTTGGAAAAATCGTGTTATCAGTGCATGTAAAATTCGGATATACCACACTATTGATTTCCAAATAATGTGCACCTTTGTCATTAAGAACTTTGTCGAATTCTTTTGTATTATCAAACACTTGATTAACAACAACACGTTGAGGTGACTCATGAAAATCTTTCACTTCTTCTTCGTCTTCATCAGTGTCATCTGACTTACAACCTTCAACTTCCACATTGTCAAAGTCACAAGTTTGTGAAGTAGAGGGTTTATCATTTTCATCCTTTACTATTGAATCAACTATAATTTCTTTACCTTTGACCTTAAATGTTATATTAATGATAGATAGTTGAGAACAATCAACCTCTTCTTCCTCTTCGATCTCACTGATTTCACTCACATTATCTGAATTGTCATCGACATCAGCATAATTGTGTTGAGAATCAAGAGTTGAAGTTTCAGTTTTCTTTAAGATTTTCACTTGTTCATTCATTTTCAAAACTTTCATTAACAATATTAACCAATTCATTCACATTCAAAAATTCATCAATTTTGACAATACCATATGCGAATCAATCATCAGGTATTTTGTGAAATTGAGCAATAGTATTGTCGCAGTCATAAGAAACAACATCAACTTTTTCGTGTTCCAATTCAATAAAAGGTAGTAGTTTCCTATGTTGTTATTTACTTATCTCAGATGAATGATGTAAAGCTATTAACTTCACATATAAAGGTTTAGCAGAGTTACAATAAATGTTTCGTTATGCTAGTAACAACCTAACTTCTTTATCAAGATTGTCCCTATCACAATTTACATTTGTCATTTGTAATTCAAGTTTATCTACTCTGCTTTGTTTTATTTCTAATTGTCTTCTTGTCTCAACTAGTTGCAAATTTAGATTTTGTGCTTCAGTACTAGCAGACACAATAACAGCATCAAAATAAGCAACAGTATCATCAAATGAAGTTATTTCAGCATCATAAGCAGATAAAGGAATATTAAAGGATTTGAAGAATAGCATGTACCTTAGTAGTCATTGGAGATTTATCGGTGGACTTGGACACAAAGCATCGTCCAGAAACATTCTCTTCGCAATTTTCTTCATAACTTGTGAACATTGCACCATGAGTTGGGTGCCTCATATCTTCATCATCATATCCTGAACACCAGATCTGATAAGTTCCACTTTCTTCTTCTTCAGACTCTCCTTTCGCAACCAAAGACAATCCTTTCGCCTTTGCACGCACCTCCTCAAGCTTCTCTGAGTAGTAGACTTCATCTTTGATTTTGCTCTTATTCTCCTCTTTCTTCCTCAACATACAATCGGCTGTGAAATGATTCCCACCATTGCAGTAATGACAATCAATTCCATAGTCACCTTTTAGTTTCTTCTCTGCTTTCGCATCTTACTGCTTTTCTTCAACCTTCTCAAATTTCTTCTTTTCCTCACCTCCAACTTTTATGAAACCACTCTTCGAATCAGTTTGCTTTCCTTTTGGATTGAAAGGCTTTTTGAAAAATTTCTCAACTCTGTTGTTCAAATAAAATGCAACTTCTTCATCATCTGAATTCAATAAGAAACCTTCATTATCTGATTCTTCCTTCTCACCAGCATCAATTTCAGTAACCTTCAAAACTAAAGCCAATGGACCTCCTAGACTCTGTTTCAATTCTTCAAACATTTATGTAACTTCGCTTTCATGTGTTTTCAGCTGGTTGTAGAGATCATTCAAGGTGGAAGTATCAAAAGTTTGTTGGTTCTTTATCATCATACTCAGACTACGCCACTCCTTGCGAAGACCCATGATGAATGTCAGATTGAATTCCATGAGAGATCTTGTGATTCCATACCTGTTGCATCGATAAACAAGCTCATTCAGATGATCATAGTAGTTTTCAATTGTTTTAGCATCCTTTTGTCTGAATTCCTTAAGCTGAACAAGACATTGCTTAACGAAATCGATCTTTTTCTTCGCACAACCTTGATACTTCTCTTTTAGTGTGATCCAAATCTCCTTGGCTATTTTACAACTACGAATGTAATTGTAAACCACAGGAGGCAGAGCACCTCTTAGCTCCCTCATACATCTTTTCTCATTCTTCTTCAGGTGATTCCGTTGTTCAGTAACATCGATTGAAGAAGCAGATGCTCCAATTGATTGAACATTTACAGGAGGTAGAACTATTCCATTGATACAATTCTAGAGCTCTTCATCAATTCCATTTAAGTAATCCTCCATCCTATCAGCCCACTAATCATAGTACTCAAGGATTAACATTGGAATTTTGGTTGAAGAACCAAACAAGTGAGAGAAAGAAGTCATGGTATTCATGTTGAAGTTCGCCATTGATGAACACGAGAATTTTTCAGAAAAACTTGAAAAACTAGATGAATTTGTGAATTGATCAAATAAATAGATCACCGATTGCTAATTGATCACTCGACTAAACAATTCAAATGCAGAATTTATTCAAATTTGAAGATCAAAAGAGATTTTCATAACCAAAATGCGCGGAAATTTTTTTAGTAAAATCACTACTCAAAAAGCAAATGATTCTAAAACGAAAATCGGATCAATGCAGTTTGAATCCTGCTCTGATACCAATTGATGAGAATTGTAATCAAGATTTAGAAAGCAATCATGATTATATGAATGAAAAGTAAGAACACAAGGAGTAAATATTAATCAGATCTTATATTGATGAAGAAACTGATTACAGACTTAAGCAGAGAAACATGTGAATGACTAGTGAATCACTCGTTGAATCATCCATCATCTTTACTTCTAACCTCAGTCCCTATTTATAGGAAACATGAGTGTACAAAAAATATACTAAGTCCTTAACAATACGCTTCGCACAAATGAAGACATAGAAAAATAATTAACATGCGAAACTAAGAACAGACACTTCGACTTTTACAATTTCTAGACTCTACAATGTTATTACAAATGAATGATATTTTATCTTGGTATATGAACATGCATCCGTTAATAAATGGATTTTGATATAGATATACATATGAAATATAAAGGATAACATGATTGTTGTAATCAAAGTACATCCATTTTATTCAAACAATTGAATGAACTACGTTGAATATAGTTTACGTACGTTACCATTACTACCCTTGTTTTGATAAACTATAATAGGTATGGTTTATGATACATTACATAACACACTCATACAAAAAGTGTACATTTATAAAATAAGGGATTTTCATTACATTACACGTAAATTTGTTAAAGAATTTGTGAGACATTCGCTTCACATTTACCATTAAGTCTTGTATTGTAACAGAGTCTCCTGGAGGGAGAGCGTGATAGTTGTATATAGATCTATACTGGGCTTGACAAACCCACACCTTAACTGCTTGCAACAGTTAGACTGGCAGGTCTGGGGTGACAAATGTCATAAACATCTACCACGCCTGAAGAAGGTCGTTTCAAGCCAACTAGGTCATAGCATGGTCATAATAAACTCACAAAAAGTATTAACAAACATAAGAATTTACGGGAATTTCATTTAATTCAAACGCGTATATGTCGATTTAAACACATATCATTTTCTATTAGTAAGAGAGGTTACTTATACATTTTGGTCTTCGGATATAAGACTACATTACACGTTTTAAGGAAAATATCGGATTTTTCTGAAACAAACATGACATTTACAAGAGAAAGACTTTTATCAAGTTTGAAAACAAAAGCTTATGAACTCACCAACCTTTGTGTTGACACTTTTTCAAACAACTTGTATTCTCAGGAAATCACTAAACAGGTATCAAAGTGCATTTTGAGGATGGGACGTTAAGACGTCAACATTTCATGTTTTGTCAAGATATTGTAATTGATTTGGAAACATGTAACTCATACAATGATGTAACTCTTTCAATTATATATATGTTGGTTGTGTTTGCTTAAATTACTATTGCAATTCTGGTTATGATACTATACATGAAGTCCTCCACCCCCGGACGTTTCCGCCATCCTTGGTTTGGGGGTGTGATAGATTGGTATCCGAGCACGATTTATAGAGAATTAAGTATATCAAAACACATAAGATATACAAACTATAAACACATTTAGGACTGAAGTCTGTGATTTTAAAACATTTTAACAGGGGATACTTTTACAAAAATAAATAGTTTTCTCGTTTAAAAGTATACATACATGCATTACATACTCGCGTAGTGTCATAACTAGAAGAACGTAAATTAAAAGAAGAGGAGTTGTGCACCATGAGTATACCTTGGTATATGTGAATCAAGTCTGGGAGGGATATAGTCTGATCAACTATATATGTCCGAGGAGTGATTTACATATACTAGGGGATAGTCATGGTTGGCAAGAAATCTAATAACCTAACTTCACCCTACAAGGAATGCATTAAGAACCAAAACTAAACATTCAAAATATTATAGGAATATTTGTATGATTGCTATAGCACAATATTATTATTATAAACCGTTACATGCTAGTTACACCCTTATTCTCGTACAGACAACATGGCAAGATTTCACCTACCAGGGGACCCGTACTTTCCCAATCAGGGAAATGCTTGATGGATCGAGGAAGAGCCCGAGCAACAAATCGAGGAGGATCCCGAGGAGGAATCCAAGGAAGAACAAGAAGAAGAGGAGGAAGATGAAGAAGAAGAGGAAGACGATAAGATAGTCATGGTTGAGAATGAAATTGAAGAAGAACCGGAAGTCTTCAACCCTCCTTACATCGCGAGGGTACCCGCACACTACTTTGGAGACAACGGACTTGAGCCCCGTTGGGTAATAACGATTGAAAGGTGAAGCCGACAACTACGCCAGCGGTCACCATATGGCGACCAATGAGGTTATTACGACCTCATCCACGGAGGACCAGCTAATAGAGCCCTCCCGTCATGACTCAGCGGATAGCGAGTATGGATGATCGTGGTAGGACGACGACCGATCAGGTCCGGGAGCTGAGTTCCATCGTAGAATCTACCACTGCTCGCACCAGAGACTTAGAACGAGACTCCCACCATCGAGACCAACTTATTCACGACCTTCTCACTGCTCGAGCAGAAACAAGGGAGTATCGAGAAAGATATAGAGCCCTCGAGGAGAGAATGGTTGCAACCGAGTGAAGACTGGCGGAACTACAAGGTGCATCGACATCATCCCAAGCTCCACCAGGGAAGGATCATCGCGACTAGGACTCAATACTACTCACACATCTTCATAGTATAGGTTTCTGAGCATGCATTGGTGCAACTCTTTTGTATGTAGGTTGACCCTACGACTAAGTGATTACACTACTCAAAGGGAATTTGTGCTATCAAAAACTATCTTTTGCATTGATGTAATGTAGACCCTTGTGAGGTCAAATTTTCTCAAAACAATATGTACTAAAAAGTTATCAATGAATTTGACATGCATTTTACTTCATTGAATGTTGACATGAGATTTACTATGTGGTATTACAAACAATTTACAACTGATAATTCTAAGATTTTTAAGTATACCTCGTTGTTGTGTCTAATTAAAGCAATAATCGACCTAGAAATGACGAGCCTTAGGACCTGTTCCTTGTTTGGTTATGGACTTAGGGCAGACTCATTAGTATCGACAGTTTATTAAAATTTTAATTGTGCATAACTAAGGCACATCGAGCGAATCTTAGGAATGAATCAGACACGGAACCAAACACACGACTCCGTTTGAGTCATCACTATTAAATTCATAGGTTTAATTGCATAAACTTTTTCTATGAATTACTTGCTAATGCAAACATATGGAAGTTGAGAAATACTATACTTGAAAACCAATGAACTAATTTAACGACACTCGACTTACATCCAATTACTAAAAGACTGATGTCCCTTTTATCTTTGAAAATTCTATGACAGAAAAATGCCACCTCACAGATCTGCCAGACGCACTGAGAGAACACAAACAAATTCACCCCTGCCGCCTCCCCAGTTTGTTCCCGTTATGTTCCAGGCTGCTGTTACAGCCGCAGTTGCAGCTGCTATGTCTCAAATTAGCACTGATGGTGCCAGGAGGACAGGGAGCGGTATTAACGTCTCTACTCAAGGGGATAGCCAAGGGCGTTCGAAAGAATGTTCCTATAAAGACTTCACAAATGGCAAACCCGCTTCTTTCAATGGAAGTGGGTGCGTCATTGATTTGATGCAGTGGTTCGAGAAGACTAAATCCGTCTTTGAGATCTGTGCATGCCCCGAATTACACAAAGTCAAATTCGCAGCCTGCACATTCTCCGGCAGGGCCCTCACTTGGTGGAACGGCCACGTAAAATCGCTGACACTCTCCATGGCTAACTCGTTAAGTTGGGAAGACTTGAAAACTATGATGATGAAGGAATATTGCCCCACGGGTGAGGTGCAAAAGTTAGAACAGGAATTGTGGAACCTCAAGATGACGGGCTTTGACCTTGTAGCTTACACCACCGGATTCAATGATCTAGCACTCCTCTTTCCTGCGATGGTTACCCCGGAAAACAAGAAGGTGGAACGATATCTCTGGGGCCTATCATCCCAGATTCAAGATAGCGTGTTGGTCTCAAAGCCAACCACTTTTGAAAGTGCCAAGGAGCTGGAACAGCAACTCATTGATCATCGGGCCAGCCATGTCACGGTGTCGACCACCTCTAATCAGGCAAAGGGAGGAAACAACAATAGAAAGTTCTGGAGCAATAAAAAGAAGCAACCGCCACAGGACCCCGCCAAGAAGCAACAGACTGTTGCTATCCGTGCAGCCACCACTGCTACCACTCCGACATCACCAAAGAAATATGTAGGAAATCTCCCTAATTGCAACAAGTGCAACTTCCACCACAATGGTTCTTGTCGGGAAATACACTGCAAAAACTGCGACAAGATGGGGCACACTGCTCATTTCTGTAAAGCGCCAGCGAGACCGATCAACCAAGTTGCCAATAAAGGGGCAAGCCAAACCTGCTATAGATGTGGTGAAGAAGGACACTTCAGGAGGAACTGCCCCAAGGCACAAGCCCCTAATGTTGGAGGTGTAGGGAGAGTCCTGGTAATAGGACATGGGGAAGAAGTCGAGGAACCTACAGTGGTTACCGGTATGTTTCTCCTCAATAACACTTATGCATGCGTACTATTTGATAGTGGAGCGGAGAGGAGTTTCGTGAGCCACCAATCCACACAATTACTAAAACAAAACCCCCAGTTATTAAAAGATTCATACGTCGTAGAAATGGCAAATGGAAAGGTTGAGCGCGCTAATGATATATACATAGGGTGTACCCTCACTCTAGATAACCATTCGTTAGAAATCGATCTAATGCCAGTCACCATAAAATGTTTCAACATCATCATTGGTATGGATTGGTTAAGCTCTCATCGTCCCGACATTCTATGTTATGAAAGGGCCATTCGCCTTAATCTGCCAAACGGAAAAACCCTTCTCATCTATGGCGATAAACCCACTGCAAATTTGAAAATCATCTCTTGCGTTAAAGGCCAAAAGTACCTCCGAAAGGAATACCATGCATTCTTAGCCCACGTCGTAGACAAGAAACAAGAGGTGAAGGACATCAAAGACATTCCAGAAGTATGCAACTTCCCAGATGTATTCCTAGAAGACCTGCCAGGTGTACCACTCGCATGACAAGTCGAATTCTGAATCAACTTAGTTCCCGGAGCTACCCCCATTGCCAAAGCTCCATACCGCCTAGCACCAGCAGAAATGCAAGAACTGTCCAGCCAGTTGAATGATCTGTTGAGCAAAGGGTTCATTAGACCGAGCTTTTCACCTTGGGGAGCACCAGTCCTTTTTGTAAAGAAGAAGGATGGATCATTTCGCATGTACATCGACTATCGAGAATTAAAGAAACTTACCATCAAGAACCGATATCCCCTACCCTGAATCGATGACCTTTTTGATCAACTTCAGGGAGCAAGTTACTTTTCAAAAATCGACTTGAGGTCGGATTATCATTAGCTGCGAGTTCAAGAAGAAGATATCCCCAAGACGGCATTCAGGACTCGCTATGGGCACTACGAGTTTGTAGTGATGCCATTCGGATTAACAAACGCACCTGCAGTGTTCATGGATCTGATGAACCGAGTGTGTCGACCCTTCCTAGATAAATTCGTGATCGTGTTAATCGATGATATCTTGGTCTATTCGAGGAGCAAAAAAGAGCACAGGCAACACCTGCGACTAGTTCTCGAGACTCTAAGGACCGAGAAACTTTATGCTAAGTTTTCGAAGTGCGAATTTTGGCTCCAAGAAGTGGGATTCCTTGGCCACGTGGTAACCAAGGAAGGAATACACGTGGATCCCTCAAATATCAAGGCGATTGAAAATTGGTC
The DNA here is from genome assembly GCF_002870075.4 of Lactuca sativa. Classification (NCBI taxonomy): domain Eukaryota; kingdom Viridiplantae; phylum Streptophyta; class Magnoliopsida; order Asterales; family Asteraceae; genus Lactuca; species Lactuca sativa. Next base: position 60,124,834 of record NC_056627.2, on the reverse strand, counting down.
AGCACCTACAACGCCAACAGAGATCCGACAATTTTTGGGACTCGCAGGCTACTACCGAAGGTTCATACAGAACTTCTCCAAGATTGCTAAACCCCTTACCACTTTGACTCGGAAGGGTGTGATGTTCAAGTGGGAAGATAAACAAGAATCCGCCTTCCAAACGTTAAAACAAGCCCTATGCAACGCGCCGATCTTCTCCCTTCCAGAAGGAACTGATGACTTCGTGGTGTATTGCGATGCTTCAAATCAAGGTCTCGGTTGTGTGCTCATGCAAAGGGGGAAGGTTATCGCTTACGCGTCACGGAAACTTAAGACCCACGAAGTTAACTATACTACCCACGACCTCGAATTGGGAGCAGTAGTGTTCGCCTTGAAGATCTGGAGACACCACCTCTACGGCACAAAGTGCACCATCTTCACCGATCACAAAATTCTTCAGCATATCCTCAATCAAAAAGAGCTCAACATGCGACAAAGAAGATGGGTAGAGCTACTCAACGATTATGAGTGCGAAATCCGCTATCATCCGGGTAAGGCTAATGTTGTAACCGATGCACTAAGAAGAAAAGAATATTCGGGTCGCCGGGTAAAGTCATTGACAATGACGATCCATTCGCACCTATTCACACAAACCAAGGAAGCCCAAATTGAAGCCTTGAAACCAGAAAACGTGACAGGTGAGGCATTAAGAGGGATGGATAAAAACCCAGAAGTCAAGGAGGACGGAGCTCGCTACCTCATGAACCGGATCTGGACACCGAAGTTCGGTGGGTTCCGAGACGTTGTCATGAACGAAGCACACAAGACACAATATTCCATCCATCCAGGTTTGGATAAGATGTATCTAGACCTCAAGAAGTTGTACTGGTGGCCGAATATGAAAGTTGAGATAGCTACCTATGTGGGAAAGTGTCTGACTTGCGCCAAGGTCAAGGTAGAATATCAGAAACCATCAGGACTACTACAACAGCCGGATATACCTGAGTGGGAGTGGGAATGGATAACCATGGACTTCATAACCAAGCTGCCTAAGACATCAGGTGGACTTGACACCATATGGGTAATCGTAGACAAATTGACCAAGTCTGTGCACTTCCTACCAATAAAGGAAACCGACAAGATGGAGAAGTTAACCAGAACATACATTAAGGAGATTGTGCGACTGCATGGTGTACCAATATCCATTATCTCCGACCAAGATAGTAGATTCACCTCGCGATTTTGGCAGTCCCTAAAGAAATCTCTGGGAACTAGGCTAGATATGAGTACGGCCTACCATCCATAGACCGACGGGCAGAGCGAGCGCACTATACAGACGTTAGAAGACATGTTGAGAGCCTGTGTGATAGACTTTGGTAAGGCATGGGACACTCATTTACCGCTTATCGAATTTTCCTATAATAACAGCTATCACACTAGCATTAAAGTCGCTCCATTCGAAGCCCTCTACTGTCGCAAGTGCAAATCACCTCTGTGTTGGGCCGAAGTGGGGGATACTCAGCTAGCTAGGGGGCAAGTCCCTGATAGCACCCTCACTGGTCCTGAAATCATAAGGGAGACCACAGAAAAGATCATGCAAATTTGGGAAAGACTAAAGGCATCTCGTGATCGACAAAAGAGTTACGCAGACAAGCGACGCAAACCTTTGGAATTCCAAGTCGGAGATCGGGTACCACTAAAAGTTTCCCCTTGGAAAGGAATGATACGTTTCAGTAAGCGTGGGAAACTAAACCTCAGGTACATCGGACCGTTTGAAATCCTTGTCAGGATTGGTCCTGTGGCGTACAAACTCCGATTACCACAAGAACTTAGTAACGTACACCCGCATTTCACGTATCCAACTTAAAGAAGTGTTTGTCAGACGAGACATTTGTAATACCTCTCGATGAAATCGAAGTTAACGAAAATCTTCACTTCGTGGAGGAACTAGTCGAGATCATGGATCGGGAGATCAAAAGAACAAAACAAAGTCGTATTCCCATTGTGAAGGTTCGTTGGAATGCTAAACGAGGACCTAAGTTCACCTGGGAACGCGAAGATCAAATGAAAAAAAAATACACACATCTCTTCCCAAACTCTTGAAGTCCCAGCCAAAACGCAAACTTCGGGACGAAATTACCTCTAACGGGGAGATGATGTGACAATAGTCAATTTCGGGTCAAGTCAAAGTCAACAAGTCAAACCAGAAGACCAAATTAGCCCTTGTATATTAGGGTTTACATTTTTTTTTACTAAACAACTCACTATTTTAACCAGAAAACATCATTGGAAATTTTGTATGCTTAAATTTCCATAGCCGTGAAAATGCTAAACACTGAACCAAAGCGATAAAACACTATTGCACACTCATCGGGAGTGTGTAAGACGCTAAAACATGGCATAACGGGGCTTACGGACCTTGCATTGCGAAGCCGGACACTCAAAAATGTCACAAACGAAACCTCCCTAAATTATATTCACTCTATCTCTCTCTATTTCAAATCTCTCCCAAATCTCTCTCAAAGGTTCCTGTAACTTTTCATAGTCTTTCGGGTCATCCCGACCCTTAACCGGGTCAAAAACCACTTAAAACGGGGTAAAAACAGGCGAAATACGCTAAAAGACCCGAAACCCCCTTTTTAGGGCCGAAGCCTCTTAGGGTCGAAAGTCCTCTTAGGGACCAAACCCAGAGACTACTGAACCGAAACCAAGAGGACCAAACCCGAAGGGTGCTCTCGGGCCCGAACCTCGCACAAGACCCGAACCCGAGCCTCACTGGAACCGAACCCGAAGGTCCTCTCAGGACCGAACCTCGCAACCAGGGGACCGAACCCTTCGTTCCATTTCGCCTTCGCCCCATTTCGCTTCCTTCTACTTTCGGTCTATTTCGCCTTCGGGCCCAACAGCTTCAGGACCGAACCTCGGCCAGGACCGAGAAGTCTCGCAGATTTTGCCTTTCTTCCCAGTTTTCGACTAGTTTTGCGTTCTAAGCCCGAATTTAATTATTTTAGGATGGGGTTTTCAACCAAAAACATATTTTTACATATAAAACCCCTCATCTCATAATTAATCACGTTTTGGGGCATAATGCTTATCCTAGAAGAGTGGGTGAAGTACAAGAGGTGGAGTGTTGACTTTTCTTTAAATTATGACACAAGCAACCACCATACCCACTCCATGACTAACCCACACTCCTCCCCACCATACATTGTCACTTCCTTGTACTTTTTACCTCTCTCACAAGTTATTCCCACGTTTTTAGAGATGGACACTCATCCTCTCTCCTCATTCTCACTCACTTGCTCTCATTTCACCAAAGATTAAACACTTTTCTCTCTCAATCCTCTCACCAAAAATTCGAGATTCAAGGGCCTTCTTCCAAGTTTTCTCCCACTTTTGGTAAGTATATTCATCCTCCACATAATTATTTCACTTCTTCTTACTCCAAATCATAGATTGCTTACACGAATTCCAACACATTAGTGTTAGATCATCGAACCTTCAAGACATCTTCTTAGTGTTCTTGAGTGGAATACTATATTTCTCCATCATCCATCTACTGAAATCACTCAAGGTGAGTTCATACCCCTACATTTTCATATTTTCTTAAGTTTTAAGAGGGAGAATACAAGTTAAATCATCAAGAACACAACTATATGTTTCTAACAGCATACATCAGAAAAGTTGGACTCCATTCACGGACTGTTTTCGTCAACTAAAACATTTTTGTTTTCAAAACCGTACAAGGTGAAAGTACTTCAAGTTCTTAGCTTTAAAATGGTTACTTGCACATCTCCATACAATTTTTCTACAATTTATGGTGATTTTTGCAAAACTGCCTATCATTTCAAGAACCAATCCGGACCAGTCTGTGTTTATGGACGTTTTCACCTAAGTTGGAGGTCACTAAAAATCATGGAAAAATTTATGAACAAACTAGACTCACTAAACAAACTCCCAGAATTTATGGATTCTGATTTGGATCTATTATGAAGTTTTTATAAGTTTTCTAATAACAATGATCGAAGCTGTTACTAACAGAAAAATGCTAACATATTATTATCACCTTGTAACATGTTGAGCAAGGTGTATATCTTTATGTGAATGTATGTTATTACAAATGAATGACATTTTATCTTGGTATATGAAAATGCGTCAGTTAATAAATGGATTTTGATATAGATATACATATGAAATATAAAGGATAACACGATTGTTGTAATCAAAGTACATCCATTTTACTCAAACAATTGAATGAACTACGTTGAATATAGTTTACGTACGTTACCATTACTACCCTTGTTTTGATAAACTATAATAGGTATGGTTTATGATACATTACATAACACACCCATACAAAAAGTGTACATTTATACAATAAGGGATTTTCATTACATTACACGTAAATTTGTTAAAGACTTTGTGAGACATTTGCTTCAAATATACCATTAAGTCCTGTATTGTAACCAGAGTCTCCTGGAGGGAGAGCGTGATAGTTGTATATAGATCTATATTGGGCTTGACAAACCCACACCTTAACTGCATACAACAGTTAGACCGGCAGGTCTGGGGTGACAAATGTCATAAACATCTACGACGCCTGAAGAACGTCGTTTCAGGCCAACTAGGTCATAGCATGGTTATAATAAACTCACAGAAAGTATTAACAAACATAAGAATTTACGGGAATTTCATTTATTTCAAATGTGTATATGTCGATTTACACACATATCATTTTCTATTAGTAAGAGAGGTTACTTATACATTTTGGTCTTCGGATATAAGACTACATTACACGTTCTAAGGAAAATATCGGATTTTTCTGAAACAAACATGACATTTACAAGAGAAAGACTTTTATCAAGTTTGAAAACAAAAGCTTATGAACTCACCAACCTTTGTGTTGACACTTTTTCAAACAACTTGTATTCTTAGGAAATCACTAAACATGTATCAAAGTGCATTTTAAGGATGGGACGTTAAGACGTCAACATTTCATGTTTTGTCAACATATTGTAATTGATTTGGAAACATGTAACTCATACAATGATGTAACTCTTTCAATTATATATATGTTGGTTGTGTTTGCTTAAATTACTATTGCAATTGTGGTTATGATACTATACATGAAGTCCTCCACCCCCGGACGTTTCCACCATCCTTGGTTTGGGGGTGTGACAAAGCAGGTTTAGCGTCTCTGAACCCGAATTTCTCGAGCATATCTTCCACATACTTGGCTTGATGAATCAGGATTCCGGCTGAACACTGTTTGACTTGAAGCCCCAAAAACATAGTCATCTCCCCCAATGAACTCATTTCGAAGCACTTTTTCATGACGTCCTTGAACTCATTGCATAGCTTAGGACTTGTCGACCCGAAAATGATATTGTCTACATATATTTGAACAAGAATCTGGTCTGCACCGACATGCTTGATGAATAGGGTTTGATCGATAGTGCCGCGGGAATAGCCATGGTTGAGCAAGTGCTGTGTGAGGGTAGCATACCAGGCTCTGGGAGCTTGATGCAGCCCATAAAAAGCCTTGTCTAACTTGTAGACATGGTTAGCAAGTTTTGAGTTAACAAACCCAGGAGGTTGGTCAACATAAATCTCCTCCTTCACTTTGCCTTATAGGAAAGCCGTCTTGACATCCATTTGATATACGATGAAGTTCATATAGGAAGCATAAGCGAGAAAGATACGAATAGCCTCCAAGCGTGCCACCAGAGCATAGACTTTTGTATAATCAAGACCCTTAATTTGTCTGAACCCACGGACCACCAATCTCGCCTTATTATGAACAATGACACCCGAATCATCTTGCTTGTTCTGAAACACCCATCTAGTGTCAAGAGATTTCTTTCCTTTAGGCAGCTCCACCAACTTCCAAACCCCTAGCTTTTCGAATTGATTGAGCTTGTGATGCATGGCATCTACCCAGCGGGCTCATTCAAATCCATTTCGACGTTCTTGGGCTCTATTTGAGAGATGAAGCAGGAATAGAGACATGTGTTGACACCTCCGCTCTTGCTTCTCGTTTGAACTCCGTCGCCCAGCTGGCCAATAACGTTTTCTATCGGATGATCACGCTGAATGCGAAAGGGGATTGCGTGACTAATATCATTGAATGAAACAGGAAGATTATGGATATTAATAGCTCCGTCATGTGCTGAAGAATCCATGGTAGATGTACCAGCTTCGAGTGGTGAATTTGCTACAAACTCATCTGTGATATGTTCAGGAAAGAGAAGTTCCATTAGATTTTGAGTGACAGCGGAAACATCTTGGTTCATGAACCCTATTTCAACAGGAGTTAAAGGAGTAGCGTCAGCATCTAGAGCAGAATGTTGTGTTGGGGACATAGGAGAAGTAGTTGAAACAGGTGACTCCACCGGAAGATCAGTAGCACAAACCAATGGCGGTCTGTAAACAACCTTTTCATCTTTGTCTTCAATGATTGTCTTCGAGCAAGAGGTAGACCCAGCTTGGTTATCAGACGACACACTAAAGGATTGGACTAGAGATGTGTAGTCAAATAGCCAATCAAGACCCACCCTAGCGTCCGTCTCATTCTCTTCAAGCCAGCGGACATCGAAAGACTCAATGATTTGCTTCGTCTTCTTGTTGTATACCCGGTAAGCAGTACGAGTAGTGTATCCGACAAAATAGAAATCATCATCTTTAGCATTGAACTTTGGGTTTCATTCCAAGTGGAGAAGGGTGCAAGGGTAGCCAAATACTCGGAAATGGCTGACAGATGGCTTGTGTCCAAAGACAATCTCATACGGTGTTTTCATTTGGGCTTTGTTCATCAGGACACGATTTTGAGCGTAACTAGCTGTATTGATCGCCTCCGCCCAAAAGAAAACTGGAAGTTTAGAATCACGAAGCATCATCCTTGCGGCGTCTTGTAACGTCCGTTTCCTTCGCTCGGCAACACCATTCTGTTATGGTGTCCGGACAGAGCTAAATTGACGCACGATCCCTTTCTCGGTGCAAAAATGATCAAGAACAGGGTTCTTGAACTCTGTTCCATTGTCCGTACGAAGCGCTTTCACTTGGTGGTTGGTTTGGTTCTCGATCATCACAATGAACTTCTTGATAAGATCTGCGATCCCAGCTTTGTTGGACAGAAAGAAGACTCACGTGAAACGAGAGAAATCATCTATCTCAACGAGACAATATGAATTTCAGTTGATGATGAGAACGTTGACCGGCCCAAACAAGTCCGTATGCAATAGTTGGAGCACCTGACTGATGGAGTTGACCTGCTTTGGCAGATGTGGTTTCCGATGATGTTTTCCTTGAGCACAGGAAACACATTTTTCAAAGGTAATAAAATCTCTGACAGCCAGACCGCAGACCATTTCGTTCTTAGCAAGACGATTCAGATTCTTTGCACTTGCATGGCCAAGTCGACGATGCCACAACTTTGCGTGTTGTTTTGAGACTTTGGAAAAGAGACAAGTGACTTCATCGGGTACATCGTTGTTCATGTCGATAATATAGGCATTCCCATCCCGCTTTCATTTTATGAGAATCCATTCCTCCAGGATGACAATGTCCGGCTTTAATATTAGACATTCTTTATCGGTGAACTGTGTTGAGTAACCCTTGTCACAGATTTGGGAGACACTCAGAAGACTATGCTTCAACTCAGAAGCGTAATTGACATTCTCAAAACTGAGCACTCCGTTGGTCACCGTTCCCTTCTGCGTTATTTTTCCGCCTTCTCCGCCCGCAAAGGAGACATACCCCTCATTAAATGTCTGAATGTCGCGCAGTTGGGAGATATCTCCAGTCATATGCCAGGAGTCGTCGTTGTCGACATACCAGGGTCTGACGACATTCCTCCGCAACTGTCCCTGCACGATGAGCGGAATCATTTAGATTTGGGTCTCAGGTCATTACAGACCTAGGTTGACCTTTACCTTTCACAGATTCATCTTCCATATTTTCTTTTGATACTCCTTTTTCAACAGATACAGAGGAGGATGACGATTGATCAGATTTTAATTTTGGCATCCATTGATATTTAGGTTTTGAAACAGTTTTCTTTTTATTTTTCTTTGAGCAGGTGGATTTTCTACTCGAAGAATTTGAAGATCCAGATCTACTCTTTGATGAAATCGACTTTGGCTTAGCTTGGGTTGATTTTGGCAAACTATTTATGAATTTATTGAAAACCTGTTTGTTCATTTGAAAACTTTCCATTTTCTTGTTTTGATTTGTTTTCCAGTCCTCATCTCGAGAACGGGTTCTGGAGGATTTTCTAATTAAAGATCTTCCTCTAGACTCATTCTCTCCCCTCTTTGACATGTGATTCACAAACATTCGGTTTAAACAATTTCTAGAAATATGACCAGCAGTACCACAATTGAACCAAATTTGTTTATTATCGTTGGACTGAGTACTGCTCTTGTCAGATTTCTAGTTTTTATTGTCTTTTCTAGCATTTTCACATTTGCATGAACAAGCACTAGATTGTGTAGCAAACGTGGAAGATGTAGAAGCATTCAAATCAGATTTAGCAATTTTATCAGAAACAACATCATTATTTTCAAAAACATCATTGTGAAACAACACACCACCAGAAACAAAAACTTTAGTGTTTGAACTTAAAACATATTCATCACAGAATTCAACACCAAATTTGGACACAAAATTATTCGACTCAGACTTTTCAGCTTCTTGCTCCCCCTGAACTACTAACTTATCGGCACTTGAGGTAGAAATGTTAGTATCCAAGAGTTTATCATTTGATCGTCTTGCTTGTTCAGAAGCTGATTTCCCATAAACCATGAAAGGTTCTCTGTCAATTTCTTCTTGAGACAAGGGAATAGCAGTGTAATTATGATTGAAGGGAGGAGTGACACTCTCAAATCCTAATCCTACTTTTATCTGATTACCACAAGTAATATCCTTCCACTGCATCTATCCTTCTATCATTTTTGCAACAACTTCACTTGACCCATTGAATTTGTTAAAAATAAATTCAGCATTTTCAATGCATCAAGTTCAGTGGTTACAACAACAAATTTTCTTTTGAGATGATCATAGTTCTCACATTTGTTGCTGTAATCCTCTTGCAGTTTCTTAAAGTCCTTTGTTTTATTTTCTAATTGTGTCTTTAAAGGCTTTTGATTTTTCCTAAGTGTGTAACCCTCATATTTAAGGTCCTCATTCTCTCTCTTGATTAATTCAATTTGGTCTCGCAAAAATTTAACAGTTTTAATACAAGATTGAGAGCAACCAAATTCACTAACCTCGGGTTTGGCAGACTCTGGAGTGGTTTGCACCATGAATGCAAACTGAAGATTCATTATCTCTTCTTCAGGATCTTTCTCTATTTCTTCTTCCATGCCGTCCTTGATCTGGGAAAGATGTGCTTTTTCAGGTCCTGAAATATTCAGAGCCTGAACTTGGTCTTCCTAATTAAAGGATTGAGCCACCACCACCATGTTAGCAGTCTGATTGTTTGACGAGGATCCCTTGTTGACATAGGTCACCGACACCATGGTTCGCTCAGAATTCTCTCTTCGATCCGGCTTTGGACATTCCCTTTGCAAAATTCCCAGGCTCATGGGAGTTGTAACATCGCAGTTTTTCTTTGTTGAATCCCACTTTCTTGTCGGAATTTACACTCCAATTGTTCTTTCCTGTTTTCTTGGAGAACTATTTTGCCCTGAAAACCGCCATGGCTATCTGCCATGTAATGTCCATCTCTTCCACATCCTTAGGATGGATCTGGTCTAGGTCAGCAAATGAGAGTTGTGGGGAGAGTTCTCCGGCCATAAAGGCGTTGTAACAGTTTACCAAACCAGTTGCGAGGGCCAGATTTTCTTCCTTTTCTTTTAAAAATGAAACTTGAGAACTGAGACCATGAGATTGAACTAGTGCAGATGTGGATGAACCAACACTAGAACCAACTTGTTGAGCTAAAGTTTGAGGTTGAGGAACTTGAATGTGTTGCATTTGAGGTGTAACGTATGAGATGGGCTGATGAGTCACACAGGGTTGAGCTTGAGGAATATGAACTTGAGGAGCTTGAGGGGTAGAAAAGCTTGAGAAAGCAGTGTTGCTTGTGGTTTTGAATCCCAAGATTTTTTGTGGAGTATGAATTGACATGATTAATTTCCCTTTGCTTATCATCGAGATCACAAGCCTTAATGATTGTCGTAGTTTCAGCGAAACTTAAACGGTTCAAATCTTTGGTTTTCTTAATCACTGAGACATTCATATCCTAGGATTTTGGTATAGAGTTTAGCAGCTTCTTGTTGATCTCTGATCTTGTAACCATCACACCAGCAGAACTCATTTCTGTGGTGAGTGCAATAAACCTTTGCAATTGATTCTCAAGTGTTTCTCCCAAGACATAGTTAAACATATTGAACTTTTGTCGCAGCATGTCTTGGCGACTCTGTTTCATGTCTTCGTTACCTTCATAGACTTCTATCAGTGCTTCCCATAAGGCCTTTGTTGATGTATATTCATGGAAACCTTGAGCGATTTCCGGAGATAAAGCCATGGTAAGTGTAGCAAGAGCCTTTCCCTGCTCCTCGACTCTCTCAAAATCATCATCTGTATAGTTCTTAACTTGCTTATCAATTATCGTTCCATCTTCCAATGTAGTAGTAATGCGAATTGGACCCCTAAGAATACTTCGTCATATCTTGAAATCCTTCATTTTGACGTACTTCTTGATCCGATATTTCCACTCTGGAAATCCTTCCACAGATAACAGTCGTGGAATTCGAGAAGTAGTTCCCTTAATCGCATCCATATCATGATGAGCTGACATGCTTTGAGATTCCATTTTTTTAAATTAACTTGAAAAAAAGACAAAAAGATCAACTGTTTTCGGTTTCTAAAGTAAATGAAGGTTTTCAGTTTCTGAATTATAACGTTTTTTTCGATTTATGAAGAATTTTGGTTTTTCGGTTTACGAAGAATTAAGGATTTTCGGTTTATGAAGAATTAAAACTTTTCAGTTTTTGAAAGCTGATTGATTTTCGGTTGAAGAACAATTCTGAAGATTCAAAGGTTTTCTATTGAAGAACAGTTTTCGGTTTATGAAGATTGAAGAGATTTCGGTTGAAGAACACTTTTCGGTTTCTGAAGATTCAAAGGTTTTCTATTGAAGAACATTTTTCGGTTTATGAAGATTGAAGAGATTTCGGTTGAAGAATACTTTTTGGTTTCTGAAGATTCAAAGGTTTTCTGTTGAAGAACAGTTTTCGGTTTCTGAAGATTGAACCGAAAACTAACGGATTTCAATGAGTAACTTAAATTTTCGATCCAATTTTGATTTCCACACGCTTGAAACTTCAAACACAGCTTCCAAACTACTTAGATCTGAGCAGAAATCAACTGAATATACGTTTTCGATTGATAAAGATCAAACCGAAAACAATAATAGTTCAGTCTGAAAAAGCCGAAATCCAAGCAAATCTCTATTCCACACGATGCAAACTATAATCTGATCTTCAAAGCTCGAACAAAATAAACTTCAATAAAACTGAGAACGTGAAGACCATGACTTGTGAAGCAGAAAACTAATTACACACACTTGATTGACACCGGTTTTAGCTCTGATACCAATTGTTAGGTCCTTGATGGAAGGATCTTCACCAATGATCAATCAAGCATAAGAAAACAAAGAAGAAATGGAGTAGAAGATGAATGAAACTGAGCATCCATACGATTAAACACACGAACCGTCTAATACAACTCTGTGACCGAAAACTCCTGAAAGTACAACTGAATAGTGAACCTGACAACCTAGCCTCTATATATACAGACCAGGACCAAAAACAGTTTTTCGGTCACACTTTGACCAAGAATACTTCCTAGACCGAAAACATGAAGCATACACAAAAGACTCCAAAATACATTGCCAAATGCCCTAACTCATCCATACATTCATGCCTAGCCCAAACCATATATATTTTGGCCTTTCAAATAGGATTAAATTTGTTACCAAAAGTGATCTTCTTGAATATTGAACAAGTTATTTAGGGGTGAAGCCCCTAAACGAACGGTGGTCCGGGGGCAGCGCCCCTGGGAGCGGGGTCCCAGGGGCGGCAGCCTCTGGCGGGGTCCAAGGGGCAGAGCCCCAGGCTGGGATCGAAAAATGCATCAAAAATCCAATTTTAGAAAGTTGACCCTTTTTTCCCTGAGATCCGTTTAATGACAGGTTTGGTAGTTTTATGACAGTTTGTAACTGTCTATTGACAATTTTCAGACAGGAATGATATATATGTTTTTTGGTCATTTTTTCTGGTACATCTTGAAGAACATTTCACATACATTCTCAGATTTCATTCTCTGAATTTCATCCAATTAAGTGTTCGATCTGTACCATCGAAATACTTCAATTTGATAGTGAATCACGACTTTTAGAGAATCCAAGCAATCTATTCATCCTCTTTTTCTAACAAAAATTGAAGTATTTTGTAATCATGGCAAGTGGTGATTCTATTAAGGATATGACAAGCAAGTTTGACAAATTGAACAAGTTTGAAAGGCAAGATTTGCGAAGATGGCAGAAGAAGATGCACTTTCTCCTTACCACTCTGAAAGTGGTGTATGTTTCTGAGTACACCCATGCCAGTCTTACCAGAATCTGTTGAAGATGAACCTTTGGAGGCAACAAGAAGGAGATTAAAGTGGGAAAATGATGATTACATATGTCGTGGTTATATTCTCAATGGTATGTCTGACTCTCTTTTTGACATCTATCAAAATTTCGAATCTGCAAAAGAACTTTGGGATTCTCTTCACTCCAAATACATGGTTGAAGATGCTTCTAGCAAGAAGTTTCTTGTCAGTAACTTTATGGGTTACAAGATGATTGACTCTAGGCCTGTTATGGAACAATTCCATGAAATGTTAAGCATCCTAGGACAGTTTGCTCAACACAATCTGAAAATGGATGAAGCCATTGTTGTGGCTGTGATAATTGAGAAACTATCCCCTTCCTGAAAAGATTTTAAACATAAACTGAAACATAACAAAGAGGAATTAACTTTGACTCAACTTGGAAGTCATTTACGGATTGAAGAGTCCTTAAGGACTGAAGAACTTGATAAGAATCCTAAAGGCAAGAACCAAGTTGGTTCCTCTTCTGTGAACATGGTGTAAGGAGAAAGTTTAAAGAATACCAAGAAGTCTAATGGAAAAAGGAAGTTTAAAGGAAAGCATGACAAGTCTTCCAACAAGAAGGCTAAGTTGGTTTCTTGGAATTGTCACAAACCGGGTCACTTCAAGAAAGATTGTTGTCTTCGCTAAGTGAATAAGGATGGTGCTGGACCAAGTGGATCCAAGGATCCAGAAAAGCAACAAGGTCAGATACTGTTTCATTTCAGAATTCTAAATATATATATCAGAGTTATATTTCTATGATTTCTAAGGCATTTTATGTGCAGGATGATAAAGTTGCATGGTGGGTTGATTCAGGAGCAACAAGTCATGTTTGCAAAGATCTATATTGGTTCAAGGACTTTCATCCAATTGAAGATGGATCTGTTGTGAATATGGGAATGATGCAACTGAACCAATCAAGGGCATAGGATCTATTTTACTTACTTTTACTTCTGGGAAATGTTTGTGTTTCAAGAATGTTTTATATGTTCCAGGGATTTGTAAGAATCTCGTGTCTGAAATTGTATTAAATAATTCTGGTTAAAAACAAGTGTTAGAAAGTGACAAGTATATCTTGTCAAGACATGGTTCTTGTATGGGATTTGGCTATATATGTAATGGAACGATTAGGCTTAATATTAATTATCCTTCTAGTGATAATTCTGCTTGCATGGCTTCTAGTAGCACTAGCAATAATTTTCATAAATCTGAATTATGGCATGCTAGACTAGGACACATTAATTACAAGAGATTAAAATACATGTCCAAAATGAGTTTAATTCCTGCTTTTGATATGCAAAATAATGAAAAATGTAAAGCACGCATGCTAACTAAAATCACTAGACAACCTTTCAAAGATATTGTTAGGGAAAGCAAGGTGTTGGATCTTATCCATAATGATTTATGTGATTCCCATGCAACACCTTCCCTTGGAAACAAGAAGTATGTTATTACTTTTATTGATGATGCATCTAGATAATGTTATATCTATTTGCTACATTCATAAATTTAAAATTTATAAACAACAAGTTGAGCTTCATAAAAATGAATTAATAAAAGTAATGCGTATTGATAGAGGTGGTGAGTATTATAATCCAGTTTATTTTGAATCAACTGGAATAACACATCAAACCACAACTCCATATACACCGCAACAAAATGGTGTAGCTGAAAGGAAGAATAGGACTTTCAAAGAAATGGTTAATTCAATGTTGTCATATTCTGGTTTAAGTGAAGGGTTTTGGGGTGAGGCAATGTTAACTACGTGTTACATCTTGAATAGAACTCCAAATAAAAGGAGTAAGAATACTCCTTATGAACTTTGGTGTAAAAAAGTACCAAATTTGAGTTATCTCAAAATTTGGGGTTGTAGAGTAGTTGTAAGGCTCACTGAACCCAAAGGAAAACATTGGGTGAGAGAGGTATAGATTGTATATTTATTGGATATGTTGTGCAATCTAAAGCATCTAGATTCTATGTTTTAGAATCTAATGACTCTATGTCTATAAACACAGTGATAGAGTCAAGAGATGCTATCTTTTATGAAGAAAGATTTACATCTATACCTAGACCAAGGAACAGGATTCATCAATCTTCCAACAAGAGTACTACTCAAGCTGAATATGTTTCTGGTAGTGGAACTTCTGTACCTGAACCTAGGAAAAGCACCCGAACTAGAAAAGCTAAGTCTTTTGGATCTGAATTTCAACTATATTTAGTTAAAGGAACAAGGAATGAAACTATTTCTCAACATCAATATTCTTTTAATATTGAAGAGGATCTAAAGACTTTCAGTGAAGCTATGGCTTCTAGGGATGTTCATTTCTGGAAAGAGGCAATTCATGATGAGATTTATTCTAGTATGCATAACAATACTTGGGTATTGGCTGATTTACCTCTTGGTTCCAAGGCATTAGGATGTAAATGGAACCTCAAAAGAAAAATTAAGGTGGATGGCACAATTGATAAGTATAAAGCCAGATTGGTTATCCAAGGCTTTAGACAAAAGGAAGGCATTGATTTCTTTGATACTTATGCTCTCGTTGCCAGAATTTCTACTATTAGATTATTATTAGCTCTTGCAGCTATACATAATCTTGTGATTCACCAAATGGATGTGAAAACTGCATTCTTGAATGGTGACTTGGATGAGGAAATATACATGAAAAAACCTGAAGGGTTTGTGATGACTGGAAATGAACACAAATTGTGCAAGTTGAAGAAATCATTATATGGTTTGAAACAAGCACTAAAACAATGACATCAAAAGTTTGATGATGTTGTCTTGTCTAATGGTTTTGCATTAAACCAAGCTGACAAGTGTGTATATAGCAAATTTGATACTTCTGGTAAAAGAGTCATGATTTGTTTATATGTGGATGATATGTTAATTTTTGGTACTAATTTAGAAGAAGTTAATAAAATCAAGAAATTCTTATCATCCAGTTTTGAAATGAAAGGCCTGGGGGAGGCTGAGGTAATTCTTGGTAGAAGAATTAAACAAGGAAACAATGAGATTTCAATTTCTCAATCTCATTACATTGAGAAGATATTGATAAAGTTGAACTTTGAGAATTGTTCTCCTGTTAGCACTCCTATAAATCCTAGTCTCAAGCTTTTACCAAATAAAGGATCTCCAATGACTCAACTTGAATATTCTAGGGCTATTGGTTGTCTAATGTATGCCATGGTTAGTACTAGGCCTGATATAGCATATGCTATGGGAAGGCTTAGTAGATATACTAGTAATCCTAGTTCACATCATTGGCAAGTTGTGAGTAGAGTATTCAAGTACTTGAAAGGGACCATGAATTATGGTTTAACTTATAGTGGATATCCTTCTATTTTGGAAGGTTATTCAGATGCCAGCTGGATTAACAACTTAGAGGATCACTCCTCTACTAGTGGTTGGGTGTTTCTTCTTGGAGGAGGTGCCATTTATTGGGCATCTAAGAAACAAACTTCTATTACTAACTCAACCATGGAGTCTGAGTTTGTTGCATTGTCTGCTGCTGGTAAAGAAGCTGAGTGGTTAAGGAATTTGATTTATGAAATTCCATTATGGCCCAAACCGATATCTACCATTTCTATCAGATGTGATAGTGCCGCAACATTGGCTAAGGCTTATAGTCAAGTGTACAATGGAAAGTCTAGACATTCAGGTGTTAGACATAGCATGATTCGTGAGCTCATAATGACTGGTGTGATATCTGTGGAGTTTGTAAGAACTCAACTGAATTTAGCCGATCATCTAACCAAAGGGTTAGCAAGAGATATCGTTCACAAGGCGGCTATAGGGATGGGTTTAAACTCCACTTAAAATATTTTATATTAAGATACCCAATTCCCATCTAATGCAATATTAGATGTTGAATTCAATGTGGAAAGCTTGATATTTGAAGATTGGAACACATTTTTATGATCATCCTAAGGTATGTGTTCAGTACTGTAAGTTAAGGAGGTTGAAAATTTATTTCTTAATAGTTCTTTGAAAATTGCATTTATAGGTGCAAGAATAAAAGAACTACCTATATAAGCATGAAATTTAGCTACTTCAAGAAGTTGGGACTTAGCTTTGATATGCTTATTGAAGGATGGGACACAAGCTAGTAAAATATAGTGTCAAGTTAGAAATTATGAGAATGTAAACTGGTCTGTGTATTATCTTCATGTATTCACTTTGAATAGAAAGGGTTCAATCCTTAGTGAAACCCTAATATTAGAATATTTGGATTGAGTAATATACTAATATGAAATTCAATCGTCACGACATTTGATTTACGCACTAGTTTGTTGCTGTTTATGTTTTGTTTTAAGTTTAATTAGGATTACACTTAAATGGGGGAGGTTTGCTGGTGATTTTATATCATCAATATTATTTAAGTGTAATAGGATTAAATTTGTTGACCAAGAGTGATCTTGTTAAATATTGAACAAGTTGGGATGTTGTAGGAGTGCACACTTGTTCAAGTTTTTCAAGATTCAAAGTACATTGTTATTTAAGGGCAAAGCCCCTAAACGAACGGGGGTCTGGATGCAACGCCCTTGGCGGGGTCCAAGGGGCAGAGCCCCTGGTTGGGATCTAAATCCAATTTTAAAAATTTGACCCTTTTTTCCATGAGATCCGTTTAATGACAGGTTTGGTAGTTTTATGACAGTTTGTAACTGTCTATTGACAATTTTCAGACAAGAATGATATATCCGTTTTTTGATCATTTTCTGGTACATCTTGAAGAACTTTTCAAATACATTCTCAGATTTGATTCACTGAATTTCATCCTATTGAGTCTTCGATCTGTACCATCGAAATACTTCAATTTGATAGTGAATCACGACTTTCAGGGGACCCAAGCAATCTATTCATCCTCTATTTTCTAACAGGTATTTTCATATTTTTTTTTAAATGACATGTCAAAATCAAGAAATAACATTCTCCTTTCTATTAAAATTTTTTATTTATAACATTTTGCTTACATTTTTAGCTATATGTTTTCTTTTTTGTCAATAAAGACAGAAAATTTACATCTCTCTCCTTTTATTTTATTTTATTTTATTTTGAAGATTTTAGATGTTAAAAAAATGGCTAGGTGAAGCAGTTTTAAGAGATTTAATAAAAATTAAGAAGTACAAGGCATGAGAAATGTTTTGTAACAATTTAATTTCACATTCAGTTGCTATGTGTCACACAATCGAAAGTTAAGGTTTCTTTGTGATGAAGTTATTGGAACTGAGTAACATTACTAAAGATTATTAATTTAGTTTAATTCAGTTTTAAAAATCCTCCTTAATAAATAAAATTTTTTTTGTCACATGTTAATCTCACATGTTATCCAGTTGTCGATATTTGATTTTTTCAATTTTTAAAATTAAAGTCATACTTATATATATATATATATATATATATATATATATATATATATATATATATATATATATATATATATATATAAAGTATTAAATATCATATATATGATATTAAATTTTTAAAGTTATATGTTAAAAAATATTTTTTGTTTACATTTTAATTTAATGTTTAATCTTTTTTTAAATCAACCCGTATTATACACGGGTCTCACACCTAATATATATATATATATATATATATATATATATATATATATATATATATATATATATATATATATATATATATATATATATATATATTATAATATGCAAAATGCAAAATAAATGGAAAAATCAAAAAATTCTTTTTTTAAATATTATTTTCGGAATTTGAATTAACTAAATAAAATAAAAAAAAATAAAAAAATCCCTTTTTTTTAAATACGTGAAATATTCTAATACAATATTACACTGACATATTCTAAAAAATAATTTTAAAATACAAAATAAATGGAAAAATCTAAAAAAAAATTTAAATATTATTTTCGGAACTTGAATTAACTAAAAAAATAAAAAAAAATCCCGTTTTTTTTTTAAATACGTGAAATATTCTAATAAAATTTTACACTGTACATATTCTAAAAAATAATTTTAAAATGCAAAATAAATGGAAAAATCCAAAAATTCTTTTTTTAAATATTATTTTCGGAACTTGAATTAACTAAAAAAATAAAAAAATAAAAAAAAAATTGAAAAAATGCGTCTCACGGTCTTACAAAATTAGACCGTCTCACATGTACCTAACCCTATATATATATATATATATATATATATATATATATATATATATATATATATATATATATATATATATATATATATATATATATATATATATATATATATAATGTTGGAAAAGAAAAATAAGAAAGTGAATGTTTAAACAAATTGTTAAGTTTGTTAAAATGATAAAGAAAGCATCTATAATCGTTTTTTTTCTGTAACTTGCCTAAAAATAGATGATATAATTTTAGTTAATATTTTATTTCATATAGGTGTGTACGAAGATTCATGATTAAATCATATATCTTTTCGATATAGTGTTTCTATATTCATATCTTTTTGAATAATTCATCTTAAATATTACTAAAAGAGAAACTTTATGACATCATCTTAAATAATCTGGACCATTGATTGTATTTCAATCTTATTTTTTCTACCCTTAGATCAAATTGCTGACATCATCTTCCCCATATGGAATGTATTTAATTCCAATAAATGTTTTCCAATCATCAATCAATAACTTACATTCGTTGAAATGGAATGTATTTAATTCCAATAAAAGCTTTCCATATTTTACATCTTGAATTTTCAGTTATGAAGATTTTAATATGATCAATTTTAAAAACATATTACTAACAAATCATTTCAATCAAGGCGTTAATATCAACCATTAATATAAATCCGTTTATATTAGTAAACCATTAATATAAAATCTTTTTTTATTAGGAAATCATTAATACCGAAAAATCATATTCAAATTATCACATACATATACGATTCATCATTGAATCCGCGACTCACATTTATTTTCTGTCGTTTCTTTTCTTCAAACCTTCTCCTACAACATCGTTAATATTGCTTATAACTTCCATCATCATTCTCTGCTATAAACATTCGCTCTTGTGCGCTAGAAGGTCAGTACCTTCTTTCGCTTTTTATATTTTTTTTCGATTATTTTTTGTTCCTATATCAAATGTATGTATTCATATATTTCGATTTTCTTTGTCACAAATTACATGAAATCAGTTAACTATTTTTCTGAAACTTTTCAAATAAACATGAAAAGATATTAGGTACCTTTAACCAAACAAAAATTAATTATCTTGGGAACTGACATTAATTACGAAAATGTTACTTTTATATATTAGAGATGATTATGATTTTTTTTTAATTTTTATGTCATAAGAATCCGGTTAATTTTGGCATGATTTTAAAATATCATTGAAATTATTATGTTTTTGTATATCATATCAGCCTACTTTTTTATCTTTGTATAGTAACAATAAAATTTATTAATTTACACAACAAATATAGATATTTCAAATTTTGTAATAATATTATTATACCTTACAAAATACAAGTCCCTCCAAAATAAATTTTCGCCAGTAATTTCATCAATAATTTCAACAAATTTAAATTTGTATTTTCTTTATATAATTTTTTTTTAATGATCCTAATTTTTTTTCTCCAAAAGTATATCAAACATTTACGTCTTAGATAATGCTGCCGTATTATAATTATTATTTTCCAAAAGTATATCCGTTTAATGAGGAATTTGATATAATAAAAGAAGTGAATGTTAATTAAAATGAGATATATATTTCATAATTATTACATGAGTTTATTAAAAAAATTAATATCAATGTGTAAACATTAAGCATTTTTAAAGTGAAATTTCAGAATCCATACAAACGATGATGTTGTACAATGAAATATAAAATTGAATAGACTGAAAAAAAAAACACTATTAAAGCAGTCAATCTTGAAAATAATATAGTTATGAAAAATTATAAAGTAAGATAAAAATTATAAGATATTAGGAGATTTGTAAAAAATACATTTACTAAAAGCGTTACGGTTATTAGAAAAAAATATGATCGTTAAGATTAGTGAAAATACAATATATAAACTAAATTATCACAATAGTAATGAAATGTCATTATTTGATATTTCATATAATTGAAAGATATATATCAAATTACATTGATCATATATTAAAATTATTCAAAGTTACGCAAAACTAATGCAAAGTTCTTGCGAACACCAAATAAATAAGAACAAACATAAAAGCTAGCATTTATATTTATAATCAATTTAAAATAAACCAATCATGATTTAGAAAAGAATCTCTATCGATGATATACTAAAATTAAATCTATATAACATTAAACATTTTATAAATTATATTACATAACTTTATTTGAATAAATGAAATAGTTGTCAACATTTAATGCAATAGAAAAAACGGTATATTGGTTGTCAATATATGTTTGAATTAGGTAACATTATTATGCAAGGAACGTCTAATTAAAATGTTTATAAATATATAAATATCATAACTATATGAGACGAGGAAAGTCGTTCAACTAATAAAACAAAAAATGATGTCTACCAAGAGATCTTTCAATGATTATATATATTTATCGTTTTCAATGTATTTTCTACACATTTCAATAATACCAATAACCATATATTTTTTGATAATCACTATACAATATCTATAAACGATTATATGTTTTTTTTATGCATTTCCCGCGTTTAACGCGGGCTATAATCTAGTTATCTTATAAATTACAAGCATAAGCTTGCACAGTTTCAAGAGGGAATGACTTTTTTCTTGGGTAACTGAATTTACACAATATTTAATCTTTAACTCAAGATTTACTCTTTTTTTTTACTGAAACATATGGTAAAAAAATTAGTTTTTTTTGTTTACTTGATTATTTTTAATAGGTTGTTACTGTTGCACTTCCTGTTTACCTTTCAACACAAATGGTTCATTATTTTATAGCATACACCATATTACCCATATTTGGCTATTATGCATTTGTAAATATATGAATGCACTATATTTTCATAAAAAAAACGACACTTTCCGACCTTCACAACATAGCTTTCTAGTTTTAATTACAGATCACCATCATTTCCATCTTGATTTCCACAGAGGCATCCATCTAGTAGTATAATTGAGGTTAAAAGAAAATGACATGATATTTAATTATTTTAAGAGGTTGATTGAATTGTTAATGAAGTTGGGTTTAATTCCATTGGTCGGTAGTTTTTTTTGGATATTCCTTTTATTAAAAAAAAATCATGTTAATCATATTGTTCCTTTAGAAAATATATTCTGATGTTTTATACTTTCTTTTTATAATAAAACAAAATATAATTTCCTAAATCAGTAATAAGAACTTAAACCTTTAAGTAAATTAATTTAGTAAGCAAACAACCGAAGTAAATTTGATAAAGATCCATATTAATTGAAATTTACAAATTACAAAAATATTATTCTACCAAAATTCGATAAAATATATTTTAGATGTTTTCTTGATTTTTATATACACCATATTCATATAATACCATATAATAATTGATAATTAGTGTTAGAGATCCAACTTTTGCGGATATACTAAAATGAAAATTATGTTCAAAATTTCTATTTTGGACTAGATTAAATTATTTCGGAATGTTAGTAAGAATATTGAGATATGATGTAAATAATGATGAAATCTGACATTGTAGACATTTCAAACGCACTTAATATGACACCTTACACTCACCCAAATTCCATTTTGCATATGTAGGCTTTCTAAATACATGTATATGTTATGGTTTTAACATATCAATCACAAACACATGTGAAACACAATTCTTTTGTTTACAATATGTTTGTCTAACAATTTTAAGAGTCTTGTTTTTATATATTGGAGGGTTGTAAGAGGCAGTCAAAGACCTTATGATGCATATAATGTTATATTACATATGTTGTGTAAAATAGACTTATGGTACTAAATTTCATGGATGGGATAATTTGTTGGGTTCCAAGTTAAGCTTAGAGACAAATTAAACCCGTTTTGTCTTTCCATTGACCTACAATGATCACTTTTATACAAACAATTGATAAAAATGATGTAAAATAGTTTGTAAGTGTTGTTACTAGTTACTCTCCAAATTTAATAACTTTGTTTGTTGTCAATCATGTTCTCTAAAGTGGGATTAACTTATCAATTTCTTATTTTAACTCGAAATTGGTCGGCTGAGGAAATCATTCTGTTAGAAAACAATATGATAGGAATTGGTCTTATGTAAGAAATCAAGTATGTAATTTATTCCCCGTTACTGTCACTCTGGGTGCTAAGTATGGAACAACAGAAATAGATGGAAAAGTATATTTCTTCATGGAAATGAATGTTTTTTTTATTATGATCTTGTATATGATAGAGATTAATAAAAAACCTAGAAAATATGTTGATATTGATTGATGATTCAAATCTAGGTCTACTCAGAGAGCTATTGTAGAATTACAAAGGTATATTAGACCTTAATATGGATAATTTCAGTAATGCTCATTCTCAACATGAGCATTCTAATAATTAAGGATAATTTTGGATATTTATTATTCTAATGATGAAAAACCAAATATTTCTTTATAGGGAATGCCACTTCTAATACCATTTCCTACGTATAACACTTGACTTTTTAACATAAGGTATATCCTAAAATTTTCACTTTTTATTTAAAAAACACATTGGTGGACACTTATGTTAATAATCCAACACAAGTAGTTATCAATAGGATCACATCAAAGAAATAAAACACATTGATACGAGCTGGGTATCACAATTTCTTCTTTACAATCCTCATTTCTTAAATGGAATTACCTGCAAGGCACACAACAACAAAAGGGTAAGCTACAAAGATCTTAGTGAGTAATCCTCATGACAAATCTCATAATTATCATAACAAATAACTACTCTAATATTTAGGTGATAAGTTAAAAACTAACTTGAAAATCGATTAGATCTATAAAACAGGTAAAGTAATAAATGAGTAAACAGCAAGAACACAAGAATGGATCAAAAATGTCGAATGATTAATCAACAATCCTCAGCAGAGCTCGATAAAGAACTTCTACTGTAGAGGATTTAGGGTTTACAAGAACGATGAAGAGATAACTCTGTGATCTATCGTAATTGCTATCGTAATCTCTATCAATCGATAACCTAATATGCATGCAAGCACATTAATTTATACTAAACCCTATCAGCTCACGGTTGGACAGACCCAAACCGGAGTAACAAAACTTGGACTATTAACCGAGCCCAATGGACGCAATACATCAAAAATGCTACGCTCCCCAACAATCTCCCCCTTTGCGTCAAATTGGAGCGAGATCACTTTGTCTTCTTACTTGGGCCAGCAGCAGCAGGAACCTTCTTCTTTACAGTCTCAAACAGACGAGAGATAAGCGCGAGAATCGTCTATCTGAACCGAATGTACCATTGTATCATATCATCAAAATACTTGATATCATCCGCTGTATTTTCCTTGCACCTGTGGATGATCCCCAACACATGCTCAAGACAAGCAGTGGTATAAAGATGTTTATCAGCTAAGGCAAAGAGACATTTCTGTCCTTCACTCCTAGTGAACATGACGGAGTTTTGCCTCGAGTCAATTTTTCCCATCTTCATCTGGTTTAGATCACTGGCCGAGCCAACAGGAGATATCTTCGGTTTCTTCTTGAAGACATTTGCAATCTCCTGATCCATCAGGGCGACCTCCATGATATAGCACACCAACATCCTCTTGAGATGGTCAATGATCGGACCATATTCAGCTTCATTAGTCAGTAGGATGTTGTGTAGGACGATCCAGTCATGGGGGTTGAGGTTCGGTAGATCTGCTAAAGAGATGGCATATTCGGTTTTTGCAGATCCTCTGAGGACCTTCAACCGAACGTTGATAAATCTCCCTTCAGTGTATGGCTTTAGAACCCGAACGTTGATGATCTTCTGAGCGCTCCAGGTTTGGTACTGGGGTTGAGCAGCCTTCAGATAGAACTCAATCAATTCCCGATCAACCTTCGGATGAGGATGAGGGAACTCAGCAACGTTGGCGAAGGCGTGAAAGATGAACGCCTTTCGGGTTAAGGGCATGTCGAACTGAGAGTCGACGGAGTTGTAGCAATCAAAAGAGATTACTGGTTCAAGCCATAATATGCTCGGGGTATCGATTGCCTCCTTTATCATCCTCTCGAGAGTCCAAGTAGGAAAAAGAGTCTTCCTACTCTCGAGAAGGTCGTGGGCTTCTTTCTTTTTGCGTTCTGATTCTTCAGCTTCTCTTCCCACACGAACATTATCATCTTCAACATTGCGACGACTTTTTCGTTTCAGCAAGTCGGCAACGGTTTCTTGATCATCTTCCTCTTCATCCTCAGCAAGTTTCTTGCCTTTATCCTTCACACCCGAACCAGAGGCTTGGCCTGCAGGAGGAGGTTCGGTTGTGTGAGTTGCCTTTGATGAATGAGGTGGTTGCGATCCGGACTCCTTTTCTCCCCTTGTTTCGAATTGGACACGAAATCGGGTAGCCCTTCAATTTTACTAAGCAGATCCAGGGCAGGAGCGAGCTTCTCTGCAAGGCTACGCCTCACAGAATGATTTAGGATCAGATCGTGCACTTCAAGGATGTTGGATATGGCGGAGTGTACATACGAAACACACGTCTTGATGACCTCCCGTTCGGATCGAAGAGTGTCAATTTGTTGTTGAGAATTGGAAAGTTGAGCACTCTTGACCTTTAGGGCAGTGGTCTTCCTTGCCAAGACATCCATCAACGAGTTCTCAGTAGCCAGATCCTCTTGGAGTTTAGAGAGGCGCTCGTCAATAGATGCACGGAAGGCAGAGTTGTCGTCTGTCAGAGATTGACGAAGTGTGGCAAAGGACGTCAACTCTGTGGAGACAAACGTGGCCAACTGTTGAACGATTGGTTCCAACGTTGTCTTGGTAGCAGTAGCACTCTCCTGTAAAGATTGTAACAGGGTAGAGGCTTCAGATAATAGTTTATCGACTTTTGCGGTCGCAGCCTCACAGGCTTTCATCGAGGCATCAATGGCGGCGGTTGCAGAAGCGATCGAATCTTGCTGAGCCCTTGAGAAGGCATCAACAATCTTCTGAAGAGCAGCTTCAGAGAGAGATGATTGAGAGTTGGAGGAAGAAGCAATGAGCAAGTCAACCTTGTCATGTAGCTCCTTAAGATGTTTCTTTGTTACCGGAGCATCCTCATCATCGTCGCTTTGCACTTGAAACGGACTGTAATAGACCGAATCAAATGTCATGTTTTCCCCGCCAAGGAAAGGGTTATCTCCGTCAGAGGCATGACCGGGAGATGGTGATGGTGGTGGTTCGGTTGTATGGGTGGGTTCTGGTTGGGTGGTTTCGGGTGTAGGTGTAGGTGTAGGTTTAGGTTGTGTGTGAGTAGGGGTAGGTTCGGTTGCTGGTGGAGGTTCGATTGCATCGGTATGAACCCCCGTATCAGATACGTTGGTTGTAACCTTTGCAGTGGATGTTGTTGTTGCA
This sequence comes from Lactuca sativa, assembly GCF_002870075.4. NCBI lineage: Eukaryota > Viridiplantae > Streptophyta > Magnoliopsida > Asterales > Asteraceae > Lactuca > Lactuca sativa. The sequence goes on along the minus strand of NC_056627.2, from coordinate 60,098,726 downwards.
TCGGTGAAGATGGGTGGTGGCATAGGGAATGATGTTTTTGGAATATTGGTAAAGAGGTTTATGGTGGGAATGGAAGTAGGAATTGTTTGAGTAGGAGAGGGAATTGGAGAGTATGGATTTGCATTTCGGGGGTAGGTGATCTGGGTGGTGTGTTGCCTCTTGGAGGTGTGTTGCCTCTTGGAGAGTCGTCAGAATCCGAACTCTCACCCTCCGACTCACTAGAAGAGGAAGCGATAATGAGCTTTCGCTTTGGTTGTGTCTTTTGCCTCTTCTGCTGCGGTGACTGAGCAGCTTTAGTAGATTTCCTCTTTTTAGGAGAAGGGCCTTTAGCCCCTTTCGCCACCTGTTTGCCTTTGTCTGCCTTTTTGCCTCTCGGAGCAGGCTTATCGGCATCGTGAATGGACTTTAGCATCTCCGGCGTGAGATCCCTCGGACCAGACTTCTTGAACTCCTTGTAGGTCCGGATGATCCTGCTGTCAGCTGGAACATCAGCGTACATGGTTTCCGGAATGGAACCATTGAAAGGGAATTTTGAAGCATCTGAAACGATGATCTTCGTGGTATGAAAGGTACCAATCGAAGACATCGGTGCGGCGACGACAGTGGGAATGCTGTAATTTTCCATAACCCACTTCGTTATCAGGGTCCAAAACCTCGCGTACGACACCTCAGAATGCCGTGAAGAAGAAGATAAACTCTGGATGAGTTGTTGCCAGAGAACAAACCCATAATCAACGTTAATACCGTTGTAGACACCGTACAAGATGGAGAGGAATAGTCGAATGGAGCCATCTGAACCAGAGCTTCTTTCTGAAAGACCCTTGAATAGCACAGTGAACATTTCGTTCCACTGTGGCGGCAAGCACGATTTCTTGAACTTAGCGACGGAGGTAAGCACCTCCGTATACCCCATATTGTAGAACATGTTGAAGAGGTGCCCCATCGGAATAGTCTCTGGATTAACCCTTGAAGGGTCAGCTTCAAACCCTAGCAATGAGCCAAATCGTTGCTTGGAGATAGAGGCTTTGTGATGAGAAACGTCGAAGAAGATCCTGTCAACGACTTTGTTGTAATGAGCCGTCGCGTAGATCTGTGAGAGAAACTCCATGGGACCTGATTCCACCCTTGAAAGTGCAGGTGCAATTGGCGAATACTTTAAGCACTCGATAATGGGGAACATGTAGGAGTCATATGCGTGAGGGGTTAAGTCAATGATGAGACATTGATGAGGGCAAATGGGAAGGATGTGAGAAGTAGCATGAACAGAGGATGAATCTGCCATTGTTGAAGAAAGGGAAGAAGATGATGAACAGTTAGGGTTCAGGGAATTCTTGCTCTCTTGGGAATTTTGATTGCAGTAAAGAGGTAAATGGTAGAGGATGTCGCCTTTTATAGTGGGTTTAAGAAGAGAGAAAGATCTGCCCAAATCTTCTATCGAAATACCAAGAGTTTTCCGGAGGTGACTGATGCGTGACAGTTGGGGAACCGATGATCACGTATGAGAGAGAATGTCAGATTTCGAAGAACACGCCTCCTATTAAGCGCCGTTTCTGATAAACCATTTCAAATTCACACACGCCTTTCTGTGCCAGAGGAGAACCGTTTCAAATTCGCACACGCGTCTGCGACGTCAGTTAGAGATTAGACGCTTCAAATTCGCACGCTTTCCCTGTTCCGCCGTTTGAAATCAAATCAATTAAACTCCCGCCTGAGTCAGCAACTCTTCATCTTATCCCTTTAAAGTGTAACGGCATCTTTTGAATAATACGCCCACGTGGATTAACATTGACCACAACTTATAATCAGCCACCAATCCAAATGAAATAGCCTGAAATTATTAGAACCAGAATTTTGGAAAATCAAAGATTTTCGTGCTAAGGGTGTAAAAAGAAAAAAAATAAATCAAATCTTTTTAGGAATAATTGTGATGTCAATAATGACACGAAACAAATGATCCCGGACACGAATCTCTTCCTTCAAAGTCAAGAGAGACCTTAAAGTGTTAGTGTGGTTTCCCGTTGAATAACAATCAAACACTTATTAAGAAGTGTTGAAAGGCTTCTTTTAATTAGGCTTCTTAGGGTGGATTTAGCTTTGATTCAGCAGTTCTAATCTTGAAATAAGATAGAAAGTGAATAAAGTACTTGTGAGACCGGTGTAGTCTGTTGAACAAGTAGGTAGGAAATAATTTTTAAAGTGGCTTGGAAAATATAAAATCTCAACAAAAAATTAAAAACTGGATCCCAAGGGAAGAAATGTTATGGTGTTTAACAATTTCATAGGAATCACACAAAATAAAAATTTGAGATTTCATGAAGATACGTCCGTCAATTCGTTAGTGAAAACTTGAGCAAATTAATTGTTCACTGTCAATTCAGATTTGGTATTGAATTTTGGGTTTCACTCAGCTCGTAGTGGCACGAAACTAAGATCATAAACGCAGTTTTTGAGTAAGCATAAACCTCAGTGGTAATTTCTGAGAGTCTCAAGGGTTACGTTGGTGAAACGAATTTAATGGAGAAATGTAATAGAGATGGTGTAAGAAATCAAAGTACCTCTGCTGCAAAAAGTAGGACCAAGCAGAAAACTCTTATCTCATATGAGAAGAGAGTTAGGTAGCTCACGATTAGAATAAGTGTGGGAGCCTAATTGGGAAGACAAGGTTTGTGTATACCAAGTCATTAAGGCTATTATTCAGAATCTGATGAGGCTTTGGGCACATACAGCAGCATGCTTCTAGGGACACTTAACTAATTCTACAATTTCCCAATAAGCGAACACACAAATAAAATAAAATTAAAGACAAAAAGCAAATAAATAACAAAATATTTTTGGTGTTTTTGATATTAGAAGAAAATAAATATTTTTGGAATTTTTGATCTATAAAAAAATAAATGATAAAAAAAATAAGACTGAGAAAGAAAATAAAAAGATAAAAAAAACGTTGGAAAACTTTGGAACCGAATTCGGTTGAGAAAATTTTTGAAAAACTGAACCCGAGCGTTCGGTTGATTTCAGTTTTGAAAAATTTTGAAAAACCGAACCCGAGCGTTCGGTTGATTTGGGTTTTGAAAAATTTTGAAAAACCGAACCCGAGCGTTCGGTTGATTTCGGTTTTGAAAAATTTTGAAAAAACGAACCCGAGCGTTCGGTTGATTTCGGTTTTGAAATATTTTGAAAAACCGAACCCGAACCTTCGGTTGGTTTCGGTTTTGAAAAATTTTGGAAAACCGAACCCGAGCGTTCGGTTGGTTTCGGTTTTGAAAAATTTTGGAAAACCGAACCCGAGCGTTCGGTTGGTTTCGGTTTTGAAAATTTTTGGAAAACCGAACCCGAGCGTTCGGTTGGTTTCGGTTTTGAAAAATTTTGGAAAACCGAACCCAAACCTTCGGTTGGTTTCGGTTTTGAAAATTTTTGAAAAACCGAACCCGAACGTTCGGTTTATTTCGGTTACCGAAGAAATTAGATTTTCAAATAGGAAATACTTTTGACAAAAAGGAATGAAATAGAAACACTTATACATGAAATTTACAACCAAGAAAACCACCTTTGATTGATGAGCGAAGTGCAGATAATCTAACCGAATCCGAGCGTTCGGTTCATTTCGGTACATGAGTATAAAAACCGAACCCGAACGTTCGGTCTAGTTCACTTCTTACTTGTGAGATTGAGAGGTAGTTTGTGGTACTGACTCTGATTCCATCATACCTAGCCCTTGTAGAATTTTGTTGAATGACGCTTCAGGAAGAGCTTTGGTAAAGACATCAGCCAGTTTATCAGTGGTTCTAACAAAGTGAATTTCAATGTTTCCATCTTCCACATGATCTTTGATGAAGTGATACCTCAGTGCTATGTGCTTAGTTTTGGAGTGCTGCACTGGGTTATGACAGATCCTAATTGCACTTTCAGAGTCACAATATAGTGGGATCTTTTCATATTGAGTCCATAGTCTCGGAGTTGACTCTGGATCCAAATCACTTGAGAGGTACAGGATGCAGCTGCTATGTATTCTGCTTCAGCTGTAGACAAAGACACACACGTTTGTTTCTTCGATTGCCAGCTAACCAACTTCCCATCAAGAAATTGGCAGCCTCCAGTGGTGCTTTTTCTGTCCAGTCCACAACCTCCAAGGTTTGCATCTGGGAAGGCTTGAATGAAGAAGCCTGAGTTGGAAGGATACCATAGACCTAAAGAGGTAGTTCGCTTGAGATATCGTAGAATGTTCTTCACTGCAAGCATGTGAGGTTCGCGTGGGTTGGCCTGAAATATAGCACAGTAACAAACAGAAAACATTATGTCAGGCCTGCTAGCAGTGAGATACATCAGAGAACCGATCATCTGGCGATAAAGCGTTATATCAACAGCCGGTTTATCCAAGGATGGAGTGAGCTTGGTGCCGAACGCCATTGGAACTTTGACTTTTGAGTCTCCCATCATACCAAATTTTGCAAGGAGAGTCTTCGTGTAAGCTTCCTGATTAATAAAGATGCCTTCGGGTCCTTGTCTAATGTTTAAACCAAGGAAAAAGTTAATAGGACCTATTGAGCTCATTTCAAATTTATTCTCCATCAACTTTCTGAATTCAGCCGTTAAGCTAGGATTCGTTGAGCCAAAGATGATATCATCGACATAAATTTGAACAATCATAAGGTGGTTACCTTCCTTCTTACGGAAGAAGGTTGGGTCAACCGAGCCTTGTTTGAATTTGGACATCTTTAAAAATTTAGTCAGCGTTTCATACCAGGCTCTCGGAGCTTGTTTCAGTCCATACACGACTTTATCCAAAATGTAACAATGGTTAGGATACTTTTCATTCACGAATCCAGGGGGTTGCTCCACGTACACAGTTTCTTCGAGTTCTCCATTGAGAAATGCACACTTGACGTCCATTTGGTAGACGTCAAAGTTTTTGTGTGCAGCATAGGCGAGAAATATTCTAACAGATTCCAGCCTAGCTACAAGAGCAAAAGTCTCTTCATAGTCAATCCCTTCCTCCTGGAAGTATCCTTTCACAACTAGACGTGCTTTGTTTCGAATCACATTCCCTTCTTTGTCCATTTTGTTCCTGAAGACCCATTTAAGACCAACAACCGAGGCATCTAGAGGAGTTGGAATGAGGCGCCAAACTTTGTTCCTTTCGAATTCATTCAGTTCGTCTTGCATAGCTTGAACCCAATCAGAGTGATGAAGAGCAGTGTTAACTGTCTTTGGTTCAACTTTTGATACGAAGGAGTTAAACATGCAGAATTCTACTTTTGAAAACAAGGAAGTCTATTTTTCCTTGGGTTGCGATTGAGTCAGAACCTTTTCAGATACATCACTAACAACGTGCTAGACAGGATGATCTCTGGTCCATTTGGTGAGAGGAGGGTAGTTAGGATCAAAGGTTGGATCCAATTCAGCGTTAATCATCTCTTCTGGTTCGGATTGACTTTCATAGTCGTAAGACATATCAGCATGCTCCCCCTCGACAGATAAGCTTTCAGGAATGTCTTGAGTACCTTGAGCTACAGAGGTTTCTTGTGGTGTTGAGCTCTCAGGTGTTGATGCACCTTCGGGTGGTGAGGCACTTTCGGTTGGTGAAGTGCTTTCGGGAGCAGTTTGAGACCTTGGCTCCCCCTCAACATGTGAGCTCGGCTGTGATGATGATGACGGATCCTACCCCTCGACTGAAGCATTGTGCTGTGGAGGTTCGTCAGAACTTGATCCTCCTTCATTCATTCTTTTTGCAGCATCTTCGACAATTTGCTTCATATGATCTACCTTGTTGTCAGCTGCACTGGCTTCTGAGAGAGTGGCCTTCTCTGGTTCATCAAATAGCTCCATGAACTTTTCGAATAGATTAGCGATCGAGGCAGTGACTTGGCCAGTTTGAGGAAAAATTTCTCCATCTCTGTCTTCGTTGGCCTTTAGCTTTTTGACATAGCTATCATCAAAAGTCACGTAATAAGTCTCGTCGATTTTCCTCGAACGCTTGTTTAATACCCTGTATGCTTTAGAACTGAGAGAATAGCCCAGAAATATCCCTTCGTCGGCTTTGACATCAAACTTGTTGCGGTGTTCTTTAGAATTAAAGATGAAACACCGTGAACCGAACACATGGAAAAACTTGACATTCGGCTTCCTGTTGTTGAGGATCTCATAAGGAGTGAGAGTGAAACGCTTGTTGAGATATGACCTGTTCTGTGTAAAACAAGCAGCAGAAATAGCATCAGCCCAAAAATATAAAGGTAAGGAAGCGAAACTTAGCATGGTTCGGGCTGCTTCACATAAAGATCGGTTTCGTCTTTTGACAATACCGTTCTGTTGAGGTGTGTAGGGAGCTGAGAAGTTGTGACTAATTCCCTTTTCTGCCAGGAATTCTTCGAATTCTCTATTTTTGAACTCCAATCCATTGTCGCTCCTGATGTTGCGAACGACCTTCTTCAGCTGTACTTCAATCTGCATGATGAACACTTTTAGCTTGTGAGTCGCTTCAGATTTAAGCTTTAGAAAGAACACCCATGTAAAACGCGAAAAGTCATCAACAATAATAAGAATGTACTTGCTACCACCGACGCTTTCGATAGATGATGGACCACACAAATCAATATGAAGTAATTCTAGTGGTTCAACAACTTTGGTGTTTATTATAGATGGATGACTTTGACGACTCTGCTTCCCCTTTTCACATGCAGCACACAAATGATCTCTATCGTACTTGAGCAATGGAAGACCTCGAACATGACCTCCAGTGACAAGTTTGTTGATATCCTTAAAGTTAAGATGAGAGAGCCTTCGGTGCCACAACCAGCTTTCGTCAGATTGTGCTTTGGATAACAGGCAGATAGTTGGGTTTCCTTTGATGGGTTTGAGGTTTAGGGGAAACATTTCACCTTTACGCTCCGATTTAAGAATAACTCTTTTCGTCTTCTTCTCAATTATTTCAGAACCCTCATCGTCGAATGAGACTTTGAGACCGGTACCTCCAACAAGCTGAGATACACTGATGAGGTTGTGCTGTAGTCCTTCCACGTATGCAACCTTCCTTATCGTGAAATCACCGTTTGTAATCATTCCATAGCCTTTTATGGTGTCGAAGGAGTTGTTCCCGAACTTGACGTTTCCACCGTTTGAAAGAGACCTGTATTCCCTTAGTTCTTCCTTCCTTCCTGTCATGTGACGCGAGCAGCCACTGTCAATGTACCATTCTTCGTCAAACTGCTCGTCACTAATAACCTGCAAAAATTAAGCAGATTTAGGAACCCAAAGTTTCTTGGGTCCATGTGAGCCTTTCACAGGAACAGGAATAGTAAGAGAGATGTCAACAAGATATGTTCTTTTTATTAGTGTTGTTTCATCTTTCTTTTTGATGGTAAAAACTTCAATTTTATTGGGATTCGATGCTTTCGGTTTAGACTCTGGTCTAACTGATGAAACATTCTGTTTTCCTTTTTGTTCAGTTGATGATTGAGATTTTCGAGAAGGAACATAATGGAATTTGGAACGAGGTGGAGAAGAGTTAGAAGAGTTTGAAGAATTAGAAGACTTAGAGTGAGAGAGCTTAGACTGAGATGACTTCTTGGTTAGAGACTCTAGGTGAGCCTTTTGCTTTTGATCATCAGTGGGACCGACCCTAAAATTTTGATGTCTTTTGATTTCAGAACCGAACCTTTGCTTTCGGTTGATGTAGTTCTCTGAACCGAACTTCTGCTTTCGGTTGGAGTCATTCTCAGAACCGAACCTTTGCTTTCGGTTGGAATCATTCTTTGGACCGAACCTTTGCTTTCGGTTGGAATCATTCTCTAAACCGAACCTTTGCTTTCGGTTGTTGTTGCTCTCTTGCGATTCAACAGGACTTTTCTCTGACTTTAAGTTCCTGTCTTGATGTGAGAAATAGGCATTCTGAGATTGCCAAAACTGTTTTCTTTCAGAGAGATTCTTCCTGTATCTCTGATTCCTTTGTTGTTTTTGATTTCTCATCTGCTTCGGTTGATGATGGATATTAGCTTTCGGTTTCTGTTTTTCTTTAGTTGGTTCACTCTGAACTGATGAAGTTTCACTTGGAGGTGTGACTTCTTTTGTAGGAATTCCTTTTTTCTGAGGATAATCTTTCATACCGCTAGTACTTGGCACATCGAAGCTATCAGATTTATTCAAAGGTTCTAGCACATATCTGCCTTTGCTTTTCCATGAAGTCCTTTAAGACAAACCTACCGTTTCATCAGCGTTGTCGATAGGGGCTGACCAGAAGAACTCGTCACAGCCATCAGCATTGTCTTCGTTTACAATTGCTGTGAGTTCAGCGGTCTGATGTTCGGTTACGCTTGTGACCTTATACACCTGATTTGGAGTAGTTCTGACCTTTTGATATACTACTGCTTTCTCTGCAAGAATCGAGGACTTTTGTTGGGACATACGAGCGAACTCCACTGAATTTTTTGAAATGAGATTCTTGTGGTTTTCGGGTTCGCTCTTGACAAATTCTGAACAGTCAACTGTGTCCTCTACAGAAATTTCACTCATATTGTCGTCCTCATTAAGCTCAGATCCATTTTCAACATCAATTTTATTTTCTGAGCTCAAGTTGGCGTTCAATGAGTCAAATTTTTGTATGGTTTCGGTTCTCAGTTTCAGTTTATCATTTTCATCCAGAAGGTTTTTAAGCATGTCCTTATGGTCCTTGGACTTAATGAAAGATTCGATTTTGTCCAGTCCGTACATATACGTCGGATTAACATCCTCAGATGAAATAACACTTTCACAATTATACGCTTCAGCATCAATTTCATCCTCCTTAAACTCAAGAAAGGGTAAAATCATGCGATGAATCTTTTGTCCTATTTCACAATCCAAATGAAGCTAAGTAATATTACTGTAAAGACGTTTAGCAATCAAACAAAAAACATTTCATTGTTTTAAAAGCTTTAAATTGTCTCTTTGCAAATAAATGTTTTCATCTTTTGTTTTGATTAACTCAGACTCCTTCAGTTCGATCCACATCCGCCATTCCTCACTCTTCGAAGACACCCTGCTTAATTGGTCAGTTAGGTTAGAATTGGTGACTCGAGTTTGAGTTAAACTACTGTCTAGATGAGAGATTCTTGATCCACCATCTGTGTTGTATCCCCTCATCTGAGATACGTCGGACACCATCAAGCACCTTCCTCCACTGCTCTCTTCTTTTGACACATAAGCCTTTCCATGAGAAGGCTTCCTTACTTCATCCAGCTTTTTCTGCAACAAAGCTTCTTCATCCTTTTCATCATCCTTTTCTGCCATTTTCTTGAGGACTCAGTCTTTTGCATAGTGGTTCTTTCCTCCACAGTAATAGCAGCTCACTCCCGAATCTCCTTCAGCCTTCGGTTCCTTCTTTGATTCTTCTGCCTTCGGTTCATCTTTGACCTTTTCAGAACTATAACTCCCCTGCCAATTTCGGTTCTGGTTGGTGGGGAATCTCTTCTTGATGAACCTCTTGGGGTTTGACACCATCACCGCTTTACTTTTGGACAAGAGGGCCAACGAACCTAGGCTTGAGACCACATTTTTCTCCTGTAACACTATCTTTTCTTGAGATTTTAGGATGCCCACCAGTTTCGCCAAAGAATAGGATTTAAATTGCTCGTGTGCTTTAACTGTGGACACAACTGCTCTCCACTCAGATCTGAGACCGTTCAAAAACGTAACCCTCTGCTCAATAAGCTTCCTTTCGATGTCGTGTTTGATCATCTTGCTAAGAAGATGATTGAAGCGATCGAACGTTTGAGTCACTGTTTCTTCGGCTCCTTGCTTGAATTCATCAAACTCGGACAATAGTAAGGTTTGAATGGAGTGTTCAAGATCTTCATCCATAGAGTACAACTTTCGTAGCCTGTCCCATATTTCTTTTGCAGTCGTGCATGAACTCACCAGCCTGAAACTATCGGATTCAAGAGCGAATCTGATTAATCTTAACGCTTTGATATTGCACTGAAATTTGTCTTTTTCGTCTTGAGTAATGTCTTTAACGTCTTTCAAAAGATCATTATACTCCTTTTGAGTTTTAATAATCCTTGAAGTTATTGAATGAGAAAAGGGTCCAGAAACGATTGCTTCCCAGATGAGGTATCCATTATCCTCAGATCCTATAACATAATCCTCAAAGTGATGCGCCCAGACTTCATAATCATGGGTGTACAGGATGGGAATCTTCGTTGTTGATCCAATGCTGTTCGAAATATTAATAGGATTAGATTGCGACTCGTCCATACTTGATCGAATAACCTGTTCAAAGATCAGACTTGTAATATATCAAATTAGGGCAAAACAATAAATATCGAGTTACGTCAATTATGAGATGACGGCTCAATAAATATCAATAAATGCGGAATAACCCTAATCGAAACCTTTTTCACAGAAAAGAAGTGTATCGATTACACAGCCTCCTGCTCTGATACCAATTGATAAGTTAAAAACTAACTTGAAGATCGATTAGATCTATAAAACAGGTAAAGTAATAAATGAGTAAACAGCAAGAATACAAGAATGGATCAAAAATGTCGAATGATTAATCAACAATCCTCAGCAGAGCTCGATAAAGAACTTCTACTGTAGAGGATTTAGGGTTTACAAGAACGATGAAGAAATAACTCTGTGATCTATCGTAATTGCTATCGTAATCTCTATCAATCGATAACCTAATATGCATGCAAGCACATTAATTTATACTAAACCCTATCAGCTCACGGTTGGACAGGCCCAAACCGGAGTAACAAAACTTGGACTATTAACCGAGCCCAATGGACGCAATACATCAAAAATGCTACGCTCCCCAACATTAGGTATATTGTTACTCAAGACTCATTTATTAGTTAAAGTTTCATAACTCCAACTACTTTCTCTAATGAAAATAATAGTGGACTTACAACTACTCAAGACACCAGTAAACTCTCACATGTTATTCATTCTATTTTTCTTTCTCTACCTTCTCTATAGCCATTCTCATTTTCTATCTCTACTCTTCTATAATCATTCTCATTTGTTATCTCTACCCCCCTCTCTCTCTCTCTCTCTCTCTCTCTCTTTCTTATCTTTATACTCATACTCATTCTCTATATCTATCTCTTTTAATCTATGCTCACACTTATTCTATATCTATCTCTATCCTCTCTCTATAATGATTATCATTCTCTTTCATTCTCCAATTCTCTCTACCCTTTTTACTAATTTTTCTGTACTCATTCTCATTCTTACCCTTTACTCTCTCTTTCTCTCTCTCCCTCTTTCTCTATCTTTCTATCTCTTACTTTATCTCTATACTCATATTCACAGACTCTCTATCTCTATACTCATACTCTATCCCTTTCTGTCTCTATACTCATACTCCATCTCTCTCAATCTCTATACTAATACTTTATCTCTCTATGTCTCTGTACTCATACTCTATTTCTCTCTATCTCTATACTCATACTCTATCCCTCCTTGTCTTTATACTCAGACTTTAAATCATATAATAATACCTTATTATATATATATATATATATATATATATATATATATATATATATGTCCCGAATGTGTTATCTTAATGACTTAGTTAATAATATTCAGTTATTTATCTCAACTATAATCGTTCATCAACTTATATGGCAATACTCTATGATATATCTCAATTAAACTTATTAGCTATCTCATATAACAATACTCTATTATATTCTCGACTATACTTGCTCATTTACTTAAATAACCATGAATCACTATAACTCTCGGTTACTCTATTTAATAGCTCATATAACATTAAACAACCATAATTCTCAATTATATTAATTCCTAAACACATACAATATCAATTTACAACAATTCATATATTATATTCTATTTTGTACCTACATAATAGATATCACATATCTGGATGTGAATCATCTAGAGAAGGATAATGTTACTCACCTAGAATGTATTAGGTATATGAGATTCCAACTCTTGAAGTCTCGTTATAGCACTCGTCCAATGTGTTGTCAGTTAACACGTCACTCTTGAATATCAGTACCTATGATATAATTTGTTTATGTTTCTACCTTAATATTTATGTCTAATACATAATACCAATCTATGTAACTAAACTCATTAAGTTTCTTAATATAACTTCTGAATGACTTGACCGCATAATTCGCTAGCTAAATCTCATACTTCTGGAAAATTCCACAAATTAGGGATTATAACCCTTATTAACCAAATCACAAATTTGGCTGTTGAATTTATCCCTTAAACTTACCATTCCATTTATAATAGCTCCATATTATAAACACTAACATCTATCTTTGGTATTATTAACCATTTTGAGATTACACTATGCAAACATGATTATGTAACAATAAGATAAGACAATACCTTAATTTACTCGGTACAGGTACCCTCGTATACCTGAGTCATGATTTATCTTATTCAACTATAAACCCTCTCTTATACGCTTTGGTCCCCGTTTTGTCAAAAGAACTAAACAAAAATCTTTAAATTTTATTTATAGTAGACATGTGTATTGAGCAAGAGACATGCACGTAGCGAAGGAGAATGACACGTGGCAAATTGTGGCATATGTGAGGTGTCACGACGCGACCCAAGCCATGCTGTGACGCGAGGTCGAACTTATGTGATGCAATTATCAAAGTATGTTACCCTTCCATACTTAGAGTATTTTTAACAACTTATTAACTCATTCTCTTTGGCAATGCATCATATAACTTCTCTCTTGTCCTATCAAGGTTTTACGTAACGTCCCGATTTTCAATCCATTCAATTTTATTTATTCAATATATTGGATTATAATTACATTATGCGGAAACATTTTGTTAATGCACGTGTGCACAATCGTTTCCTTGACATTCTCACGATCCAAAGAATTTCAAGAAAACATTTATAATCGACTGGATAAGCACAAAGCTTAATGATTTCCTAAAAATATTGTATACCACAATACATATACAATATGTACACATCATGGCTAATGACCTTTTTGTCCATCAAACAATAAAACATATAATGGCCTTTAGCATAAAGTTGATCCGCCCCATGGCCTTCAGAGTAACGTTGGTCCGCCCCTTGTATACTGGCCTTCAGCATTAGGGTGGTACACCCGAGTCTATTGGCCTTCAACATTAAGTTGGTCTGCCCTCAACTCCCCAAATGATGTATCAATACATATATAGCAGACAAACAATTCATCATAACAAACATCTAACTAAACTAGTCTAATTGCTAAATTACATACTACATGGAAGTTACATCCTAACATACAGAGGAAACATACTGGAGTATACAATATAATGAGAATAACTCACCTGGATTGGTCCCTAAGGGGCAGATTTGCCAACCTCAGTAAAGTTGGAGTACGTTGGGCGTATTCATTGTATGCTGGGCGTACTAATGCATGCTGGATTGTGGGTTCAATCAACGTTGTTGGGGGTTTGCACCCTATTTAAACCTTGTGATAGCCTTTTTCAGTCATTTAAAGGTAGCCTCCACCCTCCATCGTCCAGAATTCGAAACTTTAGTGTGCTCTTGAGAGATTTGAGCCATAAAGTATGTTTGTTGGAGCTTTGCGAAGGAGAAGAAGAAGTGGACCATTTCGAGTTGTGCTTGGAGCTTGAGGATCTAGTATTACTTCTTCATTTGCCGTCCTTATAAGGTAAAAGCTGCCATCTTGCTAATCTATGATGATAAATCTAGTTTTAGGTACCATTATACACTTTTTGAGTCATTGGAGTGATTGTGGAGCCTCCTTATTCACTCCAAAAGTGATTGATGGTAGATCTAGGTCCCTTTTGGTCTCTTTGTCCATAAAAATGCAAGCTTTGAGGTGGATATGGACTCATGCATGTGTTAAGACCTTTTGTTAAGCTCTTTTGAGCTTTAGAACCTCATTAAGCCTTGTATGCACATAAGTTGTCAACTTTATGTGATAAACCACCTTAAGGAATTTGGATCTGAGTGTTGGGTTGAAGTCTTAACCGAATAAGGGCTTAATGATGGAAGTTGGTCATGCTGGGGTGTACAATGGGAGTACAAGCTAGTACGCTACACGCACAAGCCCCAAAGCGAGTACGCTAAGTGTACGAGTTGAGTAAGCCCCGCATAATCAGTAGTGGGTTTCATAATTGTGGGCTTTTAGATATTGGGCCATGTTGGACCTTAGTATTCTTGGGCCTTATTGGGCCATGATAATTCTATTTTTGGGATGATGTTATTTTATTGGAGTCTCTTGGTTGAAGGACCATGAAGGGATTTGGGCCCAATATAGAGGATTGGGCCATATTTGGGCTTTGGGTGATCATTTTGGAATTTGGACCTTTTGGATAATTGGCTTAGGCCTTGGCCTTGGGCCAAGTTCTATAAAGGGTAAAAAGGTCTTTTACCCTATTTTGGACTCTTTGTGTGCATTGGGATCCGGCTATTAATGGGATGTTATTTTGTGATTGATAGCTCGGGGAATTTTAGCAGATCAGTAGCCAGAGATTTATTTGTTGGATTCAATAGTCTGAGGTGAGTCTCCTCACAGAGTTTAGCGGGTCGATGGCACCAATGTCGGCCCATGGTTTGTAAGTTAGGATGCTAGATTTTTGTGTCACTCTTGCATGTGTTATCTGATGGTATGCTTACCAGGCAAGGCCCAATGCCATGCGGGGCCTGATGAGTATATTGTATGCTAGTTATTAGTATGCATTTTTATACTTACCGGGCAAGGACTGATGCCGGGCAGGGTTTGATGATTGTATTGTATTTTATTTTCTTTGTGATTATCGTATGTTGTAGTATGATTATATCATTATATGCTTATATGTGTATCGTATGGGGCCTGGTGATTGACATATCTGTAAACCAAGTAGCGTTTGATGCCTGGCAGGGCCCGAGGCGGGGTGGGACTCGATGTCGGGCGGGGCCCGATGTAGAGCAGGGGCCTAGTATGTTGTTATTATGTATGTTATGTGGTATTTTGGAGAACTCACTAAGCTTTTCGCTTACAATTTTTATGGTTATGATTTCAGGTATTTTCCATTCGAAAGGGAAAAGCACGACGTGATTGCAGCGCGTGCACCCATGTTTCTGTATTGTAATGATTTTGGGATTGTACTCTAATAATATTTTTTTATCATTAAATAATTTTATATGTTTTATTAGAAGATGAATGTTTTTTTGACTGTATTGAAAATAAATTTTTTACCTCATTAGTTTTGGGATGTTACACAGAGCCTCTATACTCAGCACTTCTTTATTCCCACCTCTCTACTGTCTGGAGCCTTACTAGAAAGAGATTCCTTAGAACCCCGAAAGACCTAAGAAAATCGGACCTTAGAGAGAGATATAGAAAGATACTTTTTTTTGAGTGAAAGAATGAGGCAAAATAAGTATTTATATGCGCTTTCTAAATGCATGACACACATATGGTTCGGGTGCATTGCGACCTTGATCGACTTTATTAGTTGGCCCGTCTCAGCTTCTGCCATGTGTCAACACCATATTTTTCCATGTCACCTCCGCCTAGAACATGCCACATTTCAACATGTGGCGGTGTAATGCCACCTGGTTAATGGAGGAACCTTGTCCGCTTGCTGCCACGTGGTACACTCCGGTGCCACCACGTTACCCTCAGCAGGTATTTTCATGAATCTTTAAACATCTATAACTTTTACATATGATATCCTTTTTCAACATTCTTTATAACCCCATAATCCTGTCGCTAAGATCTACAACTTTCATTTAGGTCTCAAAATCTAATTCTCACTCTAACTGCAATTTATATTTACAATGGTTTAGACTGTTAAAGTCTGTGCAAACTTCATAACTCCTTTATATGAACTCCTTTCTTGACAGTCTTTATATTGACGAGTTTATATTCATGAGATCTTTAATTTACGTTCAGATTGTTTAGTCTAACACCCAACTAATTTTGATTTTGATTTTAGTGTCACACACTACTACGCCGAAACTTCAAAAAATCATAACTTCCTCGTATGAAGTAAGATTTGGACATTCTCTATATGCATGTTCTCACCTTTTACGATACTGCAACTTTCATTTAGATTAGTTAGGCTAATAAGCAATCTATCTCCGATTCATATTTTACGATATGCTTTGTAGTATAGGGTTGAACGTAAAACTTCGAAGAATCATAAGTTCATCATACGAAGTCAGATTCTAGCATTTTATATATCTATGAAAATTGTATTGACATCTTCTACACGGTTATAATGATTACTTTTTTTAAAAAGTAATATATATCTACTTTGAATTTTATAAACAAACGGGTCATATTTAATTATATTGAAGGGTGAAAACAGGGTGTAACAACTCTCCCCAACTTACAAAGATTTCGTCTCCATAATCCTATTCCTAGCGCACCTTAGGATAATGCCTACACACTATCCTACTGGCGTTTCACGAGATCAACTTAAGATCTAGCCACTGTTGCGGCATCAAATTCTCCCATCTGTACTTGTTTAGTCATACACCTTCGTACTTCTACTTTATACATATTCTTGAACCCTTCGCGAAGCCTTCCAAAAATTGGGAACTCGTCTGTCTAGACTTCCAGAATCTATATTGTATGATGAACGATCACATTCATACATGGAATGTCAATTTGTTCCTTTGACTAAGAACGTTGTCGAGTCATTAATAAGCGAGTATCGAGGGGAATTTATTCATGATTCTCTAACAGAACGCCTTCTGGAATATGCATCTATAAAGGCTAATGACATATCGTTAAAACACATATGAATCTAGGTTTTGTGGTTCCTATACCTAGTTCAGGTGTTCCATCATCATGAAATTTAACCAAAACCATTATAACTTGTTTGAAACCTCTGGAATCAATACTCTAGTATTGGCCGTGTTGCAAAAGTTAGGCTAGGCGACTGAGTAATCGGAATTGGGTAGGGGCCGAGGAGCTTAAACAGGATTCGGCCAAAAAACTCGGAATCGGTCAAACTCGGTCAAAATTAGAAAAAATCGGTCAAAATTTGGTGAAAATCAGCTCCGATTTGGTAAAAATTGGAAAAATTAAAAATTAGTAAAAATTCGAAAAAAATCAGTAATAATAGGAAAAATCGGAAAAACTCTGAAATTTTGACTTTTTATTAGAAAAAAAAAAAAATATATATATATATATATATATATATATATATATATATATATATATAATTGTTATTGATATTCATCTATTTTGTTATAATTTTTAATAAATTTTTTATATTTATTATAGATATATAATTTTCCTAAAATTAGTTTTTGTATAATTTATCTAATCCTAGTCCTCCCCGCCTAGACTGAATACTCGCTATCTAATGTCCCAAAAAATTCAAGAGATTTTTCAATTTTAAAATATAATAACCTGTTAAAAAATTTGTTTCAAAAACAATTAAGTAACACTCATTTGATTGGAACCATACGTTATTAGAGTAAAGTTTAAAAAACCGTGGAAACGAATATCTTCAATGCATGTGTACAGTCCCGTCGAGCTCTCCTCACGAACGACCTGCAAAATGTTTAATACACAAATATAAGCATAAATCTTAGTGAGTTCCCCAATATACCATATATTCCATCATACATACAACATGTCCACACAAGAGTTCGACTCTAACGTCGAACAATCAGGTCTCCTATCCATATAAACATATGTAACAATCATTCATGAAATAACAGGTCTACTCTAACCCAAGGTGAATGTTATGGGTCGAGTCACAGTAGGCTACCTTCATGGTCTTTCCTTGTAATACCATGGGCTACCCCCATAGTTTTACAAGCAAGTGTCACGGCTACCCCCATGGTCTTTTCCTTGCAAAGCCATGGGCTAGCCCCATGATCTTACAAGCAAGTGTCATGGGCTATCTGATGGGTTTTGGTCATAATACATCCTATGTGCTCATACAAACCCTAATGCTCAGATCTAGGTTTCTCTATTGTACATGCTTTGAATCCAAGACTATAAACCCTAATTCTAGCATATGGAAATCAATATTAAGATATAATTAGGTTTAAGAACATACCTTGATTGTTATATAGCAATAACAATCCTAATTCCTCCTTGAATTGACTTTGGAAGGCTTAGAGTCACAAGTGTCACTCATCTAATGGTTCACAAACACCATAAGCAAGTGGAGAAGGTATAAAGAGAGAGGAGAGAGGTAGGAATTCATCCTTACATGCTCTAGGGATCAAGTTTATGAATTCTAAGGCCTTAGGGGTCTTTATATAGGGTTGGGATTAGGGTTTCAGTCCTTATCCTTATCTAGTTACTTTCCCATCAAGCAACCATAATATAAGTCTTAGAAAAACCCTTATCTCTTGGCCTTGGACGATTTTAAGGATATCCTTATCCTTGAATTCGTCCATCCTTTAACAAGGATAACCATTGCCCTAATTTGCAACTATCACATAATTACAATTCAGCCCCTCTAGTTTAATTAATTACACTTGATCACAAAATTAATTCTTAGTTAATTATTGACCAATATTAATTAAACAAATATGATTTCTCCTTTAATATATTATTCTTATAACATATTAATCAATCATAATAACCTCTCTCTCTATGAATTTCTCCAATCAAGTTGCTTTGGTGAAGGCAAGCCAAAAGGACCATGCACCATCGTGTCAAGTACATACCAAAATAGTTATAGACTTAGACACTAATCCAACAGTCTCCCACTTGGATAAGTCTAATAACTATTATGCGTATGACTTTGGATCCTGATCTGCAAACGTAGCTTTCCAAAGCCGCTGTCAACTCTGATCATATCAGATACGCGTGTCCTTAGATAAGGTATCATATATTCCTCCATTCTAGATATCATATGAGATATGATTTCAAATCATTCTCTTTGTACTATATCTCGATTTCCGATTTATGACGACAGACTAATTGAACAAATCAAATTAGCCCTAGCCCGGCCGAGCATTTACGTTTGTCATCATTAAACCATCGAGGGGCCCAAAGATATCGCTTTTATCCTACTTTGAATAAAAGGAATGGATAAACTTTGATACAATGCTCGCTTGCACTCACTAACCAAATTACACACAACAATATGTTTTATAACACCAAGTTACTAGTGCGTTTACATATTATCAATGTGCAACCGATTCGCAAGATACAACTCACACATCTCGGTTTCCAGAATATAAGATGTTATCGTCTCACCAATCACTCGTGATACAAGTCATGGAGTGATCCAAGTGAGCGTGGGTTTGATCCAATGCTCAAATCATATTCATAAGCACTCATGAACGTTGCAACAAACATTTGCTTATGTCTAATGCTCTTTAGACAATCCACACACCAATTCACGACAGTCTTCGTTCATATCTACTTCCAACATATGAATGACTGTGGCCCGTTCGAATAATTCAATTATTCTTAATAAACTCAATTATTCTGGAAGTCAAAACATGCAAATGTGAAACACAAGAATAATACTAATCCCATATGGCCTCAAACCTTTGAGTATAAATAGAAACACCTTTTATTTATCACCATATTGATTACTCATTATTTGTCGTTTCGGGTAATCAACTTCTTACTTGAATTATTACACTTGTCCCATGCTCCTAGCATGCACACAATGTTTACCTATGGTTCTTACTTTGTGAAATAGATCACATTGAACACATTTCCAATCATTCCCATTTCACAACTCCAAATCCATTTTTCATACGTTTAAGAATATCAAATTCTTGCCACTTATAGAATATGCTAGATTCTAACATTCTATGCAACTATCCTTTCGTAATGTCACCGCACCAAAGTCACAAAGACCATTGCCAATGATATTACAAAGTCTTCTATCGGAGATTGTTACAAGACAATTCCTTAGATATGATGTCTCTCACTCAAAGTACATTCCTTTGAACATCCCTTTGCATAAAAGTTTCTAATCTAGACATAGATTTCTCAATATTCAATTCCCAATATGGACACACTTCCACATGTTCCATATGACAACTCATTCTTAATAGAATCTTATCTATTCGTATTGATGTCGATACGGTCCATCCAATATGGAAACATTTCCATATTTTCCAATACTATACTTCCAACTACTCACAAGCGACCAATCCTCGTCGAACTTTGGGTTGTCCTTTGATAGTTGTTTAATTGTTTTTAGTCAAAACAGATTGTAGTCCCTTTTCCCTCTAAATGCGCTCGACATTTGGAAAATTTTAGAATGGTCAAACATTAAAGCATTTGCAATCGATCCTATACCCGAAGCGTATGGGACACGACACATAATGTTTTATTTGCTATGTTCTTAAAATTCGAATTGTGAAGAGGGATGCCGTAATCATAATTGAAATTTTAAGAACACACTTTGTACCTTTGACTAAATTTTATTAACATTTCTCAACCTAAACCTTTAGATTTGAAATGAAGCATAATATTCTCTCCCTTAATTATAGCAAAACAACTCTTCAACTATTGCGACTTTGCAAAGTATGACTCTTGTTTTCTATAATTAATATTGCTAACCTTGCAATACTTTCCTTAATAATCATACAATCATAAATTTTATGCTCCCACTATCTTGATGATTATTATAAAACATAACACTTATGCTCCCACTAGCTTCGACATGTATTCATAAACATCTTAACTTTCAGAAAAACAATGCTTATTGAATTTCTTAAGTTCATGTTTCTAATACTTAGTGCTTTGATAATCTTTTATCAAGGTTTCTTGAACTTATACACATTTGCCTTTGATAGTTCATATGTGTGTCTAAACAATTAAGACTAATTGCCAAACCTCACAATTCAAATTATGGAAAGGGATGCCGTAACCATGATTGAATTTGAGAATGCAATTTTACAATCACTATCTTCTTAAAATCTCTCTTAGTGAAAGCATTTCTTCACAATCATTTTCATGAAGGAGGAAATCTTATGACACTTAGATTTGAGTGGTGTATGTGTTCTTATCCATGTGAATTTGTTAAAACTAAAGTTTACGACAAATTCAAACTCATATGGACCGAGCTTTCTTAATCTTGATTTCTTGCCTTATGGTAGCACAGCTGCCCACCATGTCTTCCAAGTAGTTAAGCAGCTCACCTTTTCTTATCAATGTACCTTTCATTGATTAAGGTGTTTTGCCTTTTATGCGTTCAAAATGAGAACTCATAGAACTCACATGCATAATTAACTCGATTGGATTGGCACATAAACCAAATAATGTCATCATGATAGGTTGTAAACCTCAACTCGTGTGCTAGTGATGATCGATAAGGTTTAATTGATTTGTTTTTGAACTTTTCAAGACTATAAAGACTCCCACTGACTCCTTGACATATACGATTTTCTTGTCAAAACATTTCTTGACAAACAAATATTCAAGAGTTAGTGTAGCTTTTATCAAAACAAAACACTTCATAATTTTGGTCTTAGTTGGTCTTTGTCTTATCCAAGACATCACAACTTTCCACAATTGATGAATGTTATAAACCTTCTTAATACTTTTCACTCAATGTCATAATCTTAACTCTAAGACTTGATTTGGAACGAAGTATGATTGACTTTTTGATTTAACCATTTCTTCAATTCTTGATTCCTCTTCTTAGACATACAATTGTACCAAGACTCACTTAGAGGATCAATTGAGGTATGGTTCTTAATCATTGAGACCTATCATAAAGCATAAAAGGTACTCTCCCTTCTTCTTAGAATGGAGAAACTTTTATCTTTCTGCCTACTTGATTCTTGTTATTCGTTCTACTATTGATTTAAACTTTTTGAATCAATTCAGAATTACACTTAATCTTATAAGTATAATCATATTTACTAAACCTTTAGTATATCATGACGAATATTTTGTTACTCTTATGGTGGACTTTGATCAACACACAACCTTGTGTACTCGATCTCCTAGTCCTTCACTTGACACTTTGTCAATGAATTAGTCTAATTTCCAAATACGAAACTTCTCATTCATCGTGCATCCATGTTGCATGATTCCAAGTTTCTGTCCAATTGAAACTTGGGCGATGAGAAACTCTCCCTATTTGGTAAATTCTCGACTTTTCCATAAACACTATAAATAAGAATCATATCCATTTGTTGTAGAAATATGCAAACACCAATTTTCATAACGATTTCATTGCAAGGAAATAAACAAATAAATAAATAAGTCAAATGAAAATTTATTTTATTTATAAAAGCAACGGAAAACATTTGTCCTTACAATGCAAAATCCATTGAAAACTATGTATTTCAAAAGAAAAATTTCTACGAACTTTATCATAACTATCTAAGATCAAAATCTAATCTTCAAGTCCATGCGATCAAGATCCATTCCTTGTGATTAGATTCATCTTGCTCTTTCACCAAGCTTCCTTTCTTTTCACCGATCCTGTAAAACATTCAAATGCAATCTTATTACATTATGTATTAAGAATTAATGAATAGGAACTTAATGGAGTTAGATAGTGGATTTTACCTGAAGCGCAACCATACTCTTTGAATCTCCCATCTTTTGGACTCTTCAGGCTCTTTGGGAAGACTTGTATCCAACGCCCTTTCTTTTGGCAGTAAACGCAGGTCGGTTCTTGTAACAACCCAAAGTTTCCATCGCCGAAAACCCATTCTACCCGTATAACTCGTCGTATATCGAAATGTCCCGATATAGTTTTTGGGTTTAGTTAATTAAAATTTTATGTTTATTATCATCCAATGAGTGTCCAAACCCTTTAAGAACTCATGAAATTAGGCCAAAACATTTATTTCATAAGTTTTAGAAACGTCCCCGCCGGGTGACGGAAACTTAATCTGGTGCGACCAAAAGCCTCGTTTAAGGCCGGTATCGGGTAGAATTCCACCGTGTCCAAGTTTTGGGAACTATATAAAAAAGTTAAACCTTCATTTGAAGCTTTTTCCTTCTCTCTCTACTCTCTCTCTAACCTCTCTCCTAAATCCAAAGGTTGAGGGTCCAAAACTCAATTTTAAGGCCTCAAATCCCTAAGGTACCTTCCTAGCCTTAATCTATAGCATATTTGGCTTCCAAATTCGAGATTTATACATGAAATGGGACACAATATATGAGTTTACGGCCCAGGAAGCTACCTAGGCCGTAAACACCAAGTTGAAGGGTTTTTAGCCCTTAAATCCCTTCTTAAACTCAATTGGACTCTAGATATGGCTAAAGGATTTCATGATATGGACATAGAACATTTAAAACATGAATTTTGAAGGCTTTGAAGGAGTTTACGGCCAAGGCACAAGCTTGGGCCGTAAACTCATATTATTGGGGTTTTCTTGACCTTAAACCCTTCCAAAACACAAATAAGGCTTAGATATGAATTATGGAATATTAGTTTTAGCATTTTGGACACTTGAAACATGATTTTTGAAGGATTATTTTGAGTTTACGGCCAAGGCAAGTGCTTGGGCCGTAAAATCCTTAAAATGTGGTATAAATTCATTTTTAGGTGTTGTTTAGCCCCTATAATACCCCTAAAGTCTTGGAATGAATTTTAGAAGTCCTTACAAACAAGTTTTTGGCATTAAAACACATGGATATACTCTCTAAGAGAGTTTACCGCCATGAGAAGGGTCTCATAGGCTGTAAACTCCAAAAAGCCATTCAAATCTTCAAACAAATGCATATAAAGTCTTAAAACAATTTTAGCAATCACATGTGATTTGTTTTAGCAACATTTAACACCATTTTCATGAGAATTTAGGAGTTTATGGCCAAGAGCCTATGCTAGGCCGTAAACTCCCATAAATAAATCATTTTGGTGATTTAAATCCATTCCAAGCCTTTAGATTCAAACCTAGAAAATTCCCTTAAGTGATTTGAAGCCATTTTTGCCCTTAACTCACCCCCACCATGAGTTTACGGCCGTAAACTCATGGGTAGAGGGTATTGTGGCCGTAAACTCCTTATGGAGTGTTCCTTTGAAGTCCCAATTCATTATCCTAACTATAAGTGTCCTTAAATGCCACCTGGGTCCCTCCAAACACTTGTATCGGGGTGTTTTCGCGACTAGAAACAATTGTTCCTATCAAATAATCAATTTAAGTCCTATTTAGATACAAATGTGTATCTTTACATTATAATTAGGAACCTCATGTATTTACAAGCCCCGGGTCAACTCTTAGCATCCAAATCGTCATATTTCTCGTCCGGTGAGTTCATACCCCTACGCCTTTTCCGTGTTTTTCAATGTTTTCAGGGGGGGGGGAATACAAGCAAACTATAACTGTTTTCAAATCATAACATTGATGTGTTTCAAATAATATCTGGCAAACTTATAAACACTTTTACTCCTTATGTATTATGTTGAGCATAAGGAATGATTTATCAATTACAACTAAATGGATTTTAGTTAAGAAAATAACCAAACTAATCAAATTATTATGGGAATATTTTGGGGTTCTATATTTCTCTTTATATCATGTACTGATATCTGTATAAAATTATTAGATAAAGTATGTCTGATTCAGTTTATTTCCGTATCATTTGAATGTATTGCCATATAGTTTCTTTGTATGTATCTATTTTCACTGTATCATATTTCATAATCGTTGTATGCTTGATATCGTATAAGAATCCTGTGAATAGTTTAGTACTAGCTTGTGAGTAGTCACTACCCTTTATGGATGATCAGTAAATCCTCCCCGGAAGTGTAACCAGAGTCTCCTGGAGGGAGAGCGAGGAATTTGTGAATAGATCTATTCGGGACTGACAATCCCACACCTTAACTGCTAGCTACAGTTAGGCGGGCACGCCTGGGGTGACAAATTTTGTATATCGTCCGACGTCTGACTAACGTCAAGGAGGTCTCGTTGTCGTATCAGTATGGTTACCCGACTCACAATACGTATTAATATAAACTTATTCACAGGTAGGATTTTGTTTAGAATCCATATCTCGTTCGGGATGATAATCCCATGATCTTGTGTCTATATCTTGTTCGGGACAGTAATCCCATGTGATGAGATTTAAAACCTTTAATCTATGAAGATCGATTAGATCTCAAACAGGTAAGTAAATATAAAACTGTAAGAACACGAAAATAAGAACGAGACAAGAGTGAATCAAACGTGTCGAATGATTAAACAGAATCCTCAGAAGAGCTCGATTAAGAACATCAACTGTAGAGGATTGGTAGGTTACAAGAACAATCAAAGAAATCTGTAATACTATCGTTACGCTCTAGAATAATCGTTAACCTAATATGCATGCAAGCATATACTTATATATTAAACATAATGGGCTCTCGGTTGGACAAGCCCAAACCGGAATACAAATAAAATAAATAAACAGTCGAGCCCAAAGACGCAACACTTGAGCAAATCTTCAACCCAACAATCTCCCCCTTTGCGTCAATTAGAGCGAGACCTTCATTTGTTACTTGGGCCAGCAGCGGAGCCAGGTACCTTCTTCTTCACAGTGTTAAACAGACGAGAGATTAGAGCCAGAATCGTCTGCCTAAACCTGATGTACCACTGGATCATGTCATTGAAGTACTTAACATCATCCGCTGTATTCTCTTTACACCTTCGAATGATCGATAATACATGCTCTAGACAAGCAGTGGTGTAGAGATGTTTGTCAGCCAAAGCAAAGAGACATTTCTGTCCTTCTGCTCTAGTGAACATGACCGAATTGCGTCTCGGGTTGATCTTGCCCATATTCATCTGATTGAGATCACTGGCCGATCCCACAGGAGCTATCTTCGGTTTCTTCTTGAAGACAGTAGCAACCTCCTGATCCATCAGGGCAATCTCCATGATATAACAGACAATCATCCTCTTGATATGGTCTATAATCGGACCATATTCAGCTTCATTTGTCAAGAGGATGTTGTGCAGAACAAGCCAATCATGAGGATTTAAGTTCGGTAGATCCGCCAAGGAGATATGATGTGTAGTTCTTGCAGATCCCCGAATCACCTTGAACCGAACGTTTATGAATCTACCTTCGGTGTAAGGCTTCAGTACCCGAACGCTTACTATCTTCTGGGCGCTCCAAGTTAGATATTGAGGACGAGCAGCCTTCAGATAGAAGTCGATGAGCTCCCTATCAAGCTCAGCGTTCGGATGAGGGACTTCAAAGATATTTGAGAAGGCATGGAAAATGAATGCCTTTCGAGTCAACGACATGTCGAACTGCGAATCGACAGAATTAACGCAGTCGAACGAAATCACCGGCTCGAGCCATAATATGCTGGGAGTGTCTATGGCCTCTTTGATCATTCTCTCCCGAGTCCATGCAGGGAAGAGAGTCTTCCTGCTCTCGAGGAGATCGTGGGCTTCCTTCTGCTTGCGTTCGGCTTCTTCAGCCTCTCGCGCCACACGATTTACGTCTTCTCCACATTGCGACTGTTCTTTCGTTTCAACATGTCCGCAATGGTCTCCTTGTCTTCATCTTCATCTTCTTCCTCAGCTATATTTTTCCCTTTGTCCTTCACACCCGAACCCGAAGCTTGACCAGTCGGAGGTGGTTCGGTTGTGTGAGTAGCTTTGGAGGAAGGAGGTGGTTTCGATCCGGTCATCTTCTCTTCTCCCCCTTGTTTCGGAATGGACACGAAACTAGGTAAGCCTTCTATTTTTCTGAGAAGGTCCATGGCAGGAGAGAGCTTTTCAGCAAGGGTTCGCCTCACCGAATGCTTTAGAATCGGATCATGTGCTTCTAGGATGTTGGATAAAGCAGCGTGGACATCCGAAACACATGTCTTGATGACCTCCCTTTCGGATCGAAGGGCTTCCAGCTGTTGTTGAGAGTTTGATAGCTGAGTGCTCTTGACCTTTAGGGCGGTGGTTTTGCTTGCTAGAACGTCCATTAAAGAGTTTTCAGCCGCAAGATCCTCTTGTAGCTTAGCAAGGCGCTCATCAATGGAGGCACGAAGGGCCGAGTTGTCGTCGCTTATGGTTTGGCGAAGGGCAGTGAACGAAGTCAACTCCGTTGAGACGAACTTTGCCAATTGCTGAACAATCGGTTCCAAAGTTGTCATGGTAGAATCCGCACTCTCCTGCAATGACTTCAGCAGAGAAGAGGCGTCTGAGAATAGTTTATCGACTTTTGCGGTCGCAGCCTCACAGGCTTTGGTAGAGGCGTCGATGGCGGCAGTTGCTGAGGCTACCGAATCATGCTGAGCCTTGGAGAAGGCATCAACAATCTTCTAAAGAGCAGCTTCAGATAAGGAGGACTGTTGGTTGGAAGAGGAGGCGAGAAGTAAGTCAACCTTCTCGTTGAGCTCCTTAAGATGCTTCTTTGTCACTGGAGCATCATCCTCTTCATCACTCTGAACCTGAAACGGACTGAAATAGACCGAATCAAAGGTCATGTGATCACCGCCAAGGAAAGGGTTTTCTCCATCAGAGGCATTTTCTGGAGATGGAGGGGGTGGTGAAGCTGGGGGTGTTGTGGGTTTTGAGGATTCAGGTTGAGTATGGGGTGGGGTAGTTTCGGGTGGTGGTTGAGTGTGGGTTTGTTCGGTTGTATGGGTTTCGGTTTGTGGTGGTTCGGTTACGGGTGAGGTTTCGGTTGCACTGGTATGAACCCCCGTATCAGATACGTTGGTTGTAACCGTTGCTGTGGTTGTTGTTGTATTAGTGAAAATGGGTGGTGGTATAGGGAAAGAGGTTGGGGGAATAGTGGTAGTGGGGTTTATGGTCGGAATGGAAGTAGGGATAGTTTGTGTGGGTGAAGGGATGGGTGAATGATGGATTTCCATGTCTGGAGTAGGAGAACGGGGTGGGGTGTTGCCTCTTTGAGGGGTTTCGCCTCCTTGAGAGCCGTCCGAACCCGAACTCTCACCTTCCGATTCACTTGAAGAGGAAGGGATGAAAAGCTTGCGCTTCGGTTGAGTCTTCCTCCTCTTCGGCTGTGGGGACTGTGCAGCCTTTGTCTGTTTCCTCTTCTTGGGAGAAGGACCCTTAGTAGCTTTGGTCGCTTGCTTCCCTTTATCCGCCTTTTTGCCTCGTGGCACCGGTTTGTCAGCATCGTGGATGGACTTGAGCATTTCCGGTGTGAGTTCCCTTGGCCCTGACTATTTGAACTCCTTGATCGTCCTGATGATCCTGCTGTCAGAAGGAACATTGCCGTACATTGTCTCCGGAATAGAGCCAATGAAGGAAAATTTGGACGCATCAGATACGATTATCTTGGTGGTATGAAAAGTACCGACCGAAGACATCACCGCACCAGCAGCAGTAGGGATATCCAGCTTATCCATCGCCCACTTGGTGATAAGGATCCAGAATCGTGCAAGCAACACCTCCGAATGCCTTGATGAAGAAGAAAGGCTCTGGATGAGCTGTTGCCAGAGGACCAACCCAAAGTCCAAGTTGATCACGTTGTAGACTGCATACATGATCGACAAGAAAAGTCGACTGGCACTGTCGGATCCTGAAGAGGACTGTGAACATGCCATTCCACTGCGGCAGCAAGCATGACTTCTTGAACTTCACAACGGAGACGAGCGCCTCCGTGTACCCCATGTTATAAAACATGTTGTAAAGATGGCCGACCGGAATCGTTTCCGGATGGATTCTTGAAGAGTCAGCAGCAAACCCTAGCAGAGTGCAGAATCGCTGCCTTGAAATCGAGGTCTTGTGATCAGCAACTTCAAAGAATACCCGCTCAACTGCTTTGTCGTAATACGCAGTCGCATACACCTGTGAGAGAGCCACCATTGGCACAGACTCAATCCTTGAGAGAGCTGGAGCTATTTGGGAGTACTTCAAGCACTCAATGATCGGCGACATGTAGGAGTCGTACGCCAAAGGGGTTGAGATCAATCACCAGACATTGTTGTGGACGAATGGGAAGGATTTGTGAGGTAGCATGGACGGAAGAAGATTCTGCCATTGTTGAAGGTATGTAGAAGATGATGAATAGGAAAGCTTTTTGGGAGTATTTGTTCTCTTGAAATTTCGGAGGCAGTAAAGAGGTAAATGGTGGTGAAGACTGCCTTTTATAGTGGATGATAGGAGAGAGAAAAATCGTTTCAAATCTTCTATGGAAAGACGAAAGGTTTTCTGAATGACAGATGTGCGACAGTTGAGGCGTGCGATGATCACGTAGGAGAGAGAGTGTCAGATTCCTAGGATCACGCCGCCCAACAAGCGCCGCTTCAGAAGAAAACCGTTTTAATTCCTCACGCGCCTTTAAGTTTCAGAGAGATGACGCTTGGATTTTGCACACGCGTCCATGTTGTCAGTAAAAGTAAGGCTGTTTCAAATTCACACGCGCCCATTTTTAATTACCGGTTGAAATTCAATCCTTTTAATTTCCCGCCTGAGTCAGCAACTCTTCGTCTTATCTTTTTGAATCGCATCTTTTGAATTAACTGCCCACGTGGAGGATTGTTGACCACGTCTTAATTATTAACCACCAATTCAATAAATCAGCCTGAAATTAATTAGTAACGGAATTTTGGAAAATCAAGGATTTTCATGCAAAGAGTGTAAAAAGAAAAGAAATAAAGCAATTTTTTTTTGGATTAACTGTGATGTCAATAATGACACGAACCTGATGATCCCGGGCACGAATCTCTTCCTTCAAGGTCAAGAGTGACCTTAAAGTGTTAATGTGGATTCCCGTTGAATTACGATCAAACACTTTTTAAGAAATGTTGAAAGGCTTCTTTTAATTAGGCTACTTTATGGGGGGTTTCGCTTTGATGCAACAATTCTAATCTTGAAATAAGAAAGAAAGTGATCAAAGTACATGTGAGACCGGTGTAGTCTGTTGAACAAGTAGGTAGGAATTTATTTGAAATTGGCTTGGAAAATATAAAATCTCAAAAAAAATTAAAAACTGGATCCCAAGGGAAGAAATGTTAGGGTGTTTAACAATTTCATAGGAATCACACAAAATAAAATTTGAGATTTCATGAAAGGTTATCCGTCAATTCTTTGGTGAAAACTTGAGCAAAGTAATTGATCACCGTCAATTCAGATTTGGTGTTGAATTTTGGGTTTCACTCAGCTGGTAGTGACACGAAACTAAGATCATAAACACAGATGTTGTGTAACCATAAACCTCAGTGGTAATTTCTGAGAGTCTCAAGGGTTACGTTGATGAAACGAATGTAATGGAGAAGTGTAATGGAGATGGTGTAAGAAGATAAAGTACCTCTGCTGCGAAAATAAGGACCAAGCAGAAAAACTCTTAACTCATGTGAGAAGAGAGTGAGGTAGCTCATGATTAGAATAAATGAGGTAGTCTTATTGGGAAGACAAGGTTTGTGTATACCAGGTCATGAAGGCTGTTATTCAAAATCTTATGAGGCTTGGGACACATACAACAGCATGCTTCTAGGGACACTTAAGTAATTCATCAATTATACCCCCATAAACGAACGAACACACAAGAAAAAATAAAAGAGAAAAATATTTTGGAGTTTTTGAGATTTATTTAAAGAAATAAAAAAATAAATAAAAGAAAAAAAATTTAATAGAATTAAAAAAAAATAGTAAAAAAAAAATAAATCTTAAAAAAAACTTTGGAAAAAAAAATATGAAAAACCGAACCGGAGCGTTCGGTTGGTTTTGGTTCCAGAGAATTTTGAAAAACCGAACCCAAGCGTTCGGTTGATTTCGGTTCCAGAAAATTTTGAAAAACTGAACCCGAGCGTTCGGTTGGTTTCGGTTCCAGAAAATTTTGAAAAACCGAACCCGAACGTTCGGTTGGTTTCGGTTCCAGAAAATTTTGAAAAACCGAACCCGAACGTTCGGTTGATTTCGGTTCCAGAAAATTTTGAAAAACCGAACCCGAACGTTCGGTTGGTTTCGGTTCAACAAAATTTTGAAAAACCGAACCCGAACCTTCGGTAGGTTTCGGTTTTGGAAAATTTTAAGTAACCGAACCCGAACCTTCGGTAGGTTTCGGTTTTGGAAAATTTTAAGAAACCAAGGATTTTAGACATGCAATTGGAAAATATTTTCAACACTAAGAAAAACAATTTTGTACAAGTAATATACAACCAAGAAAAACTACCTTTGAAGTGATGAGCGAGTCAGATGGTTTAACCGAACCCGAGCGTTCGGTTGGTTTCGCTTCTTATGTTTGAGGTTGAGAGGTAGTGTGAGGTACTGACTCTGATTCCATCATACCTAGCCCTTGCAATATTCTATTGAATGATGCTTCAGGAAGAGCTTTGGTAAAGACGTCAGCCAGTTGATCAGTGGTTCTTACGAAGTGAACTTCGACATTTCCATCTTCCACGTGATCTTTGATGAAGTGATACCTCAGTGCTATGTGTTTGGTTTTAGAGTGTTGCACTAGGTTATGACAGATCCTAATTGCACTTTCAGAGTCACAATATAGTGGGATCTTCTTCATATTGAGTCCATAGTCTCGAAGTTGACTCTGGATCCAAATCACTTGTGAGGTGCAAGAAGCAGCGGCTATGTATTCCGCTTCGGCAGTAGACAACGACACACACGTTTGTTTCTTGGATTGCCAGCTGACCAACTTCCCGTCAAGGAATTGACAGCCACCAGTAGTGCTTTTTCGGTCGAGTTCACATCCTCCAAGGTCAGCATCAGAATAGGCTTGAACGAAGAAGCCTGAGTTGGATGGATACCATAGACCTAAGGAGGTGGTTCGCTTGAGATAGCGTAAAATGTTCTTCACTGCAAGCATGTGAGGTTCGCGTGGGTTTGCCTGAAATCGAGCACAATAACACACAGAAAACATGATGTCAGGCCTGCTAGCAGTAAGATACATTAGTGAGCCTATCATTTGACGATAGAGCGTGATATCAACAGCCGGTTTGTCTAGGGATGGAGTTAGCTTGGTGCCGAATGCCATTGGGACTTTGACTTTGGAGTCTCCCATCATACCAAACTTTGCTAGGAGAGTCTTCGTGTAAGCTTCCTGATTGATAAAGATGCCTTCGGGTCCCTGTCTAATATTTAAACCAAGGAAAAAGTTAATAGGACCCATTGAGCTCATTTCAAATTTAGTCTCCATCAACTTTCTGAATTCAGCTGTTAAGCTGGGATTCGTAGAGCCAAAGATGATGTCATCGACATAAATTTGAACTATCATAAGGTGGTTACCTTCCTTTTTGCGAAAGAAGGTTGGGTCAACCGAACCTTGTTTGAATTTAGACATCTTTAAGAATTTAGTAAGCGTTTCATACCAGGCTCTCGGAGCTTGTTTAAGGCCATACAAAGCTTTATCCAGAATATAGCAATGGTTTGGATACTTTTCGTTCAGGAACCCAGGAGGTTGCTCCACATACACGGTTTCTTCGAGTTCTCCATTAAGAAATGAACATTTGACGTCCATTTGGAAAACTTCAAAGTTTTTGTGGGCAGCATAAGCAAGAAATATTCTTACAGATTCCAGCCTAGCTACAGGAGCGAAGGTTTCTTCATAATCAATTCCTTCCTCCTGACAGTATCCCTTTACAACCAGACGAGCTTTGTTCCTTATAACATTCCCTTCCTTGTCCATTTTGTTCCTAAAGACCCATTTGAGACCAACAACCGAAGCATCTGGAGGAGTGGGAATAAGGCTCCAGACTTTGTTCCTTTCAAATTCATTCAGTTCGTCTTGCATTGCTTGAACCCAATCAGAGTGATCGAGGGCAGTGTTAACTGTCTTCGGTTCAACTTTTGATACAAATGAGTTAAACATACAAAACTCAACCTTTGAAAATAAGGATGTCTGTTTTGCCTTCAGTTGTGATTGGGTCAGAACCTTCTCAGAGACATCGCCAACCACTTGAGAGATAGGATGATCTCTGGTCCATTTGGTAAGAGGAGGATAGTTTGGATCAAAGGTAGGGTCTAGTTCAGCATTGATCATTTCTTCTGGCTCAGATTGGCTATCGTAATCAAGCGTCATATCATCATGCTCCCCCTCGATTGATGAGCTTTGAGAAACATGAGGTTCAGAGGTTTCTTGTGGTGCTGGACTTTCAGGCGTTGAAGCACCTTCGGTTGGAGAAGCACCTTCGGTTGCGTTTGTAGAACTTGGCTCCCCCTCGACATGTGAGCTTGGCTCCCCCTCGACATGTGAGCTTGGCTCTCCCTCGACAGAAGCATCGTTGAATGGAGGTTCATTAGAAGTCGATCCTCCTTCATTCATTCTCCTTGCAGCTTCTTCGACAATCTGCTTCATGTGGTCAACCTTGTTGTCTGCTGCATCTGCTTCTGAGAGAGAAGCTTTCTCTGGTTCATCAAAGAGCTCCAGAAATTTCTCGTATAGATTAGCGATCGAGACTGTGACTTGGCCAGTTTGAGGAAAGATTTCCCCAGCGGTGTCTTCTTTGGCCTGTAGCTTTTTGACATAGCTATCGTCAAAGGTCACATAATATGTCTCTTCAATTTTTCTCGAACGCTTGTTTAGGACCCTGTATGCCTTAGATGTGAGAGAGTAGCCCAGAAAGATTCCCTCGTCGGCTTTGACATCGAACTTGTTGCGGTGTTCTTTAGAGTTAAAGATGAAACACCGTGAGCCGAACACATGGAAAAATTTCACATTGGGCTTTCTGTTGTTTAGTATCTCATAAGGTGTGAGCGTGAATCGCTTGTTGAGATAGGACCTGTTCTGTGTAAAACAAGCAGCAGAAATAACATCAGCCCAAAAATAAAGAGGTAAGGAAGCGAAACTTAGCATAGTTCGGGCAGCTTCACACAAAGATCGGTTTCGTCTTTCGACTATTCCGTTCTGTTGAGGTGTGTAAGGAGCTGAGAAGTTGTGACTTATTCTCTTTTCTGCTAGAAATTCTTCAAACTCCCTATTCTTGAATTCCAGACCATTGTCGCTCCTGATGTTGCGAACGACCTTTTTGAGCTGTACTTCAATTTGCATGATAAACACTTTCAACTTATGAGTCGCTTCAGATTTGAGCTTTAGAAAGAAGACCCATGTAAATCGTGAAAAGTCATCAACAATAACAAGGATATACTTGCTACCACCGATGCTTTCGATAGATGAAGGACCACACAAATCAATATCAAGTAATTCGAGTGGTTCAACAACTTTTGTGTTAATTACAGATGGATGACTTTGACGACTCTACTTCCGCATTTCGCATGCAGCACACAAATGATCTCTGTCGAACTTGAGCAATGGAAGGCCCCTAACATGACCTCCAGTGACAAGTCGGTTGATATCTTTAAAGTTGAGATGAGAGAGTCTTCGGTGCCACAACCAGCTTTCGTCAGATTGAGCTTTTGATAACAAGCATATAGCTGGGTTTCCTTTGATGGGTTTAAGGTTTAGAGGAAACATTTCCCCCTTTCGCTCCGACTTGAGAATTACTTTCTTTGTCTTTTTCTCAATAATTTCAGAACCTTCATCATCGAATGAGACTTTGAGACCTGTACCTCCAACAAGCTGAGATACACTGATGAGGTTGTGTTGGAGTCCTTCCACATAAGCCACCTTCCTTATAGTAAAATCACCATTTGTTATCATCCCGTAACCCTTTATGGTGCCGAAAGAGTTATTTCCAAACTTGACATTGCTACCATTTGCAAGAGATCTATATTCCCTGAGCTCCTCTTTCCTCCCTGTCATGTGACGTGAGCAGCCACTATCGATGTACCATTCTTCGTCGAACTGCTCGTCACTTATAACCTGCAAAAATTAAGCAGATTTAGGAACCCAAAGTTTCTTGGGTCCACGTGAGCTTTTCATGGGAACAGGAACAGTAAGAGAGATGTCAACAAGATATGTTCGTTTTATGAGTGTTGTTTCATCTTTCTTTTTAATGGTAAAAACTTTTATCTTATTAGGATTGGGTGCGTTCGGTTTGGACTCTGGTTTGGATTCATTGACCTTCTGTTTGCCCTTTTGTTCAGCTGACGAATGAGATTTTTGAGAACGAACAGAATTAGCTTTAGAGCAAGATGGAGATGAATTGGTGGAAGTAGAAGAATTAGATGAACTAGAAGGAGTGGGTTTGGATTGAGAGGACTTCTTGGCTAGAGACTCTAGGTGGTCCTTTTGCTTTTGATCATTGGAGGGACTGACCTTAGAGTTTTGTTCTCTTTTGACTTCAGAACCGAACCTTTGCATTCAGTTGGAATCGTTCTTTGAACCGAACCTTTGCTTTCGGTTCAAGTCATTCTCAGAACCGAACCTTTGCTTTCGGTTGGTATTCTCTTGTGAACCGAACCTTGGCTTTTGGTTATTGTGGCTCTCAGGCTTTCCAACGGGATTGTTTTCATACTTCAGATTCTTGTCTTGATGTGAGAAGTATGCATTCTGGGATTGCCAGAATTGCCTCCTTTCAGAGAGATTCTTCCTGTATCTTTGGTTCCTTTCACGTTTCTTATTCCTCATCTGCTTCGGTTGATGATGAATATTAGCCATCATTTTCGGTTTCTCCTTGGCAGGTTCATTTTGAACTGTTGGAGTTTCACTATGAACTGAGGAAGTAGAGGGAACGTCTTCTTTTGCCGAACTTTCATCCTCCTGAGGAATGTCTTTCGTACCACTGGTGCTTGGCTCATCGAAATTATCTGGCTTATTCAAGGGTTCAGGTATGTATCTACCTTTACTCATCCAGGAGGTCCTTTTAGATAAGCCCACCGTTTCGTTTGCATTATCTATTGGAGCTGACCAGAAGTACTCATCACAGCCATCAACATTGTCTTCGTTTACAATAGCTGTGAGTTCAGCCGTCTGATGTTCGGTTACTCCAGTGACCTTGTATACTTGATTTGGAGTGGTCCTGACCTTTTGATACACAACTGCTTTCTCTGCTAAGATCGGGGACTTTTGTTGGGACAATCGAGCGAACTCCACTGAATTTTCAGAAATAAGATTCTTGTGGTTTTCAGGTTCGCTTTTAACAAATTCTGAGTAGTCAACCGTGTCCTCTACAGAAATTTCACTCATGTTGTCGTCCTCGTTAAGCTCAGATGCATTTTCAATATCAATTTTGTTTTCTGAGCTTACGTTGGCGTTTAACGAGTCAAATTTTTGTATGGTTTCGGTTCTCAGTTTAAGTCTATCATTTTCATCCAAAAGGTTTTTAAGCATGTCCTTGTGGTCCTTGGATTTAATGAAGGACTCAATTTTGTCCAGTCCATACATGTAGGTCGGATTGATATCATCAGACGATATCACACTCTCACAATTATAGGCTTCAGCATCGATCTCATCCTCCTTAAACTCAAGGAAGGGCAAAATCATGCGATGGATCTTTTGGCCTATTTCACAGTCCAAGTGAAGCTGAGTAATATTAGAATATAGATGTTTTGCAATTAAACAAAAAACATTTCGCTGTTTTAACAACTTTAAAATGTCTCTTTGTAAATAAATGTTTTCATCTTTTATTTTAACTAATTCAGACTCCTTCAACTCGATCCACATCCGCCGCTCCTCACTCTTCGAAGACACCCTGCTTAATTGATCAGTTAGGTTAGAATTGGTGACTCGAGTTTGAGTTAAGCTACTATCTAGATGAGAAATTCTTGTATTAACGTTTTTTAGTTCTTTCTCCTATGAGGATTGTGGTACTTTAAATGAAATGAAAACCGATTGTACCTTCTTTATCAGTTCATCAAGCTCATTGAACTGCTGGCTGAGTGGTTTGGCCGTAAAGCACATGTCCTCCGGCCCCTTCGGTTCATCGCTTCCACCATCAGCGTTGTATCCCCTCATCTGAGATACATCAGACACCATGAAGCATCTTCCTCCACTGCTCTCCTCCTTTGCCACATAAGCCTTTCCATGAGTAGGCTTCCTCACTTCATCGTCTTCTGAGTCAGTAGACCAAACTTCCACGCTACCGAACTCATCATCAGCAATCGAACCCTGCACAATAAGAGCATTCATGGAAGGGTTAGCGGTAGACTTCTTCTTTCTCATCTCATCGAGCCTTTTCTGCAGCACAGCTTCCTCATCCTTTTCATCATCCTTTTCAGCCATCTTCTTAAGGACACAATCTTTAGCATAGTGGTTTTTCCCACCACAGTAGTAACAGCTTACTCCAGAATCACCATCCACCTTCGGTTCCTTCTTGGGCTCCTCAACCTTCGGTTCATTGTTAACCTTTTCTGAACTGCAACTCCCCTGCCAGTTTTGGTTTTTATTGCTGGGGAATCTCTTCTTTATGAACCTCTTGGGATTGGACACCATCATAGCATAATCCTCAGACGTGAGGTCATACTCCTCCAAGTTGAGGTCTTTATCCTCCATCACAGCTTTACTTTTTGATAGGAGGGCCAACGAACCAAGACTTGAAACAACGTTCTTCTCCTGCAGCACAATCTTCTCTTGGGATTTGAGAATACCCACCAGTTTCGCAAAAGAGTATGATTTAAACTGCTCATGGGCTTTGACTGTAGACACCACTGCTCTCCATTCAGACCTCAGACCATTTAAGAACGTAACCTTCTGCTCGATAAGCTTCCTTTCGATGTCATGTTTGATCATCTTGTTGAGAAGATGATTGAAGCGATCGAACGTCTGGGTCACTGTTTCTTCGGCTCCTTGCCTGAATTCTCCAAACTCAGATAAGAGCAAGGTTTGGATAGAATGTTCAAGATCCTCGTCTGTAGAATACAGTTCGCAAAGTCTATCCCAAACTTCCTTTGCCGCCGTGCATGAGCTGACCAACCTGAAGGTGTCAGACTGAAGGGCGAATTTGATCAACCTTAACGCCTTGATATTGCACTGGAATTTGTCCTTTTCATCTTGTGTAATATCTTTAACATCCTTCAGCAGATCATTGTACTCCTTTTGAGTCTTAATAATCCTGGACGTTGCAGAATGAGAGAAAGGTCCATTAATGATAGCTTCCCATATGAGGTATCCATTATCCTCAGATCCTATCACGTAGTCTTCGAAGTGATGCCTCCAGACTTCATAGTCATGGGTATATAGGATTGGAATCTTCGTGGTTGAATCGATGCTCTTAGAAATATTGATTGGATTTGATTGCGACTCGTCCATTATGATCGAAAAACCTGTTCAAAG
Source organism: Lactuca sativa (assembly GCF_002870075.4). Taxonomy (NCBI): domain Eukaryota; kingdom Viridiplantae; phylum Streptophyta; class Magnoliopsida; order Asterales; family Asteraceae; genus Lactuca; species Lactuca sativa. The sequence goes on along the minus strand of NC_056627.2, from coordinate 60,060,820 downwards.
ATCAGACCTGTAATAAAGCAGATTAGGGCAAAACAATAAATATCAAGATACGTCAATAATGAGATGACGGCTCAATAAATATCGGCAGTTGCGGAAAAACCCTAATTGAAACCTTTTCACAGAAAAAATGTGTATCGATTACACAGTCTCCCGCTCTGATACCAATTGATGAGATTTAAAACCTTTAATCTATGAAGATCGATTAGATCTCAAACAGGTAAGTAAATATAAAACTGTAAGAACACGAAAATAAGAACGAGACAAGAGTGAATCAAACGTGTCGAATGATTAAACAGAATCCTCAGAAGAGCTCGATTAAGAACATCAAATGTAGAGGATTGGTAGGTTACAAGAACGATCAAAGAAATCTGTAATACTATCGTTACGCTCTAGAATAATCGTTAACCTAATATGCATGCAAGCATATACTTATATATTAAACATAATGGGCTCTCGGTTGGACAGGCCCAAACCGGAATACAAATAAAATAAATAAACAGTCGAGCCCAAAGACGCAACACTTGAGCAAATCTTCAACCCAACACCATGGTCATGTGTATATATCTTGTTCGGGATGGTAATCCCATGGTTTTGAAACTAAATCTTATACGGGATGATAATCCCATGATTTTATCAATATATCTTATATCTAGTTTCGGGATAGTGATCCCATGGTGTTTATTAAAATATCTTGTAACTGGTTCGGGATGTTAGTCCCAAGGTTTTCAAACTACTTTCTATCTACAGTTTGTGTATATTAGGGCATTTCATATCGTATTCGGGATAGTAATCCTATGATTTTCAAAATATAGTTTTGTGTATTAAACTATACTCTGTGTTATTTAATCAATCTTGCATTTAGGAAAATATGGGATTTTCCTGGGGTTAACTTATAACGTGTAACAGAACTGTAACGAAAGATAACTAAACTAACTTTACATAAGAAAATATGGGATTTTCTTGGATAACAAACCTTTTCGGAAATCTAAAGGAAACCAATACATTTTCACAAAACAAAGTCGTTTATGAACTCACCAGCTTTATGCTAATTTTCAAACTGCTTGTATTCTCAGGTCCAAGTTAGACAGGTACCCGGCGATATCTTTTGGTGAAGACGGAGTGCTCCGAAGACTCGTCTCGTTTTGTTTATATGATATATGTATAACTTTTGTACAATTTTCTTTTGAACCAAATGTAAACTTTTATATATATGTAATGTAATGGTTGTTTACTGTGATTACTATGTACATTGGATTTGATACACAACATGGAGTCAACCCCGGAAATGTTTCCGCCTTTGGTTTTCGGGGTGTGACAGATTGGTATCAGAGCCCTTGTTTATAGTGAACAGAGTATACCAAACCTTACATGGTATAAAACTATAAACATTAAGGGGACTAAGTGCTCTGAACTAAAAGTATCCCACAAAATATAAGTATTTTCAAAAGTATTTAAGTATGCCGAGCCGTCGAAATCCGTAACTACAAGTAGAACAAAGCATAAGTAAATGGGTGTTGTACGCTGCAGTTAAACCTGAGCAGTTATGTAGTCGTGTCTAGGGTCAATATAGCCTGGCCAACTATATTCATTCAAGGCACGGCCAACATGTGCTTGGGAGTGACTGTGGTATGCGGCATACCTAAAACTTACCCAATATCCCAAACAACAAATCGTCGCTGCAGCGAACCATGAAATACAATGGGAGTATTTCTCGATCCAATCCTTTGTAGAAAATCCTCGTATACGCGATATTCTTTGATCATTCCTCTAGCGATAAAATGTTCTGTCTTGATAACTCCTTTCAGCTTTATCGCTTGGTATGATGTTATGTATTATCTTGATGAGATATCACCTGTCCCATATCTCTTGATTCAATTCAGAGGACTTATGATCCTCTCTTTCCTGATCTTTTTAGATCAAGATGCCTCTAAGAAAGAGACCCAACTCAACGAACAACAGCAATCCTCCTCCGCCACCACCTCCTATTCAAATCGATTTGGAAACACTTCAGGCAACCATTTCTGCCACCATATCAGCTCTCCTACCTCAACTGAACTCTAGGGGTTCAGGAGGTGGAACCCAAAACCCAGATGATAGCCAGGGACACCAAAAAGGGGGTTCCTATAAAGACTTCATGAACGCAAAACCGACATTCTTCGATGGCACAGGGGGTGTCATTGCTTTAACCCGATGGATCGAAAGAATCGAATCAATCTTCGAGATATGCGCCTGTTCGGAGTCTGATAGAGTCAAGTTTGCCGCCTGCACCTTCTTAGAGAAAGCCCTGACTTGGTGGAACGGCCGAGTCAAATCCTTAACTTTACCTGTAGCCAATGCTATGTGTTGGGAAGCTATGAAGGAGCTTCTTCTCGCAGAATATTGCCCTCGAGGCGAACTCCAAAAGCTAGAACATGAACTTTGGAACCTTAAGATGAAGGGTTCCGACATAGCTGCTTATACCTCAAGATTTGACGATCTAGCGTTACTTTGTCCGGGAATGGTTACCCCGGAGAATAAAAAGATAGAGAAGTTCATCTGGGGGCTGACCCAGCCAACCAAAGGGAATGTCTTGGCTGCGAAGCCAGACACATATGACAGTGCTAAATGTCTTGCGAAAATACTGATAGATCACGAAGACAACTCCAATGAAGAAGCTACTACCCCCGAGCCAGTCACCAGTGGAAGCGGAAGCAAAAAGAAATCCTGGAACAAGCGGAAGGCTCAGAATACGCAAGGGTCTTCTAAGAAACAACAAACAGTAGCAGTCCATGCTGCTACTGCCCCTGTTGTTGTTTCAGCTGTCGGTTCCACAACCCAAACTCCCGCCAGTGGATACACTGGTACCCTTCCTTGGTGTGGTAAGTGCAACTACCACCACCGCATTCCTGGTCCATGTCGCGAAAGGATCTGCGACAACTGTGGCAATAAGGTCCATCTTACTCGAACCTGCAGAAAACCAGCCAAATCAACGAACCAATCATCTGGAGCGGGAATTAGTCCGGCCTGTTACAATTATGGTGAAGTTGGGCACTTCAAAAGGAATTGCCCCAAGACAGCTACAACCACTGATCCCTCTGCCGCCGCAGGTATATTTCTCTTTGATAATTCTTATACCTGCAACTCTTTTCGATTTTGGTACAAAAAAGGAAACCTGTTATCTATCTATTCGAACATTTTCTAAACTCAATCCTTCGTATGTAATCGAAACGTGTACCGTCGGGATGACTAACTAGTGAGATAGAGAGCATTAACTTCGTACCTATATATTAAATCCTCAGTCCGGAGGACTTTTCTGCTCCACTCGATTAAAAAGGTGAAAACTTTCTATGAAAATACATTGATGCTATGTTTAACATGAAATGACCAAGTTTCATTCATGTTGCTATCCTTGGTTTCGAAAGGGTTGCTCATCTAGATCTTTTCCTCGACCTGGTTCTCGTGATCTTCGGCATCGAACCTTCGTATCATTCCATGCCTTAGAACTCAAAAGTTTTCCCAATGTGAATTACCACGCATCCCTCCTTTCTGTGATTATTGAGAAACGGGAAGTTAGCAGCTCTTTCCTCTAAATGTCTATCCCGAAGGATTTCTGGGAGTTTCTTTCGAACGTCTAGTTTAGTCTCACATCAGACCTTTTGAGATCTTCGTAGAGATCGATTCTGCAACCTTCAGATTTCGGATGCCCTTAGAGCTTGACAACATCTATCTAGACCATCACGTCTCGAATCCTTAGAAGCACCTACTCGACGAAACCCTAGTGATTCCTTTGAGGAAACCGAAGTCGTCCAGGTTTGGAACTTCCATGAGAAAACAGATTGATATCGTAGATTGAGAGAGAGTCAAGAAGCGAAACCAAGACATGTCCCGATAATAAGAATTCGTTGGAACGCTTAGTAGAGACCCAATTCCACTTGAGAAAGTGAAGATCCGAGGCAACAAATCCATTCGCGTCTCATTCCAATTCATGATCTGTATCTTATTCTTTGAATTTCGGGACGAAATTCCCTCTAACGGGGGGATAATGTAACAACCCAAAGTTTCCATCGCCGAAAACCCATTCTACCCGTATAACTCGTCGTATATCGAAATGTCCCGATATCGTTTTTGGGTTTAGTTAATTAAAATTTTATGTTTATTATCATCCAATGAGTGTCCAAACCCTTTAGGAACTCATGAAATTAGGCCAAAACATTTATTTCATAAGTTTTAGAAACGTCCCCGCCGGGTGACGGAAACTTAATCGGGTGCGACCAAAAGCCTCGTTTAAGGCCGGTATCGGGTAGAATTCCACCGTGTCCAAGTTTTGGGAACTATATAAACAAGTTAAACCTTCATTTGAAGCTTTTTCCTTCTCTCTCTACTCTCTCTCTAACCTCTCTCCTAAATCCGAAGTTTAAGGGTCCAAAACTCAATTTTAAGGCCTCAAATCCATAAGGTACCTTCCTAGCCTTAATCTATAGCATATTTGGCTTCCAAATTCGAGATTTATACATGAAATGGGACACAATATATGAGTTTACGGCCCAGGAAGCTACCTAGGCCGTAAACACCAAGTTGAAGGGTTGTTAGCCCTTAAATCCCTTCCTAAACACAATTGGACTCTAGATATGGCTAAAGGACTTCATGATATGGACATAGAACATTTAAAACATGAATTTTGAAGGCTTTGAAGGAGTTTACAGCCAAGGCACAAGCTTGGGCCGTAAACTCATATTATTGGGGTTTTCTTGACCTTAAACCCTTCCAAAACACAAATAAGGCTTAGATATGAATTATGGAATATTAGTTTTAGCATTTTGGACACTTAAAACATGATTTTTGAAGGATTATTTTGAGTTTACGGCCAAGGCAAGTGCTTGGGCCATAAACTCCTTAAAATGTGGTATAAATTCATTTTTAGTTGTTGTTTAGCCCCTATAACACCCCTAAAGTCTTGGAATGAATTTTACAAGTCCTTACAAACAAGTTTTTGGCATTAAAACACATGGATATACTCTCTAAGAGATTTTACAGCCATGAGAAGGGTCTCATAGGCCGTAAACTCCAAAAAGCCATTCAAATCTTCAAACAAATGCATATAAAGTCTTAAAACAATTTTAGCAATCACATGTGATTTGTTTTAGCAACATTTAAAACCATTTTCATGAGAATTTAGGATTTTACGGCCAGGAGCCTATGCTAGGCCGTAAACTCCCATAAATAAATCATTTTGGTGATTTAATCCACTCCAAGCCTTTAGATTCAAACCTAGAAAATTCCCTTAAGTGATTTGAAGCCATTTTTGCCCTTAACTCACCCCCACCATGAGTTTACGGCCGTAAACTCATGGGTAGAGGGTATTGTGGCCGTAAACTCCTTATGGAGTGTTCCTTTGAAGTCCCAATTCATTATCCTAACGATAAGTGTCCTTAAACGCCACCCGGGTCCCTCCAAACACTTGTATCGGGGTGTTTTCGCGACTAGAAACAATTGTCCCTATCAAATAATCAATTTAAGTCCTAATTAGATACAAATGTGTATCTTTACATTATAATTAGGAACCTCGTGTATTTACAAGCCCCGGGTCAACTCTTAGCATCCAAATCGTCATATTTCTCGTCCGGTGAGTTCATACCCCTACGCCTTTTCCGTGTTTTTCAATGTTTTCAGGGGGGGAATGCAAGCAAACTATAACTGTTTTCAAATCATAACATTGATGTGTTTCAAATAATATCTGGCAAACTTATAAACACTTTTACTCCTTATGTATTATGTTGAGCATAAGGAATGATTTATCAATTACAACTAAATGGATTTTAGTTAAGAAAATAACCAAACTAATCAAATTATTATGGGAATAATTTGGGGTTCTATATTTCTCTTTATATCATGTACTGATATCTGTATAAAATTATTAGATAAACTATGTCTGATTCAGTTTATCTCCGTATCATTTGAATGTATTGCCAGATAGTTTCTTTGTATGCATCTATTTTCAGTGTATCATATTTCATAATCGTTGTATGTTTGATATCGTATAAGAATCCTTTGAATAGTTTAGTACTAGCTTGTGAGTAGTCACTACCCTTTATGGATGATCAGTAAATCCTCCCCGGAAGTGTAACCAGAGTCTCCTGGAGGGAGAGCGAGGAATTTGTGAATAAATCTATTCGGGACTGACAATCCCACACCTTAACTGCTAGCTACAGTTAGGCGGGCACGCCTGGGGTGACAAATTCTGTATATCGTCCGACGTCTGACTAACGTCAAGGAGGTCTCGTTGTCGTATCATTATGGTTACCCGACTCACAATACGTATTAATATAAACTTATTCATAGCTAGGATTTTGTTTAGAATCCATATCTCGTTCGGGATGATAATCCCATGATCTTGTGTCTATATCTCGTTCGGGACTGTAATCCCATGGTCATGTGTCTATATCTTGTTCGGGATGGTTATCCCATGGTTTTGAAACTAAATCTTATACGGGATGATAATCCCATGATTTTATCAATCTATCTTATATCTAGTTTCGGGATAGTGATCCCATGGTGTTTATTAAACTATCTTGTAACTAGTTCGGGATGTTAGTCCCAAGGTTTTCAAACTACTTTTTATCTACAGTTCGTGTATATTAGGGCATTTCATATCGTATTCGGGATAGTAATCCTATGATTTTCAAAATATAGTTTTGTGTATTAAACTATACTCTGTGTTATTTAATCAATCTTGCATTTAGGAAAATATGAGATTTTCCTGGGGTTAACTTATAACGTGTAACAGAACTGTAACGAAAGATAACTAAACTAACTTTACATAAGAAAATATGGGATTTTCTTGGATAACAAACCTTTTCGGAAAACTAAAGGAAACCGATACATTTTCACAAAACAAAGCCGTTTATGAACTCACCAGCTTTATGCTGATTTTCGAACTGCTTGTATTCTCAGGTTCAAGTTAGACAGGTACCCGGCAATATCTTTTGGTGAAGACGGAGTGCTCCGAAGACTCGTCTCGTTTTGTTTATATGATATATGTATAACTTTTGTACAATTTTCTTTTGAACCAAATGTAAACTTTTATATATATGTAATGTAATGGTTGTTTACTGTGATTACTATGTACATTGGATTTGATACACAACATGGAGTCAACCCCGAAAATGTTTCCGCCTTTGGTTTTCGGGGTGTGACAGTTCTCCAAGAACGTCCTCGGAAGCATGGTCGGTTGATTTTTCCAACAAATACGCTCCATTGCTTCGCCAAATCATTTCTGATTCAGCAGCAATGAGCATGTAAGTTAGGTCAATGAGTTTGTCGTCATGATTCATCATATAATACTTTCTTTTGAACTCATTATATGATTCGGGAAGTGACTGCAAAACCCAATTCACAGCCAACTCATCTGGGAATGACACACCCAACATTATCAACCTATCAATGTGTGATTTCATTCCTAGAACGTGGGCACACACGGGTTTACCATCTTCATGTTTCATTTCCAATAAGGCTTTAGTGATATTGAACCTTTCAATTCTTCGATCTTGTGGGTTGGGGAGAACAATAGGAGGAGGAGGAGGAAGTGAAGCATGATTTCTCGTTCCTCGATTGAATCGTGGAATACCATCTTCATGTGGAATGCTTGTTCCACGGGATTTGGGAAGACCATAGTTGTCGAACTTTGACATCTACAAAACGGGAGAAAAAACAAATTCAAGTTAGTTGATTGATTGAGTTCTTAGTAAATCACCCAAATGAAATACTAAGGCTAGGACCCAACACAATATTCTACAACTCGGGAGAGGGATGCTGTAACCCAAATTGCAGAACATTTGAAGGTAAGTGAATGACAATTCACTAATTTCCACCATGAAAAACGAAAAAGAAATTTAAGTTTTAAATCTATGAAAACTCCTAGATCCTTTGAGATTCATTGAACTTTCAATGGCATGTTTAAATCTCAATATGCCCCTCTTGTTTGTGACTGGGATGCCGAGGATCACAAAGCGGGTGTGAATAACCATGCAAGCTTACATGGTGCCCTTACATGTTACAGTCACCTATTCGGTGTGCCGGTAAACCACACACGCTCCACCGAACTATGACAAACATTGAGTCACCCTTTGCTACCTTTGCTTAGAACCAATTAGTGTTCCGGTAAACCACACACGCTCCACTAACGTCTTCGCAGGGCACAAAGTGTAATTTCATGGAATTGCATCAATTCACTTTTGCCTAAGTAACTAAGATTGGGAATTTTATGAAAACATTTAGTTACTTTTATACTTTATTATACTTATAATGGAAGGTTTCGTCCTATCCTACCCGTTCGGCTAACGACCCTCCACTAGTCAAGAGTGCGGTGGGTAAGAGTGGATACCAATTCAATCGCCATTTTATAGGCAATTTCCTTAAACACCCCTTATAGACTAGCTTCGTGAATGAGGCCTACTAACGGTAAGACTGACTTTTACTCATACATATATAATGTTAGACTTTTAATGTTATATATATAGTATAGGGTGTATTTTATACTTTCAAAATACTAGGTGGTCTAATTTAACAATTATACTTTTAATTCAATTAAATTGTAAACCTAAACTTTTATGGATTTATTAAACTTCCTTTAATTATACACCTTAATTAATTAACAAAACCATAAGGGTGTGATTTGAACTTTTTCAAAACTATACTAGAGTTTTAGAATTTAACATTCCTAATTAAACTTTTAATCAATTTTTAAATTCCAAAACTTGAGGGCAAATTTTGAAACATTTCAACACATTAGGGTTTCAACTATTTAAATTTCAAAACTACAAAACTATTGGGTTCAAATTTAAATTATAAAACCTAAAGGGCAAAATATGAAACTTTTCATAACAACACGGATCAAATAAAAAATAGTCTAAACTAACATTTAATTACATAATTATACATATTTGATTTGTTTAATGATTTCTTGCAAAACAATTTATCAATTTACTCAAAATAATTAATCAATTATCTTATAAGGAAACAATTATCTTATTAATTGATAAATATCTTCAATTAGATCAAGAATATAGTCAAATATATCATATAATCGGATTAATATAGATCTAACATGATAAGGTAACTATCCATAAGCAAAAACAGCAAGAAATCCCGGATATACCTCTGTCTGACGCTCGAACTCGCCGACTACCACACTATAATCGCCGAGTTGAGGTCTACTCGCCGAGTACACAGTGGTACTCGCCGAGTTCAAGAGGCAGAACCACAAAAAACGAATTTTTCAAGCATACAAGGAATCTATACAATAGAAACCAATCATGGCTCTGATACCACTGATGGGTTTTGGTCATAATACATCCTATGTGCTCATACAAACCCTAATGCTCGGATCTAGGTTTCTCTATTGTATATGCTTTGAGTCCAAGACTATAAACCCTAATTCTAGCATATGGAAATCAATATTAACATATAATTAGGTTTAAGAACATACCTTGATTGTTATATAGCAATAACAATCCTAATTCCTCCTTGAATTGACTTTGGAAGGCTTAGAGTCACAAGTGTCACTCCTCTAATGGTTCACAAACACCATAAGCAAGTGGAGAAGGTATAAAGAGAGAGGAGAGAGGTAGGAATTCGTCCTTAGATGCTTTAGGGATCAAGTGTACGAATTCTAAGGCCCTAGGGGTCTTTATATAGGGTTGGTATTAGGGTTTCAGTCCTTATCCTTATCTAGTTACTTGCCCATCAAGAAACCATAAGATAAGTCTTAGAAAAACCCTTATCTCTTGGCCTTGGACGATTTTAAGGATATCATTATCCTTGAATTCGTCCATCCTTTAACAAGGATAACCATTGCCCTAATTTGCAACTATCACATAATTACAATTCAGCCCCTCTAGTTTAATTAATTACACTTGATCACAAAATTAATTCTTAATTAATTATTGACCAATATTAATTAAACAAATATGATTTCTCCTTTAATATATTATTCTTATAACATATTAATCAATCATAATAATCTCTCTCTCTATTAATTTCTCCAAAATAGTTATGGACTTAGACACTAATCCAACACTATCCCCATGATATTTTCCTTGGAATGTCATGCGTTACCCCATGGTGTTACAAGCAAGTTCCATGGGTTACCTCCATGGTCTTTTCCTTGTAATGTAATGGGCTACCCCTATGGTCTTACTGTTGGGTTTTGAGCATTCTAACACTCCTAAGTGTACATGCAACCCTAAATACCTTGGATCTATGTTTTCTCTATTATACATGAAAATAAGAACTTCCAAGGTATTATCCTAATCTAGCATACAAAACAATAACTATAGCAAGATAGAATACATACCTCTTTGGTGTAGAAAGTCTTCATGAAGCTTGAGTGCCAAGTGCCCCAAGTGTGACACCTCAAATGGTTCACACAACACCAAATACACATGGATTAACTTGAGAGAATTCTACACTTCATGAAAATCGGCTAGCCCTTTCTTACTCTCTCTAGTGGCCGATTTGGTCAAGAATGTGATCTCTATATAGTGTTACAATTAGGGTAAACTCTTAATTGTCATGGCTTTCCATTTCCTTGGATCCATGGGTTCAAATACACCATGGAGCATCCATGAACCATCCTATGGGTTTTAGCCCAACTTGATTATCCATGGAGCATTAGCCCACTATACAAGTATGGATGATTTACACAATCAACCCATATATTTAATTAGTCTTCTTTTGATCACTTAATTAATCCTAGATTAATTCTTCATCAATACTAATTAAATAATCTCATTATTCTTTTTATTAATATACTAGAACTTATAATATATTAATAACCATAAGTGTCTTATTTCTCTCATTTAGTCTATCCAAGTGCATGATGCCATGCAACCCAAATGGACCATGCCGGGTCGGGTCAAGTCTTACCAATTATAGTTATGGACTTAGACATTAATCCAACAGTCTCCCACTTGGATAAGTCTAAAACTATTATTGCGTATGACTTTAGGAACCAACTGGCAATCGTGGCTCTCAAAGGCTTCTGTTAAACTCTGACCTTGTCGATGAACTCTGACCTTTGTCAATGACTTGTCCATTAGATAAGGGATCATATATTCCTCCATTCTAGATATCATATGGACTGAGACATGGATTATAATCATTCTCTCTGTCCATTTGTTTTTTCCCGATTTCCGATTTATGACGACTGACTAATTGAACAAATCAAATCAGTCCTGGCCCGGCCGAGCACTTCCATTTGTCATCATCAAATCATCGAGGGGCCCACAGATATCGCTTTTATCCCGAAGGTAAAAGGAATGGATAAACTTCGACTCATATGGCTTGTTCTACTACTTGTTGAATCATACACAAAGGCACGTTTTATAGCACCGAGTTACCAAATGCGTTTTCGTGCAATCAATGTACTATCAACTCATAGTAACAACTCATATCTCTAGGTTTGAAGAATATAAGATATTATCATCTCATGATCACTTGTGATAAAATCCATGAAGTGATTCCAATGAGCGCGGGTTGAATCCAATACTCAGAACTTATGAGCACTCATGAGTGTTGTAGCCCTTTGTCCAACACCTTAGACCTCTACAAGCCAACCCATGACAGTCTTAATTCATATCTACTTCCAACATATGACCGACTGTGGATGGTTTGAATAACTTAGTCATTCCGGAAGAATAACCTAGTTTATTCGGGAAGTCAAAACATGCAAAATGAAACACAATAATAATTGAATCCAATATGGTATCAACCCTTTGAACATAAATAAAACACCTTTTATTTATCACCATATGATTACACATTATTCATTGTATACTGTTTCAGCTATCAACTTTATTCTTGAATTTAAAACAATAGTTGTCCCATGCTCCAAGCATGTACACTATGTTTTCTTAAACACTAGTCATGCCATACACCAAGTATGCATACTATGTTTTTCTATGATCTTTACTTTGTGAACTAGATCAATTGAACATAACTTCAATGATTCTTTTTTCACACTCCCAAATCCTTACCGCAAATGCAAGAATTCCAAATTCATGCCATTTACTGAAATCTGTTAGATTCTAAACTTATATGCATTGATCCTCTTGTAATGATTACGCACAAAGTCATAAAGACTTGACAACAAACATTACAGAGCATTCCAAAGGAGATCAGTTCCTTGGAAACATCCTTCTGCATTAAGTTTCCTTAATCTTACACAGATTGAAAATTCTAACTTTGAAACTTCCATTTTTGACTATCACTTCTGACCAAGACTTGCCTCCTTACAGACTATGTCAATATGGTCCTTCCAGAATTATCACTACACTTCCAACTATCCTTGAGCAACCAATCTTTGGTAAACCTTAGATTGTTCTCGACAATTGTTTAATCCTTTTAGTCATATCCAGTTCTAAACCTTTTCCCTTCTTAATGCCCCAGGCATTTGGAAAATTTTAGAAAGGATGACTATAGCACATGTAATCGATCCAATATCCGAAGCATATGGGACACGATTCATGATGTCTCACATAAAGACTAAACCAGTCTTTTGCTATAACATTTCCATTTCTATTTGCCAAGTTCTCATAATTCAAATTATGAAAAGGGATGCCGTAATCATAATCGAATTTTAGAACGCAAATAATGGACCCGTATACAGAATTTCCTTATGTTGAGCCATTCCAACATGAAATTCATATATATCCTTGACTAAATGATTAAAACCTCACGATCTAAGCTTATAGATTTGAGATGAAGTATAATTTCCTCTCCCTTAATTATAGCAAAACAACTTTTTCCCAATTGAAACTTTTGTTTTCTATAATTAACATTGCTAACTTGTAATACTTATCATAATTATCATGCTCCCACTAACATGATGATTATTAGCATAACACTTGTGCTCCCACTAGCTTTGACATGTACCCAGAAATCAGCTGGACTTCTAGAAATCAATACTTCATTGACTTTCTTACCAAAGTTCAGATTTCTAATACTAGATTGTTTTGATAAGACTTTATCAAAGTCATACACCTTCCCTTAGATAGCACACTTGTGTGTCTAAACAATTATGAAGAGGTATGCCGTAATCATAATGGTTAGACCTTTTTTCCATTTCTCACAAGTCCAGGTTAGTGTGCCGGTAAACCACACACGCTCCACTAACGACTTTGAGAATGCAAATATCACAATTGCTATCTAGATAAAATCTACTTAGTGAAAGTGTTTCCTCACCATCATTTTCATGAATCGGAGAGAAACCTTATGACACTTAGATTTACTGGTGTATGTGTTCTTATCCATGTGAATGGTTAAAATCATAGTCACAAGACAAGGATAATGACAAACCCAAACTCATATGGACTGAACTCAATTTTAATTTCTTGCCACCTGGCAGCTCAAGGGCCTACCATTGCTTCCAAGTTGTTGTGCAACAAATTGAGAACTCTAAGAACTCATATGCATAGCCAACTTACTGGAATGGGCACAGAATATGTCGACACGATAGATTGTAAACCTCAAGTCGTGTGCTAGTGAAGAACTTCAGGTTTTATTCTTGATTAGTTCTTGAGACTTTCAAGACCTTTAAGACTCCTACTGTCCTCTTGACCTATAAGACTCCCTTGTCAAACATCCAAGAGATAGTGCGGATTCTAATCAAGACAAACACTTCACAACATTGGCCTTAGTTGGTCTTTGTTTTATCCAAAACATCACAACTTACCAATTTCAAATGTACAAGAGTAGAAAACTTTTACTCTTACATTTGACAAGTGTTTTAAACCATCTTTAAGACATGTCACTCAAGTTAAAATCTTGGAGTATGACTCTAAGACTTGTATTGGAACGAAGTATGACTCATCTTCTTGATTTAACCATTTCAACAATTCAAGATCCCTCTTCTTAGTCATAAGAATGCACTAAGAATTCCTTAGAGAACTAATTGTGCTATGGTTTCTTAATCATTAAGATGATCACAAAACTGATACTAAAGTACTCTCCCATCTTTTCAGATTTGAGAAACTTTTATCCTTCTGCCTTATTTGATTCTTCTTATTCGCTCTGCCATACATTGGAACCTTTTCCAATGTCTCAGAGTTACACTTAAGCTTGTAAGTATAATCATATTTACTGAGCTTTAGTAAACTATGACGAATAGTCTTATCAATCTTTTGTGGTGGACTTAATCAGTGCACAAGAATGTGTACTCGATCCCTTAGTCCTTTACTTGACTCACACATCCATGTGACCAAGTAATTAGTCTTAATTTTTCCAATACTTGAAAGTTCTCATTCATCATGCTATACAACTTGCATGATTCCAAGTTCCGGTCCAATTGAAACTTGGGTGATGAGAATCTTTCCTTATTTGGTAAATTTAGACATTACCACAAATGAAAGAATCAATTTCATATTTCCACTCTTGCTATTAATGGAATCATATAAGCAACAATTTTTTCCTCAAATGCCATTGTAAGGATATTTTAAAATAAATAAAATCAAAAATTTTCTATTATTTTAAAACTTTGCGAAAAAACTTATCCTTACAATCCATATGAAAACTTGTTGTTATCTATTCCTAAGCAATATCTCATAACTCCTAAGAAGTAGCTCAAGAATCCGATCTTCAAGCTACGCGATAGAAATCCATCTATGCGATCAGATTCATCATATTCTTTCTTTAAGTTTCTTCACTTTTCTTTGATTCTTAAAACATCACCATGTGACCCAGTCACATCATGTATCAAGAATCTCAGAATAGAAACTTAGCAGAGTTAGATAGTGGACTTTACCTGAAGTAGAGTCAAACTTATTGACTTTAACATCCTTAGGTAAATTTGGCAGCTTCGCAACCAATGCCCCTTTCTTTGGCAATATAAACATATGGACCCTTTGATAATGGGACTGTCATAGACTTAGCTTTTCTCTTTACCATTTAGTCAACCGAGTTGACTATGGCCGATCCCTTTCCTTTGGGAAGAGAATGCTTTTCTGGATTTCCTGTGTCACTATTGTCAATGTCCATCAAGTTTTAAGGAAGTTGATCTTAACAAACAGATAAGATCATTAAGGGTCTTGTCATAGTCTGTTTCATAGGTGTTCCAAAGGAACTCACTATGTGACTTTGAAAGTGATTGAACCACCAACTTTCTCAAGACTTTGACACCCAACTCTCCCGGCTTGTCAATATGTGACTACATCTCCAAGATGTGACCACACCTAGACCTTGCCTTGCCAATAGGGCTTGAGTGACCTTAAACTTTTCAAGAACTTGTGGGTTAGGGAGAATAATTGGAGGAGGTGAAAGAAGTATGATATCCATGGGACATCATCTTCATTAGGAAACCTTATTTCAAGAGATTTGGGATGATCATAGGTGTCTAAACCAGACATCTTTTGGGAGATATTCAAGATAGTTGATTTAAAGTCCTTAATATGACACCCAATATGAAATATTAAGGCTAGGACCCAACAAACTATTTTATAACTTAGAAGAGGTATGCCGTAATCCAAGCTATATAATATTTGAAGGTAGGTGAATGACGATTCACCAATTTCCACCAAGATAAACGAAATGTATTATTAGGTTTTAATTGGTTTTTGAAACTCCTAGATCTTTGAGATTCATTGAACTGTTCAAAGGCATGTTTCAATCTCGAGTGTGCCCTTCAGGTTTTGTGACTGGGATGCCGAGGATCACAAAACAAGGTGTGAAGTAACCATGCAAATTACTTGGTACCCTTAAGTGTTTACCCCTTAATCGATGTGCCGGTTAACCACACACGCTCCATCGATACTATGATAAACATTAAGTTACCCTTTGCCTACCTTGTTAAATACGCGTTAGTGTGCCGGTTAACCACACACGCTCCACTAACCGACTTAAACAAAGTGCAAAGTGTAATTTTATGGATTAGCACCTTATTCACATTTTTCCTAAGTAACTAAGATTGGGTATTATTAAGAGTTTAGTTACTTAGTATTTATCATTAATACTTTTAATGAAGGGAGAATTATAGTCCTGTCAAACCCGTTCGGCTAATGACCCTCCACCGGTCAAGCAAGAGGTGGGTGAGAGTGGACACCCATTAAGTTGCCATTTTATAGGCAACAACCTTATACCCACCTTATAGACCGGCTTCATGAATGAGGCGTACTAGCGGTAAGACTGACTTTACTCTTATACATATATATATTATTAACTTATAATATTATAAAGTATAAGGGTTGAATTTTAACTTTTAAAATTCTAAGGGCTAACTTGGAATTAAAGTATTCATAAGAGAAAACTTTACAAATTCCAAAACTTGAGGGCAAGTTTTGAAACTATTCAAAACTAATTAATTCCATAACTTATGTGTTTAAAGTAGTTTTAATCCAAAAACTCTTCAAGTTCCATAACTTGAGGACAAGTTATGGAAGACTTTAAACTAATAAAAGAACTAACTTTTCCTTTATTTTATAACTAATGGATTTAATTATGGTTACATATTTTTCTTTAATGAAGTGACTCTTGAACTTCCATAACTTGAGGACAAGTTATGGAGTCATAAAAAATTATTCAATGACACAAGACTCTTCATTTTGTAACCATTGCTAACTTTTATGAGTTTTATGAAACTTAAATGTGACTTTTCATATAACTTGAGGACAAGTTACACAAACACATTTTAGAATCAACTCTTAGATTAATTTGGATTGAAAACAATAATTTCACATAACTTTCCTATTAATCTAAGCAACTCATAAGAACAAGATAATTCAAATCAAACTTTTTCATGTAATTAGTCTAAACCTTAAACTAATACAAAACATGAATCTATTGACAATTATCTTTGAAAATGGATTAGCATGAACATTACCACATCAAAAAACAAGTTTATAAGTTCAAAACAACTTAGGGTAATGTTCCTAGTCCATTTCTAGCCAAAAACCTCGAAAATATGATGTCTGGGGGTCCAACTCGTCGAGTGCATGAACCAACTCGGCGAGTTGGATCGAATTGACCACATTTTAGTCATGGACTCGCCGAGTCTCCTGATGGACTCGCCGAGTCTGATGATCAGACAGCAACAAATTCGTTTTTTCAGCTTCTATTGCAGGTATAACAAGAAAACAAGCCTAGGCTCTGATACCACTGTTGGGTTTTGAGCATTCTGACACTCCTAAGTGTACATGCAACCCTAAATACCTTGGATCTATGTTTTCTCTATTATACATGCAAATAAGAACTTCCAAGGTATTATCCTAATCTAGCATACAAAACAATAACTATAGCAAGATAGAATACATACCTCTTTAGTGTAGAAAGTCTTCATGAAGCTTGAGTGCCAAGTGCCCCAAGTGTGACACCTCAAATGGTTCACACAACACCAAATACACATGGATTAACTTGAGAGAATTCTACACTTCATGAAAATCGGCTAGCCCTTTCTTACTCTCTCTAGTGGCCGATTTGGTCAAGAATGTGATATCTATATAGTGTTACAATTAGGGTAAACTCTTAATTGTCATGGCTTTCCATTTCCTTGGATCCATGGGTTCAAATACACCATGGAGCATCCATGAACCATCCTATGGGTTTTAGCCCAACTTGATTATCCATGGAGCATTAGCCCACTATACAAGTATGGATGATTTACACAATCAACCCATATATTTAATTAGTCTTCTTTTGATCACTTAATTAATCCTAGATTAATTCTTGATCAATACTAATTAAATAATCTCATTATTCTTATTATTAATATACTAGAACTTATAATATATTAATAACCATAAGTGTCTTATTTCTCTCATTTAGTCTATCCAAGTGCATGATGCCATGCAACCCAAATGGACCATGCCGGGTCGGGTCAAGTCTTACCAATTATAGTTATGGACTTAGACATTAATCCAACACTTACAAGCAATTGTCATGGGCTACCCATGGTATTTTCTTTGTAATGCCATGGGCTACCCCCATGGTCTTAGAGGCAAGTGCCATTGGATACCACCATGGTTTTTTCCTTGCATTTTCATTGGTTACCTCCATCGTCTTACAAGAAAGTGCCATGGGTTAACCCTATCGTTTTTTCGTTACAATGCCATGGGCTACCCTTATGGTCTTACAAAAAGGTGCCATGGGTAGAAATGCAAAATATCTAGAACAAGAATATTTAATGGATCATCAAAAACTATGGGAAAACAAGCTCACAACTAGAATACTCATAAATCTTGTCCTCATTCTCTTGAGAGTGGCAAACCCTTCATCAACCGGTCTGCTACACCCACATTCTCACTTATAAAACTTCCACCTACCCTGGAGCCACTCGTGCATGCTAATCATACATAATGGTGGATCCAATAGACAGTCGAATACTTGATTCTACCCTAAGACCTTAATCATATAAGAATAGGAAACAAGGCTAAATCAAACATTCTCAGGTTATAGAATCTTAGTTATGTACAATTGTGACGCACGCACTAAGCATGATTGTAGTTGTGTTGTTTATGATGGCATGTGCGGAATATGAAAGATCTAGTGAATCATCATGTAAAATCAAGAACACATGGAGTAAATAAATCTTTGTAAGCTCTTATTAGATCTAGAAAGAATATACAAATGGGTTTGTACAAAGTTTCTCTCTCTAGCCTAACACTCCAAATGGATTCACTTTCATAATGGGAGCCACTCACTTCCTGTTTATAGGAAAGACTCAACCCATTTACACATACAAAGAGGAAAGCCTAAAACACTACATCCAAGCATGACTTTGCAACACTCTCCCCCTCAAAGTTAGGATTGGATGTCCAGCTTTAATCTCCAACGAGCTAGCGCGATTAAGACCAAACTCCCCCTCGAAGTAACATCGGTCTTCAAATCTGCAAATGAATATTCGACAATGTAACATCCCGAAATATCAAGAGTATAGTCGAAGGGCTAAAAGAGTAAGTTGTGGAAGAGTGACTCGGCGAGTCCATGGATGGACTCAGCGAGTAGAGTCGCGGCTGGAACGCATGTTAAGTAGCCGACTCGGCGAGTCGGTAAGGAGGACTCGGCGAGTAGGCGCTAAGTGGAGAAAACCCTAAATCCGGGGAATGAGCCCTATTTAAAGAACGTTATATCCTCTCCCCAGCCTCTTTGATCCCCCTTGAAGTCCAGAAACCCTAGAAAGCGTGATTGAAGAAGATTGGAGTGTAATTGGAGCTTGGGGAGGTGTTTGTTGAAGAAATCTTGAAGGAAAAGAGGCTTGGATCAAAGGGCTTTGCTTGGATTCGAGTTTCATTGTAGTTGGGGCATTCTCTTGGAGGTAATATCTCGTTCTTGGGCTATCAATCATATGGATTCATCATTTTGGGGTTTGTGGGGAGTATATCTTGGTATGTTTTAGAGTTTGGAGATTAGATCTGAGGTTGCTACCTCAGATCTGGAATATTGAAGGCCCAGAGTGCACTAAAGTTCCTGTGTTTGGATGCTTAGTGAAGCCATCATGTCCCAAACCCTAACTATAAAGTGAATACGGCCTAGATCTCTTTGGATTCACGTAAAGTTTGCCACTTTACGTGATGGATGAGTTGTAGGAGGCTAGATCTATGTTTTGGATCAATTGCATGGTCTGGAATGCTTCTGTATGGATTCAGACCGGTGGTACTCGGCGAGTCACATGGACGAGTTGCTTGAAGATGAGCTGGGACTCGACGAGTTGGAAGAACAACTCGGCGAGTTGGATGAAGATGGCCTGGAACTCGGCGAGTTGTATGAACAACTCGGCGAGTAGGTTGAAGATAGCCTTAGACTCGGCGAGTCTGTTCTTCGACTCGGCGAGTCTTGTTGAAGAGTCCCGATATTTTCTGGTCGAGTCGGGAATTGGTGAGTCAAGGGATGACTCGGTGAGTTGTGTGCGAAAGGACTCAGAAGTTGTGGGACTCGGCGAGTCTCAGGGTGACTCGGCGAGTTAGGTCGCGGATTGAGTGAAGTTCTGAGTATGGGGACTCGGCAAGTCATCGGGTTGACTCGGCGAGTAGAGTCAGTCAGGGGTTGACTTTGACCTTGTCTTTGACCAAGGGTTGACCAGTGGTTTCCAGGGGTATTTTGGTAATTGTTGTTTATGGTTTTGAATTCAGTGCATTGGTGACTGTTCAGTGGTGGAGATCGTATCAGTGATCGGAGCAGCTTGAGTTATCGGTTCAGTCGGCAGTTTCGAGGTGAGTTATCCTCACTATATCGCTAGGGTTTATGGCACCAAGGCCAACCTTTTTATCGGATGTAAATCCGGGTAGTTGTCAGTTGTTATGATATGGGCCGGAAGGCATTATGTTATGGGCTGAAAGGTGTTATATGTTGTGGGCCGGAAGGCAATACATGTTGTGAGCCGGAAGGCATTGCGATGTGGACCGGAAGGTCATGGCCTGGAAAGGCGTATGTGTACATTTGGTATGTTGACTGATTCGTAGGGTGATGTTATGCTAGTGACCGGCTAGGCTGGTATCTTGGTTAGGGTAATGCTATGTTATGTGATCTGTTGATCGATTGCTGACTGTGAGCTGTTATATGATTATGTGTTGTGTGCATGATTGCTAGGTCTGGAGTGTGACCCGGTATGCGGGGTCGTTCTATGTTCTGTTATGATATATATGCTTTTTATGCTGTGGGCCGGAAGACAATATGTTATGGGCCGGAAGGCAATATGTTATAGGCCGGAAGGCATTGCGTTATGGGCCGGATGGCGATATGTTTTCGACCGGAAGGTCGTGGCCTGGAAGGGAGTATATGTGGTTGGTATTTTTGGGGTATCTCACTAAGCTTTCGGGCTTACAGTTGTGGTTTTATGTTTTCAGGTTCTCAGGAGGCTGTGGCAAGGCAAATGTGTGATCGTATCGTTCCTCGCGTTGCTGTTTTATGAAATGAACCTGGGAAATACTCTGTTAAATAATGTATTGAAAACCTTTTTGTAACAGCATTATTAAAATGGATTGTTTTTGAAAAGTTTAAATTGTTTTGAAATTTTGGTCGTTACAAGTTGGTATCAGAGCCTTGGTTTGAGTGAATTGGAGGAACACTCGTGTGACTCCAGTCTCAAATCGAGGAGAGTTTTCAAAAGAGTATTTAAAAACGGTTTTCAAAATGAGTAAGGGAGGACGCGGAGGTACGATCAGCCAGAGCCAGTAAGTAACCCCAAAATACCATGCATGTTATTTGTTTTTGAGCTTTGATAGAACAGCATGCTAGTGATAGGCTAGGGATCTTCAGGATTTCATGATATGTTGCCTGATTTGTGATGCCTATAGCCTAGGGTCCCTTATGGGAGATTCTCAGTGTTCCTCTAGTAGTGAGTGTTGATCGTTGTTATGCATGTTCTCTAGGGTATTGTGGTAGTACTTCATGCAAATATGGGTAGGTATGGAAGGTAGTATGGGCTCGTACTACTGAAAGCACAGGACCCATACGCGTATCAGGGAAACCATGATCTCTAGGGTGGGGGTTGAGAGAGTTGGCTCCCAGGTTAGTAGGATGAGTCTGAGTTTTTGGTGTGGTGTTTCTCAGTATGGAGATTCCGAGGCATGATGAGAGTGGATCCGGATCAGGATCGGGAGCTGGAGAGAGAGTTCCGGGTGGATCGGTGCCGTCTGAGGTGATCGATCAGATGAGCACGAGCGAGTTGGATGCGAGGATTCGCGAGATCCTGCGTGATGAGGTTGCTGCATTGTTCCGAGCTGAGTTGTCGGAACTGTTTGGGTCGATCAAGACCGCCATGGCTGAGTATTTTGATGAGCGCTATGCGACTCTCGCGGAGACGGCTGCCGCGGCGGCTATAGTGGCTGTAGCAACGGCAGGGGGAGGAGTTGATAGGGATTTTCAGTATCGGGACTTCGATAATACGGAGCCTCCCACCTTCGATGGAGTTCAGGAACCGATTGTTGCTATGAGGTGGTTATCGGACGTGGAGTGGTGTTTCTTCACGTGTTCATGCCCTGTTGATCTGAGGGTGAGGTGTGCTCTAAACCTGTTGAGGCTCGGAGCGAAGGATTGGTGGAGATTGACCACGGGGTCATATTCGGATGCGCAGAGGGTTGCGGTTTCATGGGATCAGTTCAGAGAGATGTTTAGCACCCGCTATGTTCCGCATGATGAGAGGGAGAGATTGGCTCAAGAGTTCCTTGAGCTGAAGCAGGATTCGGAGTCGGTGACTGAGATCACCAGGATGTTCACTGAGAGGGCGATGTTTTGCCCTGAGTTCGCTTCAGAGCAGGCTCAGATGTCCCGATATCTGAGTATCCTCAAGGGGGATATCAGACAGTCTGTGTCTGCGCAGAGGTGCGAGACCTTGTTGGAGTTGCAGGAGGCCGCCAGGCGGCGTGAGTTAGAGATTGAGTTGCAGTTGCGTGAGCTGAGGCAGGCTCCGATGCAGTCGCAGCCGGCACCGAAACGGTCCAGGACCGTTGATGTTAGAATGGGGGGATCTGAGTTGCCACACTTGTGGGAAGTGCGGGAGGGGTCATACCGGAGGTTGTTGGTCCGGTGGTGCATGCCGCATGTGCGGAATGGAGGGGCACTATGCGAGGGATTGTCGGCAGTCAGTGCCGGTTCGGGATTTGAGGATTGTTATCATTGTCGTCAGGTTGGACATTTGAGGGTCAACTGTCCATAGCTTTCCGCAGGACCGGTGCAGGCTCCAGCACCGGCCACTTTGAGGATTTCAGGAGGAGGTCAGGATGGAGCGGAGCCCCCAAGGGCTCAGGGTCGTACTTATCAGCTTGCGGCAGAGGAGGTCGGAGCAGTTCCGGAGGCAGCTGCGGGTATGTTTCTTTCTTCATGTTTTGTTATCTTGCGATTTTGTGGTGTATTGTTTGTGCTGGTATCCTTGTGTGGATTTCGATGCGGTATTCGTCGTTTTGCGGGTTTGGCATGGTTATGGATTTGTGTTTCGGGTTTTCGTCTTGGTATCCGTTGTTGCCTGAGGGTTTGGTATGATTATAGTTTGGTGTTTTGTGTTATCGTTGGTTATCGTTCGTGAGGGTTATTAGTGGAGATGCGGCATTGGGTTGAATGTCGGGTAGCATCTACATTCGTGGAATGGATAATTGGAGATCGGATTCTTTTGAGCGGATTGATAAGTGAGGAGATGTGTTTTGCTGAGGGTTGCTTATGCTTGTGGGAAACAGTTAGTGTGTAAGTGTTCTCTTTGTGCAGGGTTGTTCTGGAAGGTCGTTGATGGCGACCGGTGGTTGTTAGTCAGTGCTTTAAGTGGGGGAGAATTGGAGAATTCTCTGGGAGATCGATGAGTATTTGAGGGTGCTTAGCTGTTGGGATTCAGCAGTGTTCTGTCAGCCCAGAGTATAGGCTGATAGGAGCGAGTGTCGGGCATGCGGGGCGGGATACAGACCTAGGGCATTTGATTGTGGAGGCCTGGAAGCAAGCCGGGATCAAGTTTGAGCAGGTAACCGGGGTTATGTGATCAAAGTATTTGTATGCTTTATGTACGTGATGTGTTGTACTGCATTAATTCTATGAGATTTATGCTGTGCATGTTTATAGAGTTGGAACCGGAAGGTTCCCAGAGTTAGAACCTGAGGGTTCACAGAGTTTGGGTGTACGGACCCACAGAGATATAGCCTCGGGTGGCTAATATATGTTATGTGAGTCGGTCCAGTCATGCTGGAGACTCTGTTGGTATTGTTGGATCAGTTTGAGATTGCGGATTGTGTATGTTGCAGTGTGATTGCATTGGAAGATCTGGCCCCGGGTAGTGATCTTGTTTAGTTGAGGTAGTGCATGGGATTGAGAGTCCCTGCAAGGAGAGTTAGAGTAAGTGTGTTGGATGGATAGCGGACACGCTAAGGGTGGTATAGCGTCAGGCGAGCACCGTGGCATTTGTCGGGGTGACATGGTGGCCGGGTGGATTCCTTGGTAAGGGAAGAGAAAGAGGTAAGAGGCGTCTAACTCCGAGAGGGAGTGCAGGTTCACGGAAGTGAAAGCGGCAAAGTAGAGTTATGATTAGAGCAATTCGAGTATGGTTATTGAGCAGCGTGTTTGCGGCAGTGGATTAGAAGCTCACCTGGTTTGGAATGTCTGCTGAGGTCGCAGAGGGAAATCCGCAAGTGTAGAGCCAAGAGGCTCGGAAAGGATGCAGGGAGAGAGAAAGTTTTGAACTCTCAGTGTGATTCTGATCAGGGTATGGGGTATTATCAGCGTATCAGGTTTTCCCAACCTGAGGGTGTTAGAGCTAGTTCAGCATGTGTATGCGGTTGCAAGGGGAGAACTTGTGGGAGTTGCTCTGAGATTTAGAAGGTTCTTTCCGTTGTCACGGAATGGATAGAGTGGGATTCGGATCGGGGATCCGATGGTTCATGGTTTTCTAACCCTTATGGGTCAAGTGATTGCTATGATTTAGGGCAGAGTGCATCTTGGGTAATTCTTGGTTTTTGAGAGTAATGATCAGGGGTTCAGTCGATGCCCGGTTTGAGACGGTGGTCACGGCACCGTGAAGGAGGGGAAGGTGTGTTCGAGTTTCGATAAGTATGCCTTGAGGGACCTGGTCCGGTTAAGGCCAGGTGGAGCGTTGTGGGAGTATCCTTGGAGTTGAGTTGTTGTAGGCTTCGAGGGCGAAGCCTAATATAAGTGGGGGAGAATTGTAACATCCCGAAATATCAAGAGTAGAGTCGAAGGGCTAAAAGAGTAAGTTGTCGAAGAGTGACTCGGCGAGTCCATGGATGGACTCGGCGAGTAGAGTCGCGGCTGGGACGCGTGTTAAGTAGCCGACTCGGCGAGTCGGTAAGGAGGACTCGGCGAGTAGGCGCTGAGTGGAGAAAACCCTAAATCCGGGGAATGAGCCCTATTTAAAGAACATTATATCCTCTCCCCACCCTCTTTGATCCCCCTTGAAGTCCAGAAACCCTAGAAAGCGTGATTGAAGAAGATTGGAGTGTAATTGGAGCTTGGGGAGGTGTTTGTTGAAGAAATCTTGAAGGAAAAGAGGCTTGGATCAAAGGGCTTTGCTTGGATTCGAGTTTCATTGCAGTTGGGGCATTCTCTTGGAGGTAATATCTCGTTCTTGGGCTATCAATCATATGGATTCATCATTTTGGGGTTTGTGGGGAGTATATCTTGGTATGTTTTAGAGTTTGGAGATTAGATCTGAGGTTGCTACCTCAGATCTGGAATATTGAAGGCCCAAAGTGCACTAAAGTTCTTGTGTTTGGATGCTTAGTGAAGCCATCATGTCCCAAACCCTAACTATAAAGTGAGTAAGGCCTAGATCTCTTTGGATTCACGTAAAGTTTGCCACTTTACGTGATGGATGAGTTGTAGGAGGCTAGATCTATGTTTTGGATCGATTACATGGTCTGGAATGCTTCTGTATGGATTCAGACTGGTGGTACTCGGCGAGTCACATGGGTGTACTCGACGAGTTGCTTGAAGATGAGCTGGGACTCGACGAGTTGGAAGAACAACTCGGCGAGTTGGATGAAGATGGCCTGGAACTCGGCGAGTTGTATGAACAACTCGGCGAGTAGGTTGAAGATAGCCTTAGACTCGGCGAGTCTGTTCTTGGACTCGGCGAGTCTTGTTGAAGAGTCCCGATATTTTCTGGTCGAGTCGGGAATTGGTGAGTCAAGGGATGACTCGGTGAGTTGTGTGCGAAAGGACTCAGAAGTTGTGGGACTCGGCGAGTCTCAGGGTGACTCGGCGAGTTAGGTCGTGGATTGAGTGAAGTTCTGAGTATGGGGACTCGACGAGTCATCGGGTTGACTCGGCGAGTAGAGTCAGTCAGGGGTTGACTATGACCTTGTCTTTGACCAAGGGTTGACCAGTGGTTTCCAGGGGTATTTTGATAATTGTTGTTTATGGTTTTGAATTCAGTGCATTTGTGACTGTTCAGTGGTGGAGATCGTATCAGTGATCGGAGCAGCTTGAGTTATCGGTTCAGTCGGCAGTTTCGAGGTGAGTTATCCTCACTATATCGCTAGGGTTTATGGCACCAAGGCCAACCTTTTTATCGGATGGAAATCCGGGTAGTTGTCAGTTGTTATGATATGGGCCGGAAGGCATTATGTTATGGGCCGGAAGGCATTATATGTTGTGGGTCGGAAGGCAATACATGTTGTGAGCCGGAAGGCATTGCGATGTGGACCGGAAGGTCATGGCCTGGAAAGGCGTATGTGTACATTTGGTATGTTGACTGATTCATAGGCTGATGTTATGCTAGTGACCGGCTAGGCTGGTATCTTGGTTAGGGTAATGCTATGTTATGTGATCTGTTGATTGATTGTTGACTGTGAGTTGTTATATGATTATGTGTTGTGTGCATGATTGCTAGGTCTGGAGTGTGACCCGGTATGCGGGGTCGTTCTATGTTTTGTTATGATATATATGCTTTTTATGCTGTGGGCCGGAAGGCAATATGTTATGGGCCGGAAGGCAATATGTTATAGGCCGGAAGGCATTGCGTTATGGGCCGGAAGGCGATATGTTTTGGACCGGAAGGTCGTGGCCTGGAAGGGCGTATATGTGGTTGGTATTTTGGGGGTATCTCACTAAGCTTTCGGGCTTACAGTTGTGGTTTTATGTTTTCAGGTTCTCAGGAGGCTGTGGCAAGGCAAAGGCGTGATCATACCGTTCCTCGCGTTGGTTTTTTATGAAATGAACCTGGGAAATACTCTGTTAAATAATGTATTGAAAACCTTTTTGTAACAGCGTTATTAAAATGGATTGTTTTTGAAAAGTTTAAATTGTTTTGAAATTTTGGTCGTTACAGACAAACCCGAGAAGCTTCAAATACCCATCATTCTCTCCCTTTTTATAATCAAAAAATGATTATAAAACCCACTAAGGATGAGAAGTACCCGAGGAATAGACAATACAATACTCCCCCTTGATGTGTACCAATGAATCACCAAAAATCTTGCACAGAAAAACAATCATGAAAAAGCCACAAAGAATTTTCCAATTTATGAAAATTTCTGACTTTTTGAGTGAAAGTTGCAAGATTTTTCAAAATCCGGGTAGAAATTCTCACTTTCTGAAACTTGTAGGGACCCGTTGCGCCAAAAACAATCAAATATGCGAAACTCTAGCCCATTTGCGAAACCGGGCATAAAGCGTAAATTCGCACAAATTGCAAGGACCAGAACTGAAAATTCTGCAATTTCTCAGCTTTTATTACCCATATGCGAAGTTGGGTATTTGTTGCCAAAAATGCGAAACTGCAGTTACTCATTTTGAAAATTTCTGCATTTTCTTCAAACTTGCGAAACTGAGCTAATTTTGCCATTTCGTGAAAATATAAGGGGCTAAATTCGAAACTATTTGCTTTCTTCCCCAATTCACATTTTACAGTGAAATACTTCGCATTTTCCAGATTCTTCGCACATCTACAAACCATGAATACTTCGCATCTTTAACCCATCTAACCAAGTGTGAACTGAATTTCAACCTTAATCACCTTCGCATCTTTAACCCAATTAACCAAATGCGAACTCATGTTTGAAATCCAGATGCGAAATCGATTTTGATCTCATATGTGAACCGTTCTTGACCTCAAATGCGAACTCAACAGAAATCAATCAAAAATTTTTTATTATTCGCATTTCAACAATCGAACTTGGAAACTCAGTTTATCAATCTTAGATGCGAATGAAACACTTTTATACCAACCCAATCATCAAATGCGAACATTACTGACCTTATTTGCAAACTACTTTTGAGACACATATGCGAACTTGCACAAATCAAATTCTTGTGAACTCACAGAATGAACCAAATCAATACTTTGTATGCGAACATTCTTGGCCTTCAAACCAGTTAACCAAATGTGAATCTTGACCATCAACCACAAAATTTTCGTCATTCGCATTTCATTTACCAACTCAAAACCTTCATTAGTCAATCAAACCCAAATTTTCCCATTCCTGTAGATGCGAACGAACACACATACAACATACAGGCAAGAAATCAACTCCAAATCATATGAAATCAAAAATCAATTAACTAATCAAGTTCCTTTCATTCAAACTCCAACTGTTCCAAATCACAGGTCTTTGCTTTTTGTTCAAGAACTCAAAATCGATAATCGACATTGATTTCTTAACTCCATTCGTTCATCAATCGATTTCAACATCTTTTAAAATGAATCGACATCCAAATCACGAACCGGTATTCATCAAGCCATCGACATTGACCTTTTTTGCAGTTTGACTTTTCGGAGTCAAAGATCAACAAACACCAAATTGATGAATCTAAGGTCCAATTTCAGATCAAAATGTGTTCCTTCAATAGTTCTTCACACATTCAAGTGTTCTTGGTCAAGATCTTTAAAATCAACGAACCAATTTCAGAATTCTTCACTTTAACTTGATCATCATCGATTTTGGTATTAACGAAACTGAAGAAAATCGATTCACAAGTTCTGATAACCAAGGATTACTAATCGATTTTAAATAACGATGATAAGATAACGAAAATGAAAGAATGATCAAAAGTCCATTCAAAAATATCAACAACGTACAATCATGAAAGCATATGGCATATAGAAGACGAACAACACAAAATTAGATTCAAAATTGAAATTGATCCCAAAGAACATCTGATGTGAATGGCAACTTTCGATCATCATCAGTTCGTATGGACAAGAACATTTTAGAGTACAAGCACTGTAAGCGTTTGATGAGGAACAAACGAAATGCTTCATATCCGATTTCAATTTTGATCGAATCACATTTGGGCTTAAAAACCATACTTATCGGATCATAAAAGAATTGATTGGGCTCAAGTGTGAAACAATGATGAACATTATTAAATTGTTTGGGCTCAATGATTTGGATCGAATGAAAAGGTATATTGGTTTAATGTGAGTTTCGAAAACAGACGTAGATGAACAGTGAAAAAACAAAAGATAATATTTGATTTTGATTTTTACGATTTGATCTAAACAAAAAATAATTGGATCAATCAATGAGGTTGAAACGGATTTGATCCAATGAGGCAAATCGATCAAAAATAAAAAACGTAAAGTACGAATCAAAATCATGGACGTTTTGGAATCCACTTGAGAATTTGAGTTACCTTTTTCACGAATCGAGATCCATTTTCAACGAACGAATCAAAATTTGAAGATCTTGGTTCTTTTTTCGGAATGAGAAAATCTCCAAATTGAACATTGTACCACCCACCATGCGAGATGTACAACTCGTTCTTCGTTTTCTTCAACAATCCAAGAACATCTTCAAAAGAACCACCAACACATTTGAGTTTTGACTTCAAATTCAATGCAACACTCGGAGATTGTTGCTTTGGAACCCAAATTTGTTTCACGAATTTCGGCTTCACAACATTTGACAATTTTTGTGAGTAAACCCGCTTGTTTTTCTGATTCATCTTCTTCTTTTTTTTCTTTCTCATCTTTTTGCATCTTGAAGATTTGATTTCATGAGCAAACCCACTTTCCACAACATCAACTTTGTGAATTTGAATCAAATCTTTTGGATTTTGATACTTGTGATTTTCTTGGGTCACCGGCTTCCGATAAGGAATCATTCCTTCGAACGAATCACAAGAACACAAAATATCATCAATTTGAACTCCAATTGAGCAAAAAACTTTTTCATCAGTAAAATCAACTTGAACTCCTTTTTCTTGAACATCATGAACATCAAGAACACGATGAACATCATCAAGAACATGTTCTTGAGCTTCATGACAATTTGCATAATATTCAAGTCTATTTTTCCCGGTTTACAATTAGCAAGAAGAATTCCTTTTATGACTTCACCATTCCTCTTATTTCTTTGTCTTTCTTGATATGTTGTAATCAATCGATCAAAAAAATCTTTGTTTTGATAAATTGGATAAGTGCATCTTCATCCCTTTCTCCATTTGACATAAGTGCATCTTCACTTTGCAATCCAACAGTCATTCGATAAAGAATGCATTCAAAAGAAGTGTATATGTATAGAAAACTTTCATTCCGAATCAACCATTGCTCCATAATTGCTTCTTTTCTTTTGAATCAAATGTTATGAACTTGGGTTTTCTAG
Source organism: Lactuca sativa (assembly GCF_002870075.4). Classification (NCBI taxonomy): domain Eukaryota; kingdom Viridiplantae; phylum Streptophyta; class Magnoliopsida; order Asterales; family Asteraceae; genus Lactuca; species Lactuca sativa. The sequence continues at coordinate 60,030,821 of NC_056627.2, read as the reverse complement.
AGAGAGGAAAGTGTAAATCAACAAGAATTCTAGAGAGAGAAAGTCGAATTATGGATCAAATCAAGGAAAAATTCGACTTCTAGAACACAAAAACACTCTCTAAACACGAAGATCCAAGATCATAAAATGAATCACTAAATCAAAATCACCATCAAGGATCAATTCTTGATGAAATCAAGAACACTCGCTCTGATACCAATTGTAGTTGTGTTGTTTATGATGTCATGTGCGGAATATGAAATATCTAGTGAATCATCATGTAAAATCAAGAACACATGGAGTAAATAAATCTTTGTAAGCTCTTATTAGATCTAGAAAGAATATACAAATGGGTTTGTACAAAGTTTCTCTCTCTCTAGTCTAACACTCCAAATGGATTCACTTTCATAATGGGAGTCACTCACTTCCTATTTATAGGAAGACTCAACCCATTTACACATACAAAGAGGAAAGCCTAAAACACTACATCCAAACATGACATTGAACCCTAACAATGATGTTATTTTTATCTAACATACAAGAAGTCCTCCTAAGCTATCAGGCATCATACATCATGCATTTGTATCATGCAATTCATGAAGATCCCTAGCCTAACTGTCACACCCCGCTAAAGCGGAAACACGAAGGGTGAAAAGATAGGGTCTCATAATACAAGGTAAATAGGGGTGCCAACCATAATCAGTCAGCATTTTAAGTTTACATCATATTCAAAACAAAATTACATTTTAGTTCCTTAGTACATTGTCTAATACATAACAAAATAAATATCAAGTGCAAATTCATGTTGATGTCTAATTTAGATCACTGATTGTTCCCAGAAAAGCATGCAAAAATGAGGGTCAAGTATAAAATAGTTGGTGAGTTCACAGGCTTATAAAGGTACATCATTTCAGTAAGAAAATATAGATTTGTTCACCAAAATTTCCAACTTAAAATGAGTGTTGAATGCCAAAGCACTCCATTCACAACCAAGCCTAATGGCCATTCTTCCTCATTCTATTATGTCCATGGTTCCCATGATGTCAGTTCACGGAAATATGCACTCACGGTTCTGGGTGAGTCAGGGTTGTCTACCCCAAATAGTGTTATCCATAAAACTGTCATCTCGAAATATGAGTAAATAGGTTGTAGTTAGGTTCTCGGGGACTTAACATACAAAGTTCACAACAAGTTCATATCACAAAGTTCATACTAAGAGTTCATAGCATAAAGTTCGTAGCACAACTTCATAACCAAAAGTTCATAAAAGAGTATCGTTCCATGTTTATCAAGTTCATAAAACAATATCTTCGAAGTTCATTAAGTTCATAAAACAAGGCTCACCAAGTTCACAAAATAGTGTTCAACAAGTTCATAAAACAAATTTCCACAAGCTCATAAAACAGTAGCATGCTTTCCACCACAAAACATGAAAATAGTAAAAATGAGGTTGTGAATACTTACTAGGGAGAGTTTGCGGTTTAAGCTTCGCAGTTAGGAGTTGTAGAGATCGATTTATACTAGTTCCCCATGGAAAAAATAGTTTATAGTGAGATACAATTCACTAAACCATTATCTAAGATCTACCTATCCAACTAGTGGTGTCGCAAAGTGCCCAAACTTTGTCGGTTCACAATTGGTATTATTGAATTCACGGTGCATTTTGTTCAAAAATCCATAAAAGAATGAAAATGAATGCCAAAAATTGTAAAAATTTATATTTTGGTCCTAATAGAGTGTATTAGTTTCTAGAAATTTAATAGAGAATTTTTAAGGTCATTTGTTATTTATTTGCAATTTAAGTCTAAATAATAGGAAAAATTGCAAAGTAAATAGAAAACTATTTTCAAAAATTCCCAAATTAATTTTTACAGGTTCTCAAAATGTTACAAATGTTGGGAAAAATATTGATTCAACCTCTTGAGTCATATGACTCGGTCTATAAATTCATTCTCTAATTTAATGAAAATTTTGAATAAAATACCACACTGTGACCAAATTACATAAATATTTACATGGGATCCTTATTTTGTGCGTACATAAGTTCCTCAAATTTTCAGATTCTTATCTCATCTGTAGATGATTATTTTAAATTTATGGCCATTAAATTCTTATTTTATAGAAAAATAAGGATTTTGTTAAAGCAATTAGGGTTTTATAGAATATCTCCTAAAAATATTACCTTTCAATAAACAATTTGGTTAAAAATAATTTCGGAGCTAAATGGAGTATTAAACCCCAACAAGTTTTGAAATGTAACACTAACTAATGCACGAGTTACAAATGTAGCTGAAAGTTCGAGAATTTGTGTAGAAACTTCTATAAGGTTTTAGTTCATGAACTTTTACCTCTTCTGAGATAAATATGTCAAATTTATAAAATATTTTTCTCCAGGTTTTATGTGGGCTTTAAGGCCTTTGATCATGTAATGCAAAACCAGTGATCACAGAAAAAAAGTGTTGTTTGCGCAACTGTTTTGGTAAACATCTCCAAAAATCAAATTCTTAAGGTTTTATAGTAAGGCCACTTGGGTTCGAAATTTAACTCAGGGAACTAGTCTTTAGAAAAATAATATTGTGATTTGGTTGAGTAATGATTGAGATATGGTTGTCCAAAGTCGAACAAAATTTTCTGACAAAATGCATGTTATCTTTGGTTGATTAAAGTGCCCCTTTCGGTCATATGTTGACAAGAGCAACATGCATATTCTTTTTGGTATAAAAGGAATGATAACATACTATAGTTTACAGAAGAACAAGAAAATTTAGTGTTCATTGATCCATGTCATAGATCTATGTTTATCCAAGACCCCAAAAATGGGTGTTTTGTTATTGATGTAACAAACTCCTTCAAACTTAATTTTGCACTAGGATTTGCACTACAATCCAATTTCTAACACATGCATGGAGCGAAAACCATCTAAGCTATGTTAAAATTTCTTTATGATATGAAAATATAGAAAGAAAAAAAATGAATGTGTTGAATCTGGTTTTAGAAGTCACAAGAACATACTAGTTTCCTTTTGATCATAACTTCGGTTTGGTCCCAGATTTTCACCATGTTTGAGACATGCAATTTGTTTTGGCGAAAATCTACAAATACTAAGAAGGAATAAAAGGTTCTAGCCAAAATGGAGGCATAGAATCCGAGTCTAGAAAGAAAAAGTGCAAAAATCTACATCAAAATGAAGAAGAAGAAAGAGTGAGTGAAGCATCATACCTTGTCTTCGATTTTGAACTTCAAGAACACATCAAAAGCCTCAAAAATTATCAAAATTTGGCTGGGAATTTCATGGATGTGGCTGTAGTTGTGGGACTTTTGAGAGAGAAATGATTCTATGAAGAAGAGAGAAGTGGTGGAGTGTTTTTATAGTGAAGAGGGGAAAAAGTGAGATTCTATCTCTCTGGATAAACTATCTCTCTGGTCATCTCTATGGGGATATACTTCATCAAAATTATCCATAAAATCTAGAAATGTGAGATAACATATGCAAAATGAAATGGAAGACTCTCTCTTACAGAATATGTCTCTAATATCGGTTTTTCTCTCACATTGACATGCAAAATCTGACCTCGAGATTTTGCATAAAGGAGCAATAATGAGTGAGAGAGAAAGAGGAGTGTAGAGGGGTTGGTACAGACGAATTTTTGGGGAGAATAAAGGCTTTATGAGCTTCTTGATGGTTGTGAAATTTTTAAATATTGTCGGTTTACTATTTTTATAAAATGACTTTTAGTTTTTATAAAAATTCTAGGTATTTTTGCAATCTTCTAAGAGTTTATTTCTTGGTTTTTATTTTGGTATTTTGTTTTTATAAATAAGTTCTTAAACTTATATCTGTTGGATTAATGTCTAAGTCCATAACTATAATTGGTAAGACTTGACCTGACCCGGCATGGTCCATTTGGGTTGCATGGCATAATGCATTTGGATAGACTATAATGAGAGAAATAACACTTAAGGTTGGTTAATATATTATAAGTTCTAATATATTAATAAGGTTATTTAATTAGTATTGGTCAAGAATTAATTTGGAATTAATTAAGTGATCAAAAGGAGACTAACTAAATATATGGGTTGATTGTATAAATCATTCATTCTTATATATGTGGGCTTGTGATCCAAGATTCCTTATGTTGAACTTAGTCCATGGGGTGACCCATGGATTCTCCATGGAGGTTAAAATCCATGGAGCATAAGGAATGGGTAAAGTTATGAGTTACATGGTGTAACCCTAATAGCCACCATATAAAAGAATTCCATGGCTCAAGAAATCATGCACTAGTGTGTGAATATGAGGGCTAGACGATTTCAAGGAGTGTTCCATTTCTCTCAAGTCATTCCATGTGAATTTGGTGTTGTGTGAACCATTTTAAGTGTCACACTTGGGGCACTAGGCACTCAAGCTTCATGAAGACATTCTACATCAAAGAGGTATGTAATTCTAACTTGATATATTCATATGAATCAATGTTATTATGCTAGTTAGGATGAATACCTTGGAAAGTTCATATTTGCATGTATATTAGAGAAAACATAGATCCAAGGTATTTAGGATTGCATGTACACTTAGGAGTGTTAGAATGCTCAAAACCCTTCAGTGGTATCAGAGCCATGGATTGTTTTCTGTTATATTGATGCAAATGTTTTATTTTCAAAGTTGGAAAAAGAAGCACAAAAAAATGACGTTTATCAAATTTTAAGATGATTACTTGTTTTTGTGAGAAACTAAATTATTTGTAAAATTGGAATCATTTGATATATGAGTTGAATTAGGTCAAATTTAGTGAAAGATAAAATGATATGATTATTTTATTATTTTTGAAAGTTTGATCTAAAGAGTGTTTTTTTTAAACCTCCATAAGTTATGGATATGAAAAGGTTTTAAAAAAATTGATTCAAAGTTTTTATAGAGTTACAAAATTTGGTGTTAAAGTTTTAAAGAATTCCATAACTTATTCTTAAGTTATGGAACATGAAAAGTTTCATCATAAAACAAGCATTCAACTCCATAAGTTATGGATCACCAAAAGTTTTTTTGTGTTACCTTGTTTTATGAGTGAATTTAGATTAATGAAAAATTATGTGATAGTTGGTTTTAACGCAAATTGATCCAAATGAAGTTCATAAAATGTGTTTTTGTAACTTAAAAGTCACATTTATGAATCTTAAAACTCATAAAAGTTGCCATAGGTTACAAAATGAAGAGTCTTTTTCCTCATTAAGTTGTGTTATGACTCCATAACTTGTCCTCAAGTTATGGATGTTCAAGAGTCTCTTCATTAAAGTTTTTAAAACTTTAATTAAACTCATAAGTTATGAAAATCCAAGAGTTTTGAATAGTTTCAAAACTTTCCCTCAAGTTTTGGAATTTGTAAAGTTTTCCCATGAACACTTTAATTCCAAGTTAAGCCCTTAGAATTTTAAAAGTTAAAATTCAACCCTTATACTTTATTATATTATAAGTTAATAATATTTATATATATATATATATATATATATATATATATATATATATATATATATATATATATGTATAAGAGCAACTCGTCTTACCATTAGTAGGCTTCATTCACAAAGTCGGTCTATAAGAGGGGTATAAGGTTACTGCCTATAAAATGGTAGTTTAATGGGTGTCCACTCTCACCCACCGCTTCCTTGATTGGTGGAGGGTCGTTAGCTGAACGGGTAGGACAAAGACTATAATTCTCCCTTCATTAAAATTATTAATGATAAATATAAAGTAACTAAATGTTTTTTTTATAATTCCTAATCTTAATTACTTTAGGAAAATGTGAATAAGGTGCTAATCCATGAAATTACACTTTGCACTTTGGTTAAGTCGGTTAGGGGAGCGTGTGTGGTTAACCGGCACACTAACTCGTATTTAACAAGGTAGGCAAATGGTAACTTAATGTTATCATAGTATCGATGGAGCGTGTGTGGTTAACCGGCACATCGATTGAGGGGTAAACAATTAAGGGCACCAAGTAATTTGCATGGTAACTTCACACCTTGTTTTGTGATCCTCGGCATCCCAGTCACAAAACATGAAGGGCACACTCGAGATTGAAACATGCCATTGAAAATTTCAATGAATCTCAACAGAACTAGGAGTTTAAAATCAAATTAAAACCTAATAATACATTTCGTTTATCTTGGTGGAAATTGGTGAATCGTCATTCACCTACCTTCAAATATTTTATAGCTTGGATTACGGCATCCCTCTTCCAAGTTATAAAAATATTGTGTTGGGTCCTAGCCTTAATATTTCATATTAGGTGTTATATTAAAGACTTTAAATCAACTATCTTCAATATCTCCCAAAAGATGTCTAGTTCAGACATTTATGATCTTCCCAAATCTCTTGGAACTTCACTTCCTCCACCTCCTCCAATTATTCACCTTAACCCACAAGTTCAAGGTTACTCAAGCCCTATTGGCAAGGCAAGGTCTAGGTGTGGTCACATCCTGGAGTTGAAGTCACATATTGACAAGCCGGGAGAGTCGGGTGTCAAAGTCTTGAGAAAGTTGGTGGTTCAATTAGTTGTGATGCTGCCAATTTTACCAAAGGATGTTAAAGTCAATAAGTTTGACCCTACTTCAGGTAAAATCCATTATCTAACTCTGCTAAGTTTCTATTCTGAGATTCTTGATACATGATATAACTGGGTCACATGTTGATGTTTTAAGAATCAAAGAAAAGTGAAGAAACTTAAAGAAAGAATATGTTGAATCTGATCGCGTAGATGGATTTCTATCGCATAGTTTTGAAGATCGGATTCTTGAGCTACTTCTTAGGAGTTATGATATATTGCTTAGGAATAGATAACAACAAAGTTTTCATGCTCTTTTGCATTGTAAGGATAGCTTTTCCGTGAAGTTTTTAAAATAAAAGGAAAAATGATGATTTTATTTATTTTAAAATATCCTTACAATGGCATTTGAGGAAAAAAATTGTTGCTTATATGATTCCATTAATAGCAAGAGTGGAAATATGAAATTGATTCTTTCGTTTGTGGTAATGTCTTAATTTACCAAATAAGGAAAGATCCTCATCACCCAAGTTTCAATTGGACCAAATCTTGGAATCATTCAAGTTGTATAGTATGATGAATGAGACCTTTCAAGCATTGGAAAATTAAGACTAATTACTTGTTCGCCTGGATGTGTGAGTATAGTAAAGGACTAAGGGATCGAGTACACATTCTTGTGCACTGATCAAGCCCACCACAAATAATTGTTAAGACTATTCGTCATGATTTACTCAAGTTTATTAAATATGGTTATACTTACAGGCTTAAGTGTAATTCTGATACATTGGAAAAGTTCCAATGTATGGCAGAGCGAATAAGAAGAATCAAATTAGGCAAAAGGATAAAAGTTTCTCAAATCTGAAAAGATGGGAGAGTACTTTAGTATCATGTCATATGATCATCTTAATGATTAAGAGACCTTATCGCAATTTATCCTCTAAGTGCATTCTGATATCTAAGAAGAGGAGCTATGAATTGTTGAAGTGGTCAAATCAAGAAGATGAGTCATACTTCATTCCAAAACAAGTCTTAGAGTCATACTCTAAGATTGTAACTTGAGTGACATGTCTTAAAGAAGGTTTAAAACACTTGTCAAATGGAAGAGTAAAAGTTTTCTACTTCTGTACATTTGAAATTGGTAAGTTGTGATCTTTTGGATAAAACAAAGACCAACTAAGGCCAATTGTGTAAAGTGTTTGTCTTGATAAAGAATCCAAACTATCTCTTGAATATTTGGCAAGTGAGTCTTATGTGTCAAGAGGATAGTGGGAGACTTAAAGATCCTGAAAGGATAATCAAGAATAAAAACCGGTAGTTTAACACTAGCACACGATGTGAGGTTTATAACCTATCGTGTTGACATATTTCTATTTCTGTGCCCATTCCAGTTACAGTTGGCTTTGCATATGAGTTTTGAGAGTTCTCAATTGGTTACATAACAACTTGGAAGCAATGGCAGACCCTTGTGCTGCTAGGTGGCAAGAAATTAAGATTAAGTTCAGTCCATATGATTTTGGATTTGTCATTATCCCTGTCTTGTGACTATGGCTTTGACAATTCACATGGATAAGAACACATACACCATACAATCTAAGGGTCATAAGGTTTCTCTTCGATTCATGAAAATGATAGTGAGGAAACACTTCCACCAAGTAGATTTGAAGCAGATAGCAAAGATCTAAACAATTGAGACTATGATTACGACATCCCTTTTCATAGTTCTAAAATTGTTTAGACACACCTGTGAGCTATCTAAGATAAGGTGTATGATTTTGATAAAGTCTTATCAAAGCAATCTTGTCTCAGAAATCTAAATTTTGGTAAGAAAGTCAGTAAAGTATTGACTTCTAGAAGTTCAGTTGATTTCTGAGTACATGTCAAAGCTAGTGGGAGCATATGTGTTATGCTAATAATCATCATGTTAGTGAGATCATGATAATTATGATAAGTATTGCAAGTTAGCAATGTTAATTAAAGAAAACAAAAGTTTCAATTCGTGAGGTTGAAACGGTTGAAAAAGTTGTTTTGCTATAATTAAGGGAGAGGAAATTATACTTCATTTCAATTCTAAAAGCTTAGATTAAGGTTTTAATCATCTTTAGTCAAGGATATATTTGAATTTTGTGTGGGAATGGCTCAACATAAGGAAATTCTATATATGGGTCCATTATTTGCGTTCTAAAATTTGATTATGATTACGACATCCCTTTTCATAATCTGAATTATGAGAACTTGGCAAATAAAAAATATTGTAGCAAAATACTGGTCTAGAATCATGTCTTTATGTGGGACATCATGAATCATGTCTGATTTGCTTTGGGTACAGGATCGATTGCATGTGCTATAATATTCGTCCTTTCTAAAAATTTTGAAATGCCTAGGGCATTAAGAAGGGAAAAGGCCTAGAATTAGATATGACTAAAATGATTAAGCAATTATCGAGGAAAATCTAAGGTTTACAAAAGATTGGTTGCTCAGGGACAGTTGGAAGTATAGTGTTAATTTTTGGAAGGACCATATTGACATATTCCAAAAAAGGTAACTCTTGTTCAGAAGTCATAGTCAAAATGGGAATGTTTCATAGGTGGAAGTTATTAAATCTAATGCAAGAAGGATGTCTCCGATGGAATTGATCTCCATTGGAATACTCTATAATATCTTTTGACAAGTCTTTGTGACTTTGTACATAGTCATTACAAGAGGATCTATGCATATAAGTTTTAAATCTAACAAATTTTGATAAATGATAGGAATTTGGAATTCTTACATTTTCGATAAGGATTTGGGAGTGTGAAATTAGAATCATTGAAATTATGTTCAATTGGTTTATTTCACAAAGTAAGGATCATAGACAAACATAGCGTGCATACTTAGCGTATGGCAAAGCTATTGTTTAGGAAAACATAGTGTACATGCTTGGAGCATGGGACAACTAGTGTTTTTAATTCAAGTATTAACTTGATAAAATTAAAACAATGAATAATGATTAATCAGTATGGTGATACATAAAAAGTGTTCTATTTATATTCATAGGTTTGATACCATACTAGAATCAATTATTCTTGTGTTTCATTTTGCATGTTTTGACTTCCAGAATAAAATAGGTCATTCTTCCCGAATTACTAAGTTATCCAAACCATCCACAGTTGATCATACGTTGGAAGTAGATATGAGTCAAGACTATCATGGGTTGGGCTTGTAGAGGTATAACATGTTGGACAAGATGGTGCTACAACACTCGTGAGTGCTCATAAGTTCTGAGTATTGGATTCAACCCGCGCTCATTGGAATCACTTCATGGATTTTATCACAAGTGATCATGAGACGATAATATCTTATATTCTTCAAACCTAGAGATATGAGTTGTTACTATGAGTTGATTGTACATTGATTGCACGAAAACGGATTGATAACTCGATGTTATAAAACGTGTCTTTGTGTATGATTCAACAAGTAGTAGAACAAGCCATATGAGTCAATGTTTATCCATTCCTTTTACCTTCGGGATAAAAGCGATATATGTGGGCCCCTCGATGATTTAATGATGATACATGTGAGTGCTTGGCCAAGCCAGGATTGATTTGATCTGTTCAATTAGTTAGCCATCATGAATCGGAAATCGGGAAACAACAAATGGACAGAGAGAATGATTTTAATCCAAGTCTCAGTCCATATGATATCTACAATGTAGGAATATGATCCCTTATCTAATGGACAAGTCATTGACAAAGGTCAGAGTTCGACAGAAGCTTTTGAGAGCTACTATTTCCAGTCGGTTCTTGAAGTCAAACGCAATAATAGTTTTAGACTTATCCAAGTGGGAGACTGTTGGATTAATGTCTAAGTCCATAACTATAATTGGTAAGACTTGACCCGACCTGGCATGGTCCATTTGGGTTGCATGGCATCATGCATTTGGATAGACTATAATGAGAGAAACAACACTTAAGGTTGGTTAATATATTATAAGTTCTAATATATTAATAAGGTTATTTCATTAGTATTGATCAAGAATTAATTTAGAATTAATTAAGTTATCAAAAGGAGACTAACTAAATATATGGGTTGATTGTGTAAATCATTCATTCTTATATATGTGGGCTTGTGATCCAAGATTCCTTATGTTGGACTTAGTCCATGGGGTGACCCATGGATACTCCATGGAGGTTAAAATCCATGGAGCATAAGGAATGGGTAAAGTTGTGAGTTACATGGTGTAACCCTAATAGCTACCATATAAAAGAATCCCATGGCTCAAGAAATCATGCACTAGTGTGTGAATATGAGGGCTAGACGATTTCAATGAGTGTTACATTTCTCTCATGTCATTCCATGTGCATTTGGTGTTGTGTGAACCATTTGAGGTGTCACACTTGGGGCATTAGGCACTCAAGCTTCATGAAGACATTCTACATCAAAGAGGTATGTAATTCTAACTTGATATATTCATATGAATCAATGTTATTATGCTGGTTAGGATGAATACATTAGAAAGTTCATATTTGCATTTATATTAGAGAAAACATAGATCCAAGGTATTTAGGGTTGCATGTACACTTAGGAGTGTTAGAATGCTCAAAACCCTTCAGTATCATCTTGAATTAATTTATCAAAATGATAACTTATGATTTGATTGTTATAAAATCAAAATTTTATATTTCAAATAAATGAAATAAAGGTTCATAACATATGAATGTAGGATTAGACAATCCTTGCATTAAACTTTTGGCTCATAATTGAATTTATGAAATTTAGATATTATTTCCAACTTGCAGTTAAATCAAATTATTATTTAATTAAATTGAATTTGATAAGTTTCAAACTAGTTAAGCACGTCATATGTTTCGATTAAGAAATTAGGGTATTCTACCTACCTGTGATCTTTTGATTCTGAACATGGTTTTTATGTTTATTTTTGAGATTGAACTTTGGCACTTTACAACCTAGTTGCTCACATCTATGTGACTGCTTATTACAAGCTAAGTTACACTACTTGTTGCGAGGGATCTATTAACTCACGATCTAGCTCAACTTTGTGCATCTAAATCCAAGTTATGTTCACACATAATCTGAGTTTTTTATGGTTTTTACAGTCTCCCCCAGTTGTGGGAATTTCATCTCGATATTCAATTGGCGGTACCACTGGTTCATACGTAGAAAATAGTTGAGGATATTTGTTCTTCATGAAATCCTCCCATTCCCCTGTAACTCAGGTCCGTGCGTAGAATTCTAAAAAAACTTTCACAATCAAGATTCTGCTTTGTTTAAGCCGCTTAACTTCCCGATTGATGATTTCTATGGGTTCATCCATGAATTTTAGTTGATTATTAATTTGGAGGTCCTCGAGAGGTACGTGCAGGGATTCCTCCGCCAAGACCTTTTTTCTAGGTTTGACACATGGAATATGTAAGTTCTTCTAGTATCTTGAGCTTACATGTCACTAGACTAATCATTTCAATATTATCAAAGGGTCCTACATAACGAGGAATTAGTTTTGCACTTTTACCAAAGCGTACAATTCTTTTCCATGGCGATACTTCTAAGAGTACTTTATATCCCACTTGAAATTCTAAGGGATACATTTGCTTATTAGCATAGCTTTTCTTGCGATCGCAAGCAGACTTTAGTCTATCATGTATTTTTGTCATCTTCTCAGTGCTCTCTTGTTCACAACCAAGCCTCGATAATTGATATCGCTAAATTCTAGCCAACAAAGTGGTGATCGACACTTAAGCCCGTATAGTGCTTCGTAGGGGAGCACATTTAACACTGGTGTGATAGTTGCTGTTATCGGAAAACTCAACTTATCGTAAATGGGTGTTCCAAGTACCCCTTTAACTGATCATATGGGCTCGGAGTATGTCTTCCAAAGTGTGGACCATTCATTAACTTTTCCATACATCTGAGGATGGTAGGTAGTACTTATGTTCAATCGCGTACCAAGTCTTTCTAAAGTGACTACCTTTATTTGTGACATAAGGAGACTCCCTATCCAAAATAATGGAAATAGGCACTCCATGACGTACCATAATCTCGTCTATGTAAATCCAGGCAAGACTTTCCTTTTAGTAATCTTCTTGAAAGGGAAGGAAGTGTGCAGATAATGCCAATAGATCCACCTCTACCTACATCGTATCATTCCCTTTAGCAGTCCTTGTCTATCTCTAATAAAATTAATTGTAGCTACCACCCGATGGTTTGAATACCTTATATACATCGTAAGAGGATTGGAAGCACCGGGACCATAAAGCACTTGTAGTGCTAAAATTATTACTGGTGACTGATGTGCATACATCCTTTACAGTATGGATACAACCTACAATTTGATATGAGTATTGTCCAAAATGCATGAAACATCCTCTACTGCAAACAAGGTGCACTTGATTTGTTAGCTATGGAACATGAACGTGAAAGGGTAGCTCTGTGATGATTCCTGTGAATAAGCACAACTTAATTACCTCAAGATTAGCCTCTGTTGACGTTGGGTGAGAGGATGTAGTCTTTTTATTGCTACTATTATAAGTTACTTCATAGTTTACCCAATACCAGGGCAATAGTTAGCAGCTCCATTAGGGTTGGGTAGCTAAAATTTTAAAGAATTCATGATTGCATCCTTGATAAGGACATGTATAGATAGAGCTCCAAGGGAAACATCAAGTCGGGGAGAAGGTGTTAACTGAACAATTTGAAAGACATCTCATGTTGGAACTCTAACGATAACCAGAGCTTCTGATGTAAGCGTACGAGGAGGTGAATGTTGTAAATGATTATCATGATGATTCTCTTATTTACTGTAGTAACGGCTCAATAAAATTCTAATTAATAGGACATGGGGGTGTTTCTTCCTTCTATTCATTTCATAAGTTCCATAAAGAATCCCAAGAACTACAACGACATAGTTTCAGTAGCACACCATATGAGCTGAGGTATCATTCTCATTGGGGCTGCGGTCCCCAAAGCAAACTTTGGTACAAATTTAAAACTTGTAGAAACTCAAGTTATTTCCATACCTAAAGGTAACGTTGATAGAGGTAAGCTAACTCAACAATGAGGGCCGCCAAGATATTTATGGTGGTTATCCATGAAAAGCAACATAAAGAAACTTAGTGGTTTCTAGAGATCATAAACAGGGTATGCTATATATGGAGGAAGATTCTAGTTCTGAAATACGTGCTAATAACGAAGTGGATCATAATAGATAGAGTAAGAATACTTTACTACATAGAGAGAATGAGTCATAAAGGGTTGATATGGATGCAGGAACATCAAAGGAAGTAAATACTCCAAGTTTGACATGAGTGATGCTATAAATTCTTTAAGGAAACTAATTAAGTTGTTAAAAGCGGATAGTTAGCATTTTAAAAATGACCGAAGGTTTGATACTATATTTTTCTTATCACATAGAAAGTTGCATTGAGGGAAAGAAATAATAGGCTTGGGTCAAGAAGCTAAGTGTACAATGTCCAAAAATCCATGGGTCAAGAAGCTAAGTGTACAATGTCCAAAAATCCATGGTCGTCATTTTAAATTTAAACTTGATTTATAAAAACTCGCAGAAAAAGTAATAACATACACTTGGCGTGTCAAATAATAAATATTTAAGAACAAAATGGTAGTAATTTGCCAGAAAATATCAAAGTTTTATTTTTCTAATTTTGGAAACTTTCATGATTTATAATACGAAAAGTTACATAAAAGAGTAAATTAAGAGATTTTTTGAAATCAACATTCTGGTAATGTAATATAAAAATATTAGGATCAAAAGGTTCTGAAATGACATGCTTAAACTCGAGAATTCATATTTAGGAAAAATAGAACACTTAAATGAGAAAATTGTCAAAAATGACAAAGATGATTATTATACCCTAATGAAGCATACATGAACACTGAAATGAAATTCCAATGCTAATGGACTGAGCAAGAATGAAGCCAAAGATTTAGTTTCTAATAGTGAGTACACAATAGCAGTGCCTGAATTCTCATTCGCATTAATAGGAGGAGTCAAGTGATTCACTCGAGTCTGTAATCTTTTAATGAGCTAAAGTGCCTTTTCAAGCTACTCATTACCTTTCCCTCATGTTTGAGCATCTTCACTCTGGGACATGTTGAAGGACTTTGTGGACAATAAAGATAAAGCATTTGCTTTCATATAAGTACTTCCTCTAGATTTTAAGGGAGAATACTACCGTTTGTAACTTTAGGTTATGTATGGTATAATTCTACTCATTCACCATCGATTGCCTCAAAGTGTTTGCAATAATCTCATCCTTTTGTACCAATACACAATCCTATGATTGGTGCGATGAGTCACAATATTTTATGACATTGTCCATGCCCTTTGGTACAATCAGGGCCGATGTGTTGCACGACTTGTGTTCTACCAATTTAAATACATCTTCTTATTGTTTTTACAAAAATAACATCCTAACTTTTGGGTCCTAGCATTTAGTTGTTCGACGGTCTTAGAGAAGTACGAGGCATTTTATAGTTGGTCGAACAGATCGTTGATTCGAGGAAGAGAGTATCAGTGTTTAATCGTCAACTTATTCAGTTCTTTATAATTGATGTACATTTGATCGATCCATCTTTCTCTTTAACGGATAGCACTAGTGCACCCCATCATGAAGAATATGGACAAAAGAACCCTTTTTCGAGGGGTTTATGGATTTGACCATATAGCTCTTGTATTTCGAAAGGGTGCTAAGCGGTACGACGCTTTAGTTATATTTGTTACTCCACAAATTAGGTCAATACAAAGCATGGCCTACCTAGGCATGAAAGATTCAGGTAATTCCTCTGGAATTATTTTTGGGTCGAAGGCGAGACATCTAACATGTTGGTTTTTTAGTCTACATGTTGTAAATCAAAATGTTGGAAAAATAGTTCTATAGATTGATTGAGGAGAAGTACCTAAGGATTTTTATGTAAATATGAGGAATGGACGTAGATAGAAATATAGTTGATGGTATTCTAAAACTCGCTTGAAAGATGTATGTCCGAAAATTCCTAAGAAGTTCGTATTGATAGGAGCAAGCCTAGACATACGCATTTTAGAAGTCACTTTGGACTTTCAAAGAATCAATCTCTAAAGAGAGAGAATGACCTAAAAGGAATGGCCAAGGCCTTTTTCATATTATTAGTTGGCAGCATTACGTATACGACGATATGCATTAGATCAGACGTTCCCCGTTTAAATATATGTCTAGAAATGAAAGTTACGTTCAGAATCAATGAATATTGAGAAACTGAGCAATTATGGAGATTATATTGGTAAAGAGATTTGAACAGTTTGAGAATAACACTCCATACCCTTACTCTCTTACTAGTTAAAGATCCGCTATAAAACCTCCACTATTTCTTGATTAGAGCAAGGTTGGCAAGGTTTGTGCACTGAAACTACCAATTCCAAGGCCAATGAAATCTCTAATAGCCAACGATTTGTCCCAAGAAATCTAAGTAACTTTTTTCTTATCACTATTAACACCATAAGAGAATCCATATCACAAATCTTCTGATATATGAATCACTTTTGATGGGACTATGAATAAAGAGGATTAGTACAAACCAAGACTACCAAGTAGAGACTTAAAAAGTAGAATGTTAATATGATAGTCCATTAGTTGAATAAATTGGGGATGAACTAATAACCTTTGGTTTTAGTTACCATTGACTTTCTTTCACAACTGATAAAATTTAACTGGTCACTTTTGAAAATCTAGCTATCAAGATACTATTGAAAGTGATATGAAATCCTATTATTACATGACAATATGTTGCTAGTAGTGCAACATTTTACGAAAGTGTCTCATTTGACTTTGTTTCATTAAAGTTATGTTTCATTAATCTTGCGTATCCATTTTTAATATGAATAATGAAAATATAACATATTAAGGATTTATCATATGGTTATTAAGACACTTATTTATTTAGTAATGTATAATGGGTCTTTGACTATCATAAATTCGTAACACTGTTATATAAAACTATATATATATGTCATATTTGCCATTCTATTTAGTCATATAGTTGTCATACTTTTAGTTATTTCATCTTATTTAGTAATGGTTTATATGTATAATGGTTCTTTGACTATCATTACGATAATTTGTAACACTCGTATAATGCTCGTCAATACAATAATCATTATTAATTTCTTTTGTTTCCTATAAAGATTTACACCTATATTTTGTGTTTTTGATGTTTTTCTTTTAATTTTTGCAATTATCATATTCTGCTATCTTTTCAGGAACTTGTTTAATTTCACTTTTATTTTTTGTAATATTTAGTTTAAAAAATTGCTCTTTTGGTCTATATAATTTTAATATAAAACTGAAAAAATGGTCATTGTGGTATGTATTTTTTATGAGAATTAGTCCAAACATCGATTTTTTTGGTTTCGTGGTCCTTTTGAGTTAGTTTCATTACGGATTTAATCCCCCAGTAAACTGAAATGACTGTAATACCCTTAGAGTATTTATTTTCTATTTGTATTTTAGTTTTTTAAATCTAATACTTATTTATTTATTTAAATAATTAAAAAATAACAGAGGTCTCTCTCTTTCTCTCTCCCTCTCTCTCTCTCTCATACATAAGAACACAACGATTTTGAAACTCACAAGAACACATATACAAATAGATTTCTTGATTTCTTTTTTAAATCGCTCTTTTGGACCTCCGATTTTAGATGTATGTGTTCTTGGACCTCCGATTTTGCTTTATACCTCAACTCCAGATTTCATCTCCTTTCGTAGAGCCCCGACGAATAGAAATATGTTCAAAACTTAATTTCATTAGTTCAAGCCTTCTAATTCAACAACCGATTCAAAGCACACACACGATAAACACATTTAAATATGGGTTTCTTTTTATTTGCCAAACCTTTGTTTTAGTTGCAGGTTGTCTAAGGATTTTGTAAGTTTTTGATGTTATGCCATCAATTCTTGATCTATATACATCTACTCAAATAGAAAAGGGCATGTCCAGGGCAATTGATAAAGATTAGCGATGAGGAATTCCAATCCTTTAACCTAGATGTGAGTATCAAGAATGTCGATCTTCCCAAAAGAGAATATCGAGTAGCCAAAGGCATCTGATATTTTCAGTTTCAACTATTCAATCTCAAACCTGCAAAAAAGAAACCACTATTTTTTATTGTTCTTTGAGCAGTTGATGAAAGAGTACAACCACCAAAGAACCCAAGTTGGATAGTTGTACGTCTTCATTATCTCTAACTTTGTGTATCTTCTTTCTCTCCAATTCCATCCACTGTTGTAAATCCTAAATGCTAGTTTCTCCCCTCCCCCCCCCCCCCCCCCTCTTTAGTAAATCTTAAAAGGTTTGAATCATCCAGGCTTTAAAAGGTTTGAATCATCAAACCAATAACATAACTGTCAATAACAAACAATTAGACCTCACACAGATCTATACTTTTTTTAAAATAGCTTCACGGGTAAATGAATCAAAAAGCGAATTTCCGAATAAATAATAGAAATCAAAAAGACCCAGATTGGAAGAACCTGTAGAGAGAGATTTAAGTCTTCAAAGACAATTAGTTGGGAGAGAGAGAGAGAGAGAGAGACCCTCTTATTTTTTAATTATTTAAATAAATAAATGAGTATTAGATTTAGAAAAAAATGAAAGAAAAATAGAAAATAAATACCCGAAGGGTATTACAATAAACTGAGGGGTCAAATCCACAACGAAACTAACAAATAAAATCATAATCATGAAGCCAAAAAAGTCAATGTTTGGACTAAACCTTATAAAAATGTATATTACAGAAACTTTTGTCTAATTTTTAATTTTAAAATAAAATTGATTAATTATAGTTTTTGTCCCTATGTTTTACAATGGAGTATATACAATTTTGGTCCTTTTAGTTTTTTAATTTAAAAAATTCTATTTTTGGTCCATATAGCTTTTCATTCTAAAAAGAAATAGATTAATTATAGTTTTGGTGCTTATGTTGGTATTGTACATTTGTTTTACATAAGGCAAGATGGTGTGGTCGAGGGAAAGGGTGAGTAAGGCTTTCCCTCTCAGCTGAACACTGCACCTTGATTGAGAGAAAGGTGGTGAGGGAGCCCATTCCCTCACTCTCTCTCATATTAATATTGACCTTATATTTTTTAATATTTATTAAATTATATACCTACTAAAAATTATAAAAATATATATATATATATATATATATATATATCAAAACTAATGGTTTTAGTTTCCTACAAAATGAGTATAATATTTGTAGGAAATATATATTTTTTTAAATTAAAAAATAGTGAGAAAAAAAAATGAAAAAAGAAAGGATGTTATGATCCACAAAAAATAGAGGAGTTTCTCACCTATACTTTTCGGTCTAAAGATCAAGTTTTGAAATTTAAATGGATGATCACTGTGATTGGCAATAATTGTACCCTTGCTCCTTGAGGTTCTTACTGTCCAGGATCCTATGTTAAATTTCTTTAAAACGATCATTTTAGCCTCATTTTTGTTTTTTCAATTCGGTCATGCATTTTTCTTAATTCTTTTTGCATATATACATATCAAATATATAAATTAAGCAAATAATCTTACATATCAATATTTTATATTAGTTTATTCCGTTGAAAATATAACATTAATAAACTCGCCACAACACACCCATCATCACTCGTTTATAACAAATCCGACCTTCAACTTGCTATTCTTGACATGTTTAAGACATTTTGTCTTTGTCAAATCGTTTTTAGATATATCGACAAATAATCTGTTAAGACCGCATATCAAATCATATATTATGATATTATTGCTATTCAAATCTACTTTTAATAAATAAAACCCTTAAATAACCATTAACAGTCCATGGTCCCAACATTAAGGAACACTAATAATCACATTCTTCCCTTGGGCATTTCCTCTTACTTTCCTTTATTCAAAAGTAGGAGGGCATGCTCCCATGATGAATAAACACAACCAAAAGAAACATCCATATCCTTTTTGGAATAAACAATTATACATATAATAATAATATATACAAATATCATATTCATACAATAAGTCAATAATATACACATAATGTTTTCAAATTACCAGAATCTTCTCTATAACCAAATTTACCAGCCAAACTAGTTCATTTTTTTTTCTTTTTCTAATTAAACAACCAAACTCGATATGAAATACAAATTTTCGTACATAATCAGATAAGTAACCTTAAATTTAATCATTCCAACACTAAAAACGGGAACACCCAAACAAAAGGTTCATAAAACACACCAAACTTTTTTTTTTCTCACATAATTAATAGATGCCTAGTAACTTCTTTAGTTTTGATTTGAAGTCCCAGCAATAATACACACTAGTTACAAAAATAAACGTAAGGTTAATTAATACTAATCAAACGTTTTCAGTCGACTGAGGGAGTAAAGGTTGGGTGATGGATGACTTGACATGACCCGTTGTCCTCGGTGCACCATGATCCGTTTCGGCTTGGACCATACCCGGTTGCTTTTGTAACATAAACTTCCTCTCTTCATTCTTTCCCCATAACACAAGATACAATCCAGTTATGATCAACACGGCCCCAATTATCCTGTAAAACCATACATATAAAATATTCTCATTCATCTTTGACTGAATAAGTTTTTTTGTAAACCATAGAAATCGTTGTAAATTAGGGATCCACACAATATTAGTTGTTGAATTCACGTGTAAGGTTGGACCCACGTTACATAGATAACCTTATGGCTAGGGGTTGTACAAGTGCATGTGGGTTTGTCAGCTCCAACTACATTACTACTATCTTATAATTTATTAGGGTTTTGCTCCTTCATTTTCTCTTCAAAGTGTCCTTAATTAAGGAGAAAGAAAATATAATCAAAGAGAAAATCCGATAATATACACGTACAAATGAGACAATATATAAACATATGCAAAGTGAAACGGAATCGTGCCTACGATAATATATAGGGTCAAATGAGACTCTGTATATAAATATATACAAAGTGAAATGGGACCGTGTCTACGATATGATCAACTTCTGTATATATATAAAATATAGGGTCAAACGAGACTCCGTATATAAATATACAAAGTGAAATGGGACCGTGTCTACGATATGATCAAATTTTGTATACGATATGATTAAATTCTATATAGAAATATATACAGAGTGAAATGGGAGAGTGAAATGGGACTGTGTCTACGATATGATCAAATTCTGTATATAAATATATACAGAGTCAAATGAGACTGTGTCTAGCTCATATAAAACTTTGATGGTGTGAGTGTTGTTAAATGTCGATACGAGACTATGAGTGTGAGGGTTGAATGTGAATGTAAGGTATTATAGGTACAAAAGTAAAGAAGGATGGGTACGAGTAGTATGTGTGCACATGTGTGGTAGGGTTGTGATGGTTAAGTGAGTATACCCTCCCAAATAAAATTCTTCCCCTAAAGCGACTGAAGCCATGAGAGCAACCACGAGGGTCTGAACCGGTTGGTACAAGGCCACGAAAACCGGGCCACCTCTGTCTATGCACCATATCTGTACAGCAAATGCGATCCCAGATGCCACCACACCCTGCATTACAACACACATGCATTAAATACCACCTTTTCCATGTATTCTTAATTAACTTTGAAAAATCAAATATGCATATGCGATCGATATATCCTTTTCAACATCAATTATTCAAAAATCTTAGTGACTTACAGCATAAAACACGCTAAATAGCTCAGCACCAGTGCGAATATACCAAGCATTGATGTCCCTTTCCATGAAGGCGGCTAAGACAAGAAACTGTAGGACTCCAAAGAAACATTGGTACGATGTGAAGGACAATCGAGCTGGGTACTTCTTTAAGATCGGAGCTTGTAACACCAGCCACGCCGACCATGATAAGCAATGGCCTATTAGAAATACGCACCCAAGGCTCCAGCTTTTTCCGTTTGCGTCTCCGAGTGATTGCAACACCGGCGAAGCTTCCTTAACACTGTGTAGTGTCGGCGATGGGCTGTATATTGTTGGACCCTTGAAGAGAGTGATCACCGATGCTCCGGCTATGCAGAATACAGTTCCGGCTACTTTGGAGATCCCGTCTTTTCTGTCCAGTCTCACCTTTTCGATCCTGTAGTTGTAATGAGTTGGACATATTAGTTACAAGCCATTGGGTTAGTTTAAGCGTAAATTTGATTAATTAAAGGTGTGTGAGAGCTTGCCGGAGAATCACTGCCATGAGGAATGTGATGGCGGGAACGGAGTTTTGAATGGCGGAGGCGAACGTCGGAGAAGTGTTGTCTAAACCCAACAAGTAGAAAGCTTGGTTCGCTGTAATCCTGATACAAAGATATATAACACGAATTTCAGAAAACAATATATAAACCTAAAGAATCGTATACTTTGATTTGCATGTGTTGGATTCAAAAACTATACCCAACGATCGCGAGAAGGAAGAACTGGACAAGAAAGTTAAAGTTAATCGGAGGTCGCTCCTTCCTGATTGAACAAAACCGAAGAAAAAACTATGTCAGAATCCATGATATCACTTATTTTTCATATTTATGAAAGTTAGAGAATACTTGTTGACTCTTACTTTTCGAGGAAATAAGCGAAGGGGAGGAGGAGGAAGAAAGCGAGGAGGTTTCGATAGACTGGAAAGACGATCTTCGAGATGCCCATATTAAGGGCAGCTCTTGAAACGACATGAAAACCGGCATAACCAAATTGCAAAGCCAGCATGGCCAAGTGCAGTTGAGTCCTTTCCGGGAACCATCCCTTAATTCTATGGGCGACGGTGATGCCACCACCGGTTTCCGCCATTTGAGTACAAGTTATTAAGCTCACACAGACAGATACAGGTACTCCGGTGACCGAAAGAGGGATGTCAGGGAGGATGTCGAGGGGAGGAGGTGATGGTAATGGGAAGGTTTTGGGGAGGTATAAATATACCACCACAACCTCCTGTTCTACGTTCCAGTTGGAAGAAAGGTGGGTCCATAAATTATGTGGGGTCTTCAAAAACTTTCAAGTATATTGGCAATGTCAACTGTTAAAAAAAGAAGAAGGTGTTTTGAGTAATAAAACTAAAAGGAAGAGAGGTTTAAATTTAATTAAGAGGGAGGAGGAGAGAGGAGGGCATGCGACTAATGATGAAAAATGAAAAAGAGGGGAGCAAATGATAGAGATCGCGCACGAGGGGTCGACTAGCTAGGAAGGAGTCTACATTTCCCGTATTACCCCTTCTCCACCTTAACGATTCATGCCATGTTATAAAATTTTGTAAGATATTTTAAATTCCTATGTATTTTTTTTTTTCAATATAAAATCAAATGTTAAATCAGGTTAATTGAGATAATATGATTAAATTAACTACTTTTAATGTACATTCGATTAATGATCACACCATAAAATTATAAAGTTTTGTGGTTGAACTTGAATAAAACGAATGTATTTCCTCTAATAAACTCATAAACATCCTCATAACAAAGTTTTACTAAGATCATGTTAAAAATATAAGGTTTTATTCAAACTTAACAAATTTTAACAATTTTTGGTTGTTCAGGGTTTTAAGTGTAAGTTATTAATTATTAGTTTTGCTATCATATTTGTCTGGTAGTTTGTTTAAATAATGCAGGTTTGATGGATTAAGTAGTTAAACTTATTAATTGCTTCCAGGTTAACACGCGGATCTAATTATCGGGTTTGTCCCGGATACTTAAGGTCTGATGGCTTGTAGATGTTCTTATTCTTACACACATAGTTGTAGTATTCTCTCATTTTTCTCTCATGTTCGTTAAATCTACATTTATGCTTTTCATACTCTTCTTTGTATTCTATAAATCATTCAAATAATTAAGTTTAGATTTTTGTATGAGAGTGAGTGTTATGGTAGCGAGGTTCTGATTGTATGTTGATGAAAACCAACTACTTCAGTGAAATAAATGAACTGTTGATGTTGTCTATTGTGTTTTTGAGAGTTTTTAACATGGTATCAGAGCAATATGCTCTGATTCATTGTTTTCTACACTCGATTGAGGTTTTCCTTTTGCGATCATCGTCTAAAAGGTACTTTCTGACCTCTTTTTTCTTGTTTTCTTTAGATTGTCACATTATGTGTTGAATTTGGTTTCATTGTTTCAATCTAGGGTTTCTGCGTTTTTTCCTAAACCAAAACAAATACTTGGTATCTCCTTAAGATCCTGGTACTGCGAGCCTTTTTTTTTTTTTTTTTTTTTTTGTGTGTGTGTGTGTTCTTGCAGATCGACCAATTGCCATATGTGGTGTTTTCTCGTTTTTTTGGTGCTTCGTCGTTGATCTCTGGTACTTTGACGCCTGTTCTTTTCGATTAATCTCTTAGTCTAAAATAACTCTCTAGGGGCCAGAGTTCATCACCGATAAACCCTAGTAGAGAATGGACAAGAGAGTCGACCAGTCGTCTTCTTTGCTCATTCAAACTGTGAGGGTTTCTTGTTCCTTTCTTTCTCTCCCTCTCTTCTCTCTCTCTCTCTCTCTATCTATCTATTTTTCTATCTATCTATCTCTATCTTTATCTCTCTCTCTCTCTCTCTCTCTCTCTCTCTCTCTCTCTTTGTAGTGTAGTTGTGGGAGATCGTGGTTGTCTTAAGTGCACCAGTTACTTGTTTGTCTGCTATCTACTATTGTTCTTTTTTTCTCGAATCTATGATTGATGTCTTGGGCCCCAACATACAGTGGTGACCATCTAGACATTAAGGCTACCATAGTGGTCTGTGTTTTTGGTGTGTGTTTTAATTGCTATTGTGTTTCTTGGTTGTTGATAATATGGCTGGTCCAACGGATGAATCATCTAGTGGAAGTAAGGCATACTCTATTAATTTTGATGATTCATTGTATATTCACCCATCTGATAATTCTATGACTGCTATAGTTACTATTAAACTTAATGGGACCAAAAACTTTCGTATTTGGTGTAGCTCTATGATTAGAAGTCAAAAAGATCGAAATAAATTAGGGTTTGTAAATGGGACTATTAAAAATGATACAACTGATCTTATCAAATCTTTTAAGTGGGAGTGTGTTAATTTCATAGCGTGTTCTTGGATTCTTTGTTCTCTTTCTGAGTTTATATACTCTAGTCATGCTTACTCTGAGTCAGCTAAGGATGTTTGGAATGAATTATTAGAGACTTATAATAAGTCTGATGGTTCTGTTATTTTCAAAATTCACCAACCAATCAACTCGCTTACTCATGGTGGTTCTTCTCTCTCTGAATACTTTAATAAAATTGAGTCTCTGTGGAAGGAAATTAATGGTCTTATGAACTTAGTTGAGTGTACTTGTGAGGCTGCAACTAAGTTTAACGATCACTCAAAACTTATGAAACTTATGCAATTTCTGTTTGTGTTAGATGATTCCTTTAATCGAGTAAAGAGTCATGTTCTTTTTATGGATCCATTGCCCAATGTTAAAGTTGATTTCTTCATAATTTCTCATGAAGAGTCTCATCAGAAGAGTGGGTCTTTCTCCTCTTCTACCACCTCTACTTCTAGGGTCAGTCGTCTGCTTTTAATAGTAGATTTAAGGATAATAGAAAAAATCAATAATCAAATCAAAATAGAGGAAGAAATCAGAATCTGTAGTGCAAGAATTATGGTCTTAAAGGCCATCTTATAGAAAAATGTTATAAATTGATTGTATATCCTAAAGATTTAATTCCAGAAATGAATTTAATGGTCAATCTAATCAGAATAAATCATTCTCTGCTAATTCTTCATGTGTTCCTAATCCTTCTTCAAGTAGTCCTTCTAGTGTTCATGATGAGTCAACTGGTGTTGGTGATGCTCATTTTCTTACTAGTGAATAGTATAACAAATTTATCAAACTCATTAATGAGAAACCTCAGAATGAAGATGTCACTGTTATTGGTAATATGGAAGGTACATACTCATCTAAAGCCTTTACTTCTGTGACGACTGTTATGTTTGGGTCAAACAAGTCAACAAGTCAACTCAAATAGTATTAGAATTTTAGGGTAAACACTATGTTTCCTAACGTTCCTAATGTACAATTTACAATTATAATACAAAGTACTTCTCTAAATTTCCAATTATCAAATATAAACCCTAATTAGGGTTAGTAACATAACAACTCGATAATCCAACTATATATTATTTGGGAATACATAATATCCATAGCACAATGTAGTGGAGTACATAAACCTAACACTACAGCGCAAGATCATATCAAAGGCTACAAACACAAACTTTTGGTGAATTCGTCACCAAATACATCAAAGTCTATACCCAACCAAGCACCAAATCTTAACGAAACAAACTTAATAAGTCAACCTAACTATTTATATAATGCATTATTATTTGATAACAATGGTTGTTATAATAATTTGAATTTTTATAATTCAAATTAAATATTTTATACATCCTTTATACCATATCTTCTTTATAAAAACCTCACCATTTTATAAAAATTCTAGGATTTATAAAAGTTTGACTTTTAATTTTACAAATTTTACTAGTTAATTAGGATTTACTCTAGTCTTAATTAGCCAACTACTAACCCTAAAGTAGACCACTTTAAGTATCATCCATGTTCCCCCTCATCACCCCTCATAACTCACTCTACCTACCCCACTACCCTCTTTCCCTCCCTCTCTTTAAGTTACGGCCACAAGGTCATTTCTCTTCACCATTTCTTCATCGTTTGATCTTCTTCTCCAAGAAAGGCTCTCAAGTTCCAACCTTAATTTCTCCCAATTTGATTCTTGAACTTTTAGTAAGCACTTCCTTCATGATCTAGTGATTCTACACACATATACGCTAGTTTCAATCCATTTACACACATTATCATTTATTGCTATTCATATGATCTTCAAATCTTCAAAGTGTTCTTCAAGTGTTCTTATCTTGAAACTTTTCATCTACAACCTTCTATTCATTAAGAAAACACACATAAGGTGATTTCATACCCCTTCATTTTCAATATTTCCAGTTACAAAAAAGGGTTTTCATTACACTATACGTAAACTAGTTAATACAATTTTGTGACACATAGTCTTCACTGTACCTACCAGAGTACCTACAAAACTCCTATATTATAATCAGAATCTCCCGTAAGAGAGCGTGATACTTGTGTATAGATCTATACGGGACTGACAATCTCACACCCTAGCTGTTAGCTACTATTAGACCGGCAAGTATGGGTGACATATGTCATAACATTACGACGCCTAAAGAACGTCGCGACAGGCCATCTATGTCATTAGCACGGTTATAATAACTCACATGAGGTATTAACAATACATTTGGTTTACGAGGCTAACATACATTCATATGGTTTTATATAAGAATAAAACTACATATTACTATTTTAATTTTTAAGTATAGAAATACTTAGACACTTCAGTCTTAGGGTTCCTTAGACTACAACTGATTTTCAGTATTAACAATACATTTGGTATACGGGGCTATCATACATTCATATGGTTTTATATAAGAATAAAACTGCATAATACTATTGTAAGTATATAAGTACTTATACATTTCGGTCTTAGGGTTTCTAAGACTACAATTGATTTCAAGATTAACAATACATTTGGTTTACTGGGCTATCATACATTCATATGGTTTTACATAAGAATAAAACTACATATTACTATTTTAAGTATAGAAATAGATATACATTTCGGTCTTAGGGTTTCTAAGACTACAACTGATTTTCAGTATTAACAATACATTTGGTTTACGGGGCTAACATACATTCATATGGTTTTATATAAGAATAAAACTACCTATTACTATTGTAAGTATAGAAATACTTATACATTTCGGTATTAGGGTTTGTAAGACTACAACTGATTTTTAAGATTAACAATACATTTGGTTTATAGGGCTATCATACATTCATATGGTTTTATATAAGAATAAAACTACCTATTACTATTTTAAGTGTAGAAATACTTATACATTTCGCTCTTAGGGTTTTTAAGACTATAACTGATTTCCAAGATCAACAATACATTTAGCACGGGGAAACATACATTCAAATGGTTTTATATAGATTAAAACTACATATCACTATTTTAAGTATAGAAATACTTATAATTTCGGTCTTAGGGTTTCTAAGACTACAACTCATTTTTAAGGAAAATATTGGATTTTTCGAAAACAAACACTATCATTTTAGAAGGAAAGGCTTACAATTCTTCATACAAACCCTGATGAACTCACCAACTTAATTGGTGATACTTTTTCAAACTACTTGTATTCTTAGGGAATATAATTACAAAATTGTGAGGATGGACGTTACAACATCACACTATTCATTTTGTCATAATGTATTTGGAATTGAAACAAACAACATTCAGATACAATGTAATTTTCCAAATTATAATTATGATGGTTGTGTTGATTTGAGCACTATTATTCATTATTTTATGATACAAAACATGAAAGTCATCCACCCCTAGACGTTTCCGCCATCCTGGTTTGGGGGTTTAACAGATTGGTATCAGAGCATTGTTTATAGTGAACTAAGTATGTCAAACCATGTAAGATATACAACTATAAATACAATGGTACTAAAAGTCTCTGACTAAACATTTTCACACAAGTATACTTTCAAAATATAATGATACTTTTATAAGAAAGTATAAGTACATACATACTAGAACGGTGTCATGACAAGAACAGTGCAAAAGTAAAAATATTAGTTGAACACTACAATTAAACTTAGATAGTTATGTAATCATATTTGGGATAAATATAGCCTGATCAACTATATTTATACAAGATATGACTAACATGTGTTTGGGAATAGCCGTGGTGAAAAATAAGTCTAAAAGTTACCAATAGCCTATACGAATAAATCCTATAACCAAACATATAGTTTAAGATACTATAGGAGTATTTTATGACACTATAGAACTATACATCTAGATTCATTATGTTTCTCTTATACCTCTATTCTTGCACATACGACATGGCCAGATTTCACCACGAAGTCCCCTACTACTAGAGATGCACACAAAACCGGTTTCACTATTCAAAACCGTATCCAATCCGAAACCGGATTGTGTCAAAACCGGTTTTGACCAAACCGGATCGGATCGGATTTAAAACCAGATTTTCAATCGGATTGTAATCCTATATTCCAAATCGGATTTGATACCGGATCGTAAGCTAGATTCGCTAAAAACCAAATCCAAATTCGCCCCAAAATCCACTTAAAAGCCACAAAATCTGTTTAAACCGACTTTAAATCGGATTCAGATTTTGATTGGAACCGGATCGGATTTTGACCAGATCCGAGTCGGATTTTTGATGACGTAAGCAAAACCGGATCGGATCGGATCGGATCGGATTCGGGTTTTGTGCGTCTCTACCTGCTACCCTTCCATGGCACTAATGGATGGATAGAGGAGGAGCCAGAAGAGGTTCATGATGGGGATCTAGAAGAGGATCATGAAGACTACCAAGAGATGGATTACAAGGAGGAGGATTCTGAGGAGGGATTAGACGAGGAGGCACACGTTGAAGAGATCGCTAATGAACCTACCCTATCAGGAGCAGGAATGAGACCCTTTGACCTCCCTCTTTCGAGGATGCACCCCCACAATGGGCAACCTAGCTGCATGCATGGGCTAGAGAAGACGACCGACGATCCACATTCGACATGCACCCACTACACCATGCTCCGGGCCCCAGCCAACCTACAGATCAAGTACTACGTCTGATTGTACCATGAGTGGCTCCTTGGACACTCGGATTCAGGCTTTCCATCACGAGGTAATAAAGATCGGTGGCGAAGCTCGGAATGCGATAATACAAATTTGATGCATCCACCAGGAACAAGAGCACCATACGGTTGCCATGTTGAACCTACAAGTGGAGCAAGGGAACATTACGGACCGCCTACACTCTTTAGACGAGGAATAGGCTCCATGAGACAAAAAATCCAATGGATGGTCATTTCTTCTCGACCAACCACCCTTGACAGTGCAAAGCGCTTCGCTCATCAGTTGACTCACCAAGGCATCCACCATGAAAACCATGGTTCAAAAATCCGACACCCTAAAGTAAAGGAGCAACAAGAAGGAATTCTAG
This sequence comes from Lactuca sativa, assembly GCF_002870075.4. Classification (NCBI taxonomy): domain Eukaryota; kingdom Viridiplantae; phylum Streptophyta; class Magnoliopsida; order Asterales; family Asteraceae; genus Lactuca; species Lactuca sativa. Next base: position 60,001,233 of record NC_056627.2, on the reverse strand, counting down.
AATAAAAAGAAAGAAAAACCACAACAAGCCCTAGAAGAAGTAGGGAACGGTGGAAGTCCTCGCCACTACCACCCCTGTAGCCATCAACCAACCAAAACAATACGCCAGAAATCTCCCAAAAGGCGACAAGTGCCCTTATAATAACTTCTGCTTCAACTATAAACAAAAGGAGGAACACTGCCAAAATTGTAAGATCCCGACCCAAAGTGACAATTAGACATCCAACTCATGGGTGAGCCGTGCGTATTATAGATGTGGCAAAACTCGACAGTAAAAGAGGCATTGTCCTAAGGCAAATTCTTAGGTAGAGGTGATCAAGGTAGAGTCTTAGCCATTAGAGCGAAGGTAGCAATACAGGAGCCTATTGTTGTAACTACAAGGGACTCTGAATCATCTCGCACATCCCAGCACAGGTGCACTTGCACAAAAAGTATTATGCATTTCTAACACACATAGTAGACCAGAAGAAAGAGGTGAAGGAAATGTTGGACATACCAAATGAAAAATCTCGACTCCCATTTAAAAGCTTTGTATTCATTTTATTGTTGGAAATTGAAGAGTTGGAGGACCTACCTCGTCGTGTCGAACCTAGTAATATCGTGTGGTTTATGGCTTCTACTCGACGAGTTGGAGGACCCCAACTTGACGAGTAGAGGTTGTGCATGAAAAACCTATTTTTTAGGGTTTGTACCCTATTTAAAGGACCTTAAGTCCTTTCCTCCAGCCTCCTTACCACCTTTTGACGGCCAGAAGCAACCCTAATCTATCTAAACCCAATTCTTGAGTGTGTAAGAGGCTAAAAGTGTGTTTTTGGTGCATTTGTTGAAGAAGCTTGAAGATTAAGAAGCTTGGAATGGGAAGAAGCTTGTAGATCCAGTATCTACATCATCTTGGCTTTCATTTGAAGGTAAAAAAGTCTTTACCTTGGCTTTCCATTTCTTAGATCTCCTCTTATGTTGAAATATGGTTATTTTGGTGCAAAATAGGTTCACTTTCGGATTTGAGCTTTTCATAAGGGCATAGTTTCTTATCTGGACTCCTCTAGGCCCTTATCGACATAAAGCCTCAAGCTTTATGAAGCTTTGGCCCTCCTCCATGTCCAAAACCTTCTTCTAAGGCTACTTATGAATGTTTTAGCTTCATGGAGCCTTGCATGCACGTAAAATTAGCAACTTTAAGTGATAACAACACCCTAGGAGCCTAGATCTACTGCTTGGAGCTTTGGTTTCACTTAAAAGCATCTAAATGAGAAATATACTGAAGGATGTTGGGATTAAAGTATTGTGTCTTGGGCTCGGTTGTTAGTTCAGTTTTGTCACTAGTTTGGGGCTCTCCATCCGTGTGTTTTGTTTTAGGGTTTAGTATATAAGTTGCACACATGCACTCTTATCATTAACGCTTTTGATTATTACTCTCATTAATTGCATTGTAAAACCCTAGCTCACCTCTACAGCGGAAGTTCTTTATCGAGCTCTGTTGAGGTGTGACTATATTGGAATCATTAAGCTTTATTTTCATTCAACTTTTGTTTGCATTGTTTGATTATTTGTTTTTCATTAATCTGTTGAAGATCTAATCCATCTAAAGAGTTTTTGAACTCATCAATTGGTATCAGAGCAGGAGACTGTGTAATCTATATGCATCTCTTCTATTGAAGAAGGTTTTAGGGTTTTTCCGCTAATATTGATCTCTGTTAGAAACCTTCATCTTGTTATTGACGTTGTTCTTAGATTTCGATTTTACCCTAACTTTATTTACAAGTCTGATCTTGAACAGGTTTTTCATAATATCATCATGTCACACGACGATTCCAGCACAAACCCTATTAATATTTCCAACAAAATTGGATCCACAACTAGAATTCCCGTTCTTTTACTCAGGATTACGAAGTATGGACGTATCACGTTGAAGACTATGTGATCGGTTCCGAAGATAATGGGTATTTGATCTGGGAAGCGATCACCTTTGGTCCGTTCGCTCACTCTGGCACAGAAAGAATCATAAAGACTCAAAAGGAGTACAACTAACTTATGGTTGATGTTAAAGATGTTCCTCAAGATGAGAAGGATAAGTTTGCATGCAATATAAAAGCGCTTAGAATGATCAGGTTTGCCTTACAGTCTGACACCTTTCAGTTGGTTAGCTCATGCACGACGAAAAAAGAGGTTGGGGATAGATTGAAAGAGCTGTATTCTACAGATGAGGATCTTGAGCATTCAATTCAGACTCTATTACTTTTAGAGTTTGGAGACTTCAAGCAGAAACCTGAAGAGAAGTTTATTCAAGCCTTTGATAACTTTAATCATGTTCTTAGCAAAATTATAAAGCATGGCATAGAGAGAGAAGTTATTGAACAGAAGGTCATATTCATGAATGGCCTAAGATCTGAATAGATGGCTGTAGTATCTAAAGTAAAGGCCCGTGAACAATTCAAAGCTTATTCTTTGGCAAAGCTAGTAGGGATACTGAAGTCACATGAAGGTGTTGTGACTAAAGAAACGAATGTGGTTTCAAGCATGGGTTCCTTGGCTCTAATTTCCAAAGGAAAGAGTACAATTGAGGAGGAAGAAGATTTAGATTTGTTCGAATTTGATTTTACCAATGAAGAATATGCATTGATGGTGTCAAATCCAAAGAAGTTCATTCGCAAAAAGTTTCCCACTAATATGAATGTTCTTATTGTGTAGGAAAATGTTGCAAATGACGAGTTTGGTGGTGTTGAAGTTTCGTCCACTGACTCAGAGGATGAAGAAGTTAGAAAGCCTACACATGGCAGGGCTTTCATGGAAAAAGAAGATAAGCATGCTGTTGAAGGAAAATGTTTGATGGTGACAGCGGGAGTGTCACTGATGAGGGGTCACACCACCGATGGGGGTCGAGAAAAAGCGAAGGAACGAGAAGACAGGTGCTTCGCTTCCAAGCCTATTGGAGAGCAGATCAATGAGAATTGATCAAGAAGGTACACTTTATTCTCGAATATTTAAAAATCCATGTCACAAACTATGAAAAAGAGATGAACGGTTTAAAATCTAAATTTTCTAGTTTAAGTGGTAGTTTAACCCAAAATCGCCTCACAAATTCTAACCAAACTGATCAACTCAGTAGGATGTCTTTGAAGAGTGATCAGAGGCGAATATGGATTGAGAAAAAGGAGAAAGAGATAATTAGAATCAAGGATGAGACAATTTATTTGCAAAGGGATAATTTGAAGCTTTTAAAACAAAGAAATGTTTTTTTTGTTTAATTGCTAAACTTTTATATTCCAATATTACTCAGTTGCATCTAGATTATGAAATAGGTAGGAAAATCCACATAATGATTCTTCCGTTCCTTGAATTAAAGGAGGACAAAATTGATGCTGATGTTTATGACTGTGAAGTTGTTCTCTCGTCTGATGAAGTTTCTCCTGGCTATAAAATTAGTGTTGACAAAATTGAATCTTTTATCCAGTCCAAAGATCATAAGGACATGCTTAATAATTTATTGGATGAAAATGATAAACTGAAGATTAGAACCGAAACTATACAGAAATTTGACTCTTTGAATGCCAAGTTGAATTCAGAAAAAAAATTGATATTGAAAATACTTCTAAATTTTACGAGGATGATGATATGAGTGAAATATCTATAAAAGATGAGGTCGACTGTTCTGAATTTGTCAAGAGCGAACCCGAACCTACCAAAAATCTTATTTCTGAAAATTCTGTTGAGTTCTCGTTTGTCCCAAAACAAGTCCAAAGTCATGAAAGAAAAAGCTTTGGTGTATTAGAAGGTTCAAACCACGCCAAATCAAGTCTATACAGCTAGCGGCGTTACACAGAAGCAAACGGCTGAATTCACAGCATTAGTCAATGAGGATAATGCTGGAGGACGTGATGAATTTTTTTGGTCAGCACCAATAGACAATGCTGATGAAACGGTTGGTCTTTCTGAGAGAACTTCATGGAGGGTTAAAGGCATATATGTGGCAGAACCACTTAACAAGCCTACACGTTTTGATGTGCCATCAAGCAATGGTACCAAGAAGATTCCAAGTGAATCAGTTAAGGTGACAAGCGAAACCTCGTCGTTGAAGAGCGAAAGTCATAAAGAAAGATCGAAACCGAAGGTAAACATCCATAAAACTCCCAAAAAGGTGTCTGAAAAGAAAAATCAATGTAACATGCGATACAAGAAGAATCTCACTGAAAGAAAACAATTTTGGAAGTCCCAAAACCCTAATTATGTTCGATTAGACAATAGTTCAAATGCTAAGGATAAAGGAGTGTCAATGAATCAATCTACTTGTTGTGCTCAATGCCATTCATGTAGCCAAACAAACCAAAAAGGAAATTTTCGTCCTCGAAATAGAATTGAAAGAAACCGAAAAAGTGGTTTAGGTCCTCAACCCAACAACCGAAAGGGTAGTTTCAGCTCCTCATCCTCAAGTGAAAGGACGCGAAAGCAATGCTTTGCTTCTAAAGAAGATGTGTCACACCCCAAAACCATGAACGGTGGAAAGGTTCTGGGGCGGAGGACGTCATGTACAATATCACAACAATGAAAAGTAGTAAACAAGCAACAACATCATCCATTGCATTAATAATATAATTTTAATACAAGTTTGTTCTGTCAAATTATAATAGACACTAAAGTATAAATCAGAAAGAAAGATGAGTTTTAAACGAGCACCATCTTCTCTAAACCTTGCATCGGTACCTGTCTATGGTTGACCTGAGGATACAAGTTATTTTGAAAAAGAGTATCAGCTTTAAAGCTGGTGAGATCATAAGTATTTTAGTGTCTTAATTTGTATGTAAGTATTTGTATGTATATGAACTGTAAATATTTAAAATGTATATGAACTGTTAGTTTAAAAATGTTTTGTATGATCCTAGGAAGCCCTGTGTTTCCTACTAATCGTATCCTTCTACCAAGGCATCTAGTGTCTGTATGTGTGGCTCTTGTAAGAGTGTGTATTTTCCCAATTCTGACTATCATTAACCAAAAATATAGTTTCTTCATTACCGTGCATCGTGTGAATGTTCACGAAGTGAATGTAATGGGAAAATGAAATAGTACTATGGTGTAGTGTCGAACTACAACCGTACTAATTACCTTAAGTCTATGGTAATTCTTCTAAGTACTGTAGTATTTGTAATAAATGACTACTTTTGTACTCCTATTACCTTATTTGAGGGATAAGGTATAACGTGATGGCTAGATCCCAGGCTAGACGCTCCCCTATCAAAGGGATTTTGGGACCTTTACACGACCCCTGCATATTTGCATGCCATGATCATCCACATTACTCTGCTCATGTATACCGAATATAACTATCACAATGCATTGCGATTCATTGGTATAGTTAGATCCTGAACTCGTTCCATGCTATAGCACCTAGTGATGTATGTCCTACTATCATATATGTAAGTGCACTCATGTAAACGTATCTATGTATACATACTCATGTAAGCGTAATCATGTAAAAGTATATGAACGTATGCCTTTGCTACCCAAAGGTACTGAACTGACTGAAGGGAACTATTATGTCCATATATGTACACAAGATATATAACTAATGTTTAAACGACCTTCGGATGGATATCTGATATTTCACCAGACCACATCTCAAGCGCGAAAAGGAAATAGGGTGGATAGCCTTCCTAAGTTCTTTAAACATTTATTATATAACTATACATATATAGGCATGCTTATAACATGACCTCTATGTAAATGTATCTTTGTAAATGTACTCGTGTAAATGTAATCATGTAAACGTACTCATGTAAAAGTATAGTAATGTACTGTAATGTTCTGCGTGTGCTAGCTATAATGTGTGTTCTCTCTCTATCTAGCATGTATAATAATGTACTGTGCGTACTAGCTGTAATGTATATTCTCTCTATCTAGCAAGTATTGACTCATGAAGGAACTGACTCATTGTATGATATCACATTCTAGTATTGGTTCTAATATCTTCCTAAACTACCAATATGGTAGCTTACTAGTAATGTAACTGGTATGTATGAACATGGATGTATACCCTTGCTACCCAAGGGTATTGAATGAACTGGAAGTACCTTTATGACTATATATGTACACATGATATATAGCTAATATTTAAACGACCTTCGGACAGGTACCCGATATCCCACCAGACCACATCTCAAGCGCGAAAAGGAAATAGGGTGGATAGCCTTCCTAAGTCCTTTAAACATTTCTTATATAACTATACATATATAGGCATCTAATTTATAATATAAAAGCATAAAATAAGTTTTGTAAAACATTTGAACAAAATTATTATCTAAGAAAAGATTGACTTGATGTCAATCTATAAAATGGGTTGAAAGCATGTGTTTGGTAAAACAGTTAATGAGTAGTAAACCATTTGAATGCCGCTTATTAATCACATGTGATTGATATAATAACTAGCATGATTATACTTGTATCCCCCCATAAAACGTTTAAATACATTTAAAACATTGATTAAGCGGTACGAACTCACCTGTAGTGAGTGGTACGGATGAGCTAAAGATGTAGGATTGCTAGGTGTCAAGTGAAGCCTTGAACACACTCTATGATCCTAGTTAACATATAATATCACATATATGAATCCAGTTAGTGTTTAAAACAACTAACTATTGAATTGGGACCACCTTAGGGACTAGCAATCACTTATATTGAAGTGTTACAACCATATATGATTGTTTGAAGGGGGTATATGGTTTCACAATGGAATGTAGGGCCAAAATACACACTATATGTGTGTGTGCGGCCAGGTGTGCGGCTCTACATAGCGTGTGCGGCTGGGTATGCGGCCATACATGGTGTGTGCGGCCGTACACCTAGTCTTCTTGGTGTTCTTGGTGTAAGATGCTACCTTTTATGAAGATCCTCAAGGAGATTTGGATGATAATTGAGAGGATTTCGGGTCCTAGCTTTGAAGAAGTGTAGAATATGTTTAAAAATGCCTAAGTCTTGAATATATAGGGGGAGTGTGTGCGGTTGGGATGGGTGTGTGGCCGCACACCCTTGTGTGTGGCCGCACACACCTTGTGTTGGTGTGATTGGCTCAATTTCAAGGCGATACACCCACAATACTTATCCCATGACTCCTACCCTACTTATACTAGGCTTTAAACACTCTATTTGACTCCAAATAGTGCTAGAAAATAGTAAAAATGAGTTTAACTTTTACAAGAAATGAAGAATGTAAGATAGAAATTTTCGGGTTGTCACATCATCCCCCTGTTAGAGGGAATTTCGTCCCGAAATTAGAATTTAGGTAAGGAAGTAGGTATGAATGATCGAGTCATGAGGTGGAAACTTCCTAATCGATTGGTTCTCGCGCTCATAAGTGAATTCGGGTCCTCGGTTGGTATCCCAACGAACCTTCACTAACTGGCGACTACTTTGCTTCGTCCGCTTGACCTCTATGCCTAGGGTCATTACGGTTCTAATAAGAAGGAGAGGATCTCGACGAGTGGACTTACAAGAGTCCTAACGGAAAGGTACGGTTTCACGATCGAGACGCGTAGGGTAAAATGTACGTTACTGAGTTCGCAGAGTAGGTCTAGTTTCGGAGGTACAGGACCGATTCTGGCAAGAATCTCGGAGGTCCTGACTATCTTGGATTTAGCTTTCCACGCTTTACGAAGCGTATGAAGCCATTCCCAGAGTGAGACTTCCTAAAGAATTTGGTCTCTCACTTGGAATTACAAAGGTTATTTCTCTTGCTTAACTTCCCAGTTAAGGGCCACCCCCTTCTGGGTCAAGGACGTAAGGGTTCCGGTAATTTGCGAAGGGTTCTGGATGAACTATGACAGTAGGTCTGTAAGACCCAAAATTTGGCGAATTCTTGTCGGCGGCTCTGGTTTCGACAAATTCTCTACGGTTTTGATAAATTGACAGAGTACTCAAGAATTTCCACATCACTAATAATGTGTCTTAGGAAATTTTGACTCTTCAATTCCAAAACTCGTGTTCAGAGAACTTTGCGAAAAGTATCTCCGAGGGTAATGTTTCTGCGGGTTCCTTCTTACTAAGAGGGTAGATAAGTAAGTCATTACAGGGAGAAATGACGAACTGATCCATGTAAGAAAGACGTACCCTACTCATTTAGCTCATGAATACTATGGGTGCAATGGCCTTATTGGAAGGGTATCACTACGGACTCGAAGTGTCTGCATCGAGTTCGGAGGGTAGTCTTCCGGACATCCTTCCCTAACACTCAAACTGGTGATATTCGGATCTCAAGTCCATTTCTGAAAGTCATCCTTTCATTGCGTTTGCTCAACCGCTTCAACTATGCGAGCCAGAGACAACGATTTCTAATGGAAAATCTTGACGGAGTCCTCGATAGTTGAGGTAGATATGATGCAATCCATCGACTTCTGGAAGAATAAGACTGGGGCTCTCCAGGGTGAGAATCCTAGTCTTCCAATTCTATTTTTGTGCAGTTTTCTAAGTTGTCCGGACTGTTCTTGTATCTCCGTAGGTGTTTATTTGTTCACATGACGATGCGATTACTCATAGACTTAGGTAGTTCTCCATCCCGATGTTCATATTAGAATTCATACTTGGTTCAACGATCACTATATCATGTATACGAGTCATATATAATTAAGATTGAAAAGGTAGTCGAATAACTGATTCTTCTTTAAGCTCATATCCCATCGGGGAAAAAAGAAGTTAAAGTGGAATCATCAATTCTAAACCTGTAGAACCTTGATTATATATTACCCTTATGTATACATTCCTTAGTGATAGGTCAACGGTATGAATCCTTGGATTGAACTTGACGTACTGCACGAGTGGTACTTTGGGGATTTCTTCGGAAAAGTAAAGAACTATGAAGTACTCCACGCATGAGTACTTCGGTGTTCTGAAATGACGGTTTCGCTAAAAAGACATTTACTGGTAAAGAGATGTACGTATGAAGCTGTTTTTGTGAGGATCAAATTGAATCGAGTCATATGATAATGTCGGAATCATACGGAAACTTAAAGACATTAGATTTGAACATAAGGCGTTGCAGACAACCACAACCGTGAAAACCATCAACAAAGTTACAGTACTTTAGAATTACTACAAGACCATTGCTGCGAATGAGGTATACTACAAAAGACAAGTATACACAGCACAAGCATCCCTATACCAACAAGATCCCGCAAAAGATAAGACTCTAGTTGCACTAGTTTTGGATAGTTTATAAGTCTGTTACCACATCACGCCTAAATTACATTAACGTGGTTCCGGAGCAGGTTCTTTTGTAGCTGTGATCCTGAGAACCTTCCCATCTGTGCCAGAGTTCTTTGCTATAGGGAAATCCTTCTTGAAGTGCCCTATCTCACCGCGTTGGTGGCATGGATGGCTAGTACTAGCTTTGGTGGCGGGAGTGCGGTGTTTAGCCAGTGTTATGTGGACACGAGTGCCTTCCTCATTACTCCACCTTGGAAATTGCTTCCTAAAGCATTCTGCAGGAGTTGCCACTTATGGCTGTGGCATTGCAAGTCTTTGGGCTCTCTTGCGCTACTTTAGGGCTTGACGATATCGTCTCTTCCTTTTGGTCTTACAGCTTCGCAAGTCTATGATTGTTGCCATTTGTTGGTTTCCAGGTTTGGTACTACCATCGGAACTCTCGACTCCTTTGCCAGTCTTGTTTGCATTGACAGTGTTGCGGTTTGCAAGGACAGCTGCCACGGCAGCCATCACGGCAGCTGTAACTGCGGTTTGAAAAGTAGTGGCGTCCATAGGAAAAGCAGAGGTTTCGTTGTTCGGTTAGCTGCTTCCGGATGAAGACATGATTATGTAATACGAATAATAAGGATTTTGTGAGCGATTCTGGTTGACTCTAGATGTACTTAGATTGTCTAAGTAAAGAGTAGAAGTATGTTCTCGTGAGTTTGACCTACATCCCTATGATGCAGTCCTAATACGGATTGGAGGTATGTTCGCAAAGGTTTGATGTACATCCCTATGATGCAGTCTTAGTAATGGGTAGAAGTAAGTTCGTAAAATGGTCTCGTGATGTTTGTCGTTCAAGCCGAGATATCGTTGGTTGGTGAATAACATGATCCAACCACTGAAAGGGACTTGGAAATGTCTCCGGAGTTAATTTACTATAGTCCAATGACTTGACTAAAGCATGTTTCAGATAGGATCCAATGAAAGTATGATAAGAGTACTTGAATAAAGAATGACACAGAAGTTAGCCGACTGTCAATATCTTTGATATACATGACGTACAAGTTCGGGAAAATGACCTTGTAAAAAGGTCTTACATCATATCCAGAGAAGATAGTCCTTGACAACATAAAGACCTAACCAAAAGTACTTACGATACAAGATAATTTCATAGAAAATGCCACATCGGGCATAGACAGAAAGAAAAAAAATGATTCCTTTTAACAAGGAAAATAAAGTAAAACATCTATTACTGGCGACGGTCATCCCTCTGGTGAACTCTCAGTTCAGCCAGTTGACGTTCCACATCAAGCAGGTGTCTTTCGTACACCCTCTGGCGTACGCGGAGTTCTATGACATCGGCTCGTGATTCAGCCAATGCTTGCAGTATGGTTTCATGGTTTCTCTCAGATCTCTCATGAGAATCTTCTAGACGAATGGTGCGGAGGGTATGCATTCTCGCATCAGCGACAACTTCCGTGATCTGATGTAGGGCTGTCATGCCTCGAATCTCATTTCGGGCCACTCTGCAGACCAAGATTGGCAAGATTTTGTCTACTGAGCCCCCATTGCTTAGGTCATAAAAGCTTCGATCACCATTAAATGGCATGGGCTGATCTTGTCCTTGGCTCCATGTTTCCAAGCATTCCACCCAATCAGGTGTCGGGCCTTGAAAAGCCGGATGAGGGTTAGGAATTGGAACGGGAGCTGCCTGGGGTAGGTTCTCAACCTCGGGTTCGGAGTTAGCATCATCCGAAAGGTCTTCATTATGGTGATCATTCAAAGGGATAGGATGATCATTCTCTGGTTCTTCTCCAAACCAACCAGCAATGACATCGTTCGGAAGATATTGGGTGCCGTGGGGATGCAGTCCAGCCATGTTATCTACGCGAGAATTAGGGTAAGAAAATAATTATTAGACGACCTATCTAGATAATTATTTAGAAAATCTTCATTAGTTACATCGCTATTTGTGAAGTGCATACCAGTCATATGTAATCGAAACATGATAGGCCTTCGAATAAGTGACCTTAACTCCAAATTCACACAGAATAGGGGTAAAGTAAAATTTTCACAGATTCTAAGTCTATAACATCCTATTTACATATAGCCTTAGTGTATCCACTTAGCAACTATCAACTTAGTAATGAAGATCCCATTTTAGTTCTCAAGTATAAAGTACTTATAGTAACACCAAATACCCCTTTAGTATTTTAAGTTTAATGTTATGTTCTACTGTTCTCATTGTGGTAAGGTTGGTAAGATTTTTGACTTGTTGCAACCACTCAACTACACTTAGGCACATGCTAGTCAACCCTCATATAATATAGTTGATCGGGCTATATCTTCCTAGTTTTAACTATATGTCTCTAAGTCTACCTGTGTTGCTTAACAATCATAATTCTTTTGTATTGTCCTAGTGACACTGATTTTAGTATGAATGCAGGCACGTATACTTAATTAAATATTTTATTATTTAAAGTATAAACTCTTGGTCAGAGTATTTTTAATCCCTATGTATTTATCGTTAGTATATCTTCTATGGGTTGATATACTTAATTCACTATAAACAATGCTTTGATACCAATTTGTCACACCCCAAAACCATGAACAGCGGAAACATTCTGGGGCGGAGGACGTCATGTACAGTATCACAACAATGAAAAGTAGTAAACAAGTAACAACATCATCCATTGCATTAATAATATAATTTTAATACATGTGTGTTCTATCAAATTATAATAGACTCTAAAGTATAAATCAAAAAGAGAGATGAGTCTTGAACGAGCACCATCTTCTCTGAACCTTGCATCGGTACCTGTCTATGGTTGACCTGAGGATACAAGTTATTTTGAAAGAGAGTATCAACTTTAAAGCTGGTGAGATCATAAGTATTTTAGTGTCTTAATTTGTATGTAAGTATTTGTACGTATATGAACTATAAGTATTTAAAATGTATACGAACTGTAAGTATAAAAATGTTTTGTATGATCCTAGGAAGCCCTATGTTTCCTACTAATTGTATCCTTCTACCAAGGCATCTAGTGTCTGTATGTGTGGCTCTTGTAAAAGTGTGTATTTTCCCAATTCTAACTATCATTAACCAAAAATATAGTTTCTACATTACCGTGCGTCGTGTGAATGTTCACGAAGTGAATGTAATGGGAAAATGAAATAGTACTATGGTGTAGTGTCGAACTACAACTGTACTAATTACCTTAAGTCTATGGTAATTCTTCTAAGTACTGTAGTATTTGTGATAAATGACTACTTCTGTACTCCTATTGCCTTATTTGAGGGATAAGGTATAATGTGATGGCTAGATCCCAGGCTAGACGCTCCCCTGTCAAAGGGATTTTGGGACCTTTACACGACCCCTGCATATTTGCACGCCATGACCATCCACATTACTCTGCTCATGTATACCCAGTATAACTATCACAATGCGTTGCGATTCATTGGTATAGTTATATCCTGAACTCATTCCATGCTATAGCGCCTAGTGATGTCTGTCCTAGTATCGTATATGTAAGCGCACTCATGTAAACGTATCTATGTATACGTACTCATGTAAGCGTAATCATGTAAAAGTATATGAACGTATGCCTTTGCTACCCAAAGGTATTGAACTGACTGAAAGGAACTATTATGTCCATATATGTACACTTGACATATAACTAATGTTTAAACAAACTTCGGACGGATACCTGATATCCCACCAGACCACATCCCAAGCGCGAAAAGGAAATAGGGTGGATAGCCTTGCTATGTCCTTTAAACATTTCTTATATAACTATACATATATAGGCATGCTTATAACAGGATCTCTATGTAAACGTATCTATGTAAATGTACTCGTGTAAATGTAATCATGTAAACGTACTCATGTAAAAGTATAGTAATGTACTATAATGTTCTGCGTGTGCTAGCTGTAATGTGTGTTCTCTCTCTATCTAGTATGTATAATAATGTACAGTGTGTACTAGCTTTAATGTATGTTCTCTCTATCTAGCAAGTATTGAATCATGAATGAACTGACTCATTGTATGATATCGCGTTCTAGTAATGGTTCTAATAACTTCCTAAACTACCCATAAGGTAGCTTACTAGTATTGTAACTGGTATGTATGAACATGGATGTATACCCTTGCTACCCAAGGGTATTGAATGAACTGGAAGAACCTTTATGACTATATATGTACACATGATATATAACTAATATTTAAACGACCTTCGGACGGGTACCCGATATCCCACCAGACCACATCTCAAGCGCGAAAAGGAAATAGGGTGGATAGCCTTCCTAAGTCCTTTAAACATTTCTTATATAACTATACAAATATAGGCATGCAATTTATAATTGTCACACCCCAAGACCGAGAACGGCGGAAACGTTCTGGGGCGGAGGACGTCATGTATGCATCACAACAAATGTAAAGTAGTAAACAAGCAACAACATCATCCATTGCATTAATAATATAATTTTAGTTACAATTGTTTTCTTTCATAGTACAAGACAACAAGATAACTTATCAAAATAAAAGACGAGTCTTGACTGCTCCATCTTCTCTAAACCTTGCATCGGCACCTGTCTATTTGTAACCTGAGAATACAAGTTATTTTGAAAGTGTAGGTCAGCATTTAAGCTGGTGAGTTCATAAGTATTTAATGTCATTACTTTGATTAGTTGTTATGAAAGACTGGTGAATGATTGATGAAACATTTAGTATAAGTATGAAAACTCTAGAAAATCCCATATTTCGTACTAGTATAAAAGTAGTCTTGTACCCAGACCCAAATGTTTTGAAAGTAGTCTTTTACTAAGACCTGACTGTTTTGAAAGTACGCATCACTTGAAAATGTGACGGTTTTTCCCTGTTTAACTATTATTATAAAACTCTAAAAGTAATAATAACTTATGTTGTATCCTTTGGTACTAAGATACACACGACGTGGAAACTCGCCGTAAACTGATCAACCATAGACATCCGTAGATCTGCATTTACCTATGTTGCTAACAGTTGGGTTTAGGAATAGTTAGTCCCTTAAGTAAAGATACACAAGGCGTGGAAACTCGCCATAAACTGATCAACCCTAGACATCCGTAGATATGTCATCATCCTCTGTAGCTAACAGTGGCTATAGGAATGGTTAGTCCCTCAAGGTATCCTGTGGTACTAGGATATAAAGTCCAATTCATCTCGTCGATTATGTGATTGCTTCACAAGGTAAAGGTAAGAAGGTGATCTATATAACAGTATCTACACATATCATATGTAGTAGTAACTCGTTATATATGATCTATGTAAATGTACTCAGCTAAGCATATCTATGTACACGTATTCATGTAAGCGGAAACTCTGTAAGAGTATCCTTTCATATAGCATGTAGTCTAGACTCATGAATGAACTGACTCTGGTGTAATTTCTTGTAATAGAGATAATGTTTTGTATACCCTAAACTATCCCTATAATAGTTTACTAGAATGTAATTGATGAGTGTCCAAGTAGGTTTATACACCCTTGTTACCCAAGAGTATCAGAACTAAATTAACTGATGGAACATTTATGACCATATATGTACTCATGATATATAACTAATATTTAAACGACCTTCGGAAGAGTACCCGATATCCCACCAGACCACATCCAAATCGAGGAAAAGGAAACAGGGTGGATAGCCTTCCTAAGTATTTTAAACATTTCTTATATAACTATACCTATAGAGGCATGCATTTTATAATATAAAAGCATAAAAGAAGTTTTGTAAAACCTTTGAAAAGTTTAATAAGAATTTATGACTTGATGTCAGTTTATAAATCGATTCGAAAACCGTTTGACAAGACAATTTAAATGTGAGAAAACCTTTGTTTGAAGCACAACTATAACAGATTCAAAAAGGAAACATACAGTTTGTAAGATAGTTTCTAAAAGTGTTTCAACATGTAAAAACGTTTGTGAAAACTATTTGAAGTATCTATGGAAATATTCGTTTATTCTTGTATATGAATGTATCTCCTTGCAATAGTATTTCTAGTATATAAAATTTCGTGATGTTCTCACAAAACTATACTTATTATAGTTTTGTAAAAGTGCGTCTCGTTTGTATAATAATCCCTAGTGAAATGCTCGCTTTTTATGAAAGGTATAATTTTTGTAGTGCCTAAGATGGACACATATATATACGGTATAAGCAGTGTGTTTGATTTATACAATAATAACAACACTTTTCATTTCAAAAGATATGATGTTATCGTGATACATTTTGCTTATGAAAGCTTCCTGATAATAGTTATAAATCACATGCGATTACGTTGATAAACAGTGTAAAATGAAACTTTATATAACATACGATAATCATCGTGTGTTTTACTTGTATTCTCCCCCTTAAAAGATTATAAAAACATTTATAAAACATGTAAAAGTGTTGATTATAGGGGTATGAACTCACTTGATTGATTGAAGAAAGCGAGATGGAAAACCGGGCAGAGTTTCGTCTCGGGAAACGGATTTTTCTCGGGATTCTCGAGAATCTCGGTAGTAAAATCGACCTTCGGAACTTGAGAAAAATGACCAGGGCTTCGGGTTCGAACGGGCATGGAAAACGAGGCAAAATGTAAGAGAAAAGAGAAGAAATGAGCAAGTTTTTCGGAAACCCTCGCATCCCTTTTATAGGGGGGATGAACCACCTCGGTACGCTGGGCGTACGAGGGTACGCAGCGCGTACTGGGGCGTCATCGCTTACGTACTTCGGATGGGAGAGCATAGAGGAGTAGGGACAATGTGGACGATCCGAGGCCCTTGATTTGAGTACGCGGGGCGTACGAGGGTACGCAGGGCGTACTCCGGTCCTATCTGCTGACTCCTCTTCGGATATTACCAAGAATTTATATTTAAATTTATATTTATTTTAAATTAACTTCTAAAATTCATATCTCCTTCATACGAACTCCGTTTTCGACGTTCTTTATATCCACGCATAGGTGAGACTAAGATCTACAACTTTCGTTTAGATTCCGTTGGCAAATTATGAAATTATTTTTATTATTTATTTATTAAAATGACGTTATTAAGGAATTTCTTCAAAAATTCATAACTTCTTTATCCGACTTCCGTTTTCGTCAGACTTTTTACCATTGCGCTAGTATTGTTGAGCCCTTCGATTCTCATTTAGATTGTGTCGGCTAAAAGTCTCTCGATCTCTATTTCGAGTTTTTAGCTGTCTACTGTTATATCTGTAACTTAGATAAAGCACAACTTCCTCATACGAAGTCAGATTTGGATGTTCTTTTTATGTACGTTTACGGTTTAATGATATCTAAAACTTTTATTTAGATACCTAAGGCTAAAAACTATTGTATTGAAACTTTGTATTTTACGTTTATCGGTATTGCCGGTTTTGTCGATAATCTTCGGTTGGTCATAACTTCTTCGTTATAACTCGGATTTTTGGGTTCTTTATATGTATGAAAACCTTGATACGATTCCTACTACTTTATTTAACCCAAATAAGATTTTAGGAAAATTAAATTTTGACCTAAATTTGACTTGCGTTCCATCATATTGTCTTGAAATATCGGGTTGTCACAATAATATAAAAGCATAAAATAAGTTTTGTAAAATATTTGAACATAATTATTATCTAAGAAAAGATTGACTTGATGTCAATCTATAAAACGGGTTGAAAGCATGTGTTTGGTAAAACAGTTAATGAGTAGTAAATCATTTGAATGCCGCTTATTAATCACATGTGATTGACATAATAACTAGGATGATTTTACTTGTATCCCCCCATAAAACATTTAAAAACATTTAAAACATTGATTAAGGGGTACGAACTCACCTGTAGTGAGTGGTACGGATGCGCTGAAGATGTAGGATTGTTAGGTGTCAAGTGAAGCCTTGAACACACTCTATGATCATAGTTAACATATAATATCACATATATGAATCGAATTAGTGTTTAAAACAACTAACTATTGAATCGGGACCACCTTAGGGACTAGTAAACACTTATATTGAAGTGTTACAACCATATATGATTGTTTGAAGGGGGTATATGGCTTCACAAAGGAGTGTAGGGCCAAAATACACACTATATGTGTGTGTGCGGCCAGGTGTGCGGCTCTACATGGTGTGTGTGGTTGGGTGTGCGGCCATACATGGTGTGTGCGTCCGTACACCTAGTGTTGTTGGTGTTCTTGGTGTTCTTGGTTAAAGATGCTACCTTTTATGAAGATCCTCAAGGAGATTTGGATGATACTTGAGAGGATTTTGGGTCCTAGCTTTGAAGAAGTGTAGAATATGTTAAAAAATGCCTAAGTCTTGAATATATAGGGGGAGTGTGTGCGGCTGGGATGGGTGTGTGGCCGCACACCCTTGTGTGTGGGCGTACACACCTTGTGTTGGTGTGATTGGCTCAATTTCACGGCGATACACCCAAAATACTTATCCCACGACTCCTACCCTGCTTATACTAGGCTTTAAACACTCTATTTGACTCCAAACAGTGCTAGAAAATAGTAAAAATGAGTTTAACTTTGACAAGAAATGAAGAATGTAAGATAGAAATTTACGGGTTGTCACAAGATGTGAAGGGAAAATGGAAGATCGTCTTAGGAGATGAAAAGAAGATGAATACTGGCCTAGGGAAACAGAACAAAAAGTTAGAAAACATTAAACCTAAGGTCGAAGCGTCAAAAGAAAATAAAATCAAGGTTTTTACAATTAAACAAAAAAGTGAAACAACCCTAATAAAACGAACTTATATGGATGATTCTTCTATTTTAATACCCTGTTCTAAAAAAGGCTCACAAGGACCCAACCAATTTTGGGTTCCTAAATATGCTTAAATTTTTGCAGGTTATGCGTGACGAGCAGTTTGAAGACGAATGGTACATTGATAGCAGTTGCTCATGTCACATGACAGGGAGAAAGGAAGAGCTTCGGGAGTTTGGAGCTCTTAAGGATGGTGGATGTGTTAAGCATGGAAATAACTCATTTGGCACAATAAAAGGATGTGGAATGATCACAAATGGAAAATTCTCAATCAGAAAGGTAGCATACGTAGAGGGCTTACAACATAATCTCATCAGTGTTTCACAACTGGAAGTAGGAACAAGACTAAAGGTTTCGTTCGATGATGAAGGATCTGAAATAGTAGAGAAGAAATCCAAAACAGTTCTGTTAAAATCAAAAAGAAAAGGCGAAATGCACCCACTAAACCAGAATCCCATTCGAGGAAAGCCAACTGTTTGTCTGCTAACGAAAGCACAATCTGACGAAAGTTGGTTATGGCACCGAAGGCTCTCGCACCTTAACTTCAAAGACATCAACAAGCTAGTTATTGATGATCATGTACGAGGACTTCCAATACTCAAGTTTGATAAAGAACATCTGTGTGCTACATGTGAAATGGGAAAGAAAAGAAGAAAAATTCATCCAACTTGTGCCAACACAAAGATCATTAAACCACTTGAGCTTCTGCATATTGATTTATGTGGACCTTCAGCTATTGAAAGCATTGGTGGTGACAAATATATACTAGTAATTGTAAATGATTTTTCTCGTTTCACCTAGGTGTTCTTTCTTAAATAGAAATTAGAGGCTACACCAAAGCATAAGGTTTTTGTTAAGCAAATAGAGCTTCAACTGCGTAAGCTGGTTCGAAATATTCGAAGTGACAATGGGCTGGAGTTCAAGAATAATGAATTTGAAGAATTTCTTGCTGAAAAAGGAGTACCTGACAACTTTTCTTCTACCTACACTTCACAACAAAATGGTTTCGTTGAAAGACGAAACCGCTCGTTGTGTGAAGCAGCCCAAACCATGCTCGGTTTCGCCTTGTTACCTTTATATTTCTAGGCTGATGCTATTTCTACTGCTTGCTACACTCAGAACATATATCTTCTCAACAAGCGTTTTTCTAGTACTCCATATGGGATCTTGAACAATCATAAACCAAATGTAAAGTTCTTCTATGTGTTCGGTTCTAGATGCTTTATTTTTAATTCAAAGGAGCATCGAAACAAGTTTGATGTCAAAGCTGATGAAGGAATTTTTCTTGGCTACTCATTAAACTCCAAGGCATATAGGGTTCTGAAAAAGCATTCCAAGAAGCTTCAAACAACCGAAGGTTCAATGGAGGAAATCTTTCCAACGTATAGTCAAGTCACCGTTTCCATTTCGTGTCTATTTGAGCAATACATGTCATTATTTGATGAAACAGAGAACGCCATTCACTCTGAAGCAAAGGAAATTGACAATAAGATTGATACGTTGAAGCAAATCATTAATGACGCATCGAAGGGTATGGAAAAAGAACAACTGGAGTCTACCAAACAACCTAGTCAAAGCGTCAACTACCACGTCGACTTCATCCGATAACCCTGAATTACCATTACAGGGGGAGAACCCATCAACTACCACGTCAACTGAATCTCCAATTGAGGGGGAGAATTCAAGGCCTGAAGCCGAAACAGTCTCATCATTTGAGGGGGAGAATGCAAATACAAATGATGATGATACTACGTCAAAATTCGAAGAAGAAGTAAATGTTGATTTGGATCCCTCCTATGATCCAAGTTACCCTCCTCTCTCCAAATGGACAAAAGATCATACAAAAACCCAAATCATTGGTGATTCATCAGAAAGAGTTCTTACTCGTTCTCAACTGAAATCGAAGCAAACTGCTTTATTATCTCAAATGGAATTTTGCATGTTTAATTCGTTTGTCTCCAAAATGGAACCGAAGACTTTCAACATTGCACTCGATCACTCTGTTTGGGTATAGGCAATGCAAGACGAACTCAACGAGTTTGAACGAAACAAGGTATGGAGATTGATTCCTACACCAAAGGATGCATCTGTAGTTGGACTGAAATGGGTATTTCGAAACAAAATGGACAAGGAAGGGAATGTCATTCGTAACAAGCAAGGCTGGTTGTGAAGGGATATTGTCAAGAAGAAGGAATAGACTACGAAGAGACCTTCGCTCCGGTAGCTAGATTGGAATCTGTAAGAATCTTTCTGGCTTATGATGCTCACAAGAACTTTGAAGTGTATCAAATGCACGTCAAGTTCGCATTTCTTAATGGAGAATTAGAAGAAACGGTGTATGTAGAGCAACCACCAGGTTTTGTGAACGAGAAGTATCCAGTTCATTACTACATTCTGGACAAGGAGGTTTATGGTCTGAACCAAGCACCAAAAGCGTGGTATGAAACATTAACTCGTTTTCTAAAAATGTCAATGTTTAAACAAGGATCGGTTGACCCAACCTTCTTTCATAAGAAAGAGGGTGACCACCTCATGATTGTTAAAATTTATGTCGATGATATCATCTTTGGTTCCATGAATCCAGACTTAACAACTAAATTCAGGAAGTTGATGGAGAATAAATTTAAAATGAGCTCAATGGGTCCAATTAACTTTTTCCTTGGCTTAAATATTAGACAGGAACCCGAATGCATTTTTATTAATCAAGAGGCTTTCACAAATATCTTGCTTGCTATGTTTGGAATGATGGGACTCAAAAGTGAAGGTTCCTATGGCGTTTGGCATGAAGCTAACACCTTCTCTGGACAAACCGGCTGCTGACATGACCCTCTATCGTCAAATGATAGGGTCCTTAATATATCTAATAGCCAGTCGACCAGACACAATGTTTTCTATTTGTTATTGTGCCAGGTTTCAAGCTAATCCACGCGAACCTCACCTGTTGGTTGTGAAGAATATCTTTCGTTATTTAAAGCAAACCTCTTCTCTTGGTCTATTGTACCCAACAAAATTAGGATTCTTTGTTCAGGCATTCTCTGATCCTCATCTAGGAGGATGTGGACTGGACCGGAAGAGCACTACTAGAAGATGCCAGTTACTTGATGGCAAACTTGTCAGCTGGCAATCGAAGAAACAAACCTGTGTGTCTCTTTCTACAGTTGAAGCAGACTATATAGCTGCAACATCATGTACATCACATGTCATTTGGATACAAAGTCAACTTCAAGACTATGGCCTGAACATGATGAAAATTCCATTATATTGTGACTCTGAAAGTGCAAAGGGTATGTCACAACCAAGTGAAGAACTCTAAAACGAAACATATAGCACCGAGGTATCAGTTTATTAAGGATCACGTGGAAGATGGTAATGTCGAAATACATTTTTTAAGAACCACTGATCAATTAGCTGACATCTTTACAAAAGCATTGCCTAAAGCAAGTTTTAATAAAATCTTACAAGGCTTATGAATGATGGAAGCTAAATCTGTACCGAAATCGCTTTCGCCTCATTAAAAGTTGGAAGCAAAATAGAGCGAACGCTCGGTCTATTTTGGGTCCTGATTTTTCGGAAACCGAAATGAACCGAACGCTCGGTCTTTTCTCCTCTTATATATTGGTGTCTTTTTGGTTGTACCTTTTGTACACTTTATTGTATCTTAGTTTATTTTATATATTTTTCCTTTTTCTTTACTTTTCATAAAATTCCAAAAATTTCAAAAATATTTTTCTTTTCAGTTTCGTTTCATGTTTGTTTCTTTTCTTAAGCTTTACTATCACAGGAGAAATAATGATTGGAGCTAAAGCAGGTATACCATTTCCATCTTTGTACTATGTCACACCCCAAAACCAGAATGACGGAAACGTTTGGGGGTGGAGGACATCAAGTTTAGTATCACAAGACATGCATCATAGTAATCAAACTAAATAAACAAACATTTCATTAGAAAGAAAGTGTTTACAAAGTGTGTGTTCACCAAACATAGAATACATAAGTAAATAACAAAACAAGACTTGAGGCTATACTACTCCATCTTCTGAATTCCCAGCGCGAGTACATGTCTACTAGTTTCTTGAGAATACAAGTTATTTTGAAAGAGTTGATCAGCAATTAAGATGGTCAGTTCATAAGGGTTTAGTGATGTAATTAAGTTGTAGAAAGTTGTAGTAAATTGTATGTTATGTTTAGAAAAGTTCGCCTGTTCCTCCAGAAAATCTTGTATTTCCTGCTTTGTTGAAAGATAAGTAAAATTGACTCTACAATCCTTTCTATGAGTACTAAATGGATACAAGTTATATAAAACTCTG
Source organism: Lactuca sativa (assembly GCF_002870075.4). Classification (NCBI taxonomy): domain Eukaryota; kingdom Viridiplantae; phylum Streptophyta; class Magnoliopsida; order Asterales; family Asteraceae; genus Lactuca; species Lactuca sativa. The sequence goes on along the minus strand of NC_056627.2, from coordinate 59,978,979 downwards.
AGTAAACAAACAATTGATTGTGTGTATCCGCCCTAAGCCCACAACCAAACAAGGAACAGGGAATGAGGCGGATGACACACATCCCATTGGTTGTTAGATCATTGTTGTATATAACCCTGGTGTATTCACTTGGTACTCACGGAGTTAACTGTAATAGTTCCTTTATATTTAATGAAAATATTCTTTAAGAAAACCCTTATTTCGTTTTAAAAAATATTAACCAAAGTGGTTCCTTCTATAATCACTTAGTTTATACTAGCTATATATAATCTAATAGCGAATAGATAGTTAATTGTATAAATCTGCCCTAAGCCCATAACCAAACAAGGAACATGAAATGAGGCGGAAGACACACATCTAACAATCTATCAGGTATTAATTATATATAACCCCGGTGTATAAACTAAGGTATTATAGAATTAATCACCTAAGCTCCTTTAAGTTATACTGGTTTAATAAAATGGAATAAACCCTTTACTGGTAAGTTTCTAGTTTGTATATGTAATAGCCCGGAATTCCAGGTAGTGTTATATTTATGATTTTGGGTGTTTTAAAAGGGGACTCGGCGAGTTGGAGCTCAGACTCGCCGAGTAGGATCGCGGATTTGGTCGCGGGTTCGCGACTGGACTCGGCGAGTCCGGATATGGACTCGGCGAGTCCGTGCTGTTTAGCGAAACCCTAACTGCCCAGGTTTGGGACATATATAAGGGGCCTTATGGCCGTCATTGTTCACCCCAGTCCTTTGAGTGAAACCCTAATTCGATTGTGAGCATCTGGAGCAAGGTAGAAGACCATTGTTGATCTTGGAAGTGTTATTTTGCAAGGAGGAGGAGATTTGGTTAAGGGAACACCAGGAGAAGCCATATTCTGAGAGTTGGGGACACAGAGCAACGTTATTCAGGTAATATTTTCGAGTTGTTCCCTTCTATGTTGATGTGTATGTGGATTTAGGGTTTATTGAACCCTTTTGTGGCTAGATTGAGTGTTTCCTTAGTCCCCCAAGCGATTGGAACCCTATATTGGGACCCTTGGAAGTCCAGAGTGTCCCATGCCTGAGCTTTTTGGGAATCAATGGAGGTTTTGGATTGGAATCCTTATGCCTTAGGTCAAAACGTCAATTATGAGTCATGGGGTGTATTATGAGCACCGAAATAAGGACTTTACGTGATGAACCAGTCTAGGAAGGCCAGACCTATGAATTGCCGGAGCAGATCTGACCTTAGAAAGTAGTTTGAGCGGTTGCATGGCATGGACTCGCCGAGTCCGATGAACAGACTCGACGAGTAGCTTGAAGATTGCCTTAGAATGTCCCTGTCCGGGTTATGGGTTGGATCGGTGACTCAGGGCGAGTTAGAGAGGGTTAACAGGTGGTCTGAGTCGAACTGGGACTTGCCGAGTTGTTCTTCAGACTCGACGAGTTGAGTCGGGGTGGCCCCGCGATTCTTCCAGGAGGAAATCGTCGAGTCATGGGGGATACTCGACGAGTAGAAAGGGAATCTTAGAGAATTGGTGAGAAAGTCTAGACTCGCCGAGTCGCCCTAGCACTCGCCGAGTCCGGTCAAAGTTGACCGTTGACCGTTGACCAGAGTGGACCTGTGTTGACTTCTTAGGGATAGTCAACATTAGAGATATAAAGTGTTAACTAGGGACATATGATGTTATAGGAGGATTAGAGCTCGGAGAATCGAGCACGAGGGATTCCCAGGATTGTGAGATATCGAGACACGCGAGGTGAGTCTTCTTACTATACTTTACCTTGAGTAGGTAACCAGAGTTATATGATAGAGTATTTGTATGCTATGTATGTTATGTGTTGCACTGCATTCTTCTATGTGATTTATGCTATGCTTGTTTACAGAGTTAGAACTTGAGGGTTCACAGAGTATGGGTGCACGGACCCACAGAGTTATAGCCTCGAGTGGCTAATATGTGTTATGTGGTATTTTGGGGAACCCACTAAGCTTTATGCTTACAGTGTTGGTGTTATTTGTTTCAGGTACTAGTGAGGATCGCGGGAAGGCGCCGGCCTGATCAGTGCAAACACGCGGGATTTTATATTATGTGATCTTGGGGTTTTTATATGTTATGAAATGAATTACAAACAATGATGTTTTATGAATATTAAATGAATTTTGCCTTTATAAAATGCGAAAAATTGTTTTTTAAATTCTTGGTGTTACAATTTGGTATCAGAGCCTTGGTTTGAGGGATTCGAGTACACCTTCGGGCATATTTGAACTCAAACTGAGGATTTGAGATGTAATTTTCAAAAGATTAAAAGATTTTTGAAAAGACGCAGAGCAAGAGATGTGTGTACGATCAGCCCGCGCCCGAACGGTGATTTCCCAGAATACCCTTACATTATGTGATGTTAATATTGATATGATGTATCTGCATGCTAGAGTAGGCTAGGCATTGCTATTAGAACTAGATTGGCCTGATTTGTGATGCCTTAGCTTAGGGAGAGGTGAGCTGCTATGAGATGCTTGAGAGTGAGTAGGTAGCAGTGAGGGACTTATGAGAGATCTATTAGAGAGTGGTCTACGCATGATAGAGTACTTGAGACCTGGAATCCGAAGAGGAGGACTTGGAGTGTATTCTGGTGCGGTGCGGACAGTAGTATTGGGCCCGTACTACTGGAAGCACCGGAGCGGGGTGCAACCCAAGTAAGAATCTTTGGAATGCCAAGAATCAAGGAGGAAAGAGTTGACGAGTGTGAGTGTGTTCATGGGGATTCTAAATTTATTGTATGTCGTATTTCAGCGGTAGATCATGGTGAGGACACGTTTCACGTCCGAGAGCAGTGGTACGAGTGAGGAGGATATCCGCCGGATCATCCAGGAGGAGGTAGCTGCAGCCATCAGGGCAGAGATTCTGGAGATGTTTGGGTCCATAAAGAGCACGCTGATTGAGACGTTCGACGAGCGTTATGTCGCTCTTACTGAGGCTGCTGCTGCAGCGGCTACCGCAACGGTGACTGCTGCAAGGCCGTAGGGTGGGGATGCGTTACTATTCCGAGAATTCAGCAACACAAAACCACTAGAGTTTGATGGGGCCCAGGATTCGGTGGCAGCGATGAGGTGGATATATGATATTGAGGGGTGCTTCTTCACTTGCTCGCCTCCTGAGCATTTGAAGGTCCGGTTCGCGCTGAACCAGCTTTGCTTGGGAGCGAAGGAATGGTGGAAGTTTGCGACGGCGCATTATACGCCTGCTGAGCTTTCTGCGGTGACCTGGGAGAGGTTCACCACCATGTTTCGAGATGAGTACGTTCCCCAGGTGGAGAGGGAGCGGTTAGCACAGGAGTTTCTGACCCTCAAGCAGGGTACTGAATCTGTTACAGCAATCACGAGGATGTTCCACGAGAGGGCGATGTTCTGCCCTGAGCACGTGTCCACTGAGCAGGCGCGTATGAGCCGCTACTTGAGCATCTTGAGGCGGGACATTTGGGAGTTCGCTGCGAACTCCTCGTACCGGACATTTGCCGAGCTTCAGGAAAATGCTCGGAAGAGGGAGATCGAGCTTGAGACTCAGGCTAGGGAGGAGGCGGAGTCTCAGGGGAGGGATCGGCGACCCGCACAGTCACAGCCGGCCGCCAAGCGGGCCAAGCCTGCTGATCCTAGACCAGGGAGTCAGAAGGGCCGCACTTGCGGAAAGTGTGGCAAGGGGCATGACGGAGTTTGCCGAGCGGGGTCTTGCTACAAATGTGGCAAGGAGGGGCACATGGCCAAGGACTGCCCCAAGGGGTTTGCAGTGTGCTTTCACTACAACCAGACTGGACACCGGAAGGCTGAGTGTCCACAGCTACGCGGAGCACCTCAGGGATCTGCTCCTGCCACCATCAGAGCTACAGAGAGTCGGCCTATGAAGACCGAGGCACCGAGAGCTCGAGGGAGAGCCTTCCAGCTGACTGCGGAGGAAGTCCGCGGTGTGCCCGATGTGGTGGCTGGTATGTTTCCTTTCATGTATTTATATTGATATTGAAATATTATGCTTATATTAGGTTATGCGTAGGTACCTTCCTTGTGAATTCTGTGCCTGCTTTAGTGTTATTTGACTCGGGTGCGAGTCGGTCTTTTGTATCTTTGGCCTTTAGTCAGCATATCAGTGTTAGTCGTGAGGCATTGAGTCGGCCTCTGAGAGTTTCCATAGCTGATGATAGAGTGATTTGTGCCACGGGGGTCTTCCGGGGATGTGTGTTAGAGATTTTCGGGGTTGAGTTTCCGATTGACCTGATTCCTATCGCGATGGGTGATGTTTGTGTCATTGTGGGCATGGACTGGTTGAGCCGATTCGACGCAGTCATCGACTGCGAGCGTCAGCTGGTGACTATACGAGACCCTAGTGGGGGAGTTCTTTCGGTGTACGGCGAGGGTACGCGTTCGGGATCAGCCTTTTGTTCGGCCGCTAGAGCGAGGCAGTGTCTACAACAGGGTTGTAAGGGTTTTGTGGCGTATGTGATGGATACGCGAGCGACTTCCGAGAGACCGAGTTCAGTTGAGGAGGTACCGGTGGTGCGTGAGTTTCTAGATGTCTTTCCCGAGGAGCTGCCGGGAGTACCTCCTATGAGGCAAGTGGAGTTTGGTATTGATTTGATTCCGGGGGCCGCGCCTATCGCTAAGGTGCCTTATCGTCTTGCACCTCCAGAGATGCAAGAGTTATCCTCGCAGCTTCAGGAGTTGCTGGGGAAGGGATTCATTCGGCCGAGCAGCTCGCCGTGGGGAGCACCCATTCTGTTCGTCAAGAAGAAAGATGGTTCACACCGGATGTGCATTGATTACCGGGAGTTAAACAAGTTGACGGTCAAGAACCGCTACCCATTACCGAGGATCGACGATTTATTTGATCAGTTGCAGGGAGCATCTTGGTTTTCCAAGATCGACTTGAGGTCGGGATATCATCAAGTGAAAGTGCGGGATGAGGACGTACAGAAGACAACATTCAGGACGCGATATGGGCATTATGAGTTTGTGGTGATGCCTTTTGGGCTCACCAACGCCCCGGCTGTATTCATGGATCTCATGAACAGGGTATGTAGGCCGATGTTGGATCGGTCAGTGATTGTATTTATCGACGATATTTTGGTGTATTCGAGATCTAGAGAGCAGCATGAGGAGCATTTGAGGGAGGTCCTTGGGGTTTTGAGATCGGAGAAGCTTTATGCAAAGTTCTCCAAGTGTGAGTTCTGGTTGCGGGAGGTCCAATTCCTAGGACATCTTGTTAATCAGGAAGGAATATTGGTCGATCCGGCCAAGGTTGAGGCGGTGATGAGTTGGGAGGTGCCGAAGTCGCCCTATGAGATCAGGAGTTTCCTTGGGTTGGCAGGGTATTATCGGAGATTTATTAAGGACTTCTCCAGAATTGCAGTGCCACTCACTAGATTGACCCGAAAGGGGGTTGCATTCTCATGGGGACCCGAGCAGCAGACCTCTTTTGAGACACTTCGCCAGAGATTGTGCGAAGCCCCGGTGTTAGCTCTCCCGGAAGGGATGGAGGATTTTGTAGTTTATTGTGATGCATCTATTTCGGGGTTGGGTGCAGTTCTGATGCAAAGAGGGCATGTAATAGCATATGCATCGAGGCAGCTGAAGCCTCACGAGGCGAGATATCCCACGCATGATCTAGAGCTGGGGGCGGTAGTGTTCGCCCTCAAGATTTGGCGTCATTACTTGTATGGGGTCCGTTGCACGATATACACGGACCATAAGAGTTTGAAGTACTTGATGGACCAGCCCAACCTAAACATGCGTCAGAGGAGGTGGTTGGATGTGGTTAAGGATTATGATTGCGAGATCCTGTACCACCCGGGCAAAGCTAATGTGGTAGCAGATGCGTTGAGCCGTAAGGGGGAGAGCACTCCACTACGAAATGTATGTTTGAGATTGACCGTGATAGCTCCAGTACTGGATTCCATTCGTAGGGCACAGTCTGAGGCTATGCAACCGGAGATGCAGAAGAGGGAACGGGTCGTTGGTGTGGTTTCAGAGTTCGTTACGGATGTTCGAGGGTTGATGACCTTTCAGGGTCGGATTTGGGTACCGTTTGTGGGCGGTACGCGTACTACTTTGATGGAGGAGGCGCATCGATCGAAATTCTCGATCCATCCCGGGGCTACAAAGATGTATTTGGATTTGAGGAGAGAATATTGGTGGCCCTGCATGAAGAGGGACGTCGCGTGGTTCGTCGAGAGGTGCTTGACCTGCCGTAGGGTTAAGGCCGAGCACCAGAGACCGCATGGCAAGTTGCAGCCATTGGAGGTTCCCGAGTGGAAGTGGGAACAGATCACTATGGATTTCATCACCAAATTGCCGAGGACTACCAGAGGAGTTGATGCAATTTGGGTGATTGTAGACAGATTGACGAAGAGCGCTCACTTCCTTGCCCTTAGTGAGAGTTCTTCAGCAGAGAAATTGGCGGAGGTGTATGTGAGAGAAGTAGTATCTCGGCATGGGGTGCCGATCTCGATTGTTTTAGATCGTGATGTGCGTTTCACTTCCAGATTCTGGAAGAAATTTCATGAGGAGTTAGGTACTAGATTGCATTATAGTACCGCATATCATCCCCAGACAGACGGTCAGAGTGAGCGGACGATTCAGACGCTCGAAGACATGCTTCGGGCGTGTGTGTTGGATTTTGGGGGTAGCTGGGATGCGTATTTGCCCTTGGCGGAGTTTTCCTACAATAACAACCATCATTCGAGCATCAGCATGCCGCCTTTTGAGCTGTTGTATGGTAGGAGGTGTCGGACCCCCATTTGTTGGGGAGAGGTGGGACAGAGAGTGATGGGCAGTACAAAGATCATGCTTCAGACGACAGAGCAGATTCAGCAGGTTAGATAGAGGTTATTGACCGCCCAGAGCCGACAGAAAAGTTATGCAGACAGACGCCGGTCCGAGCTTGAGTTTCAGGTCGGCGACTTTGTACTCCTGAAGGTCTCTCCTTGGAAAGGAGTGATTTGATTCAGGAAGAGGGGCAAGTTGGGGCCCCGGTATATTGGGCCTTTTCGTGTGATTGCGAGGGTAGGCCGGGGGGCCTACCGTTTGGAGTTTCCAACGGAATTGAGACAGATCCACGACACTTTTCATGTGTCGCAATTGAGAAAGTGTATAGCCGATGAGTCGGCAGTGGTTCCATTAGAGGACATTCAGGTGGATGCGAGCCTGAATTATGCCGAGAGACCAGTGGCCATCAGAGATCGGAAGATCAAGGTTCTGAGGAACAAGGAGATACCTCTGGTGTTAGTTCAGTGGCAGCACCGGAAGGGATCGAAAATGACCTGGGAGCCGGAGCGTGAGATGCGGGAGCAGCATCTTGAGCTATTTTCAGAGTGAGACTTCGAGGGCGAAGTCTAGTCCTAGTGGGGGAGAGTTGTAACAGCCCGGAATTCCAGGTAGTGTTATATTTATGATTTTGGGTGTTTTAAGAGGGGACTCAGCGAGTTGGAGCTCAGACTCGCCGAGTAGGATCGCGGATCTGGTCGCGGGATCGCGACTGGACTCGGCGAGTCCGGATATGGACTCGGCGAGTCCGCGCTGTTTAGCGAAACCCTAACTGCCCAGGTTTGGGACATATATAAGGGGCCTTATGGCCCTCATTGTTCACCCCAGTCATTTGAGTGAAACCCTAATTCGATTGTGAGCATCTGGAGCAAGGTAGAAGACCATTATTGATCTTGGAAGTGTTATTTTGCAAGGAGGAGGAGATTTGGTTAAGGGAACACCAGGAGAAGCCATATTCTGAGAGTTGGGGACACAGAGCAACGTTATTCAGGTAATATTTTCGAGTTGTTCCCTTCTATGTTGATGTGTATGTGGATTTAGGGTTTATTGAACCCTTTTGTGGCTAGATTGAGTGTTTCCTTAGTCCCCCAAGCGATTGGAACCCTATATTGGGACCCTTGGAAGTCCAGAGTGTCCCATGCCTGAGCTTTTCGGGAATCAATGGAGGTTTTGGATTGGAATCCTTATGCCTTAGGTTAAAACGTCAATTATGAGTCATAGGGTGTATTATGAGCACCGAAATAAGGACTTTACGTGATGAACCAGTCTAGGAAGGCCAGACCTATGAATTGTCGGAGCAGATCTGACCTTAGAAAGCAGTTTGAGCGGTTGCATGGCATGGACTCGCCGAGTCCGATGAACAGACTCGGCGAGTAGCTTGAAGATTGCCTTAGAATGGCCCTGTCCGGGTTATGGGTTGGATCGGTGAGTCAGGGCGAGTTAGAGAGGGTTAACAGGTGGTCTGAGTCGAATTGGGACTCGCCGAGTTGTTCTTCAGACTCGGTGAGTTGAGTCGGGGTGGCCCCGCGATTCTTCCAGGAGGAACTCGTTGAGTCAGGGGGATACTCGACGAGTAGAAAGGGAATCTTAGAGAATTGGTGAGAAAGTCTAGAATCGCCGAGTCGCCCTAGCGCTCGCCGAGTCCGGTCAAAGTTGACCGTTGACCGTTGACCGTTGACCACAGTGGACCTGTGTTGACTTCTTAGGGATAGTCAACATTAGAGATATAAAGTGTTAACTAGGGACATATGATGTTATAGGAGGATTAGAGCTCGGAGAATCGAGCACGAGGGATTCCCAGGATTGTGAGATATCGAGACACGCGAGGTGAGTCTTCTCACTATACTTTACCTTGAGTAGGTAACCAGAGTTATATGATAGAGTATTTGTATGTTATGTATGTTATGTGTTGCACTGCATTCTTCTATGTGATTTATGCTATGCTTGTTTACAGAGTTAGAACCTGAGGGTTCACAGAGTATGGGTGCACGGACCCACAAAGTTATAGCCTCGAGTGGCTAATATGTGTTATGTGGTATTTTGGGGAACTCACTAAGCTTTATGCTTACAGTGTTGGTGTTATTTGTTTCAGGTACTAGTGAAGATCGCGGGAAGGCGCCGGCCTGATCAGTGCACACACGCGAGATTTTATATTATGTGATCTTGGGGTTTTTATATGTTATGAAATGAATTACAAACAATGATGTTTTATGAATATTAAATGAATTTTGCCTTTATAAAATGCGAAAAATTGTTTTTTAAATTCTTGGTGTTACAGTATACCGAAAGCTCTGATTTGAAAAGTATGTTTTATACTAGATAATTGTACATTGATTTAGTGTCCTATGACCTGAACCATACCTGGTACCCCTTATGATGACATAATGTATACGGAACATGTATATAACTAAGATCCAATGGATAATAGGCTGGGTGAATCTGCTCTAAGCCCACAACCTAACAAGGAACAGGAAATGAAGCGGAAAGCACACATCCTATTACCTGTCAGATCCTATTATGATATATCCCTTGATGTATACATTAAGGAATCATAAGGTTAGCATTATGGTCCTTTTCTACTGAATGTACTAGAGTCGACTGTTTTGATTGTCGTTTGTAAAATGTAAGTTTTCCCTAGTTTATAACTATCTTGACTCGAAAATAGCTTGCATTAACTTTCAAGTGGAACTGTCACTTTATGAAAGTAATGGGAAAATGAAAGTACTCAGTTGTCTTTTAAATTGACATCCTAGCATACTGATTTCCTTAAAACATGTATGTTTTATTAAGGTCATAATGTGAAGGCTAATACCCATACTATACGCTCTCCCTGTCAAGAGATTTTGGGAACCAAAGGCGACTTCCGCAAATCAGTTTCTAGGTCGTGTAATCCACAGTAAAGTTATGCGATCATGTATACCCAATTTAACTGTCACCTTTTTTTAGAACAATGATTTAGTGATTCATTGGTATAATTAGATCCTGTAGTAGTTCCATGCTATAGCTGATGGGTTTTGAGCATTCTAACACTTCCTAAGTGTACATGCAACCCTAATAACCTTGGATCTATGTTTGTCTAATTATCATGCTAAGTTGAATTCCAAGGCTATATTCCTATCTAGCATACATGGGGAACAATTTTAACTTGAATAATAGATAGAATAACTTACCTTGTTGTTGCTTGTGTTCCTTGAAACCTTGTGAGCCTAGCACCCCAAGTGTGATGCCTCAAATGCTTCACACAACACCAAATGCTCTTGGAAAGACTCTTGAGATAATACACACTTCTTAAAATCGCCCAAGCCCTCTAGTTTCTTAGTATGTCCGATTTTGGTGGAGAATATGATTCTTATATAGTGTTGACACATCTAGGGTTACACCATGTAAACCCTAATGTGTCATGACTCTTCATTTCCATGACCCATGGGTTTGTAACTCCCATGGAGCATCCATGGAGCATCCTATGGGTAGAACCCAGCTTGATAATCCATGGAGCCTCTTAGCCCACTATACAAGATATGGATGATTTACATAATCAACTCATATATTTAATTAGTTCTCTTTTGACCACTTAATTAATTCTAAATTAATTATTGATCAAACTAATCAAATAATTAGTTCTCCAAGTGTTATTTCTCTCATTTAGTCTATCCAATTGCATGGTGCCATGCAACCCAAATGGACCATGCCGGGTCGGGTCAAGTACATACCAGAAATAGTTATGGACTTAGACACCTTATCCAACAGTCTCCCACTTGGATAAGTCTAGTAACTATTACTGCAAGTATGACTTCAGGAACCGATCGGCAATCGTAGCTCTTTTCAAGTTTCTCAGAACTGAGAAGATGATGGTACGCCATTTAAGATAAGTGATCATATAATCCTCCGTTCTAGATATCAGCCGGACAAATACATGGAACATTGTCTTGCTTATTGTCCAGCATTTGTTTCCCGATTTCCGATTTGTTTGACAAAGAACTTAATTGAACACATCAACTTAGTTCTGACTGGGCCCGGTACATGGGTCAAAACAAAATCATCGAGGGGCCCAGATATCAGCTTCTAATCCAAGAAGGAACAGATAAACTTCGACTCATATGTTTGTTCTACCACTCATTGAATTACACACAAAAGCACGTTTTATAACATCGAGTTACCAATGCGGTTTCGTACAGTCAATGCATAACCAACTTGTAAGTAACAAATCATATCTCTAGGTTTGAAGACTTATATGATATTACCGTCTCACGATCACTCGAGATAGAATTCCATGAAGTGATTCCAGTGAGCGTGGGTTGAGTCCAATGCTCAGAACTTATGAGCACTCATGATTGATGTAGCCTTGTCCAAGACCTCTACAACCAAACATGGCAGTCTTGATTCATACCTACTTCCGACATATGACTGACTGTGGAGATTTGAATAATATGTTATACCAAACAAAAATTATTCTGGAAGTCAAAACATGCAAAAGAAATATAGTAAACGATTGACAAGAGATAGCAACACCTTACTCATAAATAAAACATTTTTATTCATCATCAAATGTCAATTACACTTTACAAATTTTGAGATTATCTAACTACTAAATCTAATATCATCCTTCAGCCCTATGCTCCGAGCATGCTGAAGATGCTTAACCCGAGTCAGTCCCTTTGTGAGGGGATCTGCCGGATTCTCATCTGATGATACCCTCTTTGCCACGAGGAGTCCTTCTTCGATCCGATGTCTGATGAAATGGTATTTTCTGTCGATGTGTCTGGATCTCCCGTGATCCCTTGGTTCCTTGGCTAAGGCAACAACACTTTCACTATCACAGAAAATTTCCATTGGCTCTTTAATAGCTGGTACAACTTCAAGGTCTCCAATGAAGTTCTTCAGCCATATCGCCTCCTTTGCTGCCTCGCTAGCTGCAATATACTCTGATTCACAAGTAGAATCTGCCACTGTCTCTTGCTTGGAACTCTTCCAAGAAATTGCTCCTCCGTTTAGGGTAAAGACCCAGCCCGACTGAGAGCGGAAATTATCCCTATCAGTCTGGAAGCTAGCATCACTGTACCCTACTACTCTCAAGTCATCACTCCCACCGAGGGTAAGGACCCAGTCCTTAGTCCTCCGTAGGTACTTGAGGATATTCTTTACCGCAGTCCAGTGTGCCTTGCCAAGGTTTGCCTGATACCTGCTAACCATACTCAGGGCAAAGGCTACATCGGGTCGAGTACATGTCATAGCATACATGATCGATCCTACAGCCGAAGCGTAAGGTGTTCGACTCATTTCTGCTATCTCAGCCTCAGTGCTAGGGCTTTGTGTCTTACTCAATCTGGTGTTACTCTGGATGGGTAACTCTCCTTTCTTGGAATCCTGCATGCTGAATCTCTTCAGGACCTTATCCAAGTAGGTACTCTGACTAAGTCCAATTAGTCTTTTACTCCGATCTCTCAAGATCCTTATCCCTAAAATATAGGCAGCTTCACCAAGGTCCTTCATAGCAAAACACTTCCCAAGCCAGGACTTTACTTCCTGCAGGGTTGGAATGTCGTTTCCTATGAGTAGTATGTCATCCACATACAATACCAAAAAGCTAACTATACTCCCACTAGCCTTGACATACACACAAGATTCATCTTCACTCCTAGTAAAGCCAAATTCCTTGACCTTTTCATCAAAGCAAAGATTCCATCTGCGAGGTGCTTGCTTCAATCCATAAATGGATTTCTCAAGCTTACACACTCTATTAGGGTACTCGTTGCTGACAAAACCTTCTAGCTGACTCATGTAAACATCTTCAGCCAACTTTCCAAAAAGGAAAGCGGTTTTGACATCCATCTGCCATATTTCATAGTCATGAAATGCAGCTATGGCTAACAGAACCCGAATAGATTTAATCTTGGCTACCGGAGAAAAGGTCTCATCATAATCCACTCTAGGAATTTGAGAGAAGCCCTTTGCAACCAGTCTAGCTTTATAAGTGTGTACTTTACCATCCATGTCGGTCTTCTTCTTGAAGACCCATTTGCACCCTACTGTCTTACGACCTGGTACATTTTCAACCAAGTTCCAAACTTGATTGTCATACATGGATTGTATCTCGCTATCCATAGCCTCTTTCCATTTAGCAGACTCGGGGCCTGCCATGGCTTCCTCGTAGCTGTTAGGGTCATCTTGACTTACTAGTGTCCCATCACTAATAAGTGTCTCACCTTCTGCAGTAATATGGAATCCATAGTAATGCTCAGGTGCACTCCTAACTCTCGTGGAACGCCTCAGAGGTACAGATTTGTCAATTGGCTCAACAGGATTTTCCTCCTCAAGTTGAGGGCTAGAGTTTGAAGTTCCTTCACCACTTGATTCTTGAATTTCTTCAAGATCAATTTGCCTCCCACTGTCTCCTTGGCTTATAAACTCTCTTTCTCGAAAGACTCCTCTTCTTGCTACAAAGACCACATTGTCACTAGGTCTGTAGAAGAGGTAACCAAAGGATTGCTGTGGGTAACCGATGAAAATACACCTCTCGCTTCGAGGTTCGAGCTTATCATGAGTCTCGCGTCTCACGAAAGCCTCGCAACCCCAAATCTTGATGTGGTCTAGTTTAGGTACTTTACCAGTCCACATCTCGTGATGAGTTTTGGCAACTTTCTTTGTAGGGACTAGATTAAGGATATGGGCGGCAGTCTCTAAGGCATACCCCCAGAATGATATTGGTAGCGAAGCTCGACTCATCATGGAACGAACCATATCTAACAAGGTTCGATTACGCCTCTCAGCCACACCATTCAACTGTGGTGTCGTGGGAGGTGTCAATTGTGAGACTATCCCACATTCCCTTAGATAGTCAAGAAACTTTGAACTAAGATACTCACCACCACGATCGGATCGAAGCATCTTAATGTTCCTGCCCAATTGATTCTCGACTTCCTGTTTAAATTCCTTAAACCTCTCGAAAGTCTCTGACTTATGCTTGATCAAGTAGACATATCCATATCTACTATAATCATCAGTAAAAGTCAAATAATAACGATTAGCATCCCTTGTGGCATGTTTGAATGGTCCACACACATCCGTGTGTATAAGGTCCAACAAACCTTCACCCCTTTCACACGAGCCTGTGAAGGGTGACTTTGTCATTTTTCCAAGTAAGCATGATTCGCAACTATCATCTGACTTTAGGTCAAACGACTCCAAGACTCCATCCTTTTGGAGTTGGCCTATGCGTTTCTTGCTTATATGTCCAAGGCGACAATGCCATAATGATGCTTTATCCAAGTTATTATTAGTAGTAGAATCAATACACAAAACATTATTTCCTAAGTTATTTACAACAGACACAGCTTCATACACACCATCACAAGGTAATGCTTTAAAATAAAGAACGTTATTAAAGAAAGCATCAATAGAACCAACTTCATTATTAAATGAAAAGGTAAACCCTTGTTTGTACAAATGCATGAAAGGAAATAATATTTCTTGCCATTCCTGGTGAGTAACAACATTTATTCAAATCTAAACTAAACCCACTACTTAGCGATAAAGTATAAACTCCAATCTTGGTAACAGGTAAAGCTTTCCTATTCCCCATGATCAAGTTTATTCTTCCTTGCTCCACATCCTCACTTCTTCTTAGTCCCTGCAAGTCACAACAAATATGAATACCACAACCGGTATCAAGGACCCAAGAATTAGAATGGGGTGAGTTATTAGAAATGATAGTGTAAATACCTGCATGGTTGGGTTGGACTTTCCCATCCTTCACATCCTGCTGGTACTTTGGGCAGTTCCGCTTCCAATGAGCCTTTTCATGGCAATAGAAGCATTCAGCCTCTTTTGGGTCAGAAGAAGGAGTGATGAAACCTTTCTTGGTTCCACTTGAAGAAGAGCCATCAAGGGTCCGAGCCTTGGTACCCTTCGAAGATCTCTTTCTCTTCCTCCCTCGACTTTTCCCGATTGCCAAAACCGGAGTTGAGTTTTGAGTAGGAGTGATAGCAACCGACTTCCCCTTAAGACCTGATTCTGCGGTCTTGAGAAGTCCCTGAAGTTTGCTGAGGGTGACTTCTTCCTTGTTCATGTGATATGTCATGCGGAATTGATCATAGCACGATGGTAAGGAATGCAAAATGATATCTATTGCAAGATCCTCCGAGAAGTTCACATTCAGCTTCAGCAAACGATCCACATACCTTTGCATTTTCTGCATGTGGCTCGTGACGAATTCCCCGTCCTTCATCATGGTTGTTATCATGGAGCAGATGATTTCATACCTCTCTTGTCTTGCACTTTGGTGGTATCTTTCCATCAAATCTTGGTGCATTTCATAAGGGTAGAAATCCTCATAAGACTTTTGGAGTTCCGCTGTCATCGTGGCCATCATGATGCAAGCCACTTTCGTAGCGTCCCTTTCATGTGCCCGAAAGTCAGCGATCTCCTGAGGAGTTGCAGTGGTCTCATCAATCTCCTTAAGCTCCTTGTCAAGGACATATTCTTTGTCCTCGTAGCGGGTAATCATCCTGATGTTTCTGATCCACTCATTGAAGTTGGATCCATCAAAGGTGACTTTCCCACACAAGTTCATAAGGGTAAAGGAGCCATTAGGATTAGAGCCAGAAGCATTGTTGAAAGACATCTGAAGAAAAGAGAACAAGATTAGTTTATATATAAGAGAGTCCTTAATAAAACACCCAAATGTAATATTAAGGCTAGGATCCAATCACAATATAATATAACTTAGAAGAGGTATGCCGTAATCTAAGCTATATCATATTTGAAAGGTAGGTGAATGACGATTCACCAGTTTCCACCACGAAAACCGCAATATTTTAGTATTAGGTTTTTGAATGGTTCTTAGAAATTCCTAGATTCTTTGAGATTCAATGAACTTTTCAAAGGCATGTTTCAATCTCGAGTGTGCCCTCCAAGTTTTGTGACTGGGATACCGAGGATCACAAAACGAGGTGTGAAGTAATCATGCAAATCACTTGGTACCCTTAAAGTTTATCACTCAATCGATGTGCCGGTAAACCACACACGCTCCATCGATACTATAATAAACCCTAAGTCACCCTTTACCTACCTTGTTAAGTCCAAGTTAGTGTGCCGGTTAACCACACACGCTCCACCAACGACTTAATCAAAGTGTACAGTGTAATTTCATGGAATAGCACCTTATTCACATTTTTCCTAAAGTAACTAAGATTGGGAATTTAATAAAACATTTAGTTACTTTATAATATTCATCATACTTTTAATGAGAATTTGTAAGTCCTTGTCTTACCCGTTCGGCTAACGACCCTCCACCGGTCAAGCAAGCGGTGGGTGAGAGTGGACACCCATTAAGTCACCATTTTAGAGGCAACAACCTTATACCCACCTTATAGACTGGCTTCGTGAATGAGGCGTACTAGCGGTAAGACGACTTTGTTCTTATACATATATATATATATATATATATATATATATATATATATATATATAATTATTAAATCATAATAATATAAGTATAAGGGTTGAATTTTAACTTTTAAAATTCTAGGGGTTGGAACTAAAGTTTTAACTTAACTTTACTTGTTCCAAAACTTGAGGGCAAGTTTTGTAATCTTTCAAAACTTTTCATTTCTTGTAACTTATGAGTTTAATAGAGTAATAAAATGAGGACTTTTCATTTTTCTAACTCTTGTGTTCTTTTAATGGTTTCATTTTTCTAACTCTTGTGTTCTTTTAATGGTTTTTAAAATGAGGACTACATTAAAACACATTATGATCAAGAATTAAACTACCACATAGGTTACAAATAATTCCTATGATCATCTAAACATCATAAGAACAAGAATATGAATATGAACACCTTCAAGAATCAAAATCACATTTAATCTTTGTAATTTTGATAACTAGTTATTGTAAATGAGTTAGAAAAGACATTACGCCTTCTAAAACAAGTTTTCAAGTACCAAAACAATTTAGGGTAATGTTTCTAATCCATTTCCAGCAACTGAAGTCGAAATTCTGCACTCTGTCGACCCTACTCGCCGAGTGCATAAACCTACTCGCCGAGTAGGTTGAAGATACAAGTGAACTCGACGAGTCCTCCCCATGGACTCACCGAGTCCATCAGTCAGACAGCAAGATTTTCGACGTTCTTCAACTTTTAAGCACAAATAACAAACAAACAAGCCTAGGCTCTGATACCACTTATGGGTTTTGAGCATTCTAACACTTCCTAAGTGTACATGCAACCCTAATAACCTTGGATCTATGTTTGTCTAATTATCATGCTAAGTTGAATTCCAAGGCTATATTCCTATCTAGCATACATGGGGAACAATTTTAACTTGAATAATAGATAGAATAACTTACCTTGTTGTTGCTTGTGTTCCTTGAAACCTTCTGAGCCTAGCACCCCAAGTGTGATGCCTCAAATGCTTCACACAACACCAAATGCTCTTGGAAAGACTCTTGAGATAATACACACTTCTTAAAATCGCCCAAGCCCTCTAGTTTCTTAGTATGTCCGATTTTGGTGGAGAATATGATTCTTATATAGTGTTGACACATCTAGGGTTACACCATGTAAACCCTAATGTGTCATGACTCTTCATTTCCATGACCCATGGGTTTGTAACTCCCATGGAGCATCCATGGAGCATCCTATGGGTAGAACCCAACTTGATAATCCATGGAGCCTCTTAGCCCACTATACAAGATATTGATGATTTACATAATCAACCCATATATTTAATTAGTTCTCTTTTGACCACTTAATTAATTCTAAATTAATTATTGATCAAACTAATCAAATAATATTATTAATATATTAGAACTTATAATATATTAATAATCTCCAAGTGTTATTTCTCTCATTTAGTCTATCCAATTGCATGGTGCCATGCAACCCAAATGGACCATGCCGGGTCGGGTCAAGTACATACCAGAAATAGTTATGGACTTAGACACCTTATCCAACAATAGCAACTTAGTATGTTCGTTCTGTTATAGTATCTTATTATGTTCTTTCTGTTATCGTGTATTGTATCTAGTATGAACTTAACCTCTAAACTATACCCCTTATAATTTACTAATGTTTTACTTGAACTATTATTGAAAAGACTCATTTTACTACTAAGTTATGCTTGTACTTTAAAAATGGAGTTTTGTTAAACTAAAAGGTAACATAACTTTAAAAGAGTTTTTGAAATGTTTTGATTGCTTATAAAAGACATAAGCAATCTTTTGAAAGATGTTTATAACAAACATTTACACAATTATCATTGTGTTCAACTTGTATTCCCCCCTTAAAACATTAAAAACAGTTAAAAGATTCATTACGGGGTATAAACTCACATGATGTGGGTGATTCAAACGAATATGCGTGTAAGGATGAGAAGTTCCACGAATGAAGTCCCAAGACTTAACAAGTCCTAAATGACATATAATGGCATATATTGACATAAATATAGTGTTTAGAAGCAACCAAATGCAAGGAGACACCTCACAGGACTAGGAAACACTTTGACCAAGTGTTGGAATCACATGTGATTCACTAAAAGGGAGTGAACAACCATTTTGAGAAATGTGCGGTCATGGGTTTGTGGCCAAGGAGTGTGCGGCCTCACACTCATGGTAATGAGTGCACAATAACATTTTCCAAGGGGAGGAAGGCTTGTGGTGTGACAACTCGAAATTTTCATTCGGTCAAACCCTAAAAGTCAATCACTTCATATTATAAGTCAAGTTCACTTTTACTTGTTTTTGGGAAAAATAAAGTTTGTTTGATTATTTTAATATTATTTTTAAATGAACGGGTGAATGAAAGTGCCGTCTCGGGTTTTGAATTTTAAAAACCGCAAACACCTCGAGTCTTAGAAGTTCCCGGCCAAACTATTTTGTTTGGGTCGAAAAATCATCCCAAAAATCCGTAGACTCATGCTTATCCATGAGTTTACTCCCTAAGTCTAGTCAATATGTGTTTACTCCCCAATTATCTAAAAGAGTAAACTCAAAATGAGTAAACTCAAGAAACACTCTCAAGTATCATCTTTGAATTAATTCAAGATCTTCAAACTTGTAAGTGTTCTAACCATTCCAAGTTGATACAACACTTAATCTAGTGTTTGTGCATCTATTCATCCACTCATTTTTGTGTTTTGATTAGATTTCCAAAAACACCAAGAACACACACTAAGTGTTCTTGGACTTTTAGCTAAATCCAAGCTTCCTTATAGTAAGTACTTCCATCCTTGAGTCTTATTAAGCTTGTATTACATATTAACATCAAAGAAAAGTCCCAAGAACACCAAGATCAAGGTATTCACGGTTTTGGGAGGCTCCCAAAACCGTAAACACCATTTATGGTGCAAAGTGATGCCTTAAGGTGCCTAGATGCTTCACCATGCCTTAGGGACATGCCTAGCTTCATCCTTGATGAGTTTATCACACAAAAAACACCAAATACTTACATTTTTATGTGTTTACGGTTTAGGGATCTCCCAAAACCGTAAACACCCCAAAAAGTGTATAAAAGTCCCATAAAAGTCCAATGGTTATTCCTTATGTCTAAATCTAACCTAGACTAATGGCATGATTGAGCTAAGGACTTGAAAACCCCCAAATACCAAGCTTATGGGTTTAAGGTAGTAAACTCATGACTTTAAGGTAGTAAACTCATGAGTTTAATGTAATAAACCCAAAGAGAAATGACCATGAGGCTGTAACCTCCTCAAAGGAGTGTAATGATGCCCTAATCTCTTCCAAAGGCCAAACCACCAAGTAGAAATGCTTCAAAGGACTTGCAAAACCTCAAACCAACTTATGGTAAAAAAGAGGGGAGTTTACGACCATAAACTCTTGAGTTTACGACCATAAACTCTTGAGTTTACGACCATAAACTCATTAAGTCAAAGTCATTAAAAACAATAAACTCCAAGGGAGTTTACCCTTAAACCCCAAACACTATAGCAAGGTCCTTTAGCACTTAGATGCAATCCTTATGACTTGTAGCACCTAAATAAGGTGTTTTACATGCCTTAGGATGTCTTAACTTTGTCAATTAGTGGTTTAAAGTCTAATTGGATACATATATGTGTGATTATATGTTAACTAGGATCATTGAGTGTGAACAAGTCTTCACTTGTCACCCAGCTACCCTACATCATTCAGTACATCCAAACCACCATCTTCAGGTGAGTTTATACCCCATAATCAATGTTTTAAATGATTTTAAATGCTTTAAATGGGGGGGGGGGGGGAATACAGGTAGAATGTAACGACCAAAAATTTCAACCAATTTAAAATTTTCGAAAACAACCCGAATCCATTAAAGCTATTACAAAAGGTTTTCAATACAATTTATTTTAAGTATTCCCAGAATCTCATCACAATATAAACACGAGGAGCGGTACGATCACGCCTTCGCCTTGCCACGGTCTCCTAAAGAACCTGAAAAACATTAAACCACAACTGTAAGCCCGAAAGCTTAGTGAGATATCCCCAAAATACCAACCACATATACCATACACGCATAACATGCCATACATATCCGATCACAGAACAACCATGCACTTCGGGTCTACTGTGGGTCTGGTCCGCCGCACCGGTCAACAGTCCACCTGGTCCACCCTCTGAATCTACTCATATACCTTGAGTGTACAGTGTGATTGGTCCGCCCGCACATGGGCCTTCAATCCACCTGGTCCACTCTCCAAATCTAACCACATACATCGAGTCTACAGTGTGATTGGTCCGCCCGCACCGGGCCTTCAATCCACCTGGTCCACTCTCTGAGTCTACAGTATGACTGGTCCGCCGCACCGGGCCTTCAGTCGGCCTGGTCCACTCTCCGAGCCTCGGCACGTCTGGTCCGCCCTCTTGGGGCCTACAGCCTATCCGGACCGCTCGCTGGGCCTTCGGGACAACCCGTCCGCCCTGGGTATCTTGGCCTACAGCACAAAGCAGGACCCGCCTCAACCCAATTCCAGTCCAAACAACAATGTGCACATAAACATACAATCATATAGCAAATTCACAGTCAACAAGCCTATCAAATAGATCACATAACATATCATCATCCTAACCGGGATACCGACCTAACCGGTCACTAGCATAGCATCACCCTACATCTCGAGATACCTATCTCAACCAGGTCTCTAACATATACCATCCTAGCTACCAGGATGCAACCATATCAAAGCAATAACATAACAACAATACCCGGATCTCAATCCGATAAGGGCCGGCCTTGGTGCCTTAGACCCTGTTGATATAGTGAGGATAACTCACCTAGAAACTGCCGACTGAACAGATAACCCAAGCTGCTCCGATCACTGATACGATCTCCACCACTGGACAACCACCAAAGCACTGAACTCAAAACAATATCCAACAATTACCAAAATGCCCCTGGAAACCACTGGTAAACCCTTGGTCAAAGTCAACCCCTGACTGACTCTACTCGCCGAGTCAACCCGATGACTCGTCGAGTCCCCATGCTCAGAAATTCCCCCAATCCGCGACTCAACTCGCCGAGTCACCCCGAGACTTGCCGAGTCCAACAACTCTGAGTCCACTCACACACAACTCACCGAGTCATCCCTTGAATCACCGATTCACGGCTCAACCAGAAAAGATTGGGACTCTTCGACAAGACTCGCCGTGTCCAAGAACAGACTCGTCGAGTCTGAGGCTATATTCAACCTACTCGCTGAGTTGTTCTTACAACTCGCCGAGTTCCAGACCATCTTCGTCCAGCTCGCCGAGGTTTTCTTCCAACTCATTGAGTTCCAGCTCATCTTCCAGCAACTCATCGAGTCTACCCATGTGACTCGCCGAGTACCACCGGTCTGAATCCATACAGAAGCATTCCAGGCCATGCAATTGATCCAAAACGTAGATCTAGCCTCCTATAACCCATCCATCACGTAAAGTGGCAAACTTTACGTGAATCCAAAGAGATCTAGGCCTTTTACACTTTAGGGCTAGGGTTTGGGACATGATGGCTTCACTAAACACTCAAACACAGGGACTTTAATGCACTCTAGACCTTCTCCCTACCAGATCTGAGGTAGCAACCTCAGATCTATCCTTCAATCCCAAGATACCACAAGCCAAACCTCTCACCCATTCCAAAAATGAAGAATCTATATGAGTAACAGCCTAAGAACGAGATAATACCTCAAAAGAACGCCCCAACAGCAAGGAAATTCGAATCCAAGCAAAGCCCCTTGCTCCAAGCCTCCTACCCTTCAAGATTTCCTCAACAGTTGCTTCTCCAAGATTCCAAATGCAACTTGATCCACTCACACACGAAGGTTAGGGTTTCTGGACTTGAGGAAGAGTAAAGAGGCTGGGGGAATGGATGTTATGATCTTTATATAGGGCTTAACCCCGAGAATTAGGGTTTTCTCCACTCAGCACCTACTCGCCGAGTCCAGCCGCTGACTCGCCGAGTCCGCCACTTAACACACGACCCTACTCGCCGAGTCCACCCATGGACTCGCCGAGTTCCCTTTTTCAATTTACTCTTTTAGCCCTTCAACTCTACTCTTGATATTTCGGGATGTTACAAAGAAAACAACATGTTATTAAATCAATCATATGTATTTATAACTGTGTTTTCATTCAGCAGATTTCACATATTACAAAATGTGATGCATGAAATGGTTTTATATCTTAAAAATACCTTGATAGCAAAAGTATTACGTTTGAAATGTTTATTTAAAATGACATCAATTCATTGTTAATTATTGTTCAAAAATCTTAGATGTATTAAAAAACCATTTTTACCTTCTTGAACAAAACTATATCTATACACTTATGTTATTTTATATGTATTGATGTTATAGTTTTCATCCTTCATTCAGTTTCCCACACTCTTGTGTAGCAAGGGTGTATAAACCTGTTTGGACAATCAATTACCTTCCAGTTAACTATTATAGGGATAGTTAGGATATACATCACATTATTCCTTTTACAAGGAATTACATCAAAGTCAGTTCATTCATGAGTCTATACTATACATTACATGTTACATGAATACGCTTACATAGATACGCTTACATGAATACGCTTACATATATATGCTTACATGAATACGCTTACATGAATACGCTTACATAGATACGCTTACATGAATACGCTTACATAGATACGCTTACATGAATACGCTTACATGAATTCCATACATGAGTACCTTAACGTAGATACATTTTCTTATATACATTTACATGGATACTTGTACCTCGATTCACTAGGATGATTTATTAGTACCTTCTGTGTAAATTGTCCTGCCTACCCCAGTTCAACGGGATGTCTAGACGGGACTAACCATTCCGAAACCCAGCTGTTAACACCAGTGGTTGATGAACATCTACGAATGCCTATGATTATTACTTATATTAGGAGTACCTTTACGGGACTAACCATTCCTTGGGCCTACTATTCGTTACAGAGGTTGATGATCATCTACGGATGCCTACGGTTAATACTTGTATTAGGAATACTTTTACGGGACAAACCCTTCCTCCCACCTGCTGTAGTTACAGAGGACAATTGAACAATCTACGGATGTTCAAAGGTTATACATTTCGCAAATCGCGATGTCGTGTTAATCCTAATACAAAAGGATAACACTTACATGATTATATTTTTCCTATTACTTTATTTTGTGATACATTCACATAAATGATGAGTTAGACTAAGTACTGTTTGTAATAGTCAAAAAGAAGGAAAAACTATCATTATCATAGCAAAACATTCGGGTCTTGGTAGAAGACTATTATATTCTTTTCCTATTTACTTTATTTTATGATACATTCACATAAACGATGAGTTAGACTAAGTACTGTTTGTAATAGTCAAAAAGAAGGAAAAACTATCATTGTCATAACAAAACATTCGGGTCTTGGTAGAAGACTACATTTCATACTAGTAGGAAACATGGGATTTTCTAGGGTTTTTCATACTTGTATCAACTGTTTCATTTAAAGATTTTCATGGTATTCATAACAACTTTCCAAAACAAGACAATGACACTTAAATACTTATGAATTCACCAGCTTTAGGCTGATACTCGCTTTCAAAATAACTTGTATTCTCAGGTCACTAGTTAGATAGGTATGATGGCCAGGTTTTCAGAAGACAGAGCACAGACAAGACTCATCTTTATTTTGATTATTCATTTTATTATTGTACATTATGAAAGAACACACATGTATTAAAACATTACTTTTAATGCAATGGATGATGTTGTTGCTTGTTTACTACTTCACATTGTTATGATACTTCACATGATGTCCTCCACCTTGAAAGTTTCCGCCGTTCTTGGTTTTGGGGTGTGATAGATTGGTATCAGAGCACTGTTTATAGTGAATTAAGTATATCAACCCATAAAAGATATACTAACTATAAATACATGGGATTAAAACACTATGTCTAAGAGTTACACTTTTAAATAATAAATTATTTAAGTAAGTATACGTGCCTGCATTATACTAAAATCAGTGTCACAATGACAAGAACAAAAGTATTACGATTTTTGAATATCACAAGTAAGCCTGGGGATATATGGTCAGTCTTGGGAATGGCATAGCCTGATCAACTATGCTGGTCCGAGGAGTGATTAGCATATGCCCAAGAATGGTTGTGATATGGCAACAAGTCTATAAACTTACTAACATTACCACAATGAGAACATTATAACAGAACCTAAGTCTAAAATACCATAGAGGTGTTTTGTGTTACTATAATTACTTATTTGAGAACTAAAAAGGGTCTTCATTTCTAAGTTGATCGTTGCTAAGTGGATACACTAAGGCTATATGTAACTAGGATGTTATAGACTTAGAATCGGTGAAATTTTTGCTTTACCCCTATTCCTTGTGAATTTGGAGTTAAGGTCACTTATTCGAAGGCCTATCCTGTGTTGATTACATATAACTGGTATGCACTTTACAAATAGCGATGTAACTAATGAAGATTTTCTAATAATTATCTAGATAGTTCGGCTAATGGTGGTTGTCGAGGCCAACACAAATAATAACCCTAAATATTACACACTAAAATAGTGTATAGTGGTAAAGGGATCGAATCCACGGAGAATGGTTCAATTTATAGCTCTATGAAAAATCTCTTTGTAAAAATACTTGTAAAATGACGATAAAAATAAAATGGGGGGTTTTGGTGTTTTGAAATACTTGAAACAAACTAGAATTAACTATGATTTAAAAAAGACAAATGCAACAAAAATAAGAGTTTGATGTAAAATCAATAAGGGAGAGATGGTTGACTTAATGTTTCCTCACTTTGACTTTTGATGAACACATCATTAGAATCCAATGGTGCAATACTTTAATTTAAATCCTTAATTTGGCTATGGTAATACAAGAAGCTTGAGATTACCTAGACTTTTCTTAATTGTTGAAATGGCTAGAGAAGCTCATAACAATTTCCTTAGTCAAAGTCACTAATTCCAAATAGCATGTAATTAGTGAAAGTGAACTAGCATTAAGAACCAAAAAGTCACCAAATCCAAGAGGAGTTAATTGCTTTCACTGCCATGTTGGAGAAAATGTTTTTTATGATTGTGTGAAGCAAAAACAACACAAAAATCATTTGTTGCTTGCTAATTTAAGGATCATTTACTTAATCAAGAAATTAGCCAACTAATCACCACAAACACATTTAAACTCATGAATAAAAACATACTAGTAGTGATAAAATGATAAAACACAAAACATTTCCATAAAGATTTAAGAATAAGTTCATGGATTCTTCAACATTCAACAAAAGTTCAAAGGATTCAACAAAAAGTCAACCAAGATTAGTTTAACCAAGCATGGATAAACTCAAAGAAACAAAGTTAGATGAAATTGTACCAAACATTTTACAATAATCAAGAGTTGAAATCAAGATGTTCTTGGGGTGTTCTTGGCCTTCAAAAGCACTCCAAACTCTAGAGAGAACAAGTCAAACTCGGACCTTCAAGATAAGGCTAAAGAGGCACACCAAACTTCCCAATATATAGCTCTTAGCAAAATCCCGAAATTGCCCTTGTCAGGAATCCACGCGGGCCATGGGGAATCTTACGCGGGCCACGGGCTCTGACAGGTAATTTTGGGCTTCTTGAAGTTTTGGGCCCCCACAGCTAATCCATTGGCCCAGTTCGAATCCAATCAACTCCTAGCTCACGTTTCTTCAATATTCCTTTAATTAAAGCCCAATTTGTCTATCCACATCACTCTAAACTTCCGTAAACTCCCAAATATTGATCTTGCACACTCAAGAATTCTCTCGCGCCCTTTCAAATTTAAAGTTCAACACTTCTGCGCCTTCAAGCAATCGACAAGCCTACTCCCTGGATCACCTCCAAAGCCATCAAGCATGATATCCCCACTGCGCTTCAAGTCCAAACGCCTTCCAAAAGATCCCGCACACCCCCGCTCCTCTAGTTTCCTTAAAATCTGCAATAATGCTCAAGAAACTAGAAAGTACCCGAAATGGTCATAAAAATAACAAAAAGGAAAATATGCATGGAAATTAACTAAAATGCGAATGGAATGCGCTAAAAAAAACTATAAAAATAAGTAAATAAAATGAAGCTATCAAATCACCCCAAGCTTAAAGCTTACTTGTCCTCATGTAAGACAAGACTAAAATGAACTTTGGACGAACTACCCTAGAAATAAAAAGAATGGATAGAACCATGGAACCTGCTCGATGTTAGTCAACATGGTCAGAATTGATCTCGCTGTTATCTCACAACTTTTTCATCCGATGACAATGGAACCATAAACCACAGCCAAGACAACTCCTTTAGGTGAGTAAGGAGGGATGAGCAATCGTAGCCTCAATGGAACATGCATACAATGAAGAACATCTGTAGTAGGGAGAAAGCAACTGGATGGGCTCGGGTGGAGCTCTTCTTTAAGTGCACACTTTGATCTCACGTCTGCTAGTTTCTCTCATGTGTAACTAGGTTTAATCGCTCGGGCACCGTTGTAGGAATCAGTTCACTTAGTGTTGGCCCAAACCTTTCGTAGTATCCGACTCGACAGTCTCCCTAACATCACCAATTTGCGAGAGAAAAAAACAACTCGATCTATATACAATAAAACATACCTATACAAATGAATATCAAACACCGGGTGACCAAGATGTTGGGAAATTTGTTCAATAATTGAACCGGCCACCTATCTAAGATAGTTGCAACTGAAAATTTGTATGCTTCTTTTTGCTCTTTTTTTTATGATACTTGAAGGTAATGTATTAACTATCGAAATTTTTAACAAGAAACCCTTTGACTCAAAATTTGGTTCCCAAAGGTGTGTAAGTGGAACCGAAATGGTAATGATATAATCCGAATGGCCTAAGTCTGAAAATGACTATGTGTGGAGCATAAAGATGTAATGTAAGCTCCTTTTCAAACATGTGGTTTTTCAAAGATAATGAAAATGTCCAAATGTGGACTAAAAGACTCTCTAAAATTCTAAGAAAATCGCAAAAAGATATGGTGATGTAAAGAGACCGGATATGGATTCTACTCGGGGACAAGAACCAATGCTTCATCCTAACAGTTCAAACATGATCAAGTGTGATCCTCTCAGCGGTAATGACCGCAAGGTTAAGAACATACATTTCTATAATATATCCTACAGTTGTTAGTATTGTATACATAATTTTTCATGAAACTACCTGGCCATGATCACTTACCCCTTTAAGCTACCAGCATCTGATCCCAAGTATGAAATCCCAAACTGCAGCTAGTGGTCCTGGTTCGATGGGTGAGGTAGCAACAAGATCCTGGACCAATAATGATACAATAACTGTGAACCTGTTCCATGGCATCCAAGAGAGGTGAGAATAAACAGACAACAAAAATGCAAGAATGTTAATGCCTTAAGCTCAATGTTATGCAAAAATAAAAAGTGGAAAAGAAGAAAATAAAATCTTTTTGAAATTTTATAAAATAAAAAATGAATGCAAATTAACTTAAACTAATATGTTATGTAACCTAACTAAAGAAAAATGCATGAAAAATTAAAAAGAAAGGGAAATGCCCCAGCCTAAGCTTAAGAACAATCATTGTCGTCAATGCTTAAGGAAAGGGCGGAAATGACCTAAATCGGAGGGTTGGGTAGAGCATAAGGGTTTGTAGAGGAGGGAAAATGGTGAATAATGGTGGTGGTCTCGCGGGATTCCGACCGATAGATCTCTGGGAAATCGAGTTTTTGTGTGGAGCGCGGGCGGGCCGCGGGCCGCGTAGAGGCCGCGTGTAACATTCTTCGTTTCCTCTTGAGTTCACAGAAGGTTCAGAAGAATTTTGGGTCAAAACACGCGGGCCGCGTAAAGGCCGCGTGAACTGAAGCTCAAAAAATGCTAAGTGTTGAAACCAGCCCCGCGGGCCACGTAGAACCCGCATGCTGGCCGCATGAGCTGAACAGGGCTAGAGGTGATTGTTTTACGCGGGCAAGGAATGGGCCGCACATAAGCCACACATGACCTTACGCGGGCCACGTGGATTTTCCCGCGGGCCGCGTGACTTCCTGCACCTTAAAATTTGAAATTTTTCAAAAAACTTGATTTTTGGCCTAAATGATTCCCGCAAAGTCCCGGTTTCAAAAACACAATAAAAGGTTTGGACCAAAGGTGAGAATAAAGCTTGAAATTATTAAAAAATGAACATTTTCAAAACAAAAAAAAATTCAAAATCATTTTATTCGGTTTATAAAAGACGAAAACACAATGCTTCCCAAAAATGCCCTTCTTTAACGTCTTTGGCGAGACGCCTCCAAACTTCACTTTAACATGTTGGGGCATCCAAATGGACGAGATCTTGGACATTTGAATCAAAACCTTCATAGAAAGGTTTCAACCGATGTCCATTAACATTGAAAATTTGCCCCGTGTCGACATTTTTTAGTTTCCACACCTCCATTGAGACTCTTTTCTTGTATTTGACTTTCTTTTTACGGGAGAACCATACCGGACTTAGACCTTTGATAATAGAAAGCATCCAACCATATTCTTTATTGTACTTTTTTAGTAAGGTGACCAACTCTTCCATCTTTGACATGGTGGTCAAGTTGGTGACCGGTTGGGCGTCTTCATTCTTGACATCCGACATACTTATCATTCCCGTCTCTTGTGGTTCATCTACCACTCGACCTCTCTTTTGTTAACACCGAACACTTCCTCTATAGTTTCAGTGACATCTTTCTCAATTTCTTCTTCCTCCTTGATAGCCTCTTCCACTTCTACTCCGTCTTCCTCTTCTCCACATAACACTCTTGGGCCATCAAAACTTTTCTCATCTTTCAAAGGAATGACACATGCGCTATGCCATGGGCTCTCTTCAGATTGTAATTTGTCTTGATATTCCATTATACTTACTGATTGAGCAATTTGTGTTATTTGTTGCTCTAAGCTTTTGAGGCTAGCTTGGGTTGTTTCTTGGAAAATTTGGGTAGATGTGGCAATGCTTTTCAGAATCTCTTCTAAGGACATGCTTGGCATTTTAGGTTGTTTAGAAGGTGGAGGATATGGATGTTGGAACTGTGGAGCTTGTTGGTATTGGTCACTTTTCCAACCTTGGTATGAGCTTTGGTATTGGTTGTATCCCCAAGCTTGGTTGTTGTCCCACCATTGATCATGTTGAGGTTGATCATAACTCCGTTGGTTTGACCAGTAGTAGCTTCCCTTCTCTTGCACTTCTTCCCATTCTCCTTGTAAATATGGACACATGTCGGATTAATGTCCATTTTGGGCACAAAAATCACAAAGAAGAGGTGTGGGCTGCACACTTTGGTCACTTTCAATGCTAGGATTGTTCATTCCCGAACCACACTTTTTTTCTTCAATTTTTGAGTTTTAAACTAGAGTACATGCACAATGAGATTTAGGCATAGAGAAACAAACTGATTAAATCAAAACCAATCCCCAGCAACGGCGCCAAAAATTTGATGGTTGTCGAGGCCAACACAAATAATAACCTTAAATATTACACACTAAAATAGTGTATAGTGGTAAAGGGATCGAATCCACGGAGATTGGTTCAATTTATAACTCTATGAAAAATCTCTTTGTAAAAATACTTGTAAAATGACGATAAAAATAAAATGGGGGGTTTTGGTGTTTTGAAATACTTGAAACAAACTAGAATTAACTATGATTTAAAAAGACAAATGCAACAAAAATAAGAGTTTGATGTAAAATCAATAAGGGAGAGATGGTTGACTTAAAGTTTCCTCACTTTGACTTTTGATGAACATATCATTAGAATCCAATGATGCAATACTTTAATTTAAATCCTTAATTTGGCTATGGTAATCCAAGAAGCTTGAGATTACCTAGACTTTTCTTAATTGTTGAAATGGCTAGAGAAGCTCATAACAATTTCCTTAGTCAAAGTCACTAATTCCAAATAGCGTGTGATTAGTGAAAGTCAACTAGCATTAAGAACCAAAAAGTCACCAAATCCAAGAGGAGTCAATTGCTTTCACTACCATGTTGGAGAAAATGTTTTTGATGATTGTGTGAAGCAAAAAAAGACAAAAATCATTTGTTGCTTGCTAATTTGAGGATCATTTACTTAATTAAGAAATTAGCCAACTAATCACCACAAACACATTTAAACTCATGAATAAAAACATACTAGTAGTGATACAATGATAAAACACAAAACATTTCCATAAAGATTTGAGAATAAGTTCATGGATTCTTCAACATTCAACAAAAGTTCAAATGATTCAACAAAAAGTCAACCAAGATTAGTTTAACCAAGCATGGCTAAACTCAAAGAAACAAAGTTAGATGAAATTGTACCAAACATTTTACAATAATCAAGAGGTGAAATCAACATGTTCTTGAGGTGTTCTTGGCCTTCAAAAGCACTCCAAACTCCAGAGAGAACAAGTCAAACTCGGACCTTCAAGATAAGGCTAAAGAGGCACACCAAACTTCCCAATATAGAGCTCTTAGCAAAATCCCGAAATTGCCTTTGTCAGCTAATCCATTGGCCCAGTTCGAATCCAAAAGATCTAGGAGTTTCAAATCCAATGAAAACTTAATTATGTTTTGTTTTTTATGGTGGAAATTTGTAAATCGTCATTTACCTACCTTCAACTATTTTATAACTTGGATTACGGCATCCCTCTTCCAATTATAAATAGGCTGTTGGGTCCTAGCCTTAATATTTCATTTTGGGTGTTATATTAAGGACTTTAAATCAAATAAACTTGAATATCTCCCAAAAGATGTCTAGTTTAAACATCTATGATCTTCCCAAATCTCTTGGAACTTTACTTCTTTCACCTCCTCCAATTATTCTCCCTAACCCACAAGTTCTTGAAAAGTTTAAGGTCACTCAAGCCCTATTGGCAAGGCAAGGTCTAGGTGTGATCACATCTTGGAGATGAAGTCACATATTGACCAGCCGGGAGAGTTGGGTGTCAATGTCTTAAGAAAGTTGGTGGTACAATCACTTTCTAAGTCACATACTGAGTTCCTTTAGGACTCCTATGAAACAGACGTTGACAAGACGCTTAATGATCTTATCTATTTGCTTGGTACTGCTGAATCAACGATGATTTGGAAAGCTAGTAAAGAAAATTTGATTAGAAGATCGACTTCCCAAAACTTTTTGGACATTGACAATCGTGACACAGGAAATCCAGAAAAGCATTCTCTTCCCAATGGAAAGGTATTGGCCTTGGTCAACTCGGTTGACCAAATGGTAAAGAGAAATGCTAAATTTGTGATAGTCCCATGTACCATTATCAAAGAGCCCATATGTTAAATTGCCAAAGGAAGGGGCTTTGGTTACGAAGCTGCCAAACTTACCTATGGATGGTAAAGTCAATGGGTTTGACTTTATTTCAGGTAAAGTCCATTTGTCTAACTCTGTTAAGTTTCTACTCTGAGATTCTTATTACATGATGTGACTGGGTCATATAGTGGTGTTTTAAGAATAAAAAAAAGTGAAGATGGAAGTATATGCTGATTCTGATCGAGAAGATGGATTTCGATCACATGGTTAATGATCAGAATTTTGAGCAGGTGCTTAAGAGTTATGATAAATTGCTTAGGAATAGAGAACAATAAGTTTTCATATACATTCGCATTTCAAGGATAAGTCTTTCCGCAAAGTTTTAATATAAAAGAAAAGTTTTTTTAATTTTATTTATTTTAAGTATCCTTACAATGGCATTTGTGAAAGAAATTGTTGTTTATATGATTCCATTGATGGAAATAATGGAAAATGGTTTTGATTCTTTCATTTGTGGTAGTGTCTAAATTTACCAAATAAAGAAAATTTCTCATCACCCAAGTTTCAATTGGACCGAAACTTGGAATCATGCAAGATGTATAGTATGATGAATGAGAACTTTCAAGCATTGGAAAATTAAGACTAATTACTTGTTCACATGGATGTGTGAGTCAAGTAAAGGACTAAGGGATCGAGTACACATTCATGTGCACTTGTCAAAGTCCACCACAAAAGATGGATAAGACTATTCGTCATGATTTACTAAGGCTTAGTAAATATGGTTATACTTACAAGCCTAAGTATAATTCTGAAGAATTGGAAAAGTCTCGATGTATGGCAGAACGAATATGAAGAATCAAATTAGGCAGAAGGATAAAAGTTTCTCAAATCTGAAAAGATGGGAGAGTACTTTAGTATCATGTTATATGATCATCTTAATGATTAAGAGACCTTATCACAATTCATCCTCTAAGTGCATTCTGATAGCTAAGAAGAGGAGCTGGGAATTGTTGAAGTAGTAAAATCAAGAAGATGAGTCATACTTCGTTCCAAAACAATTCTTAGAGTCATACTCCAAGATTGTAACGTGAGTGATATATCTTAAAGAAGGTTTATTAACACTAGTCAAATGTAAGAGTAAAAGTTTATCTACTCTTGTATATTTGAAATTGGTACGTTGTGATATTTTGGATAAAACAGAGACCAACTTAGACCAATTGTGTGAAGTGTTTGTCTTGATTAGAATCCACACTATCTCTTGGATGTTTGACAAGAGAGTCTTATATGTCAAGAGGATAGTGGGAGTCATAAAGGTCTTGAAAGTCTCAAGAACTAAATCAAGAATAAAACCTGAGGTTCTTCACTAGCACACAACTTGAGGTTTATAACCTATCGTGTTGACATATTTTGTGCCCATTCCAGTTAAAGTTGGCTCTGCATATGATTTCTTAGATTTCTCAGTTGGTTGCATAACAACTTGGAAGCAATGGCAGGCCCTATACTGCCAGGTGGCAAAAAGTTAAAATTGCATAAGTTCAGTCCATAGGTGTTTAGATTTGTCATTATCCGTGTCTTGTGACTATGGTTTTGACAAATTCATATGGGTAGGAACTCATACACCATAAAAATCTAAGTGTCATAAGGTTTCTCTCCGATTCATGAAAATGATGGTGAGGAAACACTTCCACTAAGTAGATTTGTAAGTAGATAGTAATCTTTGCATTCTCAAAGTTGATAGTAGGCACACTAACATGGACTTATGAGAAATAGAAAATGTCTAAACAATTAAGACTATGATAATGGAATCCCTTTTCATAGTTCTGAAATTGTTTAGACACACCTGTGAGCTATCTAAGATAAGGTGTATGATTTTGATAAAGTCTTATCAAAGAAATCTAGTTTCAGAAATCTGAACTTTGGTAAAAAAAAGTCAATAGCTGATTTCTGAGTACATGTCAAAGCTAGTGGGAGCATAAGTGTTATGCTAATAATCATCATGTTAGTGGGAGAATGATAATTATGATAATTATTGCAAGTTAGCAATGTTAATTATAGAAAACAAAAGTTTCATTTCGTGAGGTTGTAGGGGTTTAAAAAGTTGTTTTGCTATAATTAAGGGAGAGGAAATTATACTTCATTTCAATTATGAAAAGCTTAGAT
This sequence comes from Lactuca sativa, assembly GCF_002870075.4. Classification (NCBI taxonomy): domain Eukaryota; kingdom Viridiplantae; phylum Streptophyta; class Magnoliopsida; order Asterales; family Asteraceae; genus Lactuca; species Lactuca sativa. The sequence continues at coordinate 59,945,295 of NC_056627.2, read as the reverse complement.
TGAGTTTATAATCATTCTAAAGTGCTTATATTGAGATTTTAATCACCTTTAGTCAAGAATATATATATGAATTTCATGTTGGATTGGTTCAACTTAAGAAAATTCTATATATTGCGTTCTCAAAATTCGATTATGATTACGACATCCATTTTCATAGTAAAATTTTGAGAATATGGAAAACAAAAAATTATTATGGAAAAAGACTAGTCTAGAACCATGTATTTATGTGAAACATCATGAATCATGTCCCATTTACTTTGGGTACAAGATCGATTACTTGTGCTATAATATTTATTCTTTCTAAATTTTCGAAATTCCTTGGGGCATTAAGGAGGAAAATGTCTAGAATTGAATATGACTAAAGTGATTAAGCAATTGTCGAGGACAATCTAAGGTTTACGAAAGATTGGTTGCTCAAGGACAGTTGGAAGTATATTGTGAATTTTGGAAGAGCCATATTGACATAGTCTGAAAAGAGGCAACTCTTGTTCAGAAGTAGTAGTAAAATGGGAATATAGAGTTGTGTCTATAGATAGAAGCAATATGTGTAAGATTAGAAAGAACTTAGTGCAAAAAGGATGTTCAAAGCAATGCATACTTTGAACATAAGGCTTTGTGTCCATGGAGTAGGTCTTCATTGGAATACCCTATAATGGTTGTTGACAAGTCTTTGTGACTTTGTACACATTCATTGCAATAGGGTAGTGAATTTAAGTTTTAAGCCTAACAAAGATTTCGATTTGGGAGTGTGAAATTAGAATCATTGAAAGTTTGGTCAATTGGTTTATTTCACAAAGTAAGGATCATAGATAAACATAGAGTGCATACTTGGTGTATGGCAAAGCTATTATTTAGAAAAAACACATAATGTACAAACTTGGAGCATGGAACAACTAGTTTTTTTAATTCAAGTATAAAGTCGATAAAATCGTAACAATGAATAATGAGTAATCAATATGGTGATAAATAGAAGTGGTCTATTTATATTCATAGGGTTTGATACCATATTTGATTCATTTATTCTTGTGTTTCACTTTGCATGTTTTGACTTCCATAATAACTAGGTTATTCTTCCGGAATGACTAAATTATTTAAACCATCCACAGTCAGTCATATGTTGGAAGTAGATATGAATCAAGACTGTCATGGGTTGGATTATAGAGGTCCAAGTTGGTGGACAAAGTAGTGCTACAACACTTATGAGTGCTCATAAGTTCTGAGTATTGGATTCAACCCGCGCTCATTTGAATCACTTCATGGATTTTATCACGAGTGCTCATGAGACGATAATATATTATATTCATCAAACCTATAGATATGAGTTGCTACTATGAGTTCGTTATACATTGATTGCGCGAAACCGCATTGGTAACTCGACGTTATAAAACGTGTCTTTGTGTATGATTCAACAAGTAGCAGAACAAGCCATATGAGTCGAAGTTTATCCATTCCTTTTACCTTTGGAATAAAAGCGATATCCATGGGCCCCTCGATGATTTAGCGATGACCAAGAGTTTATACTTTTAAATAATAAAATATTTAACAAAGTATACGTGCCTGCATTCATACTAAAATCCGTGTTACAATGACAAGAACAAAAGTATTACGATTGTTGAATATCATAATTAAGCTTGGGGATGTATGGTCGCTCTTGGGAGTGGCATAGCCTGATCAACTATGCTGTTCCGAGGAGTGATTAGCACATGCACAAGAATGGTTGTGATGTGTCAATAAGTCTAAAAACTTATCAACACTACTACAATGAGAACATTATAACAGAGCTGTCACACCCCAAAACCGGAATGATGGAAACGTTCTGGGGTGGATGACGTCATGTCAAGTATCACAACACATGCATTATAGTAATCAAAGTACAACAAAACATTGCATTAATAGTAATAGTTTTACATGGTTACATTAATACATCAAAGTAATACAAGTAATAGAATAAATACAGCGTGGTACTAAGCTATCTTCATCAACAGCTCTGGGGATGTACCTGTCTAATGCTAACCTGAGAATACAAGTTATTTGAAAAGCGAGTATCAGAATTTTTACAAATGCTGGTGAGTTCATAAGTATTTAGTGACATTTATCCAAAAAACTTTGTAAAGTAGTAGTTTAAGTGTTTACTGCGTATTAGAGTTCTTTCCAGAAATCCTATATTTTCTTTAATCAAAACAGCCTTCTACCAAGACTGGTCAGTGTTATGTGGTAAAAAGTGGTTTTCCCTTAATTGCTATCATTATCAAAATACTGAATTTGATTATTAAAGAAAGCAAGAGACAACAGGGAAATAACATATGCCTCAGCAGTGAGGACTGCTGACTAAGGCAAAGGAATCATAGACACCAGGAGAGTATCGAATGAACGACACGCTTGGTTCAGTCTAACAAATAGAGACACATACCCCATAAGGTACCAACTGAAAGGTACAACTGGCAAGGTCCAAAACAGTGAATACAGACCGCAGACAATGTCAAATGAAAGATACGTCTAGCAAGGTCAAAATAGAGGAGACAGACCCCAGACAGTATCAAATGAAAGATACGTCTTGTAAGGTCAAAATAGTGTGACTCTGAAATTGAATTACCAGCATACAGTGTAAATTGATGGCGAAATACCGTTACCTTAAAGCCAATGAATTATAAGGTAAACCGGGATACTCATAACCATACTGACTAGTGTACCATATGCCCTACAAGCGTCTAAAATGTGACATTTGTCACCCCTTGGCTTGGTGGGCCGTGGACTGTAGCTAGCAGTTAGGGTGCGGGGGTGTCAATCCCGTATAGATCTATACACACAATGTCCGCTCTCCCTAGAGGAGACTTTGGTTACCAACTCGACGACGGAGAAGGCCGTGTCCTGAAGATGCATCCCAAATAGTGGGTTTCTAATGTAAGTGTTGAACTAGAGGTAGAGACTCTTAACTGAATTCACTGAAGTAAACACGTATGTCTATGCTTGTGTACATAATATATAACTAATGAATCAACGACCTTCGGATGGACATCCGATCCCACCAGACCACATCTCAACAAAGAAAAGGAAATAGGGCGGACAAGCCTTCCTAAGTCCTTCAATCATTATTTATATGCATCTATACAAGCACAGACATACATCTAACTAAGCTTAACTGTGTATCAAGTGGAATCTTATCGTGAAGTATAAGTGTACAGTGTGGAATACCCGACTTGTGAAGTATAAGTGTACAGAGGAACATCCGAGTCGTGAAGTATAAGCGTACAGAGGGGGGTAATCGAATCGTGAAGTATAAGTGTACCAAGTGTAAGTGTATCACGAAGTGGAGACGACGATAAGTGAAGTAAGAGCATCTGTCAAGTATAAGAGGCTACCAGTATAAGCGATATAGAGACAAAAATCCGGTATAAGTGTATCACGAAGGGAATGCGTTATCAAGTAGGAGTTTTAAATAAGTAAAAGCGAAGCAGCAGTAACAACAAGTAAAAGTATACGTTGTGAAAGAGAACTTTGATTAAAATCTTGTAAAACCTTTATTCTCGGGGAAAAATCATAATTTGTATTCTTTTGTAAAATATGTTTGTAAACCTTTGGAAATCTTTCTTAAATTAGTTTGAAAATGGAACTTTGATAAAGCAATAAAAGTAAGAACTTGATCAAGTGAAAACCCTTTTTGAAAGCCATTTATAGTGTCCTACTCGGTAAAACAGTGTATAGTGGTAAAATCTTGTGCAAGCGGGTTATCAATCACATGAAATTGATATGATAACTGGCATGTTTAACTTGTATTCCCCCCCCCCTATAAAACATGTGAAAACATTTAAAAGGTTCATTCAAGGGTATGAATTCACCTGATGTAATTATGTCCGACGAAGGTGTCGTTTGGGCGTTCGGTGTCACGCAAGGACTTGAACACACACAATGACCTATTTAACATATGATAACATATGTTCACATACAATTAGTATATTTAATACTAATTAAACAAGTATACGCACTCAAAGGAGCGGAAAACACTTTAGATAAGTGTTTGGGTGTCCCGGGTCGCGTCTAAAGGTGTGTATGGCTAAGGAATGGAGTTTAGTCTCCGAGAGTAAACCCTTAACACTTAGTTTACGGCCCAGGGACTACTCACCATGAGTTTACGGCCGTAAACTCATGGTGAGGGTATCTAGTGTGTTTTAAGGCTTCTACTTGTTCATGGAATTATTCTAAGTACTTTTCCAAAAAGGCATGAGTGGGTTTAAGGCTTCTAAGGGCATTATATTGGAGTTTACGGCCTAGGGAAAACTCCTAAGGGAGTTTACGGCCGTAAACTCTCATCCCTTGAGTTTGGTGAAGTTTCATGCCCTTATATCACTTTTAGCAATTTATTCAAGGCTATAGGGGTGTTTGGTGTTCCAAAAGGGGTCTCCTTTGGAGTTTATGGTCCAAATGACCAACCTTTGAGAGTTTACGGCCGTAAGCTCTATGTCTTGGCCGTGAACTCTGATACACCCACCAATCTTTGAGTTTATGCCCTTGTTTCAATCCTAGATTTTTATGGTAAATGTCTAAGGCCATTTGGGGGGTAAAAACCAACATTTGGGCATGTTTTGGGGTGTTTACGGTCTTGGTATAAACCTGGTCCGTAAACTCCTTTTTCCCCTTCATTTTGATGTGTTTAATTGATCCAAACCCCAAATACTAAGTCCCTAAATTATGTATGAAGCCTAAGGGTGTTTTAGGAGTGTGTTTGGGGCTTTTTGACATGGTTTAGAGGTGTTTATGGCCTAAGAAAGTGCTTGGGCCGTAAACTCTTTTTTATGTCCCAAAATAATTGTTTTAAATGTGCAAACACTCCTAGGCTAATTCCTCTATTTATTTCCAAGCCATTAGGGACAAGTTTGGGTCATTTTGGCCTTAAATAGGGTGTTTACGGCCTAAGGAGGATCTTAGGCCGTGAACTCCTTTTCATCAGCTTCTAAGTTCGATTTTTGGGCTATAAACACGAATCAATATGTTTAGAATAAGCTAGGGTAGGCAGACTTACAATTTGGAAGCGTTTGGTTGCGGATTCGAGGTGAAAACGAGTCTAGAGAGAGAGTATAGAGAGAGAGGGTGGAAAAGCTCCAAATGGAGTTTACTCCCTTTTATATATGGGTGGGAGTTGGAGCTCAGTGGAATTCTACCCGATACTGTCGTTATACGGGGCTTTTGGTCGCACCCGATTTAGTGGTCGTAATAATAAAAACTAACTTTTTGTAAATTACTTTGGAAATGTAATTTAAGTGTTTTCATTTACCTTATTACGACTATAACGACATAAAAACATAAACAAATAAAACATTTATTTATTTAACGACCTCTTATTAACGAAATCTTTATACAGCGGAATATTCCGTTAACGGTAACGGGGTAATGTAACGGAATAAACTTAGGGTTGTCTTATCATCCCTCCGTTAGAGGGAATTTCGTCCCGAAATTCAGGTCTAGGCAAGGAAGTAGGTATGAATGGCCATGTAGAGGTAAGCGAGTACTTCCTATACGGTTTGTCCTCGCATTCCCAAGTGATCTTTGGTCTGTGTTTGTCATTCCGACAGACCTTCACATACGGGATGCAGATTTCGTCTAGTGTAGCTAGTGGGTTCCAACTAGAATATATATGAAGTTGAGGTTCTCAATGGATTCTATCAAGATGAGTGAGGCACGAAGAGTGATGTCGGGAAATCACATATCAAGTCTAAGAAGTGGATCGATCGGGTGTGAATCTTGTGGTATATCCGAAGGTAGTGGCGGGCGGAAAAGGGTTGGACCGAGTCTCCATGAGGATTCTCATATGGTCCTAAGCTCTCAGAATGGTAGAGCCTTTCAGTACTTAGAACATAGTGTACTTCTATGGCAAGATCATCACTGGCGTGATCGCCACTCCGAAGTTCCTATCGTTCTCTCCCGTACTAGTAGTGTAGTCCTTCAGGTTGGTTCCTAGGAATCTCTAGTGATCTTTCGGTTTTGCGTTTCCTGTCAACTGACTGATAGAGACTTCCTAGATCGTCGAGTGGGTTGCGTGACTATGGTTATCGGTTTGCTGAAGAGTGTCTATCTCAAGCTTTTGCAAAATGGACATGCACTAACGAAGCTTGAGATGCGGAAACCCTAGAGGTCGGGAATATATGGTTTCACCAGACAAGTGTCGGACTGTCTCTGGAGGTGGTTCTACTATCTCAGCGTGAGATAGTATTCGTGGAACACCTAATAGTCCAATGAATCTCTAAGACCGTGGTTTATTCTAGCGTGGAAAGTGTATGCTCCTGCATAACCCTTCGACTAACACTAGGACTGGTTTCAAGTCTATAACCTCTTCGGGATCAGGGTCATGAGGCTTACGCAACTACTTTCGTTCTTTGATCAAGTATTGTTGGCTGCGAAGGTTATCCTATGGTTCTCGGTATTCTAGTGTTTACTTCGGAAAGTGTGATTCTTCGTCTACCAGGCGACGACGATTTCCTCCTTGCGAGAGGGTGGAGGATGATAAGCACTACTTGTCTATAACTGGGCGGAAAGGTGCCTGAGTAGTGCGAGCGTCTACTGCAACTACTCTTCCGAAGGTTCTGAGTTTCCTCGGTCTAGGTCGAATCTAGTGAGTATAGGGTCTCATCACTAGGAACTTTACTAGCTCAATCCGCAATGATTCTCTTGATTCCGGCTCCTACGTTATGGAATAGGGTGAAGGGCTTTTCTAAGAGGTTCGTGGTAGAGCTAATGCTTAGCCTAACTACAAATACCGGGTGTATGCAAGCAGTATATAATTGAGGTCGGCAGGATGTTCAGCTGTGCGACTCCACCCCAAACCCACAACCCAACGAGGAACAGAGAATAGGGAGGAAATACACACCTTAAATCTTTTTGATCTAAATTATATGCCACCTTTATGCATATACCTGGTTATAGTGGTCAGTCTCATGAGTTCTGTTCTCTGGGTTCACGAACCTGATGTGCGAGGTGCGAAGGGTCATTCTAGGGATTCTTTTGAGTATGCTCCGGATGGTTTTCGTCTTCTGGAGTATCTGCAGTGTCGTTCACTTCGGTGTTCATCTGACTACGAGGGTTCGGTCAACGGCGCATGGTACCCCCTCTTGGGTACTTCGGAAGGTTTGAGATAAGAGGGACGATTAACGGATCACATTAGGTTAGATTATTTGTGTTATGTTTAGGTTCGGAAGAACCTTTATTTGCCGACATGGCTACGGAGAAAGTTCTTTTTACACAACACTAAGGATGTACACACGGTTGCACGAAGTCAAACCGTGATCAATAGAGTCGTCGAAGTTGGCACACTCCGACATGATATAAAGTGAAGATCGATAGAGTCATGTGCCGAACAGGCACACAAGTTCTAGGCGTCTCGGGTTTCGTCCTATGTATCACTACCGCGGATACTTGGACCGATAGAGTCGACGTGGAACTATAGAGAGTTCTAAGTGTTTCCGAATAGAGTACCTTTTCATGAATGGATTCTCACAAGGCATTTCTATAATCGCCTCACATATACTAGTCATGTATATTTAAGGTGGGGAGGACTGTTGAGTGAGCGACCCCGCCCTAAATCCACAACCAAACGAGGAACAGGAAATGAGGCGGCATTCGCTCACTCTAGGTCTGTCCATCTTAAATATACATGGCCGTAACGTATATGTTTAGCCATTATAGTTTTACCTGATGAATTTTTAAAACTTATAACAGTGCTGCGACTTTCGCCTTACTGGGAAGAATTTACATTTTGAATTAATCTTTTAATGTATTTAGTTTAGTCATATGAGATCGAGAGACGTACCAAAATCTACCGAGTTCCTTGATGCTTCTCCCTAAGCATTAGAGTTACACTTCTCTTATGCCTTTGTCTTTCCCTTCGGTTGGGCAGTCCTTCTTGAGGTGTCCCGTTTCACCACATATACGACAAACTGGATTTGTCGTCACATTGGTGATTGATGCAATATGCTCCACCGGAGTTCTGCATATACGAGCCGTATGCCCCTTCATGTTGCACCTAGCACATAAGAGTTCCCGGCAGGCACCATGATGATGGTAGCTGCACTTGCTGCAGTGGGGAAGATCTCCTAGGTATGGTCTTCTTGGAGTCGGGAGGGAAGGATTGACAGGGGTATAGACTGCCTCAGCTCGTTGCCCTTCGGAAGGTCCTTGAGCCAAGGTACTTCCCTCCTCAATCTTGAGTTTTCTCTTTAGTGGGTTTGGGTGAGGTTCTTGGGTGGCTGAGTATGGAAGTGTTGGTTGCTGATGTCCATTGCCAGGATTGGAAATCCCGACATGGCCCTTGCTAACTTTGGCGGTGTTAGCATTCAGGTGAGTCATGACAGCTGCTACGGCTGCTGAGACTGCAGCTTGGAACGTAGCTTCATCGAATAAGAGAGTAGGTTTCTTGCTTGTGGATTGGTTACGCTTCTTCGGTGGCACGATTTTCCCACACAGAAAGGAATACAAGGTAATGAGAGACGATGGTTAACCCTGGATATTTCTGTCCTGAACGTATTAGGCATAAATTTTCCCGTGCCTCGGGTACTGGTCGTCTGAGTGTCGACCTACATCCCTATGATGTAGTCCTGGTAATCGATGTGGGTACATGAGTATCGGAAAAAAGGCCATAAGATGCGAGTCGTTCCTACTAAGTTACCTTTATATTGGGAAAGGTTTCACTCTCCGGCCTAGAGAGATTTTAGAACGGTTCGGAACGAAACTGCGGGAAGAGAGGCTCATAAGAGCAGATGGCTAAAATTCTCTCAATAGAGATGCGGGGATCTGCCCTAATCGTATATCTGGCAACGGGAATCGACGATTTACCTAACACATAGCGTCAGTAGTGTAACCACTAACTCACTAAATTGTATTATTTTATGGGTTTATTAGTTTGACGAACACGAGGAAAAGACAATTACCGGGTTCCATGTACTGGCTCCTTCGGTCTGCCTCGTATCTTTGACTGGAATCGGCGTTGGTTTCCTTCGGGTAGTTACTAAGGGTTCTTTTCTGGTGAGGACATATCGAATTTCTACTCCGCCTTCCTTCTGATTCCAACTCTGGGTGTCACCACTTCATGATGGATGACTGGGAATCTCCGAAGTTTAGGCGAATCTCTCACCGATGTCCCTAAAAGAATATAGGCACCTGGTGAATTCAATAGTCTCGACCCAGTTCATTCATTTCCGAACATGAAATCTTCTCAATGAACCTCATCGGGGTCGAAGTCAACTCTTCTGTCAAGCACCGAAGTTGATAGGGTTGTCTACAGGGTTCGTGCGAGAATGGAAATGTCTAAAGAATCCTAAGAGATTATTAACATTTCACTAGATGATCCATATCGAGTCCTGCTACGATTACACAGGGTATACAAATCATATATAGTTTAGATCCGATAGGCCTTGGAATATGTGATACTACTCTAGAACCACATCCCAACGAGGAAAAGGAAATAGGGCGAAACCACACATTCTTAGCCTATGGGATCCTTATTATATATAACCTTGGGAGTATACCCTCTGTAGTTGTAGGTATATCAATAAGGATCTTTTTAGTTCTTCACACAAGGTTAGTTATGGATTCTAAAATACCCCTATGGTATTTTAACTCTTGTTTGATTCTTATCTTCTGAGTTTCATTCTGGGATTGGTGTGGATCTTTTAGTGTTCTAAAATACTCCTATAGTATTTTAACTTTATGTTTGGCTCTAGCATTCCTAGTTGGTAAGTTTCAGACCTGCTGCACACCACTATCACTCTCGAGCACACGTTCATCGCATCTCGGATAAATGTAGTTGATCAGGTTACATTTATCCCAGCTTACGATTACATAACTTCCCAGCTTTGACGGCAATGCTCAACATCCGAAGACTTTTATTCTTGTTCTTCTTATGATACTTTTGTTCAAGTGTTTAGATTCTGGATGTTATTATACTTTGGTAAAATATGGTTATATTTTAAAGTATAATTCTTGGTCAGAGTGTTTTATCCCTTTGTGTTTATAGGTTGTATATCTTTTATGAATGGATATACTTAGCTCACTATAAACAATGCTCTGATACCAATCTGTCACACCCCAAAACCGGAACGGTGGAAACGTTCTGGGGTGGATGACGTCATGTCAAGTATCACAACACATGCATTATAGTAATCAAAGTACAACAAAACATTGGATTAATAGTAATAGTTTTACATGGTTACATTAATACATCAAAGTAATACAAGTAATAGAATAAATACAGCGTGGTACTAAGCTATCTTCATCAACAGCTCCGGGGTTGTACCTGTCTAATGCTAACCTGAGAATACAAGTTATTTGAAAAGCGAGTATCAGCATTTTTACAAATGTTGGTGAGTTCATAAGTATTTAGTGACATTTATCCAAAAAACTTTGTAAAGTAGTAGTTTAAGTGTTTACTGTGTATTAGAGTTCTTTCCAGAAATCCTATATTTTCTTTAATCAAACCAGCCTTCTACCAAGACTGGTCAGTGTTATGTGGTAAAAAGTGGTTTTCCCTTAATTGCTATCATTATCAAAATACTGAATTTGATTATTAAAGAAAGCAAGAGACAACAGGAAAATAACATATGCCTCAGCAGTGAGGACTGCTGTCTAAGGCAAAGGAATCATAGACTCCAGGAGAGTATCGAATTAACGACACGCCTGGTTCAGTCTAACAAATAGAGACACAGACCCCATAAGGTACCAACTGAAAGGTACAGTTGGCAAGGTCCAAAACAGTGAATACAGACCGCAGACAATATCAAATGAAAGATACGTCTAGCAAGGTCAAAACAGAGGAGACAGACCCCAGACAGTATCAAATGAAAGATACGTCTTGTAAGGTCAAAATAGTGTGACTCTGAAATTGAATTACCAGCATCCAGTGTAAATTGCTGGCGAAATACCGTTACCATAAAGCCAATGAATTATAAGGTAACCCGGGATACTCGTAACCATACTGACTAGAGTACCAGACGCCCTACAAGCGTCTAAAATGTGACATTTGTCACCCCTTGGCTTGGTGGGCCGTGGACTGTAGGTAGCAGTCAGGGTGCGGGGGTGTCAATCCCGTATAGATCTATACACATAATGTCCGCTCTCCCTACAGAAGACTCTGGTTACCAACTAGACGACGGAGAAGGCCGTGTCCTGAAGATGCATCCCAAATAGTGGGTAGAGACTTCCAAATAGTGGGTTTCTAATGTAAGTGCTGAACTAGAGGTAGAGACTCTTAACTGAATTGACTGAAGTAGACCCGTATGTCTATTCTTGTGTACATAATATATAACTAATGAATCAAGGACCTTCGGATGGACATCCGATCCCACCAGACCACATCTCAACGAAGAAAAGGAAATAGGGCGGACAAGCCTTCCTAAGTCCTTCAATCATTATTTATATGCATCTATACAAGCACAGACATACATCTAACTACGCTTGAGTGTGTATCAAGTGGAATCATATCGTGAAGTATAAGTGTACAGTGTGGAATACCCGACTTGTGAAGTATAAGTGTACAGAGGAACATCCGAGTCGTGAAGTATAAGCGTACATAGGGGGATAATCGAATCGTGAAGTATAAGTGTACCAAGTGTAAGTGTATCACGAAGTGGAGACGACGATAAGTGAAGTAAGAGCGTCTATCAAGTATAAGAGGCTACCAGTATAAGCGATATAGAGACAAAAATCCGGTATAAGTGTATCACGAAGGGAATGCGTTATCAAGTAGGAGTTTTAAATAAGTAAAAGCGAAGCAGCAGTAACAACAAGTAAAAGTATACGTTGTGAAAGAGAACTTTGATTAAAATCTTGTAAAACCTTTATTCTCGGGGAAAAATCGTAATTTGTATTCTTTTGTAAAATATGTTTGTAAACCTTTGGAAATCTTTCTTAAATTAGTTTGAAAATGGAACTTTGATAAAGCAATAAAAGTAAGAACTTGAACAAGTGAAAACCCTTTTTGAAAGCCATTTATAGTGTCCTACTCGGTAAAACAGTGTATAGTGGTAAAATATTGTGCATGCGGGTTATCAATCACATGAAATTGATATGATAACTGGCATGTTTAACTTGTATTCCCCCCCTATAAAACATGTGAAAACATGTAAAAAGGTTCATTCAGGGGTATGAACTCACCTAGTGTAAGTAGGTCCGACGAAGGTTCCGTTTGGGCGTTCGGTGTCACGTAAGGACTTGAACACACACAATGACCTATTTAACATATGATACAATATGTTCACATACAATTAGTATATTTAATATTAATTAAACAAGTATACGCACTCAAAGGAGCGGAAAACACTTTAAATAAGTGTTTGGGTGTCCCGGGTAGCGTCTAAAGGTGTGTATGGCTAAGGAATGGAGTTTACTCTCCGAGAGTAAACCCTTAACACTTATTTTACGGCCCAGGGACTACTCACCATGAGTTTACGGCCGTAAACTCATGGTGAGGGTATCTAGTGTGTTTTAAGGCTTCTACTTGTTCATGGAATTATTCTAAGTACTTTTCCAAAAAGGCATGAGTGGGTTTAAGGCTTCTAAGGGCATTATATTGGAGTTTACGGCCTAGGGAAAACTCCTAAGGGAGTTTACGGCCGTAAACTCTCATCCCTTGAGTTTGGTGAAGTTTCATGCCCTTATATCACTTTTAGCAATTTATTCAAGGCTATAGGGGTGTTTGGTGTTCCAAAAGGGGTCTCCTTTGGAGTTTATGGTCCAAATGACCAACCTTTGAGAGTTTACGGCCGTAAGCTCTATGTCTTGGCCGTGAACTCTGATACACCCACCAATCTTTGAGTTTATGCCCTTGTTTCAATCCTAGCTTTTTATGGTAAATGTCTAAGGACATTTGGGGGGTAAAAACCAACATTTGGGCATGTTTTGGGGTGTTTACGGTCTTGGTATAAACCTGGTCCGTAAACTCCTTTTTCCCCTTCATTTTGATGTGTTTAATTGATCCAAACCCCAAATACTAAGTCCCTAAATTATGTATGAAGCCTAAGGGTGTTTTAGGAGTGTGTTTGGGGCTTTTTGACATGGTTTAGAGGTGTTTACGGCCTAAGCAAGTGCTTGGGCCGTAAACTCTCTTTTATGTCCCAAAATGATTGTTTTAAATGTGCAAACACTCCTAGGCTAATTCCTCTATTTATTTCCAAGCCATTAGGGACAAGTTTGGGTCATTTTGGCCTTAAATAGGGTGTTTACGGCCTAAGGAGGATCTTAGGCCGTGAACTCCTTTTCATCAGCTTCTAAGTTCAATTTTTGGGCTATAAACACGAATCAATATGTTTAGAATAAGCTAGGGTAAGAGGACTTACAATTTGGAAGCGTTTGGTTGCGGATTCGGGGCGAAAACGAGTCTAAAGAGAGAGTATAGAGAGAGAGGGTGGAAAAGCTCCAAATGGAGTTTACTCCCCTTTATATATCGGTGGGAGTTGGAGCTCAGTGGAATTCTACCCAATATTGTCGTTATACGGGGCTTTTGGTCGCACCCGATTTAGTGGTCGTAATAATAAAAACTAACTTTTTCTAAATTACTTTGGAAATGTAATTTAAGTGTTTGCATTTACCTTATTACGACTATAACGACATAAAAACATAAACAAATAAAACATTTATTTATTTAACGACCTCTTATTAACGGAATCTTTATACAGTGGAATATTCTGTTAACGGTAACGGGGTAATGTAACGGAATAAATTTTGGGTTGTCACAAGAGCCTAGGTCTAAAATACCATAGGGGTGTTTTTTGTTACTAGAATTACTTACTTGAGAACTAAAAATGATCTGTGAAATTTTTGCTTTACCCCAGTTCCTTGTGAATTCGGAGTTAAGGTCACTTATTCGAAGGCCTATCCTGTTTTGATTACATATGACTGGTATGCACTTTACAAATAGTGATGTAACTAATGAAGATTTTCTATTAATTATCTAGATAGTTCGTCTAATAATTATTTCCTTACCCCAATTCTCGCGTAGATCACATGCCTCGACTCCATCCCCACGACAACATGTACCTGCCAAACGAAGTCATTGCTGGATGGTTTGGAGAAGAACCAGAGAATGATCACGTGATCCCTTTGAATGATCGCCCTAATGAAGACCTTTCGGATGGTGCTAACTCCGAACCCAAAGTTTAGAACCTACCCCAGATAGCTCCCATTGCAAATCCTAACCCTCGTCCGGCTTTCCATGGCCCGACGCCTCCTTGGGTCAAATGTTTGGAAGCATGGAGCGAAGATCAAGATCAACCTATGCCGTTTAATGGAGACCAAATCTTCTACAACGTAAATGAAGGGAGCACAACAGACAGAGTTCTACCAATCCTGATCCATAGAGTTGCCCGAAACGAAATTCAGAGCAGGACAACTCTACATCGTATCGCAGAAGTTGAAACCAATGGAGGAATGCATATCCTTCGCACCAATCACCTTGAGCATGCTCGGGATAGATCTGAGAGAGACCACTAAACCCTGTTGCAGGCATTAGCTGAAACCTGACCCAAAGTCATAGAGCTCCGAGTACGTCAGAGGGTATACGAAAGATATCTGCTTGATATGGGAAGTCAACTAGCTGAACAAAGGGTTCACCATAGGGGTGACCATCTCCAGTAGGAGATGTTGTACTTCCTTCCTTGTTTTAAAAGAACCATGTTCGTGTCTATGTTTTGTGTAACTCCTCCAATGTGACTACCTTGTATTGTAAGTACTTTAGTTAGGTCTTTATGATGTCAAATACTTTTTACTCCAGATGTGATGTGAGACCTACTACCAGGTCAATTTTTCCCAAACTTATTACATCTTAAACATCGATGATATTGACAGTCGACTAACTTCCATGTCATTCTTTTTTCAAATACTTTCGTCATACTTTCATAGGAGTCTATTTGAAACTCACTCTAGTAAAGCTATTGGACTAGAGTAACTGAGCTTAGGAATCATTCCCAATCCTCTTCCAAGGGTTGGATCATGTTATTCACCGACCAATGACACCCCGTCTTGAACATCAAACGTCTTGAGACCATTCTACAAACATACTTCTACCTCGTGCTAGGACTGCATCATAGGGATATAGGTCAAACCTTCGTGAACATAATTCTATTTCGTAT
The DNA here is from genome assembly GCF_002870075.4 of Lactuca sativa. Taxonomy (NCBI): domain Eukaryota; kingdom Viridiplantae; phylum Streptophyta; class Magnoliopsida; order Asterales; family Asteraceae; genus Lactuca; species Lactuca sativa. The sequence goes on along the minus strand of NC_056627.2, from coordinate 59,930,188 downwards.
TAGGACTACATCATGGGGATGTAGGTCAAACCGTCGAAAACATATTCGTACTCTTTACTTGAACGATCGAACTACATCTAGGTTCAACCATAATCGCTCACAAAATCCTTATCTTTCGTATTACAGAATCATGTTGTCGCCCGGAAACAGTCAGTCGAACAACGAAACCCCTTCCTTTCCTATGGACACCGCTACTTTCCAAGCCATAGTTACAGCTGTCGTGATGGCTGCCGTGACAGTTGTCCTTCCAAACTGAAACGCTATCAATGCAAGCAATGCTGACGATGGGGTTGAAAATTCCGATTGTTGTGCCGATCCGGGAATCCAACAAATAGTAACTCTCGCCAACACCCAGAACAACAACTCAGAGTTCAAGAAACGGAAGCGTCAAGCCCAAACAGAACACAAGCGATTTCAAAGGCTTGCCATACGACAACAACTAGTGGTGACTCCTGCCACCTCAGCACCGGTCAAGCGTTATGAGGGAACACTCCCGAAATGTAACAAGTGTACCTATCACACAAGGGAACTTGCCGAGTGTTTCAATGCATCACTTGCAACAAAACGAGGCACATTGCTCGTTTTTTGTAAAACCAACCCTATCAACGGAATCAGCCCAGCTTGCTATGGTTGTGGTGAAGCCGGGCACTACAAGAGGAATTGTCCAAAAATGAAGATCAACGAAAGCAACCGTGTCCACATAACTTCGACTCGACACTTCATTTCCACCACCAATGCTAGTACTAGCCAGATATGTCACCAATGCGGTGAGATTGGACACTTCAAGAAGGATTGTCCAATAACAAAGAACTCCGGCGCAGACGGGAAAATACTAAGGATCACTACCACAGGAGAGACTACCCCGGACGCTCGTTAAATTATCTAAGGCGTTCGTTGTAACAGACTCATAAAACATGTTTAAAACTAGTGCAACTTGAGTCTTATCTTTTGCGAGACCCCGTTAGTAAAGGGACCCTCGTGCTACGTATACTTGCGTTTTGTAGTATACCTTGTTCGTAGCAGCATTCCTATAGTTCCTCTAAAGTACTATAACTCTGTTAAAAGTTGCACTGTTGTGTTTTGTCTGTAATGCCTTATGTTCAAATCCAGTGTCTTTACTTTTAAGTATGTCCGATATTATTATACAACTAGATTCAATTCGATTCGCACAATACCAGTTTCGTACGTACATCTCCTTCTCTGAAATCGCCTTTCTAGCGGAGCCGTCATTCCTGAGCACCGGAGTACTCATGCAGGGAGTACCTCATGTTTCTTATCCTTTCCGAAGAAACCTCGGCAAACCTCCCCGAGGTACCACTCGTACAGTACGTCAAGTTCAATCCAAAGACCCATACGGTTGATCTATCACTAAAGAATGTATATAAAGGGATGGTATGTAATCAAGGTTCTGCAGGTTTAGAATTGATGATTTCACTTTAACTCTTTTCCTCGTTGGGATGTGAGGTTAAATGGGAAGCATTTATTCAACTACCTCTTGAATCTTAATTATATACGACTCGTATACACGAGACTGTGATCGATGAACCATGTATGAATTCTAATATGAACATTAGGACGGAGACTGCCCAAGACTACGAGTAAGCGCATCGTCATGTGACCAAACTTAGGACCCAGTGCGACTCCTGCAACCAGAATCGGCCCTGTAACTCACAAACCCAACCTACACCACGAGCTCTGTAACGTACATTTTACCCTTCACATCTCGAACTTGAAAACGTACCTTTCTGTGACATCCCCAAAATCTCGGCCAGAAAAGACCGATTTCATTTATGCTTTTTAAAATAATTTCAAAGTAAATCCTTTTGATTTAAAAGAGTTGCAGAATTTGTTCCCCAAAATAAAATATGATAAAATAATATTTATCAAATCATTTCATCAAGAGATGCATTTTCATTTTATAATCAAAACTCGGGATGTCATGTTCTGATACATACCATAAAGTATAAACGATTACATTACAAGTCATTCAGCAAATATATACATATACAGACTTGTAAACAAAACAATTTGATAATTCATCCATCTTATGCCTTTGCGCCACTTCCTATAATACAAATAAATTGAATGGTCGGGCTTGGGAACCTGGTGAGCATATAGGGTTTTCAACCCACAATAAATAATTATACTTAATTTCACCAACCAACAATAACCCGATTACCCGTTCCCGTTATCCTCACTTTATGTCCCTAAAACAACATTTATCTCAAGGGACCAAATCTAGGATTTTCATCGGGACGGACATTACTGCTAAGGGGTTTCATAAACAATAGATATCCTAAAGGCAACCATAAGGGGGATAGAGTACACCGGTGAACACATCGTTCACAACACATACAGGTTATGAATCTGCTAGCGTTCCACTGGACTGTCTAGAAAGAGTCCGTGGTCGTCATCCATACTCCGCTAGATGACTAGGTCAACATCAACAACATCGAGGCCTCTCGTCTGTTTATCACACATCAACTATCTACCAATGTTCTACCCAACATATTAGTAGATAAAAATATATATTTTTATACATAGTTTAAAACTTGTATAGCATGTTCAATTAATACATATTCCACATAACAGAAGAGGCACACACACATAACACGTATTTCATAGAGACTAAATCAGATCTATGAGATAGAACAAAGTGAATATACATTCACACATATAATCAACAAAATATACACGTAACACGTATTTTATATAAAATGCTTCATAATTATGCGTTAGAAGAAAGTAACCAGACACTCACTTGATCAGAAGATGATCGGACAGCACTACGACTTGCGGAAGTACTATTCTTCGGTAGATCTGGAAGATCTTCACAAAACCGGGCTTCTCGCGAGCAGAGCTTCGGCTCGGGAATTGCACTTCTCGGGATCTTCGGGGCTTCGGGGCTCGAGATTGATACCGGGGCTTCAGGATACTTCTGGCACGCAAAATGATGCAAAACGGGAGAAAAAGAAGAGAAATTGGCAAAAGAATTTGGCTGCCCTCGCATGACCTTTTATAGGAGGCTGAGGCCTCCCATGTACGCTGAGCGTAATGCCCTTACGTGGGGCGTACTCTTTCGAAGTCATCACTGCATGCGTCATCAGAGCTTCGATGTCATCGCTTATGAACCCGGAGCACTTGAGTGGTACGCTGGGCGTACAGCACTACGCTGGGCGTAGTGTGGATCGGAACGGTGACTCCTTCGGACATACATCCGAATTAAAGATTAAATAATAAATATTATTTATTTAAAAACTTCGGAAATTCATATCTTCTTCATACCAACTCCGTTTTGTACGTTCTTTATATCCACGCGTAGGTGAGACTAGGCTCTACAACTTTCGTTTAGACTCCATCGGCTAAGTTTGAATTTTTTTTATTATTTAATTTTAGTAGGCCGGGACAAGAAAACTCCGTTATAAATTCATAACTTCTTCATCCGACGTCCGTTTTCGCCTATCTTTTCATCGTTATACTAAAATTAACGAGATCTTCGATTCTCATTTAGATTGTTTCGGCTAAGAACCTCTCGGTCTCAAATCGAGTATTCGGGTTGCATACTGCTAAGGCGAAACTTCAGAAAATCATAACTTCCTCATACGAAGTCAGGTTTGGGCGTTCTTTTTATGCACGCTCTCGGTTTAACGAACTCTACAACATCTGTTTAGATCACTAGGGCTAAATATCATTCTAACGTAAATTCACTTTTTACGTCATTCAACGTTGCCGGATTCTGTCACGAAACTTCGACAGGTTATAACTTCTTCGTTATAACTCAGATTTCGGCATTCATTATATATTCGGAAAACTCATTTCAACTACTACAACATTATCCATAGATATCGAGCTTATCTATTATTTCATTTTGACGCTTATTTTATTCTTAATTCAATTAAGTCACACAACTAAGCACAAAACACATAATACTCAAATAATACATCTTTATTATTTCAAAATGGGTTACAAAGGTTAACCTAGACTAGTATATCAACAGTAATGACAAGCCCAGAAACACGGGTGTTACAATTCTCTCCACCTTAGAATGATTCTGTACCCGGAATCACACATCAACAAACAAATGCAGGTAGCGACTCATCATGTCACTTTCCGTCTCCTAGGTGAGATTTGGCCCATTCGTGTGTCTCCATCGGACAAGCACTAACTCGACCATCTTGCGTCGCAACTTCTTAGTCTTTTAGTCAAGGATTTCCTCTGCTTCTTCAATCAATCTTTTGTTCTCATCGATTCTCAACTCCGAAAGTGGAATCATGTCGAGAACTTCTCCCATGAACTTCCTCAAATAACACACATGGAAAGTGTTATGAATTCCATTCAGTTCTTCTGGTAGTTCGAGCTTGTGAGCTTGGTTCCTAATCCTCTAAAGAACTTTAAATGGTCCAATAAACCTTGGACTTAATTTTCCCCTTTAAATGTAAGCTTGGTTACCAAATCTTATAAGTGCCTTCCACGACGAGAGTTTAAGCAAAACCGAATCTCCAACTTCAAAAGTCATTGGTCTTCGCTTGTTGTCAGCATAGCTCTTTTGACGATCCTGAGCTGCTAACATTCTTTCCCTAATTATTTTCAACTTTTCAGCACTTTTGTCCGTACAAATATTGATAAGGTGCCATCTTTATGCTCGAGTGGAAACTATTATTGTAGGAAAATTCTACCAAAGGTAAATGTTCGTCCCAATTACCTTGGAATTCCAGGGTACATGCTCTCAGTATATCTTCAAGTGTTTGTATCGTCCGTTCGCTTTGACCATCAGTATGTGGATGGTAAGTTGTACTCAAACACAACTTGGTACCCAATTCCTCTTGTAGACTTTTACAAAATCGTGAGGTGAAACGGCTGTCACGATCTGACACAATCGTTAACGGAACACTGTGAATCCTCACAATTTCCTTCATGTAAGAATTTGCAAGCTTTTCCATAGACCATTTTTCCTTGGCTGCTATGAAATGCGCACTCTTAGTGAATTAATCAACGACCCCCCAAATCATGTCATGACCACTTTTTGTTCTAGGCAGTTTAGTGACAAAATCCATAACAGTGTCTTCCCACTTATCCATAGGAACAGGTAAAGGTTCTAAACTCCCGTACGGTTTCTGATGTTATGTCTTTACTCTCGCACAAGTCACACACTCAGCCAGATACTTTGCAACATCAAGCTTCATCGTCGGGCACTAGTAGTAAGGTTTCAGGTCCCTATACATTTTAGTGCTACTAGGATGAATCGAGTACATGGTTTTGTGAGCTTCTTCCATCAGAAGATCTCTGACTCCTCCTGTCTTAGGTATCCAAATCCGATCTTGGAACACCTTCGGTCCATGACTGTTTACACCGAACACCAACATTTTGCCCAAACATTCCTCCTTTCGTTCATTCTTCTCAGAAGCTTCTTCTTGAGCTTTCTTTATACTTTCCACAATTTTCAAGACAACTTCTATTCTTAACGATCTTGGCCTCTTCCTTTCAAGATTGACTTTCCGACTGAGAGCATCAACGACAACATTGGCTTTACCGGGGTGGTAAAGTATCTCAAAATCGTAGTCCTTAAGTAATTCTAGCCAGCGTCGTTGCCTCATATTCAAGTCTTTCTGATTAAAGAGATATTGGAGACTCTTATGATCAGTGAAAAATTTGCACTTGGTGCCATAGAGGTAATGCCTCCATATCTTTAGAGAGAAAACTACCGCCGCCAACTCCAAATCATGAGTCGGGTAGTTCTTTTCATGCTCTTTCAATTGTCGAGACACATATGCGATCACCTTATCTCTTTGGGTCAAAACACGATCCAATCCAACCCCAGACGCATCGCTATAAACAGCAAAGTCTTCAACTCCATTGAGTAGAGAAAGTATCGGTGCCTCGCATAGTTTCTTCTTTAGCTTCTTGAATGCTTCTTTATGCTTATCATTCCAAGAATAAGTAGCTCCTTTGTGGGTCAAAGTTGTTAATGGAGTAGAGATCGAAGAAAAGCCTTGGATAAACCTTTGGTAATATCCAGCTAATCCCAAAAAGCGATCTCTATGGGACTTTTCGGTTGTTCCCACTTCATCACAGCTTCGATCTTTGCTGGATCAACCATTATCCCTTCTTGGCTGACCACGTGACCTAAGAATTGGACTTCTCGAATCCAAAAATCACATTTGGAGTACTTTGCATACAGCTTCTCCTTCTTCAATACTTCTAACACTTCTCGCAAGTGTTTGCCATGCTCCTCTTGGCTTTTCGAGTAAATCAAAATGTCATCTATGAACATTATCACAGATTTATCTAGGAACGGATTAGAAACCTTGTTCATTAAATCCATGAATGCTGCTGGAGCATTGGTTAGTCCAAACGACATAACCAAAAACTCGTAGTGCCCATTTGGTGTTCTGATTGCAGTCTTCTCTATATCATGCTCTCTTACTTTCAGCTGATGATATCCTGACCTAAGATCGATCTTTGAAAAATAACTTGAACCTTGCAGTTGATCGAACGGGTCATCAATCCTCGGCAATGGATATCTATTCTTTATTGTTGCCTTGTTCAGCTCTCTGTAATCGATGCACATTCTCATACTTCCATCTTTCTTCTTCACGAATAACACCGGAGCTCCCGAGTGTGATGAACTAGGTCTAGTGAAACCTTTGTCCAATAACTCCTGAAGTTGCATCATCAGCTCCTTCATCTCTGTTGGTGCTAATCGGTAAGGTGCTTTTGCTATCGGTGTCATCCCTGGTAACAAGTCTATTCTAAACTCCGCTTGTCTATCAGGCGGTAATCCGGGAAGATCTTCGGGAAATACTTCCGGATAATCACATACGACAGGAATGCTCCGCATCGCCTTTTTCTCCTTCTTAGCATCTATCACAAATGCTAGATACGACGGACATCCTTTGGCCAAACACTTTATGGCTTTCATCAATGAAATGATTCCAAAATTTACTCTGCATTTATCTCCATACACCATAAACGACTCTTTCCTAGGTGGGTTTACTTTGACTATCTTTTTCTTGCACAATATCTCGACGTCATTGGCGCTAAGCCAATCCATTCCAAGCACGATGTTGAAACCGTTAAGTTCGATAGGCAATAATGTTGGATTAATGTCTAAGTCCATAATTATAATTGGTAAGACTTGACCCGACCCGGCATGGTCCATTTGGGTTGTATGGCATCATGCACTTGGATAGACTATAATGAGAGAAATAAGACACTTATCGTTATTAATATATTATAAGTTCTAGTATATTAATAATAAGAATAATAATATTATTTAATTAGTATTGATCAAGAATTAATCTAGGATTAATTAAGTGATCAAAAGAAGACTAATTAAATATATGGGTTGATTGTGTAAATCATCCATACTTGTATAGTAGGCTAATGCTCCATGGATAATCAAGTTGGGCTAAAACCCATAGGATGGTCCATGGATGCTCCATGGTGTATTTGAACCCATGGATCCAAGGAAATGGAAATTCATGACAATTATGATTTACCCTAATTGTAACACTATATAAAGATCTTATTCTTGACAAAAATCGACCACTAGAGTGTGTAAAAAGAAGGGCTAGCCGATTTATTGAGTTGTGGATTTCTCTCAAATTATTCCAAGTGTATTTGGTGTTGTGTGAACCATTTGAGGTGTCACACTTGGGGCACTAGGCACTCAAGCTTCATGAAGACATTCTACATCAAAGAGGTATGTATTATATCTTGTTATATTCATTATTTTATATGCTAGATTAGGATAATACCTTGGAAGTTCTTATTTGCATGTATAATAGAGAAAACATAGATCCAAGGTATTTAGGGTTGCATAGGAGTGTTAGAATGCTCATAACCCAACAGTGGTATCAGAGCCTAGGCTTGTTTTCAATTATACTTGATGCAAATTGCTAAAAAATGCTGAAAAACTCGATTTTCTGACTTTCTGGGCACTGGACTCGCCGAGATCCACTGATGAACTCGTCGAGTCCATGAGTAAAATCATCCTACTCGTCGAGTAGGTTCATGCACTCGACGAGTAGGAGCCCCAGACATCATATTTTCGAGGTTTTTGGCTAGAAATGGACTAGGAACATTACCCTAAGTTGTTTTTGAACTTATAAACTTGTTTTTGATGTGGTAATGTTCATGCTAATCCAATTTCAAATATATTTGTCAATAGATTCATGTTTTGAATTAGTTTAGTGATTTGGCTAATTACATGAAAAAGTTTGATTTGAATTATCTTGTTCTTATAAGTTGCTTAGATTAATAGAAAGTTGAGTGAAATAGTTGTTTTCAATCCAAATTAATCTAAGAGGTGATTCTAAAATGTGTTTTTGTAACTTGTCCTCAAGTTATATGAAAAGTCACATTTAAGTTTCATAAAACTCATAAAAGTTGGCAATGGTTACAAAAGATGAAGAGTCTTGTCCTTAAGTTATGGAGGTTCAAGAGTCACTTCATTAATAAATAAATAAATAAAGTGTAACCTTAATTAATTCCATAAGTTTAACAAGGTAGGTAAAGGGTAACTTAATGTTTATCATAGTATCGATGGAGCGTGTGTGGTTAACCGGCACATCGAGTGAGGGGTAAACACTTAAGGGTACCAAGTAATTTGCATGGTTACTTCACACCTTGTTTTATGATCCTCGGCATCCCAGTCACAAAGCCTGAAGGGCACACTCGAGATTGAAACATGCCATTGAACAGTTCAATGAATCTCAAAGATCTAGGAGTTTCAAAACCAATTAAAACCTAATAATACATTTCGTTTATCTTGGTGGAAATTGGTGAATCGTCATTCACCTAGCTTCAAATATTTTATTGCTTGGATTACGGCATACCTCTTCTAAGTTATAAAATAGTTTGTTGGGTCCTAGCCTTAATATTTCATATTGGGTGTCATATTAAGGACTTAAAATCAACTATCTTGAATATCTCCCAAAAAGATGTCTGGTTTAGACATTTATGATCTTCCCAAATCTCTTGAAACAAACTTTCCTAATGAAGATGATGTCCCATGGATATCATACTTCTTCACCTCTTCAAATTATTCTCCCTAACCCACAAGTTCTTGAAAAGTTTAAGGTCACTCAGGCCCTGTTGGCAAGGCAAGGTCTAGGTGTGGTCACATCTTGGAGATGTAGTCACATATTGACAAGCTGGGAGAGTTGGGTGTCAAAGTCTTGAGAAAGTTGGTGTTTCAATCACTTTCTAAGTCACATAGTGAGTTCCTTTGGGACACATATGAAACAGACTATGACAAGACACTTAATGATCTTATCTATTTGTTAAGATAAACTTCCTTAAAACTTGATGGACATTGACAATAGTGACATAGGAAATCCAGAAAAACATTCTCTTCCCAATGGAAAGGGATCAGCCATAGTCAACTCGGTTGACCAAATGGTAAAGAGAAAAGCTAAGTCTGTGATAGTACCGTGTACCATTATCAAAGGGTCCATATGTTTATATTGCCAAAGAAAGGGGCATTTGTTGCGAAGCTGCCAAATTTACCTAAGGATGTTAAAGTCAATAAGTTTGACTCTACTTCAGGTAAAGTCCACTATCTAACTCTGCTAAGTTTCTAATCTGAGATTCTTGATACATGATGTGACTAGGTCACATGGTGATGTTTTAAGAATCAAAGAAAAGTGAAGAAACTTAAAGAAAGAATATGCTGAATCTGATGGCGTAGATGGATTTCTATCGCATAGTTTGAAGATCGGATTCTTGAGCTACTTCTTAGGAGTTATGAGATATTGCTTAGGAATAGATAAAAACAAGTTTTCATATGGATTGTAAGGATAAGTTTTTCCGCATAGTTTTAAAATAAAGGAAATTTTTGATTTTATTTGTTTTAAAATATCCTTACAATGGCATTTGAGGAAGAATTGTTACTTATATAATTCCATTAATAGCAAGAGTGGAAATATGAAATTGATTCTTTCATTTGTGGTAATGTCTAAATTTACCAAATAAGGAAAGATTCTCATCACCCAAGTTTCAATTGGACCAGAACTTGGAATCATGCAAGTTGTATAGCATGATGAATGAGAACTTTCAAGTATTGGAAAAATTAAGACTAATTACTCGGTCACATGGATGTGTGACTCAAGTAAAGGACTAAGGGATCGAGTACACATTCTTGTGCACTGATTAAGTCCACCACAAAAGATCGATAAGATTATTCGTCATAATTTACTAAAGCTTAGTAAATATGGTTATACTTACAGGCTAAAGTATAATTCTGAGACATTGGAAAAGTTTCAATGTAAGGTAGAGCGAATAAGAAGAATCAACTTAGGCAGAAGGATAAATGTTTCTCAAATCTGAAAAGATGGGAGAGTACTTTAGTATCAGTTTTGTGATCATCTTAATGATTAAGAAACCATAGCACAATTAGTTCTCTAAGGAAATCTTAGTGCATTCTTATGACTAAGAAGAGGGATCTTGAATTGTTGAAATGGTTAAATCAAGAAGATGAGTCATACTTTGTTCCAATACAAGCCTTAGAGACATACTCCAAGATTGTAACTTGAGTGACATGTCTTAAAGAAGGTTTAAAACACTTGTCAAATGTAAGAGTAAAAGTTTTCTACTCATGTACATTTGAAATTGGTATGTTGTGATGTTTTGGATAAAACAAAGACCAACTTAGGCCAATTGTGTGAAGTGTTTGTCTTGGTTAGAATCCACACCATCTCTTGGATGTTTGATAAGGGAGTCTTATAGGTCAAGAGGACAGTGGGAGTTTTAAAGGTCTTGAAAGTCTCAAGAACTAATCAAGAGTAAAACCTGAAGTTCTTCACTAGCACACGACTTGAGGTTTATAACCTATCGTGTTGACATATTCTGTGCCCATTCCAGTTAAAGTTGGCTTTGCATATGAGTTCTTAGAGTTCTCAATTAGTTGCACAACAACTTGGAAGCAATGGCAGGCTCTTGAGCTGCCAGGTGGCAAGAAATTAAGATTGAGTTCAATCCATATGAGTGTGGATTTGTCATTATCCTTGTCTTGTGTCTATGGTTTTGACAATTCACATGGATAAGAACACATACAACATTAAATCTAAGTGTCATAAGGTTTCTCTCCGATTCATGAAAATGATGGTGAGGAAACACTTGCACTAAGTAGATTTTAGCTTAGATAGCAATTGTGATATTTGCATTCTCAAAGTCGTTAGTGGAGCGTGTGTGGTTTACCGGCACACTAACCTGGACTTGTGAGAAGTGGCAAAAAGGTCTAACCATTATGATTACGACATCCCTCTTCATAATTGTTTAGACACAGAAGTGTGCTATCTAAGGGAAGCTCTATGATTTTGATAAAGGTTTATCAAAACAATCTAGTATCATAAATCTGAACTTTGGTAAGAAAGTCAGCTGATTTCTGAGTACAAGTCAAAGCTAGTGGGAGCATAAGTGTTATCCTAATAATCATCATGTTAGTGGGAGCATGATAATTATGATAAGTATTGCAAGTTAGCAATGTTAATTATAGAAAACAAAAGTTTCAATTGGGAAAGAGTTGTTTTGCTATAATTAAGGGAGAGGAAATTATACTTCATCTCAAATCTATAAGCTTAGATCGTGAGGTTTTAATCATTTAGTCAAGGATATACATGAATTTCATGTTGGAATGGCTCAACATAAGGAAATTTTGTATATGAGTCCATTATTTGCGTTCTAAAATTCGATTATGATTACGGCATCCCTTTTTATAATCTGAATTATGAGAACTTGGCAAATTGAAATGGACATATTATAGCAAAAGATTGGTTTACTCTTTATGTGAGACATCATGAATCGTGTCTCATATGCTTCGGATAGAGGATCGATTACATGTGCTATATTCATCCTTTCTAAAATTTTCCAAATGCCTGGGGCATTAAGAAGGGAAAAGGTTTAGAACTGGATATGACTAAAAGGATTAAACAATTATCGAGGAAAATCTAAGGTTTACCAAAGATTGGGTGCTCAAGGACAGTTGGAAGTATAGTGATAATTCTGGAAGGGCCATATTCACATAGTCTGTAAGGAGGCAACTCTTGTTCAGAAGTGATAGTCAAAATGGAATCTGGAAATGTTTCAAAGTTAGAATTTTCAGTGTGTTTAAGATTAGGAAACTTAATGTAAGAAGGATGTTTCCAAGGAGCTGATCTCCTTTGGAATACTCTGTAATGATTTTTGTCAAGTCTTTCTGACTTTGTGCATAATCGTTACAAGAGGATCAATGCATATAAGTTTAGAATCTGACAGATTCCAGTAAATGGCATGAATTTGGAATTCTTGCATTTGCAGTAAGGATTTGGGAGTGTGAAAAGAGAATCATTGAAGTTATGTTCAATTGATCTAGTTCACAAAGTAAAGATCATAGACAAACATAGTATGCATACTTGGTGTGTGGCATGACTAGTGTTTAGAAAACATAGTGTACATGCTTGGAGCATGGGACAACTATTGTTTTAAATTCAAGAATAAAGTTGATAGTTGAAACAGTATACAATGAATAATGTGTAATCATATGGTGATAAATAAAAGGTGTTTTATTTATGTTCATAGGTTTTGATACCATATTGGATTCAATTATTATTATGTTTCACTTTTCATGTTTTGACTTCCCGAATAAACTAGGTTATTCTTCCGGAATGACTAAGCTATTCAAACCATCCACAGTCGGTCATATGTTGGAAGTAGATATGAATTAAGACTATCATGGGTTGGCTTGTAGAGGTGTAAGGTGTTGGACAAAGGGCTACAACACTCATGAGTGCTCATAAGTTCTGAGTATTGGATACAACACGCGCTCATTGGAATCACTTCATGGATTTTATCACGAGTGATCATGAGACGATAATATCTTATATTCTTCAAACCTAGAGATATGAGTTGTTACTATGAGTTGGTTGTACATTGATTGCACGAAAATGCATTTGGTAACTCGGTGCTATAAAACGTGTCTTTGTGTATGATTCAACAAGTAGTAGAATAAGCCATATGAGTCGAAGTTTATCCATTCCTTTTACCTTCGGGATAAAAGCGATATCTGTGGGCCCCTCGATGATTTGATGATGACAAATGGAAGTGCTCGGCCGGGCTAGGACTGATTTGATTTGTTCAATTAGTCAGTCGTCATAAATCGGAAATCGGGAAACAAAAAATGGACAGAGAGAATGATTATAATCCATGTCTCAGTCCATATGATATCTAGAATGGAGGAATATATGATCCCTTATCTAATGCACAAGTCATTAACAAAGGTCAGAGTTCATCGACAAGGTCAGAGTTCGACATAAGCTTTTGAGAGCTACGATTGCCAGTCGGTTCCTGAAGTCATACGCAATAATAGTTTTAGACTTATCCAAGTGGGAGACTGTTGGATTAATTTCTAAGTCCATAACTATAATTGGTAGCTACGATTGCCAGTCGGTTCCTGAAGTCATACGCAATAATAGTTTTAGACTTATCCAAGTGGGAGACTGTTGGATTAATTTCTAAGTCCATAACTATAATTGGTAAGACTTGACCCGACCCGGCATGGTCCATTTGGGTTGCATGGCATCATGCAATTGGATAGACTATAATGAGAGAAATAAGACACTTATGATTATTAATATATTATAAGTTCTAGTATATTAATAATAAGAATAATAAGATTATTTAATTAGTATTGATCAAGAATTAATCTAGGATTAATTAAGTGATCAAAAGAAGACTAATTAAATATATGGGTTGATTGTGTAAATCATCCATACTTGTATAGTGGGCTAATGCTCCATGGATAATCAAGTTGGGCTAAAACCCATAGGATGGTCCATGGATGCTCAATGGTGTATTTGAACCCATGGATCCAAGGAAATGGAAAGTCATGACAATTAGGGTTTACCCTAATTGTAACACTATATACAGATCTTATTCTTGACAAAAATCGGCCACTGGAGTGTGTAAAAAGAAGGGCTAGCCGATTTCATGAGTTGTGGATTTCTCTCAAGTTATTCCAAGTGTATTTGGTGTTGTGTGAACCATTTGAGGTGTCACACTTGGGGCACTAGGCACTCAAGCTTCATGAAGACATTCTACATCAAAGAGGTATGTATTCTATCTTGTTATATTCATTATTTTATATGCTAGATTAGGATAATACCTTGGAAGTTCTTATTTGCATGTATAATAGAGAAAACATAGATCCAAGGTATTTAGGGTTGCATGTACGCTTAGGAGTGTTAGAATGCTCATAACCCAACAAATAATTCCTCGTGAAACTTATTCCCGTTCAAGTCAATTAAGATGTTTTTCATACGATAGCTAACTAGGTAAAAACTTGCCACTAGCAACTTCGACTAATAAAGCATTATCTAGTCTATCGACAGGCAAAGCTAGTTTTCTACCAAATTCATACGATATAAAGGAGTAGTTGGCTCCAGAATCAAATAAAATTTGGGCTGGCAATTTGTTTATGAGAAAGGTACCTGAAGCGACATCAGCTTCATCTTTAGCAGCTTCCAGTGTCATCTGGAATGCTCTCACCTTCAGCTTTGGCGGAATGGTGGGTCTTGCTACCTCCTTCTTTTTCGGGCAGTCCCTCGACATGTGTCCCTCCTCACCACAACCATATCAAACTTTCTTAGTGAGGGTGCATTCGTTGGCATAGTGACCTGACTTTCCACATTTAAAACATGTGGCCACTACCTCACATTTTCCATGATGCTTATTCTTACATTTTTCGCACCATTTCGCTTCCCCTCCTCCTCCTCTCGAACTATACTTCGAGAACTAGTTTTTCTTGTTGGCCCCTAAAGAACCATCGAATTTCCTCTTTTCACCAACCTCTTACCTCTCCAGACCCTTTTCCTTCTGCTGGGCCTCCACATTCTTAGCTGCTCGAACAACTGTTTTCAGAGTGGTCGCCATCTTGACTGTCGGGCCAAAGTCGGCAGGCAGTCCATTAGCGAACCTCTCTATCTTGGAGAGTTCCGTTGGCACTAGGTATGGAAATAACTTCATTTTCTCAGTGAATGCAGTAGCATAGTCATCTATGCTCATCCTCCCCTTCTTCAAGTTTTGGAACTCATTGTTCAGATCAATCAGATCTATCTCTGAACAATACTGCACCCTTAACTGTTCTAAGAACTCCTCCCATGACATTTTTAGGGCTTCTCCTCGTGGCATAGTATCTACCAACAACTTCCACCAACTCAAGACTCCAGTCTTCAGTTGTCTAACTGGAAAGACAGTCTTCTGTTTGTTGCTACAGTCGCAACTTTCAAATACCATCTCCATTTCGGAGATCCAATCCATAATCTCAATAGGCTTCGGGCTTCCAGAAAGACTTGGCAGCTTGGCGCCCAAGAAATTTTTGTACATTCGCCCATCCTTGTTGTTTCTCCTTTCTGGGTCGTTCCTTTGTTCTCCTTGAGTCCCAACTTGACTCATAATGCGACTATTGTTCCCTTCCTCCGATTTCTCGGGAATCAACTCAGGTTCCTCGATGGGTATGATAGGTTTGTCCCTATTATCATGCAACATCTGTCGCATTTCATCCCTTAGATCCTCATTCACGATAGATATTCTAATAATCCTTATTACTTCAAAACGTTTACATGCTAGCTCTAATGCCGTAGACATACGCTTAGAATCCTAAACACATAAGGTTTCCAGATCTGGTCGGCAACAGACCATAGACCCGAACAATTAATATCATATATGGCAACATATAACATTTAGCACATAAAAGCATTTTAGGCAACTTTCCTAAAATAAACTAGTGCTTGTGTTTGAAATATAGTAGACACACATCTAACAATCTCCACTTAGCATTCTAAGTTTAAGTGTAGAAATCCTATAAATTCCTAGTTCGCTCAAACTAATGCTCTGATACCAACTGTGACATCCGCAAAATCTCGGCCAGAAAAGACCGATTTCATTTATGCTTTTTAAAATAATTTTAGAGTAAATCCTTTTGAGTTAAAAGAGTTGCGGAATTTGTTCCCCAAAATAAAATATGATAAAATAATATTTATCAAAGCATTTCATCAAGAGATGCATTTTCATTTTATAATCAAAACTCGGGATGTCATGTTCCGATACAGACCATAAAGCATAAACGATTACATTACAAGTCATTCAAAAAATATATACATATACAGACTTCTAAACAAAACAACTTGATGATTCATCCATCTTATGCCCTTGCGCCACTTCCTGTAATACAAATAAACTGAGTGGGTCAGGCTTGGGAGCCTGGTGAGCATATAGGGTTTTCAGCCCACAATAAATAATTATATTTAATTTCACCAACCAACAATAACCCGATTACCCATTCCCGTTATCCTCACTTTATGTCCCTAAAACAACATCAATCTTAAGGGACCAAATCTAGGATTTTCATCGGGACGAACATTACTGCTAAGGGGTTTCCTCAACAATAAATATCCTAAAGGCAACCATGAGGGGGATAGAGTACACCGGTGAACACATTGTTCACAACACCTACAGGTTATGAACCTGCTAGCGTTCCACTAGACTGTCTAGAAAGAGTCTGTGTTCGTCATCCATACTCTGCTAGATGACTAGGTCAACATCAACAGCATCGAGGCCTCTCGTCTATTTAGCACACATCAACTATCTACCAATGTTCTACCCAACATATTAGTAGATAAAAATATATATTTTTATACATAGTTTAAAACTTGTATAGCATGTTCAATCAATACATCTTCCACATAACAGATGAGGCACACACACATAACACGTATTTCATAGAGAATAAATCAAATCTATGAGATAGAACAAAGTGAATATACATTCACACATATAATCAACAAAATATACACGTAACACGTATTTTATATAAAATACTTCATAATTATGCGTTAGAAGAAAGTAACCACACACTCACTTGATCAGAAGATGATCGGACAGCACTACGACTTGCAGAAGTAGTATTCTTCGGTAGATCTCGAAGATCTTCACAAAAACCGGGCTTCTCGCGAGCAGAGCTTTGGCTTGGGAATTGCACTTCTCGGGATCTTCGGGGCTTCGGAACTTGCTTCGGGGCTCGGAATTGATACCGGGGCTTCGAGATACTTCTGGCACGTAAAACGATGCAAAATGAGAGAAAGAGAAGAGAAATTGGCAAAAGAATTTGGCTACCCTCGCATGCCCTTTTATAGGAGGCTGAGGCCTCGCATGTACGGTCCAAGAAGATCTTGGGCCGTAAACTCCTTTTTCTTGTGATTCTTGAGTGTTTTCAATGATATGTAAACATGTATTAAGCTTTAAAGCACTCTAGGGTAGAAGTACTTAAAATTTGGGACGAAAGATTGAAGATCCTTGGGAGAGAATCAGGTTTTTCTCTAGTTGAAAATGGAACAAATGACTAAAAATGGCTAAGGGCCATATATATACCCCATGGGGTTTACGACTGGAAACTCCATGTTTGGGTCGTAAACTCCAATTTCTTGGAGTTTTGATACAACTATGATGTACAATATGGCCTAGATTATACATCCTATGATTACCACTTGAAGGATTAGGGACCTTAATCTTCAAGTTTTAAAGGGTTGAATAAAGGTTTACGGCCCAATATCTTCTTAGGCCGTAAACTCCCTCAAATGGTGCAAAGTGTGCCCTAAAAACCCTTTTAACCCTTGGATAGTAGCCTAGAACGTTACAACATTGATCTAAGGACCTCAAAATTCGATATGGTACTTCTTACCATGAGTTTACGACCGTAAACTCATGGGGAAGTGGTCCCTGGACCGTAAACACATGCTAGGGTCACTTTAGGACCTTAACCCCACCCAAACACTTGTTTAAGCTTTGGAGCACTTAACTACTTAATCCCTTAGAGTTTTAAGCCTCTTTTCGGTGACCAATTGTGGGTTTATGGCCAGGAGTAAACTCCCATGGGCCGTAAACTCCAACTAACATGGTCATTGGACCATAAACTCCCGTATGAGGCCTTGCACTCCTTTGTTGCAACCCGATAGCCTCCTAACACTTTTACCAAAGTGTTTTCCTCACATTAGGATGTTTATACATATTTAATTAGTGTTATAATCACTAATTGTTTATATACATATGTCTTCATATGTTATTAGGCTCATTGTGTGTGTCTAAGTCTTCACTTGACACCAAGCACTTATCCGACACTTCCATCCGATCCACTCGCTGAAGGTGAGTTCATACCCCTTAATTAACCTTTTAAATGTTTTTAAACGTTTATAAATGCTTTATGGGAGGGAATACAAGTTGAATCATGTTTAGTTATTATATCGATCACATTTGATTAATAACTAGCATGCAAATGGACTTACTATACGTTAACTGTTTTACCAAATAGATTTCTTCAAATGACTTTCTTAAACATTTTTACATGTTTAAAACTCTTTACCAAATTGTCTTACATACTGTAAGTTTCCTTTCAAACTCGGTTACTAATGTGTTTTCAAACAAAGGTTTTCTTTATACTTAAACTGCCTTATCAAACATCATTCTTTCAAATCGTTTTATAAACTGACATCAAGTCACCGTTTCTTAGTATTAAACTTTCCAAAGGTTTTTATAAAACTTCATTTATGCTTTTATTTTGTAAAATGCATGCCTTAAAATGTATAGTTATATAAATAATGTTTAAAGGACTTAGGACGATCAGCTTGCTTTATTTCCTTTTCCTCGTTGGGATGTGGCCTTAGGGCATCGGTTTCTCGTCCGAATACCGTCTAAATATTAATTATATATCATGTATACATATATAGGTATAAAGGTTCCATTAGTCAATTCAGTACCTTTGGGTAGCAAAGGTATACTTCCGGATATACTCGTACAATACTAGTAGCTATAATAGGTGTAGTTAGGAGATACTATTTACCATTCCAAGTACAAGATTTAGTTCATTCATGAGTCTATACAATACATTACATGTTACATGAATACGTTTACATAGATACGCTTACATGAATATGTTTACATAGATACGCTTACATGAATACGTTTACATAGATACACTTACATGAATACGTTCACATAGATACACTTACATGAATCCTCTTACATGGATACTTTTACCTAGATACTATATGATGAGATACTATTACATATTATACATGTAGATTAGATCTATCTATCCTAGTACAAAAGGATACTTTGCGGGACTAACCATTCCAATAACCCCTATTAGCTACAGACACTACTAGAAAAATAGCCTTTTACGACGCGCGAACCATGACACGCAGTGATTTATGATACGCAAAGGTGAGTGTCTAAAAAATAATGTCATCTCTTCCAAAATTTAAAGGATTTCAGACGCGCATTTTTGCGTGCCCTAAAATTAGTGTCTAAACAAAAAAAAAACACGGAGGGCACCTGCGTGTCGTCTACGACCGTCGCTTTATAAATTTTAATAGAACGCGCGCGTTCCATCCGGGGAAAATGAAATCCCAAAAACTTAAAATCCCCGTCTTCCTTTTTTTTCTCCCTCCACTTTAATTTCCCTAGTAGCTAGGGCTTTTTTTTCAAGAACTTGCCCCGATTATGCCCTCCTGTACTGCTCATTCTCTCTTCAACTTCCCTTTCTCTCCTTCTCACTTCGACAAACCTTTTCTCTTCTTCTTGGTTCTCGACGTCGACAGCTTCTCCCACCTCCGACGTTTCTCTTGGTGTTGGCGCCTCCCACCTCTGACCTTCGTCTAGCCCCACCCCACCGTCCAACGCTTTCCAGCGTCACCCAGCCGATGGAGCCCCTCATCTCCGGCAATCTCACCTCGCCTGCCCTTGCCAGCAACATTAGGTCCGGTGACCTAGACTGAGAAAACTCAGAGCCTTCGGAGGAGTGGTGGCACTACTCAAATCCCAGCGACGGAAGGAAACTCTCTATCACAGCAACAGAAAGTCGGAGACTGGAATGGGAGAAAGAGAAATAGAAATCAAGAAATCGACTTATACAGTAAATGGGGAAGAATCGATGATGCACGCAACATGTTTGATAAAATGCCTCATCCGCCATGGTCTTAATCTACAAGTCTCTCTCTCTCACTCTCTCTCTCTCTCTCTCTCTCTCTCTTTCTGTCTACCCCATACTGCTCGACAACCACCCAGGCACCCACCACCCTTTGTCTTCTCTCTGGTTCACCACACTTCTCCTTCCTATGTTTGTTAGATTCGTCATCTGATTGGCGAGTGTTCTGTAAAAAATGACTTTTCCGTTTCATATTTTATGGATACCTTAATCTTCCATGATGATTATGAATGTAGTCATAGAGTACTCGCTCCACTATCATTTTCAATCATTTTAGGGCATGGAGAGGTAATTTTCTAGTCGGGGAGGGTTTCAATTATATATCTACTATATCTATTTCTAACTTTTTTTCAGATGATCGTTATGATTTAGGTTTCATTTTAGGGGCTTGCAGATGTTATCACTTGTTGGATCAAAAATAACCGACGGTGCTGATGAGGTACTTATTGTCTCTTTGTTTCTCTTTAATTTGAGGCAAATTAGGACTCACAATCATGTTGTTTCTCCTGGAAAGTATGTGAATAAGTGGATAACCAGCGCAACCCCTTTCCAAGGTATGACCCATTTTTATTAACTGTTGTTTTGCAAAAATGATGTTAAAGAATATTTTTATGTGTGGTTAAGAAACCCAAGAAGTGATTATCCCTGAAACCAAGTATGTGTGTTTTTTGTATCTGTCTCATATTTACATCTTTTAATTTTTTCAGATGAAGGAGTAGTAAATACTAAATACTTTTGAGCAAGCCAATGTTTAGGTATATCATATGTGTATCACGTGCACCAGGATGCATCAATGATTCTCTGTTAACTAGATTACAGTTTGTGGAGGGACTTGAAAGCTTTTTCTTTGTGTCAAGGTGGCCATTCATGTCCCAATAGCCATCATAAAGGTAAGCTTGTATCTATATAGATTATATAAAAAAAATTTATAACCATATTGATTACATGTTTTTGTGTCAAGGTGGCCATTCATGTGCATACCACAGGCTATCTTAGCAATGGATTTCATCTGTCAAGCCAAGTCTGGAATGGGGAAAACTGATGTTTTTGTTCTCACTACACTACAGTAAATGGATCCTATAGTAGGTCAAGTTGCTGCACTTGTCCTTTGCCACACCAGAGAACTAGCTTATCATGTCAGATTTTCATTTGTAACCCTCCAACAATTTGAAAATGTTAATTTTCACCCATGTCTTACTCTTTGTGTCTTGGGTGAGATTTGTTGCAGAGGCGTTGGTTAAATTGACGACTCTCTTGATGAGGCGTTGGTTAAATTGACAAAGGAGGTAGAGTTTCCTTTTTTTCATTATGTTATACATTTTGGATGATAAATGTCTATATTACCCTTTGATCTCATATGCTTTTTGTGGTGCAGTGTGAAAATTATGGTCAAAAGTGTATGTTGTCTGACCTAAAAGCAGAACTAGAAGCATTAAGACAAAGGCACTCCGATGTACTGTAGTTGATGGGTGAAAGAGATGAGGAGGTAAAATTACCTTTTCACCCTTGATTGATTAAGGGTAGTTTTGGTATTTTCATATAACTAGTACCATCTTGGTAGTTATATCTTATTTTGTTTGTTTACTTATTTTATTATCACTAGTTTGTTTTATCTTAGTAACAAACAGAATAACTGACTGGTTTCATGGTAATATTGCTTCTATGTTGTTGGGAGAGCTTTGTGCTAATATTGTGGACCGGAAGGAGATGTACAGAGAACAAGTACACATGCTTTTAAATAAGTTAACAGAATATATATTTTATAAATTTAGTAAAATGAAATTGATAAAAAAAATATACTTTTTAAAAATCAATAGCTACATAATAGTTTGGTGGCTAAATTCAAAAAAAATGAGTATACATTGTTTTTTTCCTGTATATAACCTTTCCAAAATGAGGTAAACCAAATAAAATAATGTTTTTTTAACCATCATAAAACATATAAGTGTTCGATCACTACACAAAATACCTAAGTGGCTAAAACAATAAAAAATGAAGAATCTCTATTATGTTTATGTTATTAAATGTTTGTATCTGCAGATTGCTGCTTCAGGGTAGTTTCTTACAAGTGAATTTCAATCAAGGGTACATGGTGTAGTATATGGTGGGTAATACATTATAACATTAAGATTTTTTTTTTATGTTTATTTCAGTCTTCTTAATGCATATATGTATAAATACTTGAAAGATTTGACACACTAAATTATTAACCAGAAAACATAAGAAAATTGGATAAAAATATCTCACAATATGACACTTACATTTGTAATTCTGATCATTCTTGTGATACGAACTTTTAAAATGATTTGTAGTTGAATACAACTTTTCTATAACATTTCTAAAGTCCTATAGAAAAGAAATCAATTTGTGTATCTTAATGCACCATATAAGTAGCAAATATTACATGGTGATTGGAGACAAAATCGACACGTGTGGATTTATATAAAAAATGTTAAAAACTAATCATTTTTTGTTTTAAAAATTCATATTTACGGACCTTCTGTCACCTTATCAGTCCAACTGGTGGTATTTTCCCTGAAACAGGAACAACATCATTTTGTCCTCAATTCCCATTTCCCCCTGCTCCTCTACTAATGATGCAAGAATGGTTCCAGAGTCTTATTAGTTAACTTTTTCAATGTGAGTTGATGCATCTTTAGCCTTACTTATAGTTCTGACTTCTGACTTCACTTATATACCTCTATGTGGTGTTTATAGAGAATTATCCATATGCTCACACAAATTTCTGTAGCTGATTACACATTAATTTAATTATGCAGGTTTTGAAGTTTTTGATGGAAAAGAATAGTGTTAATGCTCTTCATAGAAAAGTATGTTGGTATTTTAGGAAATTTGGCTAATAATTTAGTTAATTATATAAAAAATGTTGAAATGTTACATTTGTCTACTATTGGAATGATTATTTGTATGACATTAACTTTTGTGCAATGTATTGTATTTTTTGTATATGGTATTTTATTTTCTATTATGAGACATGATATGCAAATTTAATTTGAAATTCAGTAAACCTATAAATAATTTTTTTTTTAAAATAAATTAAAATTACGATATGCAAAAATGTGTGTCGTCTTCATTTATGACATGGCCTTTCTTGACAGGGGCTTCCTTGATACGCAATGCGTGTCATAAACACGCGCGTCGTAAGGTTACGACACACAAATGCGTGTCGTCTTCCTTTATGACAGGGCCTTTCTTGATACGCATTGCATGTCGTAAACGCGCGTCGTAAATGAGCGTCGTAAATGTGCGTCGTCAAAAGCGCGTCGTCTCTATTTATGATAGGGCCTTCCTTGACGCGCATTTGCGCGTCGTCTGAGCCCTTTACAACGCGCAATGAGCGTCCTAAAAGGCTGTTTTTCTAGTAGTGAGAGGTAGATGCACATCTACGGATGTCTACGGTTGATACCATTATAGGTATACTTTAAGGGAGTCACTATTCCTAAACCCAGCTGTTAGCAACAGAGGTAAATGTACATCTACGTATGTCTATGGTTAATACCATTCGGTAATTTCTATGCTGTATTTATCCTAGTACAAAAGGATAATACTTAAGTTATTAGCTCATTTCCTTTACTTTGTGATAAATTCAAATAAACGACCAGGTAGACTAATACTTATATAGTTATATTATTACCTTTATTTTGTGACACTTTTACATAATTGATGAGGTAGACTATAGTTTTATAATAATAGTTAAAAAGGGAAAAACTGTCACATTTACAGTGATGCTTACTGCCAAAACATTCGGGTCTTGGTAGAAGACTACTTTCAAAACAGTCTAGTATTGGTAGAAGACTACTTTCAAAATAGTTAGGTCTTGGTAGAAGACTACTCTTTATACTAATAGAATTCATAGGGATTTGCTAGGGTGTTCAAACACTTTCAACTAGTTTCAAACAGTTCATACTAATAAAAAAATTTTCCAAATGTTTACAATTCTTTACTTGATAGTTTTACAAATCAAAGACACGTTAATACTTATGAATTCACCAGCTTTATTGCTGATACTCGCTTTCAAAATACTTGTATTCTCAGGTCACAAACAGACAAGTACGACGACCAGGTTTTGTGAAGACGGAGAAATCAAGACTCCTATTCTATTTTGATTGTTCTTTATGTGGTGTTAAACTATGAAAGAATATACTTGTAATTAAAATTATACTATTAATGCAATGGATGATGTTGTTGCTTGTTTACTACTTTGCATTATTGTGATACATTACATGACGTCCTCCGCCCCAGAACGTTTCTGTCGTTCTTGGTTTTGGGGTGTGACACTCTAGCATTAACAACTCGACCAAACGGAAGCGACTACACTAGAAACATCATCATGGTCTAATATGGCCCCCATAGTTTCCAATAGCAAGGTTACTAGCATAATGGTCTTCTTTCTCTTTGGTCTTCATGGTCATGCCAATTTTCGGTCGTGATATTCTCCCCCCGCCAAAATATGTACCTTGAAATCTAGATTAGCATCACATACAGCTACGCACTACTCTTTTAGATCCCAACCACACACTCATGGCATAGTAATCCTCAACATGTGGCCATCACCAGGCTACTCTTAGACATATGTGAGGAGGTGGAGGAGTCCTTGGCAGGTTTCCCCTCTAGACAACCCACCCGCTAGTCCGCCTCTATGGACCCCATGAAAATTCAGAGCTCGATCAATGTATGTATTATTTGCTTGAACGCGCTATGATACCACTTGTTACATACTTAAATTTGACACTCTACCTTTCCCATACGGTGCCCCGAGGTTCCTTCCAGAACTAGCCTACCTAGATACACATGTCAACTGGTTTCACCCTACCGAAGGCTCCTCAGGGAGGCAACATTAGCCCCTGACCAGTTATGTCTAACCAGCAACAATCCCCATCACAGTCAAGCACTCTAGCATTAACGACTCGGTCAGACGGAAGCGACTAAAATAACAACACCCTCATGGACTTTCACGTCCCCCCAGATTCCAATATTTTGGTCGTGACAGGATGATTTTCTAAAATTTTCATATATGTGTCGATCACATTTCTTTTGCTCCACATGTAGCAATATATCTTTAATAGATTGCAACAAACCCTATACCAAAACTATCATACAGGTAAGTGTTTATAAGTAATTTGAAAAGCATTCATATTTTATACAGGAACTTACTTTATGTTTATCTGGTATAAGTACCAAGCCCTCGTCATTAATAAGGTGTATATCAGCACTAGGGAGCTCATGAAACGAAGTCCAGCTGGACTTATTCTCCACATCAACAACAACCCAATAAATTGGATACACCTAGTTGTTGGCATCTCTACCAATGGTTATTAGTAGTTCACCCTTCATACGCCTCTTTAGAAAGCACCCATCAAGACCAATTACTCTCATACACACTCTTTTCTAGCCAACACTTAATGCTTTGAAACAAATGTAAAACATGTGAAAATAATTCTTTCCGTATGTATTAGTTGTTACACCAACTGACATGTGGACCTTGGGTTTGACCTTAATAATTTATAGGCATAATCCCATATCCTTGCATAATGCTCAGTGAATTTACCTTATATCAAATTTTTGGCCCATTTACTTGCCCCTCTAACTTGTCCTATAGATACCACGCTCATATACCTTTGTTTGATGTCATCAATCATTTCCTGAAGTTTCATCTTTGGCTTATTTACAATTTCAGTCACATAATGTCTTCCAATCCATTCAGGGGAACAATGGATCCAAACTTAAAGTGTCTAGAACATTTTGTTTTAAATAGTGTCCAAGGTCATTAACTATTGGTAATATTTCTAATAATAACAGGGTCCTTTTGGGTTGCCCTCAAGACCCAAATTAAGTAGAATAAATAAATGAGAAATTGGTTTATTATTTATTATGGTTAATAATTAATTAGAAATTAATTGGAAATATAATATGAGAATTAATTAATAGTTTAAATAGATAAAGGGTTGAATATTCATTAATTGATAGTGGTTAATCAGGAATGTTCCAGAACCCTTATGGAATTAGGGTTAGACGAAAATCACTCCATCCCACATGGGAAAAGGAGTGAATTTCGTTGTTAGGCTCACATACCACATGGGAAGGAGTAAAAAACCTAGGAAGGCATCCAAGGCTATAAATAGGGCCTTAGGGATTTCATTCTTCCTTGCACCTTGGCTTGAAGTTTCGCTAACTCTTCTTCCTCCTCCCATACAGACGATATCTAACCCTCTTAGGGTTTTCGAAATTGACCCTTCTCCTAGCTACTTTTATTCCACTCTTTGGTGCCATTAGGTGTAATACCATAAGAGGGATTCTGGTTTGGGTCCTCTCATCTAAGAAACTTCATGGAGGATTATGATCTCAAGGAAGGAGATCAATGGATACATAAAAGGTATATTTCTCTTCTTAGTTTTTATGTTTTCTTAGGGTAGCTGTAATTAGTGTGAAGCCATAGATCCTAGGGTGTATGTACACTTAGGTATATCATAGTTTTGATTTTTTTGCTACCTAGTTTAGTGTGTATTTGATGCGTAGAAAACCCAACAGTGGTATCAGAGCCATTGGTTCATAATTACTAGCACCCTTAATCCCTATTTTCTATAAATGTTTGTTTGAAATTGAATGAAAGAAGAAAAATTAGAAAAATTAGAAGATTTATCTTATGGATAATTATAAAATTTAAAGTGTTTTAGATCTGGAAAAGAGTGAATATTATTTAATAGAGATTTGAATTTGAATGCTTCTTTATTATTTAAATAGTAAATTTAAATATTTAATATTATTTATAATAAAAATTTATAAATTTGAATATTAACCCCTCATAAATTATTAATTGTTACATTGTGTCCTCGCAAGTAATTAGAATTAATAATAGACAACTAAATTTAAAAAGTTTTAAATTCACCCCTTGTATTTATATATTAGAATTGTATATATATATATATATATATATATATATATATATATATATATATATATATATATATATATATATATATATAAGAAAGTTACGATATGTGTCCTTTAATGTTTAAATGTTGACATTATCATTCTTACCATGAATAGGCTCGTCCATTATGGTATAGGGGTTTAAGGAGGTCTCTTTGATTCCTAATATGGTCGGTTTTTAATATGTTTCGTGCTTACCGCCCCTACCGCCCTATTGCATTTTGAGAATGGAGTTACCGAAAGGGTTTGATAGTGATAATGGCCAATCTAAAAATATTCTAAATACAGGTATAAAACAAAATCTCGTGTTATTAATGGAATGTGAGTCTCACGTTATCCATGAAAATTGCACATTCTCTTTATATTCTGTTGATGGAGCTCGTGTGGTTAACCGACACATCAATCTAGAGTATAGTTAAGCATGACATGGAACTCACAAATCTCAAGCATAACTTGAGACCGGGACCATGGGATTTTGCAAGGTTAATTCACAATCTATTTAAAGTTAATCTTATGTTAACCATAAAACTACACATTCTCTTTATAACTTGTTGATGGAGCTCACGTGGTTAATCAGGACGTGAATTTGAGTGTATAAGTCGAAAATGACATGGAACTCGTGAATCTCAAGCGTAATTTGAGCCGGGGACTATGCGATTTTGTATGGATGATTCACCATATGTTCATTTATTTGCGAAGACCCCGTCATTGAATTTGAGATGAACATAATCCGAGATTAACATGCAAAGGGCTTTGCCTACCTATATAACTTTATGGTGTTTTTACGACATCCCTTTACACATCATGGAGCCAAATATGAATCGTAGCCTTCTTAAATAATTTTATTTAGGGTGACTGTTTTCTAAGGATAAGTAAAAAAAAATATAATGGAAATGGATATTGAATGATGTCTATAACTTTATCCACAAAAATCTACTACTATAAAACCTTTGAAAGGATTATCTATGAGGATGATTAATCTTGTCAAATTCATAGTTTGTGAATAGTTATCATAAAAAAGGAAAGATCATGTCTTTAATAAAGCTCTACCTAGGTTACTTCAAACATTGCATTCTAAACTATTAGAAAGAGGGATTATAAAGTGTACATTGTCAGATGGCATATGAAACTAAAATGGAATCTCCTTGAGTTGGAAGTTGACTAGGATTAGTCAACTAGATGATATGTACATATAATCAGTTCACTCTGATTTTGATATGAACAACTTGGAATGTCCATTAATGAGTTGTGTTGAGGTTTCCTTTTGGAACCAACATGAGAAATCGTAGAAACTCAAACTTCAAAGCACTTTCATATTTTTACTATCATGAATAGAAGTGTCAGGAAGAGGAAATCCAATTGTCCATAGGTTAAAAGGCGATTAGTGTTGATATACCTAATCTAGGACTAAATGTGAAGGACAAAGGAAGAATTTTTTTTGTGACATGTTCTGATAGCTATTCGTTTCCATAACAGGAAATGACATAGAAAACATTCATGCCCAAAATATAGGTGAAAAGATTGAAACATGAAGAAGTAAAATTTTGAACATGGATCACGAGCCCTTGCTACTTTCCATAGGATCAAAAGATAACTAGTTCTCCTATATTTGGTGTTCAATCAAATATATGGATTCATAATGTCATCACAACATTACTTCTAAACCTTGAGTATTTTACTAAGGATTAAGTACTGGCATTTCCAAGAATGTGTAGTGACTAAAATGAAGTAAGAAGACTAAAACATGGAGAAGATAATTGATCATGAATGTCAAGCCCTTACTACTATGCATGGGATCAAAAGGCAACTCTTTTCTCAAATGTTTAGTCTATGATATTATCATTAAAATTGTTTATACTGTGATTCATGAGATAGTTCTTACTTATTTAAATGCAGAGCATTCTAACATTTTAAAAGAATGTCATGAAATCTATGAAGCTAGTATAGTAGCAATAGTTTAAAATTGATTCAAACATCTGAATAAGGTGTATTATTATGGTGCAAATATCTTTTGAAATTACTTTACCTAATGGATCATTCAGATTGACCATAATACGTAATGATTCAAATATATACAAAGGTTTGGGTGAAATGTATTTGTGGAATCTTAGTCTTGGATACATAAATGAGAAATACATTACCAAGTATCTAGTTGGATTGGATTTTGGTTATCATTTGACCTCAAGTCTGATCATAAATTCAAATCTTGTTTATCAAGATAGATGATGAATACATCATTGGGCGATCTGAATATCTGTTGGAATTAGTTTCCACTAATGGACCATTCAGATCAAACGGCAATACATGGTAAGAACAACTTCATATGAACATGAGTCTGGAACCTTTTCAATTATTTAGATCTCTCATGAAATGAAGTGATGAATCGACTAGGCAATAAGATGAGATAGGACAGTGATCATTTCATCTAACACTTTACCGATCATCTAAGGAATTATGAAAAATTCTCATGAGCTATCTCCACCAGAACACTTTCACAAGGATAGTTAGTTGGATAGAGAAACAAAACATTGATTGATCTTGTACTAGATGAGTGACAATATGCTTGCTAACAGTTCATGGATTGTACCGTGAATAGTGTTACCATAAGTCCTTTGGTCTTGTACCAACTATATTGGTTCATGAAACACTCTATGATATGTAAAGTAGGATTCACTCCACGCTGCCACATATGGAAGTCTACGATTATAAGGCTTATGCTCCCCGTGAAAAACTTGACAATCTAGAACTTAGAATAGAGATGTTTTATCTCGTTGGAGAACTCATCAAGCATTTTGGATAATTGTTTAACAGTCCTTTTGAGAACAAAGTGTATCATGCTTGAAGGGCAATCTTCTAAGAGAAGGACACAATATCCAAAAGTGCTAGTGGGAGCTTTACTAATCTAGGTAAGATTCAAGAGTCAACCAATAAAGAACCTAAATTTGGACCTAGCATTCCTTTTGAATTGAAAGAATTATTAAGGAAACTGACGTATTTCCACTTTTTCCTTATAGATCTGATAGAGTACGTCATATAAGAGTTTATATTACTGAGGTAAATGAGTCACTGGTATAGAGCAATTAGAGTATACCAACTATCGTAAGCTATGGTAGGTTATAATATGGATGGAGAACTATTGTGTGGACGTGTGGATAATGCTATTTTATGAAAATTACTAATAGAATATGTTGTTTAGTAATGTGAATACGTTTAATCTAACAAAACTATTTTTATTTTAATGGATTCTCACCAATTCAAATTCATTTTTGTTCTCATTCATCATTTTTTATTTATTTTAATTGTTACAGAATATGACTCAACAAACATCTTGATAACATTCTAACAGAATGACAATAATTAAAAAAAGTGTATAATAACCTTATAGACAATTTAATTAGTGAAAATGTTTAATAATTAAAATAAGTATATAAGATTGAAGGTATTCATATTATCAAAGAATGTATTTTCGTTGTAATTCTCACATAATAGCATTATCCACATGTCCACACAATAGATGTCAATCCGCATTTGAACCTAACTCTCTCTCTCTCTCTCTCTCTCTCTCTCTCTCTCTCTCTCCCTCTCTTTATATATATATATATATATATATATATATATATATATATATATATATATATATATATATATTTATATATATATATATATATATATATATATATATATATATATATATATATATATATATATATATATATAAAATCGACACCGATT
Source organism: Lactuca sativa (assembly GCF_002870075.4). Taxonomy (NCBI): domain Eukaryota; kingdom Viridiplantae; phylum Streptophyta; class Magnoliopsida; order Asterales; family Asteraceae; genus Lactuca; species Lactuca sativa. The sequence continues at coordinate 59,899,491 of NC_056627.2, read as the reverse complement.
AAAAAAAAAAACCTCGAAAAATGTAGATTCAAACTGTGAATCCAAAATGTAAATATTTCAATTTTTAATATTCACAATATGAAAAATCTTGAACAGTTTAGATTCACGTTGTGAATCTGAATTACTATTATACACACTGTAAATCTGAGAAGGCTCACAAAAAAACAAAAAAAAAAAAAAAAAAAAAAAAAAAAAAACTCGTTTAGTGTAGATTCACACAGTGAATCTAAACTGTAAATATTTCAAATTTTAACATTCACAATGTGAAAAAGCTCCGATCAGTTCAGATTCACACTGTGAATCTTTCGTATTATTATACACACTGTGAATCTAAGGAGGTTCACAATGTGAATCTGAACAGATTTACAATATAAATCTAAAATGTTCACAATGTGAATCTGAACAAATTTACAATATAAATCTAAAAGGTTCACAATATGATTCTGAACTAAAATATGTTTTTTTTTTATTATTTTTTTATAACATGAATGTGAATTTATGTTTAAAAAGTGCAAAAAAAAACATGAATTTTGATATATTTATTAATTTTTTCCTATATAAAAATAGACCATAACTTTTTTCATCAAAGAAAATGAAGTGAGTTTTTTTCGAAAAAAGTTCGTTTATTATATATTATCATAGATCTCTATGGAAAGATGATGAAAAATCGTGAAGAATGGTATATTCGTTTTTTTTTTTTTTGATAAATAATATGGCTTAAAAAAATTTAAATGAAAAAAAAGTGGTACGTTTTTTGTAAATGATGGATTTTTTGGTATAATCTGGTGTATTTACGTTCAATGTAAAAGTGTACATATATTTCTTTGGCCGTTGATCGTTATGATTTCCGACGCTAACGATTGGTACATTGGTTAATTATGGTTTTCTATTAAACTCACCTTATATATATATATATATATATATATATATATATATATATATATATATATAGAGAGAGAGAGAGAGAGAGAGAGAAAAAGAGAGAGAGAGAGAGAGAATGACAAAAATAGCCATTTATACTAATTACATTACAAAAATAGCCAAAAAAAATCGAAATTGCAAAAATAGCCCTCAATTTCGCAGATGGAATTGCCCCATCTGCGAGATGACCATTCCATCTGCGAATGTTCAAGCAACTAAAGCAAAGTTGTGCTTTAGCTGCTTGTACATTCGCAGATGGAATGGTCCATCTGCGAAATGAGTATTCCATCTGCAATTTCCCCTAGTTTTGACTATATAAACGTTTTTTTTTCTCCATTTTTCACCCTTCTCTACACAAAAACTCTCTCTATATGTGGGCTATTCTCACGATTTTGGCTAGTTTTTGAAGAAAATGGAGGATTATGTCAACAATCCTGCAAATATGGTTAGATTTTAACTCTTTTAATGTTTTAACTCTTTATTATTTTATCATTTATTGTATTATTTAGTGTAAAAAAATAGAAATTATAAAGTTTGTGAAAGGGTAATTTTGTTGTGTTTGATAGTTTTAATATTTCTTTAGTATACTTGAACTTTAAATGCTATTTTGTTAGTGGTTCTTTGAATGTACAAGTAGACACTGCATAGAGTGTGCATCTGGTGGTTTAAATTTAATAAAATGGTTAGAATATGCTTATTTTTTTAAATTATTAGTTAAATAAATTGTTAGAATAATGTTTACAATTTGTTATTTTTGTTGTTTGTTTAGTTGTTGTATAACTTGAATACTTGTATATTCTTATCGTATAATTGTTTATATAATGTGAAAAATAATTAAATTACAGTATGTGCAAAATAGTCGTTTGTATATATATTTGTCGTATAAGTATAACATTTGTATAAGTTGAAAATTTGTCGTATATATATTGTTAGAAATTGTTTGTATTTGTCGTATAAGTTGAAAATTTGTATATATTTGTTATATAACTTGCAAAATTGTTAATTTGGTTGTCATTTTATTTGAAAAATTGTTTGTTTATATGGTTATAAAATGTTAGTTTATATAATTTGAAAGATAAAAATTGTTTATATATTTGTCGTTTAAGTTGAAAATTTGTTTAATAAAATGTTTATAATGTTTATATAATTATGTATGATATTGTTTTTTATCGTAAATATATTTGTTGTATAACTTGGAAAATTGTTTATATATGTGTATGTTATTGTTTTTTATCGTAAATATATAAATTATTAATTAAGAATTTGTATTTGCATTACTAAAATTATTATTGTTTATGTACTTATTGCAGTTCATAATCATATATTTTAAAAACAAAATATTTTTTAGTTCTCTAATTTGTTTTTGTGTTTTTTTGCAGCATGATTTTAGTTTTATCAATATAAAAGCAATTGTGAACTTAAAAGGCTCGGGCAGTAATATATGGGAAGTCTTTGAAGTTTTAGATGGTGTCAGGTGTGCCATTTTCAGAGATACTATATTTGGTTATTTTATGGATGTCCCTCGTTTACAAGGGGATGCATTGTTGTTCCATAAAATGTTCGTTCATCAGATCCGGCCGGACCCTGTTTTATCTCTAGATGGAATAAAACGATTATATTTTAGAGTATGCAATACGAAAATGGTTTATGGGCCGGAAGAGTTTTGTTTGATAACCGGCTTCAATTTTGGGGAGTATTCAAAAAACATTAGGAAAAAAGCGTCGGAAAAATTATTAACTAATAAAAAAAGATGTTTATTGCGTGATCGGCTATTTCCAGACCATACCAATAGTTCGGTGAAAATCGGCGACCTGAAACGTTTAATTTTAAATCGAACATTCTTAGAAGTTGACGACGTTGATGCAGTTAGAGTATATTTGATATACATTTTGTGTGAAGGTTTTTTGGGAAAAGAAATTAATGATCGGGTGCCACAAAATTGGTTTTTTTTGCTGGGAATTTGGATCTCTGGAACACGTATATTTTGTTAACGTTAAAAGTTTTATTTTATTAAAGTTATAATTTATATAAAAACCAATTTTGTTTTTTTGTTTTGTTAGTTTCGCTTGGGGTAGCTATTTTTGGGATTTTACTTATGTTGACCTTGAGGATACATGGAACAAAATAACTAATTATTTATCACTTCTTGAGCGTCGTCAAACTTTAAAGTACTCCGTCTCAGGATTTACGGCTCCAATAAGGTTATAAAAATTTTCTTATATTTAAATTGTTTTATTGTTATGTTTTTTATTTTAATTTTAACTTTTATTACTGTAATTGTAAAAAATTGTAGATATGGATATATGAGATGATTCCGGCTGTTCGTGCATGTGGATTTGTATTGAGAAAAAAATAAAAACATGCCTCGGATGAAACGATGGAGTGGAACAAAAAAATTGAAATGGGTTGACGTGAACAAGATTTTTTCAAAGATACAGGTTTATAAATTTTTCGTTTATTATTAATAAACTTGATTATTATACTTTTATATGCATTTTTAATATGTTTGATTTTTTAGGAGGGGCAACCACCAAGACAAAACATGTTACCGAGTGATGGTGAGATGACATCTTGTTATTATATGTCATTTCAAGAGTATGTATATGTTGAAGGGAAACCAGTTCCATCCCCAGTACGGGACCATTTTAGGAGACAAGACGAATCATCGTATAGTATGTCGTCCAGTGGTCGCTCTCATGGTAGACGTAGGGACAGTGGGAAACACAACCTAGACGAGGTGTTCAAACGGCTACATGTACTGGAGCAGCATGTGTTTATGAACCGACAACCTACAGAGGTTTTTGTTGAAGAAGTGAATACTGAACAATTTTGGAATGACATTACTTTTGATGATCCTATAGTGTCACAAAGAAAATATGATGAACAGGTTAGTTACACGCTACATTATTTTTTAAATTTTATTAACATATATAAATACATGTGTTCATATTTTATATTTGAAAATATAGGTTGTACAAGATGAAGTGATGAATAAAAACAATACAACTGAAAATATTTTTTGTGATATTGAAGATGACAAGGTTGTTATAGATATTACCTTTACGATTTTAATAATTACTTTTTAATGTGTTTTTCGTTATTAAGTATAAAGTTTTATTTTTAATGTAGGTGTTGGAGGAGAGGAATGACTATGCGGGGAACAAATTTGATGATGATGTGTTTGATGTAAATGATTATAGTGAAGTTAAAGAGGTTCTTATACTTACATTAATTTATATTTTGTTTTTAGTAGATTGAAACATTTTTTTAATTAGAGATTATTGCTTATTAAATTATGTGTCTTTCGTTATTAAGTATAAAGTTTTATTTTTAATGTATGAGTTGGAGGAGAGGAATGACAATGCGGGAAACAAATTTGATGATGATGTGTTTGACGTAAATGATTATAATGAAGCTAAAGAGGTTCTTATACTTACATTAATTTATATTTTATTTTTAGTATATTGAAACGTTTTTTTAATTAGAAATTATTGCTTATTAAATTAGGTGCCGGACGAAGATGAAATAATAATTACGGGAATTGTAGATTATTTTGATGAGTATGGTGTTGATGACAAAGAAGTTACAACCGATAAACCGAGGACTCGAAAACCATCACAATATTTGTGCCCTCCTTACACTGAGGTATTCGTAAATTTATTTATAAACTCATAATTTTATGTTTATGTGAATTATCTGAAAGATAGAGATTTAAACATTTGAATATTGTTTTTAGTTGCACACGACACCGAAGCAAAAAAGAAGAGCAAAAGAGAAGGTTGATATCAAATCAACAAGCCCCGTTCCTCCTCCTGCTTTTGGTGTTGCTCATGACTTCTCCATATTGCGCCTACAACCTTACGTAGCAGGCGGTGAGGTTGTCGTCCAAAATTATTTATTTCATTCATATGATGTCTAGCATCGTTTGTTTAATTTCGTGTTAGATAGAGATTTTTGGAGCTCATTGTTTGGGCATACACACGACGGATGGTTGGAGTCATCGGTAAATTAATTGTTAATTTATTATTTTAAAAGTTAATTGTTTTTAGTCAATAACAAAAGTATCATGATTTTGCGCAGCATATAACCATTTGGTATCGACTATTGATGGAGAGAGGGTTTGAGGGCAACCGACATACAATAATGCCTCCAAATTTTTTTGTTTCTCATACTTTGGAAGAAGGGCAGGATTGGAGGGCGTATATGGTTGGTATTGCTACGTACCCCAACTTCATGGTTGCTTGGTGGGATGTTGATACGGTAAACTTAATTGTTTATGTTTAAAATATTATCATTATTTTTGTTATGTTTTTGTATTGTGAGGTAAAGAAACATAATTTTATTTTCTGATCCTTATACAGGCCCTATTGCCGATTCATTCATCCCCTAATCATTCGCTATTTGGGGAACTACGATTAGTGTCAATGGAAGTGCATATTTATGACAGTCTTGGTAGAGGGGCTTATGAAAAATTCAAATCTGAAGGAATCATTTCCAAATTTGAACGTCGGGTGGCAAATTATTTGGACAAGATTAAGTATTGGGCCCGGAGGAACATCCCAAGGATTCCATTGAATATGCAATTCATTTATAAAGAAAATGTTCCCCAACAAAGTAGTCATTTGGGAGATTGCGGTGTTTTTGTTTGTATGTTTTTGGAGCAATTCGTTTCAGGTCAACCAATACGTGTTCTTATTGACCTAAAGAACGCAGCTTTAGAGTTCCGTCAACGGATGGCAAAAATTTATTGCGGGTCTAGTCTTGGTCCTATGTAGTTGGATTATAAAATTGTATATCTAAATTAATGTTGGATTTGATTATTAGTTTATTTTTACAGTTTCGTCAACGGATGGCAAAAAATTTAACGTTACGACAATTACAACAAATTAATGACCTACTAATAACTTATCAATACTTACAACATAAGAACGACTACAACATTTGTTTTAACGTTACAAGTACACTGTTCTAAACATAAGTACAAATACAACAATTTATTGACCTAACAACTTCAAAACCATAAAAACAATATTAAAAAGCTTACAACTTGTAAACAAGAACTGCCAAGAACAACACCCAACTACAAACCAACGCTATCTTTAACGTCTTATTTTCTGATTGAAAGAGCTTATTAGAGTTAGCTACTTTAGCTATTACCATAGATGATTGGTCCTTCTCTTCATCAACCCAACTGATAAACCCACATTTTGGTCCCTGTTAAATTTAACATTGACAGTAAGAAAATAAATTTTGTCATGTAAACACGAGGGTTTAAATTTGAATGACGTTAACAACATGATACCAAATATGGGCAAGCGTAAAACAGTCTTCCTGGGTTTTTAGTTGTACCCGAAATCCTAACGATACGTTCTCCTCCGCAATTGCAGTATACCATTAGCCTTATTTTTCTTTTAAATCAGAGTTACTTTCTCAGTTAAATTTTTCATAATGAGTGACACCCATTTATAGAAGAAATCATATTACAGACAATTCTTTTTGACTATGAAATGAACTGGTTTGACTATGAATTCAAAAAGTTGAACTACGAAATCCAGACAAGTACATTGTGCTGTCTTGTCTTTTCTTGTCGATATATGATGTTTGACTATGAAATGAATTGGTTTGACTATGAATTTAAAAAGTTGAACTATGAATTCCAGTCCAGTACATTCTGTAGTATTGTCATGTCGGTCAGTGATTTTTGACTATGAAATGAATTGGTTTGACTATGAATTTAAAAAGTTGAACTATGAACTGCAGACAAGTACATTCTGTAGTATTGTCATGTCGGTCAGTGAAATTTGACAATGAAATGAACTGGTTTGACTATGAATTAAAAAAGTTAAACTATGGATTTTGAACAGTAGAGATACAATATTTTCTATTTATAATTGCATTTGTGTGATATTGCATTTGTGTGATGATTGTAAAACACTTTCATTGGTTTTGAAAATGAGTACTTACACCGAAAGAAGCTTTTCTCAGCTACCAATATTCTTGCATAACCTTCAAAGAACAAATCCTAATACCTTCATAGCCATTAAGAAAACTGATACCAACCGCTTTCAATTATGTTTTGTGGCTTTAGGTTGCGTGGTATAACATACTTCCTTTATTGAGTTATATAATATTTCATGGTAATGTATCTCGATTACTTTTTACTTATCACTAATATGTGTTCGTTTTTATGTAGATTCATACCTTCCTTAGGTGTATGATACCACTGATATATGTGGGTTATTTACCCCTTCTTGGGAGCTATCTGACAACAATGTATTCGCAGTGGCTTTAGATGGAAATCATGAACCACTACTCTTAGCAGTTGGTTTGGGAACCTTAGAGTGTGAAGAATCATGGAGATGGTTCATGATGAGGTTAAAAGATTGTTTATCTGAGGACATAGAGGTTGGTTTCATAAGCAACCTATGTGATAAAATAGACTTTGGTGTTCAGAGTGCCTACCCGGATTCCTATCATGGATATTGTCCTAAAGATATAGCTCGAAAAATACGTGAGTCTGTCGGCCATAACAATACGGAAGTCTAATCGTTGTTTTGGAAGTCATGCAATGCATATAGCATTGATGATTTTTACTTTTGTTTGGAAAGGTTGCAAACTACATGTAGGAAACCACCTTTCTGCACCTTGCTTAGGAGTCCAATTTACTGGATTGACGATATACCGATTTCAAAATGGACACGAGCATTTTTCCCAAAAGTACGCTACAATGTTAAATCGATTGACGTCCCTCAAATTTTGCAAATTATATCCACACATGAGTTTCCTATAACAACGATAATTGAGTTTATCACTACGTCGATACAATCAAAGTATGGTGAACGAGCTGAAGTGGCGGGTAAGGGAGATTGTTATATTTAGTTTTTTTATTGTGATATTATTTTTATTAAAATATCAAATTTTACAGGGAGGTTGTCTGGTGGGTTGACCCCTTACGTTGACAGTAAGGTTCAAAAACGTCTCAACAAGTCTTATAATTGGAAGGCAAGACGTTTGTATGGGGATACATTTGAAGTCGATGACAATTTTGCCACCACCAACGTACAACTTGAACGAAGGGTATGTAGTTGTGGTAAATGGAAAAAAAGCGGTATACCATGTGGCCACGCTATAGCATGTCTAAGAACCCGTACATCTGAATCCATTCACAGAATGGTTAATTACAAGTTCACTAATTTTGTGTATCGACTTGCATATGGATCTGAGTTGGTGAATACTATACCATCACATATGCGTTGGGAAATACCAATGAAACGATGGTCCTGTTACCTCCCTCAATGCAGTAGTTATTCATGTAGCACCTTTATATTTTATGTAGTATTATATATTAGTTTTTTATGTACCCCGCTTTTATTTTAGTGTCGTGTTACGTATTAGTTATTCCTGTACTCTGTTTATATTTTATGTCGTATTATGTATTAGTTATTTATGTACCCCATTTATATTTTATGGCGTATTATGTATTACTTATTTATTTTATGTCTTATTATGTATTGGCGATTGAGGAAACAACATACATTAAAAGAAATGGACATTTATTAAATCGTAACAAAACACACATATAGCAACAAGCAACTTAAATAACGAAAAACAATTAACTTAACCAACATGCATATTAAAAATAAGGGACATTCTTTAGAAGATTCCATGCATCTAAGTGGGTAAACTCGCTACCATCATATTCAAAACGGTATAGTTCCAAAGCCACCAGCCGTAGAATGTCTTCATCCGTATTTGCATGTTCATTATCCAACTCGTTATAAATACGTTGAAATTGTTTCACCTTTATTTTCAAATCTAGAAACTTCGCTTTGACATCTCTTCTTCTTCGATATTGAGTACGCCCCATTAAATGGTGAAACAAATGACAAACCAAAATGATCCAACACGAACTTGTGGGGGACCCAGTTGAAAATCCTCCTCTACAGTTATAATCCAAGCTTGAACCAAAGCGACCTACTCTTCGTTCCTCCATATATGTGGTGAGTCCATAATTGCAAGGGGGGAAGTAATACGATACAATTACAACGGATATTAAAATCTATTTATAACGACTCCTTATTTTCCCGGTGCAATGGCTTGTCAATTCAAGTAGCAATGTATTGTGTTGTCATTCGACGGGGGATGACTTGTCAACTCGAACAATGATCTGTTGTGTTAAAAGTATAGTACAATGCATTCGTCAATTAATTTTGACTATGAATTGCAGACATATTAGAAGATTGGACTGCGATTTTGTGTAGAAACTACTATAAATTGACATTAAGTTAAATAAATAGTTTACTAAACAACCAATACAGCTGTTCAAATATTGTTTTTTAGATTCTACTCTCTTTGTTTCAATCAAAATGAGTTGTATATCATGGAGCAATGAAGAGTTCTTGGGTCTTACACGTGCTTATATTCATGTGTACGAGACAAGCAAGTTGAACGATCCAATGTTTTGGAGCCGTTTAACCAATATTTTCAATGCTGATTCGGTAGACCCTTTTTTTACACCCTCTTTAGTCGGGCCATATATGTCACATGAAAGTTTTGAAGAATTGAAGAAGGTTGAAGAACAACGAGAAGAGAACAAAGAGTCATCCCGACTTCTCACTCAACTTGCTAATGATATTGCATCCTTATGCAAACAAGCTCAAGAATGGATAGACCTCAATAAAAACAAAATTAAAGAGCATAAAGATTGGATAAAAAAATAGTAAGAAGGCAATCAAAATGACTGAAAAATGGCTTGCTGAGAATGATGAGCAGTTGATACACATTATGGTAAAAAATGATCGTTTGGAAGACAAAATGAGAATTAGGGATGACTATATAACAATGGAGAAAGAGAAGTACCCATTGCAGTTCCCTGAGTTTAAAATTAGTTACAAAATTTTTGTAATATTATCATGATACAGATTAGGTTGCAAAAGGATCGTTTGTTGTTTTTTTTAAATAACAAGTTGTAATTGTTAAAAAAAATCTGCAAACTATATTTTATAATATAAAGGCTTCATTAATTGTTATAATCAACAAACTAAACTAAAATATGAAAGCATAGCAATGTCTTGTAAGATTTAATAAAAAATATTACAATACATAATAAGTTAACAACTCATCATTACTCTTCATTTCAAGGTTGTTTTATATCAAAATCAGTGTTATAGGTTTGTGAGAAACTCGCTGAACCACCAATATTAAATGCCATTTCTACAGTAGAAATTATGTGACGTGCTCCACTACCAGACGCCCTTCCAGTACAATTATTTCTCGTGCGTCCTATTTGACCACATGTAGAACATTCTTTTATAATTGGACCCTCTTCTTGGGATGGAATGCGGTCTGTGTTTCTTGGCCTACCTGGCTGACGTTTATCCATTATTGGTGGCCTAACAATCATCAAATCATCGGGGATCTCCCATTCGGATGGCTTTGGCAGAGTGTTTATTGATTCCTCATATGTTTTCCTCAGTGTTTCGGTAAAGTAAGCATTTAATGCATACCTCGAGCAGTCTTGGTAATTGTTCACTGTTAAACATCTTATGACATGAGCACAAGGTATCCCATCAAGTTGCCAATGCCTACATGTACATGTCATATGTTGGAAATCAACAATCACATTTTGTGCCCCCTTTTTGACCTCACATTTCATATTTGAGATCATGCGAACATCCCATTTACTAAATGTTTTCTTGTTTTCTTTTACAATTTCATCCGACCAAGGGGTAAGTATTGTTGTTGCTTCCGCTAAAAAAAACAGCCAAAATGAAGAAGTTAAGATCAATAACATCAAAATTAATAAAACATTAATATTAAAAATTTACTTAATACCTGCAAAGTTACGTCTTTGAGACCACCATTGTTGTAGGGTTTCAAAGCACTCCATGGATGATGGCAATGGGCCCCTTTGATGAATTGTTGGTTAAAAGCCCAAGACTTGTCCTTGCCCTATAAATAGTCATGTATTATTCGTTATTAGGGTTAAGAGTGAGGCAAAATGTAGTCGCCACGTGAGGTTTCTTGTATCGTTAGATTCTTATTCTTAAAGTGTAATATGTTCCTCATAATTGAATAAATCGAGTGATCATTCGACCTAATCTTCATATTTGTGTTTGTTCTTATTTTTACGCATCTTGTTCATCAAATCTCAATTAGGGTTTTAATCCTAACAAGTGGTATCAGAGTGGGTTTTTGAAGATCCATTGATTTTTGAAGTATCAGTTCTTGATTTGATGATTTTTTGCACAAGTTATTGAAGATTATTGTTTGTCGTTTTGAAATCAAATTTTTTTTCAAGCCACTATTCATGAAGATCTATGATTTCCTTCTACTGTTCATCTGGGTAAATTTTTTTTTAATCCGATTCGTATCTTGCCATTAATTCGTTCCTTCACTGTATTGTCGATCAAAATCAATTATTGGCTTCGTGGATAAATTTCATTCTTTTTCCCCCATAAATCCAGTTCATTGCTGTACATCCGGTTCAAATTGGGTCCTGATCTTAAATGTTTTTTTCTTGTCGTGATATGTCTCGAGCACATTTTTTTCGTTGACCTAAATGGAAAAAGTTTTGGGTATTGTTTCTGTTTTCCGCTCTCACGTTCTTATGGCATCTTCCGTTTATTGAATCCATTCCTTAAATCACAAAATTGTTAATTTCAATAATCGAAATCAAGTCTTGTTCAAGTTTGATAATCGAATCCAAGTTGTTTGATTTGTTCAACATCGATTTTGGTCGATCGTTTGACATGGTTGTGATAAGTTTTGTTTTGGGAATAAATATTGACTTTTCTTGATCTGGAATCGATTGGAAGAAGTTGTTCTTGGTGGTCAATGCTTAAATGTCAAAAAAAATATTGTTGTTTGGAATTCACTGGGTCTTGCAATAGGGGCTTATGACATTGGAACGAATGAAATTGAATTCACAATCGGAATCGGAACCAATGAAATCAGAATTCGGAATATGGTTATGTACCCGTTCGCAATTGGCTGTCAAAGATTATAGTCAAAATAGGAGCGAATGGACTTCGAATCGGAAGAATTGGATTGTGGTCGGAATCACGCACCGTTCCGAATTGCGATGCTCGGAACCGATTGATTCGGAGTCTGGAACCTTTGGATTCGGGGATTGGCTTTGATTTGCATTTTTGTGCTCGAAACTAAAGTGTAGTTCGTGGATGTCGATTTCTTGGATTCGGAATTTAATCGCGTGAATGTTGTCGCTGTATTCTTTCAATACACTGATTTAATGGGGAAGATGACTCAAGTTACAATTCTGGTCCCTGAAACTTAAGTGATTTAACAGTTATGGTCCCTGTATATTTCATGACTTGGCAGTTTTGGATCATATTCAAAAACTGTTATAAATGAAGGGAAATTTGATGCAGTTTTATTATTTTAATCCCTATCTTTCAGCAATGTGACAGTTTCAGCCCATCTTACGAAAAGTTGGCAAATTTGAGGGCTGGTGAACACTTTTGGAATTTTTAACACACATATTTTTTTCGTGAACAGAAAATTAAGGATTCCATCAAGTCTTGGCGGTTCGGAAAGTCGTTTTTCGTGATAATGACAAAATTTCACAACTTTTTCGGATTTTATACTTCATTGTATGTATCATTTTGTCGCGGGGGAGCGCATTAATTTTTATCCATTCATGATCATTCTCATGACCATAAGAAGGCTTTATAATCATGTTTTTGATTATAAATCGGGGGAGAATTTGGTATGACCATTCGAAATTGGAATTGTAATTTTTCAAATTTGAAGATTTTTTATAAAGCTTGTGGTAGAATTGTGAAGGTAGCTTTTACAATGGAAGTTCTTCATCGAGCTCTGCTAAAGCTTTTACAGAGAAGTATAATTTACAGCGGAAGTTCTTTATCGAGCTCTGCTAAGGACTTGTTATATCTCCGACTTCTAGTATTTTCTCGATCAAGCGGCATTACGAATCTTAAAGTTTGGGTTGTTACATGATATTTTTTGATGGCTTATATCATTAGCTTATTTGAAGATCATTGTGACTTGGAGGGGGAGCTCTTCAAAGACAAGAAGTGATTCGATTTCTTTGTTCTGAAATGGGTTTTATGGCGGGCTTGGTTTTCATGAAGATTTTTTTTGGGATTACATTTGAAAATAAAGTTTAAAGACATTACTTCAATGCTTGATTTATATATCCTAGAGCCCGTGTTTGAAGACTATTGAAGAATCAAGATTCGTGGATTGCTTCATCTATTCCTCGTTGCAAGATCTTTTTATTCGCTAGATGCTTGTTTTGGAAGTTAAAACATTGTCATCCATTCCATACTTTGAGAGGGAGATTGTAGGGTTTCAAAGCACTCCATGGATGATGGCAATGGGCCCCTTTGATGAATTGTAGGTTAAAAGCCCAAGACTTGTCTTTGCCCTATAAATAGTCATGTATTATTCGTTATTAGGGTTAAGAGTGAGGCAAAATGTAGTCACCACGTGAGGTTTCTTGTATCGTTAGATTCTTATTCTTAAAGTGTAATATGTTCCTCATAATTGAATAAATCGAGTGAGCATTCGACCTAATCTTCATATTTGTGTTTGTTCTTATTTTTCCGCATCTTGTTCATCAAATCTCAATTAGGGTTTTAATCCTAACAGTTGCATTGTAGCACGAAAAAAATCGATCAACATAAGTATTGGCACCTTACGTGCGTGTCTATATAATGCATTTATAGACTCCGCACTGTCGGACGACATAAGATTGTATCGGTTCCCTTTAAAATGTGCCCTTGACCAAGTTTCTGGATTTATACTTTTTAAGTACTCCCATACTGGTTCTTTTGTCTTTTTCATAACATCCATGGCAGCATCAAAAGCATCAACTGTGTACGCCCTACACGCCTACCAAAAAATTCCTTTAACCGTCTTACTCTTGCCGAATCTAGATACTATGTTGAAATACAAATGGACACCACATATTCCATGATGAGTGTGAGGAAAAATGTTGGCAACGGATGTTGCTATGAATGGAGACCTATCAGATATAATTATAAGCTCCTGCATATTTCCTATGTAATCACGTAGTTTTTGAAAAAACCATGTCCAAGAATCAGTACACTCATTTTTCCATATACCATATGCAACCGATAATATTTGGTTTTGTCCGTCCTTAGTAACTGCAAGTAACATGGTACCTTTGAACTCGCCCTTTAGTTGAGCTCCGTCTACTACTAGGGTCGGTTTACAAAAATTGACAAAAGCGCGTACCTACAATACAGTGTATATCGATTCAAATATACCAAAATAAATATTAAAAAATTAATATAATATTATAATACTAACCGAGCAACTGAGTGCGACATACAAAAACTCAAAGCGATCATCAACATCTGTTTTAATATGTGTGACAGTACCCGGATTATTTTTGGCCAAGTTGTGACAATATGCCGGAAGTTTGGTAAAAGAATCCTCTTTCATACCCCTTAACGACAACAATACATATTGCTTCGCACGCCATGCCTGGTGGTATGAGATACTGATATTCAATTGAGCATTCATATCATTAACAATATATTTTCCCCGATAAACTCTACTATAGTCTTCAGCCAAAACATCAGCAACATATTCACCCAAAACATATTTGTTTGCTTGTCGATGATTAGGTTGCAAAAATGTTGAAGAACATGTGTGTACAACAACAAATTTATTCACTTGGAAAAGTCCATAAGAATTTTTAATTGCTTTTGCTCTTAGTAACCAAGAACAATTTTTCGAAACACACACAGCTTCATACCTTGATTTGGTGGATCTACTTGTATTCGTCTAGAAACCTTCTCGAAGACATTTTTTTTTACCAATACACCGCTTTAAAAGTTCTTTGTTCTTAAATATACTCTCACATTGAATCTTTTGAAGATTCATGTCTACCATCTGTGTTGGGATATCTTCATTAATATCAACTGGGCATGCTGGTACAGGGGACATACCGTGAAAAAGATTATCGGGAAACTTAGCTTCAACTTCATCACCCAACTCATCTCTATCGGAATTGCTTTGTAGCTCGGTTATATCTAAACGTACATCACCAACATCAACATAATGCCCGTAAACATGATTTTTTTTTTCATTTTTTTGACTTGAATTTTTTCTTTTTAGTTTTTTAACCACACGCCTATTCATAACTTTAACTTCTTGTTCGACAACATCATCACAACAACCACCCACATCATTAAGATATGTACCAACATCATCATCACCAACAGACTTGTAATTCTCAGGATCCACATAGTGAATAGGTGAATAACTAACATTAACATTTTCACCAACATTGTGAAACTGAGGTACACTAGGAGTATTGAAAGTACCTATCGGATCGTTGCTCCCTTTATAACTATATAAATTACCAACTAGCTGGTTTCCAGTTTGACCACCCCCATTAACCTCTTCAACTTTATCAACCACCACAAACACTTTCACAGCCCTTCCTCCACTATATTTGATTACGTTTATCAACATTCTTACATCCATGTCTTCAACTATAGCTATATAATAGTTTAATTCAGGATGGTGGAAACGAAGACTAATTCTATATTTGTCTAAGAAACCAATTTTGTTTCTTACCAAAGATACAAAATCAATATAACTAATATACTCAGAAAATATCAAAGCAAATTCAGAAATACCTCCCTGTGGACATACGTATTCCAGATTAGTTCCATTAACTTGCCATCTCCCACCGGTTACAAGACAAACCAAATATTCAATCATTTTTTAGAGCAAATTTTAGAAAAACTTCCTAAACAAATAACAACCAAACTGATAATTTTCTACAAAACTTTTTATATATCAACATGATTTCGTAGTCAAACGAATTGATTTCATAGTCAAACTAAAAAAAAACAAAAACAAAAACAAAAAACAAAAACAAAAAAAAAATCACAAATTCACAGATGGAATGAGAGTAAATTGCAGATGGGGCTATTCCATCTGCGATTTTAACCTACATTTTCAATATATATAGAGAAAAAAAAAACCACCTGCGAATGTACAAGCAGTTAAAGCACAACTGTACTTTAGCTGCTTGTACATTCGCAGTTGGATTGGTCATTTCGCAGATGGGGCAATTCCATCTGCGAAATTGAGGGCTATTTTTGCAACTTCGGTTTTCTTTGACTATTTTTGTAATGTAATTAGTGTAAATGACTATTTTTGTCATTTTTTCATATATATATATATATATATATATATATATATATATATATATATATATATATATATATATATATATATATATATATATATATATATATATATATATATATATATATATATATATATATATAAGTATTTTAACGAATAACGATAGGTCTTTGCATAAACTTAAAATATGTTTAGTGTATAAATAGAATCTATTTTTTAATTCAAATAAGGGATATTAAAGATTTCATAGGAATCGTTGAGGAATAAACGGTTGGTCCACCTTTAGAAACACAAGGCGACACCACTTTCATGAGTCGACCACTATGTATCGAGTCTAATAGGAATAAAGGTCGAACCCAACAGACGGAATCCTACTTTTCGAAACACAACTTCTTTTCACTCATTACCTCTTGGAATTAAATTTTAATAAATAATACATGAGATATGAGATGGAGATTTTTTTTAAACGATGAGAGTAGCTTAAGAAACTAGCAAGGAGTTAATAAAACGGATGAGAGTAGCTTTACATGATCATTAAAGTAAATGTCCCAGGATTATAACATTGATGTAGCGCTATAACCAAATTAATTATAGATCTAGAGCTGGGCACAAATGGTTGATTGTTCTCTAATCTCTAGTCAAAAAATGGTTGATGGTATTTGAAAGCAATCTGATTAGGGTCTCACATGGTGGCTCTTGGTTTGAGCTATGGTTTGATCTTTTTATGACATATGTAATAAAAATGTTAGTATATTGTATATCAATGTAATAGTCCCATATATATATATATATATATATATATATATATATATATATATATATATATATATATATATATATATATATATATATATATATATATATATATATATATATATATACACTCGCGCGGAGTTTCTATCCACATGAGCTCTTTTGAAGACATAATCTTAAACTTCATATATATCTTACATGGTATCCGAGACGCGTCTACATCCCATGTACACATGAGCTCTTTTGAAGACATAATCTTAAACTTCATATATATCTTACATGGTATCCGAGACGCGTCTACATCCCATGTACTAAATATTTTTTGTAACCATTACTTGATGTTTATATTTTATAATTATTAATAAGGAATATACAATAATTACACAAATAATTTATATTGCTTTTAGTACGATAAAGATGCGTTAATCCTGGTATTAAGGAACAAAATGAAAGTGTTTCCACTAATAAATATATTTTTAAAGGTTCTTCAAGTGTGGATTGTATTGTGTCGTATTGACGTTATGAATACATTTACTTTAAGAGACATGTTGAGACCACCATGATTATTGGAATTCCATTAATACTCCGAAGGTCCCTATTGCCTCCTCAAGTAATAACGAATTTGGGTTATCGTTGTTCACATTTCATATCGGGAATTGAAGGATTATGATGGGGGGACAATTGTTACGTTTTTCTTAGAATTTGTATGTTATCTTTGTTGAACATGTATTAATCATGTCATTGTTTTCATATCTTTGAAAATTTTCTCCAGTGACCACCAACAACAGTGACAACCATAAACAATCGTCGAAGATATTTGTTTAATGAAAACAAAGGGCAAATAGATACAAGACTGAACTACTTTTTATAAAATATCATCAAGTTTTGCGAAATAAAATGGCTTATTACATTGGTAGAGTAACTTTGCAAACAATCTCCGCAACTTAACCCAAAATATGTTAGGATAAAGAAATCGATAAACAAACACACATGACAATTAAAGATGCCAAGAAACTTTAGATCACTAATTTGAGATATTCCTTTGGTGACCCGATTGGAGAAATGATGGGCATCGGTGGAATATTCCTACTCGTATTTTTTAACTCTTGCTGAGTAGTGGAATTGTTGGGGATACTATATGAGGCTTAATGCAATATAAAAGAAAGGGCTTGATATAGTTATCCTTACTGTTATTTGGTTGGTTTAGTTATGAAATGACATTTTGTTTCGGCCTAAGAATCTGCAGAATGAACTTCTCATCAATAATATTATTTTGCATTCTGATTTCTTTGTGTAGAGTAGATTTCATAGAAAACACATTCAATGGTTTATTCTTTAAAAAACTCATACATGGTTTGTGATTAATTGTAATTTTTTCTAAAGTTATTCTATTCATCTGTTCTTAAAAAATAAACTATAACGATAAGATAAAGGGTAATGACACAAAATCACTAACTTTTCATTTTTTTTTTCGATTTTAACATTAAGTTTTTTATTTATTTATATATATATATTATACAATTAAGTCATTATATTTTTAATATGTTGTAATTCTGATCAGTTAACCGGTTTGCTTCAAGTCATCCGGTTGCTACCGTTGAGATGACATGATGACGTGACAGAAACGAAAAAAATGGCACAAAAGTCACTATGTTTTCATTTTTTTGTGATTTTGACACGAAGTTTTCAATCTTTTTCCAATTTTAACACTAAGTATTCAATGTTCTCTAATTTGCAACGTAAATGAAATAATCATATTGTAACACTCTAAAATTTCAACAAAATTTTTCCTTTTAAAAACACATAAAAGTCATGTCATATTTCTCAAAAAACTACAATTGTCTCAAATGTCAAACACAATCCACAAAATAAATAATAGTATCCCAGAATCCTCAAACATAGTCTCGAACAGATGTGTACAATCAAGCCGACGCCTTCCGAGGATTCTGAGAAGTACCTGAAACACATAACACACAACACGGTAAACACAAAGCTTAGTGAGTTCCCCAAAATACCACATACAGAAATAATAAGTCCTTCATGGCTATAACTTGGCATGGACCCTCCGACCTCGTGCTTCTCGGTGAAGACCCTCCAGTCACACGACTCGGTGTGGACCCTCCGATCATGTGTCTCGGTGAGGACCCTCCGGTCTCACAGCTCGGGTTGGACCCTCCAGTCCTATATCTCAATGAAGACCATACAGTCTCACAACTCGGTTTGGACCCTCCGGTCTGATCTCAGTAAACACAGAATAACATAACATATATCACAAACACAAAATGCATAATATCACATAACTCAATATAAGCACATAGGACCCTCCAGTCACTAGATGTTACCACTCAGGTAAGTATAGTGAGAAGACTCACCTTGGAAGTAAGCGAGTAGATCTAGCACCCCACGAACAGTCTAGAATCCGCCTACATAATATAATTATCTCTAATAAGAAAATTGTAATAACCACTTGAGATGCTAAGCTAACTCCTCCACTAAATGTCAAAGGGTGAAAAGACCATTTTACCCCCACGGTCTCTAAAGTCCACAATTGACCAAACCCTAAAAGTCATCGAATGTCATCGTTCCAATCATCAGTCCATGTTGACTAAACTCGTTGAGTGCACCCATGCAGTTCGTCGAGTACCTTCATTTTCTATGGAATATCGGGAAAATCCAACTCAACTCGACGAGTTGTAGCGTGTAAAGTCCATCGGGGAAAAACCCTAGTTGACTCGTCGATTTGGCTCATGCACTCACCGATTCCCCTAACCAAATTTTTATTCAGATGATTCTAAGTAGAATTAAGGTCCCAAACTCTAGATCTAGCCTCCCAAGGCTGAAATACCACGTAAAGATGCAAGCTTTACGTTCATGCATGGCACCTAGGGCTCGAAATACCAACATAAGCTCTATATAGGGTTCAATGCATAAAATAATGCCTCTAGCTTAAGAAAGCTTGGATCTTTGGGCTTGTAATACCTCCTACAGTCCAGATCTGAGGTTTCAATCTCATGACATGCTCATGTGACTCAATAACCAAAAGATGAATGGGAGAAAACCCTAAAACTCCTTAGAATGAGATCTAACAAAAGAAATGATCAAGATTGTAGCTTTTTACCTCCAAACAGAAGCTAATCACTGAAGAACAGTGGATCCAATAGTCCCTCCTCGATCTAATCTGTGTTGCTCTCCAAATCTCCTTCCAAAAATGCACAAGAGCACTCAAATTAGTTTTTCTCTCTCTCTCTCTCTCTCTCTCTCTCACACACAATGAGTGGAACTGGTTTAGGGTTTCTCACAGAGCTCTAAGGTGAAAAGGGAGGCGGATATGAAGGCTTAAGGTACTTCAAATAGGACACAAACCTTGAAAGTTAGGGTTTTCTCACTCAACACCTACTCGTCAAGTTGGGTTCCTCCAACTTGTCGAGTAGACTCTAAAAATCATGTGTCCATTAACTCCTTTACTCGGCAAGTTGGGCATCCAACTTGTCGAGTTCCTCTGAAATAAATAATATAAATAATTAAGTATTATACATGGGAGTCAGGATGTTACAATTCTCCCCACTAGAATCAGACTTCACCTTCGAAGTCATCTTCTAGAAACAACTATGAGTACTACTCCCACATCTCGGACTCCGGCTCCCAGGTCCACTCGGATTCCTTCCGATGCTGCTACTGGACCTGAACCAGGTGTACCTCTTTATTCCTTAAGACCTTCACCTTCCTATCCAAGATCTCTATCGGCCTCTCAATGTAGTTCAGTCTTTCATCAACCAAAATGTCATCCAAAGGAACCACTGCCATCTCATCGGCTGCACACTTCCTCAACTGGGAAACATGGAAGTTGTTGTGAATCTGGATTAACTCTGAATGTAGCTCCAATCTATAAGCTACTTTACCCACATGTGCGATCACCCTGAAAGGACCAATGTATCTAGAGCCCAACTTGCCCCGTTTCCTGAATCGGATCACCCCTTGCATGCGGATGCCTTCAGGAGGACAAAATCTCCGACCTGAAACTCTAAATCTGAATGGCGTCGGTCGGTGTAAGTCTTCTGAAGACTCTGGGTCTTCATTAACCTCTGTCTTACCTGTTGGATCAACTCTCTCATCTTGTGCACTATCTCAGTGCCCCCCATCACTCTCTGCCCTACCTTTCCCCAACAAATGGGAGTCCGACTCGTGGTTGTTGTTTTATGAAAACTTAGCCAATGGCAAATAGGTGTCCCAACTACCACCAAATTCCATAACACATGCTCGTAGCATGTCCTCGAGCGTTTGAATCGTCCACTCGCTCTGTCTGTCAGTCTATAGGTGATATACGGTACTGAAGTGTAACCGGGTACCCAACTCCTCATGAAATTTCTTCCAGAACCTGGAAGTAAAGCACACATCTCAATCTGACACTATCGATGTCGGCACTCCGTGTCATGCTACCACCTCTCGAACGTAGATCTCAACTAATTTCTCCACATAAGAGATCTCACTGATAGCCAGGAAGTGAGAACCCTTCGTTAAACGGTCTACAATTACCAATATTGCATCAGCACATCGCGTAGTCCTCAGTAATTTCATGATAAAATCCATGGAAATTTGTTCCCACTTCCACTGGGGAATCTCTTGAGGCTACAATGGGTTATGTGGGCGCTGGTGCTCCGCCATAACCTGACGACAGGTCAAGCATCTCTCGACTACCCATGCCACATCTCTCTTCATGTAAGGCCACCAGTAATCCTTATTTAAACCCAAATACATCTTGGTGACCCCTGGATGGATCGAGAATCTCGACCGATGAGCCTCCTCCATCAAAATACGTCGAGGTTTTCCTGTATAAGGCAACCAAATCTGCCCACGAGAATTCATAAGCCCCCGACTATCCGTCCCAAACTTAGAAATCTGCCTGATCACCCGCTCTCTCTTACGGTTCTCTGGTCTCGCTGCCACCACCGGGGCCTCTCGGATGGTATCTAAAAATGGAGTCATCATCATCATCCTCATGCATACGTCTCGGATCGGAGCACTCACTATTGCATGACTCAGGGCATCGACTACCATATTATACTTGCCAGGGTGATACAAGATCTCACAGTCATAGTCTTTCACTACATCCAAGCATCTCCTTTATCTCATATTCAGATTGGGTTGATCCATAAGGTACTTCAGGATCTTATGGTCCGTATATATGGTAAACAGGAGACCATAGAGATAGTGGCGCTAGATCTTGAGGGCGAACACCACTGCCCCCAACTCCAAATCATGGGTGGGATACCTCATGGTGTGAGGCTTCAACTACCTTGATGCATATGCTATCACGTGGCCCCTCTGCATCAACACCACACCCATCCCTGATATAGATGCATCATAGTAAACTATGAAGTCCTCCACTCCCTCGGGAAGAGCTAACACTGGAGCTTCGCACAATCTTTAGCGAAGAGTCTCGAATGTGGAAAAAGTAACACCCTTCCTGGTCAATCTGGTAAGGAACAACAATCTTGGAGAAATCTCAAATAAATCTTCGATAGTAGCATGCCAGGACAAGAAAACTCCTGATCTCGGATGGGGACCTCGACACCTCCTATCACATCACTGCCTCAATCTTCGCCGGGTCGGCCAAAATCCTTTTCTGATTAACGAGGTGCCTAGGAATTGGACCTCTTATAACTAGAAATCACACTTGGAGGATTTGGCGTAAAGCCTCTCCGTCCTCAATACCCCAAGAATCTCTCGAAAATGTTCCTTGTGTTGCTCTGTAGACCTCGAGTATACCAGAATATCATCGATGAACACGATCACCGACCGATCCAACATGGACCTGCACACTCGATTCATGAGATCCATGAATGCTGCAGGTGTGGTGGTGAGTCCGAAGGGCATCACCACAAACTCGTATTGCACATAAGAAGTCCTAAAGGTTGTCTTCTGTATATCTTCCTCGAAAACTCTCATCTAATGATACCCAGATCTCATATCAATCTGGGTAAACCAAGTTGCCCCATTATACTGATCAAAAAAATCATCGATCCTCGGTAGTGGGTAATGGTTCTTGACCGTTAGCTTGTTCAAATCCCAGTAATCAATACACATCCTGAGAGAAACGTCCTTCTTCTTGACAAAAACGATCGACGCTCCCCAACGTGAGCTGCTTGGTCTAATAAAACCCTTCCCCAACAGCTCTTGGAGCTACGAGGATAACTCCTACATCTCGAGCAGCACAAGGCGATAAGGTGCCTTAGCAATAGGTGCCACACCCAGAACCAAATTGATCCGAAACTCCACCAGCCTCTCGGGAGGCACACCCGGTAACTCCTCGGGGAAAACATCTGGGAACTTACACACAATCAGAACATCAGAGATAGAACTCGGCCTCTCCATGGCAACTCTCATATCCGTCACATATGCTACATACCCTGTACATCTCTGCTGTAAACTTTGTCTCACCTTGGCGGCAGAACTTAAAGCTAATTCAGATATGGTCCCATTTCTATACTTAGTAAGCACTCCCCCACTAAGGTCTCGTATGGTCACCATATGAAACTCACAGTCAATCAAAGCTCCAAACCAGCTCAACCAATCCATGCCCATTATGACACAAACATCACTCATCGCTATAGGCACCAAATCTATTGGGATCTCAACACCGAAAAATCTCTAATACACATCCTTAGAATACATCAGTGGCAAAAACCGCTTGCTTGTCGACTATAGAAACCCTCAATGGCCGGCTAAACGCCTCGCGTTTGACACTAATGTGATGACTAATGGATAAGGACACAAAAGATCGACTCTCACCTGAGTCAAATAACAACAAAGCAGGCATAGAACTTACAAGAAAAGTAACTATACACATCACAATATAAGCATAAGCAAATCTCAAAACAACATAAAATAAGGAGATATGTAGCAGCAATAACATTAGATGCGGTGCTGACCTCCTACTCGGTCAGCTGAAATGCTCTTCCATAAGCCCTCGGAGGCTCGGACTTCCCCGGCCGGCCATCAGTAACACATAAAGCATCAGGAGTAGCAGTTTGGGCTGATCCCTGTGTGAGCTGGGGAAACTCGGCCCGATGGCCCGTCTAGTTGCAGTGAAAGCAAAAAGAAAATCCCATGGGGAAGTGCTTCGCAATATGCCCTCCTTGCCACATTTGTAGTAAATCCCTACTCGACAAGACCCCTTATGGAAATATCTCCATCCTCGAATTGATGTCTCACATAGTGGAATTTTCTTAGTATATGTCATGAGTTACCATGGTCCTTGGGTTCTATAGTCAAAGCGACTACACCCTCATTGTCATAGAAGATTTTCGTAGGATCCTTGATGCTCGAAACGACACCAAGATCATCAATGAAATTCTTCAACTATGTAGCTTCTTTTGCAGCTTCAATAGACGGTATCTACTATGACTCGCACGTAGAGTCTGCCACTGTCGATTGCTTGGAACTTTTCCAAGTGACCGCTCCACCATTAAGCAAGAATACCTATACTGACTGCGAACACAAATTATCCCTATCAGTCTGGAAACTGGCATATGTATAACCTGTAACTCTCAAATCATTTTATCCCTGTACACCAAGAACATATCCTTTGTTCTTCTTATGTATTTCAAAATGTTCTTTACTATTGTCCAATCACTTTTGCATGGGTTGTCCTGAAAATGACTCACCCTGCTCAGAGCAAATGAGACGTCATGACGAGTATATGTCATGGCATACATGATCGATCCTATAGCAAAAACATATGGGACTCAAGTTATTCTTTCCTGTTAATCACTAGAACTGGGACATTGAGTTTTACTTAATTTGATGCCATGTTGCATATGTAGAAAAAATTTCTTGTAGTCTTTCATCTTGAACCTCTTCAAGATCTTATCTAAGTATGTACTCTGTCTTAGTCCTATTATACATTTCTAACTATCTCTAGATATCCTTATACCAAGTATGTATGCAGTCTCTCCTAGATCCTTCATAGTGAAGCAACTCCCAGGCCACGTCTTAACACCATGCGATGTCGGGATATCATTTCCTATAAGGAGTATGTCATTCACATATAAAACTAGGAAGACTATATTACACCCACTAGCTTTGATATAAACGCAGGATTCACATTCACTTCTTGAAAATCCAAAATCTTTTACCTTTTCATGAAATCAAAGTTTCCAGCCGTGAGACGCTTGTTTTAGTCCATATATGGACCTTTCAAGCTTACACACTCTATTCGGGTATTTTGGATTAATGAAACCCTTAGGTTGTGTCATATACACTTCCTCTGTGATATTTCCATTAAGGAAAGAGGTCTTCACATCCGTTTTCCATACTTCATAATCATGAAAAGCTACTATGGCAAGTAATATCCTAATAGACTTGATCTTGGCTACCAGTGAAAAAGTTTCCTCATAATCAATCCCTTGAGTTTGAGTCTAACCCTTTGCAAACAACCTAGCCTTGAACGTGTGCACATTCCCATCCATGCCGATCTTCTTCTTGAAGATCTATATGCACCCATAAGTCTTAATGCCAGGTGTAGGATCAACCAAATTCCAAACTTGGTTGTCATGCATGGACTGAATCTCGCTTTCCATGCTCTCCTTCCAATTGGTAGCCTTAGGGCCTGCCATCGCTTTCTTATAGTTGGATGGCTCATCCATATCAACCAGTGTACGATCACTGATAAATATTTCTCCTTTTATGCTCACATGGAAAGCATGGAACTCAGGAGGATGACAAACTCTATTGGATCTGTGTAGGGGATGTGGAGATATATCATTTTGCTCAGTAGGTTGCTTTGCCTCATGTTGAGGTTCCTCAACAAGTTGTTGCACCTCAAGTTAAGTGCTAGTGTTTACTAAACGTTCTTCTTCACTTGACTCTTCAAGGTCAATATGGCTCCAACTATCCTCTTTGGAAATGAGATCCCTCTCGAGGGAGAATCCCTTTCGAGCAACAAACATTTTGTTCTCAGAAGGTTTGTAAAATAAGTATCAAAAAGATTTTTGTGGATAACAAACGATGTAACACTTCTCTGATTTTGTCTCGAGCTTGTCATTCATCTCGTGTGAAACAAAAGCCTTGCAACCCAAAACCTTTATATGTGCTAGAGAAGGATGTGTCCCACTCCACATCACAGAGGGTGTTTTAGCAACCTTCTTAGTAGGTACGACGTTTAGGATGTGGGCTGCTGTCACTAAGGTATACCCCCAATACGATATCAGAAGTGTAGCTCGACTAATCATAGATCGAACCATGTCCAACAATGTTCAATTTAATCTTTAAGCTACACCATTCAACTGTGTTGTTCTGGGAGGCGATAATTGTGAAACTATTCCATAATTCTTAAGATGATCGTAGAATTCAAGACTTAAATCTTCTCCATCCCTATCAGATCGGAGCATCTTGATCTTTCTTCCTAATTGGTTCTCTACATCGTTTTGAAACTATTTGAACACATCAATGGTTTCTGACTTATGCTTGATTAGATAGATATATCTGATGAGAATTATTTTCTATAATGTCGATAGATTCAAACAGATATCAATGAAACAATAGTGTGAAATAAAAGATGTCAAAGACAATGATGAATTAAACGAGAGTTGAATGATTAATATGCTCCACCTCAGAAGAATTTAGTGTGAATTGCTACTATAGAGGTGAGCTAGGGTTACAATAATTGATCTCCAAAATAATAATCAAAAACATAATCAATATAATGCATGCATGCACTATATATACATATATATATATATATATATATATATATATATATATATATATATATATATATATATATATATATATATATATATATATATAAACCCTGAAAGTAACAAGGTTGGATAGGCCCAAACCGTGAGTACAAAATGGACCGAACTACCATGGCCCAATGGAGCAATCCCTTAGACTCAACAATCTCCCTATGCGCCAATTGAGGCGAGAGATCACTTTTCTTGAATGATAGGATATGACTTCACAATCTTGAATAACTTCGGTATAATGGGAAGCACAATTTGACGGAAATGAATATACCACCGAAGCATGTCCGCAAATAACTTCTTGTCTGTATCACTATTGTGATCACACCAGTATATATTCTCAAGAATATGCTCCAAGCATGCGGTGGAGAACAAGTGTTTATCAGCAAGAGAGAACAAACAACTTTGACCTTCGCCCCTGGTGAACAAAACTATGTAAAATTATGGATCAATTTTCCTTTTTATCATCACAGTCATGTCGCTTTCCTTCCCTATTGGCTTTACAGTGAGCTTCTTTCTTATGGCAGAGGCGACCTCCTGATCCATCTTTGCTACTTCAAGAATATAACACACCAACATCCGCTTGATGTGGTCAATGATAGGACCATACTCTTGTTGATTGGTCAGCAAGATGTTGTTCAGAAGAATCCAATCATGAGGATTTGAATTCGACAGATCAGCAAGGGAGATTTCATGAACCAAGCTGTTTGAGCCTCATGTCACCTTGAATTTGACATTTATAAACTTCCTTGCCGAAGTGGGTTTCAACACCTTCACTGTTGTGATCTTCTTATTACTCCATGTGAGGTATTGTGGTTGACAGAATGTAAGATAAAATTCAAGTAAGTCTCGATCATCCTTTGGATCAGGAGAAGGAATTGCAACAGTTGAATCAAAACAATGAAATATGAATGCCTTTGGGGTGATTGGCATATCAAACTGAGAATCCTTGGAATTATCAAGACTAAACAAAAGGAATTGTTTGAGCCAATGCGTGCTCAGAGATTCGATTGCCTCTTTCAGAATACTTTCTATCGTCCACAAAGGGAATAAGGATTTCCTTCGTTCCAAGGCCTCATTCGCTTCCATTTGTTTCTGCTCCTTTTCAAGCTCTTCAATCGCCTTTGAAAGATTTTCCCCAAGCTGTTGATCACTGTGTTTGAGTTTTGGATTTTCAGCTTCGGAGGCTTAACCTTCAATTACATCATGAATTACTACATCATCATCATCAGCTTTCTTTATTTGTTTGTCCTTCATACTGACCGAAGCTACATTAACCTTCGAGTCAACAGTGAGTTTCCATTGGAAAAAAATATCTACCCCTTGTTTTGGAGGGACAAAAGACTCCATAACACTCTCAATCCTGCTTAGGATGTCCAGAGCCAGTTTCAACTTCTCAGCCAAGTGTCGACGAGTGGAGATTGTAAGAACATAATAATGTGCGCCCAAAAGATGAAAAAGAATAGAATGCACGACACTAATGTTGCTATGGATGATAGCTCACTCTGATTTATGCTCATCATTTTCCTTTTGAAGCTGGGTAAGCTGCTGAGCTTGAGTTTGGACCTGATATGTGCTGAGAGCCAGTTCATCTCTAAGTTTGTTCTCTAGGGCGAGATCATCTTGAAGCTTGTCAAGGCGAGAGGAGATGGATGACAGACAAGAAGTCTGATAAGCTTCTAGAGAGTCATGCACCATCGCAAATTTTTTTTGCTCACCCTGAAGAGACTGTGAAAGAGAATCAATTGCAGAATTGACCTTGTTAACATTGGGCTTAGCAACTCCCTTGAGAGAATCAAGAAAAATTTGGGCATCGTCAATTATGTGAGCTACATTGTCAGATGCATTCTTGCAAGAAAAGGTTGAGGCATCGACCACTTTGGTTGCTTTTTTGATGGACTCATCATGCTACTGAATGAATGTTTCAGTTAGGGCTTTGACAGTAGCGTCAGTATAAGCTGGTGATGAGGAAGAAGAGGCTGAAGCAAGAAACTTGTCAATTTTTGCATTAAGATCCTTGAAGTGCCGCTTAGTTAAGGAGCATCGTTATCCTCATCCTTTAGAACACGATATGGAATGAAATACATAGACTCAAACTCCATATCTGCTCCGCCAAGGACAACATCAGATTCGGTTGAGGGAGGTGGGGATAAAGGTTTTGAAGTAACTGGGATGTTGAGACCTTCGGTAGATGCCACCATATCAGATACGTTGACAATAACCAAAGGTTCGATTGTAGTAGATGTGGTGGTTGCTTGTGTGATGACTGGAGGTGGAAGAGGAACAATTTAAGCAGTTAGTGAAGTTGAAGCAGGTTGGGAAGTAACCGGTGGTGGAAGGGGTGCAATTGAAACAAGCATTGTAGTATGAGATGGAGAAGGAGGAGGAGTTGGACATATTCATGTAACCGTACCTCAGGAGTTGGGGACCGAGGAGGTGTAGTTCCTCGTGGCGATGTTTCAACATGAACATCTTCACCTTCGTTTGAATGCCCTTGATCTTGATTAGAAGGAGTATAATCCGAATCACTAGAGGAGGCAGCCTTCGGCTTCTTGGCCATCTTCTTAATCTTTCACTTCTTGTGGACAGAAGAAGGTTCTTTTTCAGCTTTTCGCTTTTTAGGCGTGGCCACTTTGGATGATTGGCCTTCTGCATCCTTCTTCTTCTGATCTAGTTTCTTTCCCCTCTTCGGTCATTTATCGACAACCTCCAACACACTTTGCATTTTAGGAGTGAGTTGCCTTGGCCCAGTTGGTGTTAATTTCCTATAATCAGCCATAACATGGAATTCACTTGAAACACATCTGTACGTCGATTCTGGAATGGAACCGATGAATGAGAATTTTGTGGGATCAGAAACAATTATCTCTATGGTGTGGAAACTGGGAATTGAAGATTTCAAAGCATCCGCCATGATTGGAATATGAATGTGCTCAATAGCTCTGTGAGTAACCAATGTCCAGAAGTGCCCACAAGAAATTTCAGAGTGTTTGGACAAAGATTTAAGGCTCTGCACTAGTTGAGACCAAATTAAGGAACCATAATCGAGATTGATCCCATGGTAAAGACCATAAAGAATGGTCATAAATCCCTTGCTAGACCCATCCGACCCATCAACCCTTTCAGCTAATCCTTTGAAGATGAGAGTGAAGAGACTATTCCACTAAGATGGTAAACAAGACTTCTTGAACTTTATCACCATGGTAAGCACATCGGTGTAACCCATATCATAGAACATTTTAAAGCTAGGTGGTGGTGATGAAGTCAGGAGAGATGATGGAGGCATCTGAAGCAAGCCCTAATAGAGAACAAAAGTGTGGTTTTGAAACAGAGGTCTTGTGATTGAAGATGTCAAAGAATATCCTTTCCTTACGTTTATCGTAAGAAGCAGATGAATAGACTTGTGAGAGCAGTGACATTGGAACAGATTCAACCCGCATTAGAGCAATCACCAGTGGTGAATATTTGAGGCATTTGACCACATGTGGTATGTACGAATCATATAGGAAGCGATTCAGTTCAATAATCAGATTTTGATTTGGTTTGATGGTCAGAAGAGAAGATGAAGCGGTTCTGCCATGGTGGTAGGAAGGAAGAAGATGAACAATTGAAAATCACATGTTGTATTCGTGAGAAAGTTTGGATGTGGTAAGGAGGTACAGGAGGTGTGAGAAACCCTTATATACCATTTCCAAGAGAGAAAGAATATGGTGTGATGATGATATGATCCCCTGTAATTGCACCTGAAAAAGCGCAATTTGACAACTGGGTTTCCCTAGATATACATCATCAGGCATGGGATTAGGAACCGTTCCAAATTCACGCGCCCGTTGTAATTCTTATCCAATGACTCGGCTTGAAATCTTATCTTGTTACCACCTTTTAATCTTCAAAGACGTTTCAAAGTCCTTTATAATCTGTGACTAACATCATTTGCTTCATATAAGAGTGGCAATGTTCGCTCCTTAACATAGATTTCCACCATAGAAGTTACAACCGAAGCACCAAATCTGAAAAATTATCATTTATTAGACGAACAAGAGTTGAGAAAATCATAAAGATCTCCGTGCAAGAGTGTCCCAATAGAAAAGAAATAAAGCAAATTATTTGTGGGATTTAGGTGATGTCTAGAAAGACACGAAACTGTGGATCCTAGGCACAAATCGCTTCCTCTAAAGTCAAGAGAGACTTAGAAGTTTTTGTGTGGTTTCCCGTTGAAATACGATCAATTGCTTATTAAGAAACATTGAAAGGCATCTTTTCAAATTTAGTCTATAAAGTGGTGGCTTAGCTTCAACCGAAAGTTGGATGAAGTACCTATGAGACCGATATGGCCTATAAAACAAGTAGGTTTGAATAAATTTCAGTGACTTGGTGATTTTTGTAGAAATCTCAACAACAAAAACAAACTGGATCTTTTGGGAAGGAAAGTCTTGGTATTTAGACAATTTCATAAAGATCTTCTCAAAGATGAAAAACGAGATTTCTTGGTACATTCCACCAAAGGGAATCCGTTAAAGCGTTGGTGAAACTATTCTTCACCGTCAATTCATTATTGGTGTTGGATTTTGGGTCTCACTTAGCACGTGGTGAAACAAAACTAAGATCATCAACGCAGATGTTGTGTAACCATAAACCTCAGTGGTAAATACTGAGAGTCTCAAGGGTTACGATTATGAACCGAAATGAGATGGAGAATAGTGAAGAGATGGCTAAAGAACCAAAAATACCTCTGCTATGTGAAAATAATCAAGTAGTTAACTCTTTAATCAATATGAGAAGAGTAAGGTAGCTCATGACTTAAGTGAATTTGATAGCCTTATTGGGAAGAAATGATTTATGTATATCGAATCATTAAGTCTTCACTTGAAGTCTTTGAGGCTTTGGTCAACATGCAACAACATGCTTCTAGGGACACTTAGCTAGTACAAGGATAGAGTGTGAAATACCTGCCCTAGCTCCATCATGAAAGAACATATGTGATGGTAGACAATAATATTTTTGGATTTTTAATGTTTCTGAAAAAAGGATAAACACAGAAAAGAAAAATATTTTCGGATTTTTAATTTTTCTAAAAATATAAAAACGGAAAAGAAAAAGAATTTTGAATTTTGAAAAATAATTGAAAACATAAAGTAGATGAAGAGAAAGATATACAAAGTGTACAAAGGATATACAAAAACCAAACCATATGATGAAACAATCGCTTGCTTTGAAAAATTAAATGAGGGGAAACAGACTGAGCCTTTGGTTCATTTCGGTTCCCGAAAAATCACGAGCCGAAATAGACCGAGCGTTCGGTTTATTTTGGTTGTTAGAAATATTTTAAGAAATCAAAAGAGAAAGTTATACTCAATGAAATGAGAGTGGTTTTGGAACTAACTCAGCTTCCATCATTCCTAAGCCTTGTAGAATTTCATTAAATGATGCTTCACTTTAGGACTTAGTGAATATGTCTGCCAATTGATGAGAATCGAACAAAGTGAATTTCAACATTTCCATCTTCTACATGTTTCTTGATGAAGTGATATATCAAGGCTATGTGTTTTGTCTTGGAATGCTGCACTGGATTGTGACATATTCTGATGGCACTTTCAGAATCGTAATAGAGAGGAATCTTCTTCATAGTCAAGCCATAATCTCTTAATTGGTTTTTGATCCATATGACCTGAGATGTGCAAGATGCCGCAACAATATATTCAACTTCAGCTGTGGAGAGAGAAACACATGTTTGTTTCTTGGACTGCCAACTAACGAGTTTTCCATCGAGAAATTGACAACCGCCAGTGGTGCTCTTTTGGTCCAATCCACACCCTCCAAGATCAGCATCTGACAATGCTTGTACAAAGAAACCTGATTTTGTAGGGTACCAAAGACCGAAAGATGAGGTTCACTTCAAGTATTTGAAAATGTTTTTCACAGCCATCATGTGAGGTTCTCATGGATTAGCTTGGAACCTGGCATAATAACAAAATAGAGAACATAATGTCGGGTCTACTAGCTGTTAGATACATAAGAGATCATATCCTTTGTCGATAGAGGGTCATATCAACAGTCGATTTCTCCAAAGATGGTGTTAGCTTCGTTCAAAATGCCATACAAACTTTCACTTTAGAATCTCCCATCATGCCAAACTTAGTTAGAATGGTTTTTGTGTAAGGTTCCTAATCGGTAAATATGCCTTCTGGTTCCTATCTAATATTCAAGCCAAGGAAAAAGTTAATTGGACCCATTGAGCTCATGTCAAACTTAGTCTCCATCAACTTCCGGAATTTAGCAGTTAAGCTAGGATTTATGGAACTGAAGATGATATCATCGACGTAAATTTGAATGATCATTAAGTGGTCACCTTCTTTCTTGCAAAAGAAGTTTGGGTCAACCGAACCTTGTTTAAACTTGGATATTTTTAGAAAGCGAGCAAGAGTTTCATACCATGCTCTAGGAGCTTGCTTCAGACCATAGAATGCTTTATCAAAAATGTAGCAATGATCAGGATACCATTCGTTCACAAAACCCAGTGGTTGCTCAACATATACTGTCTCCTCTAGTTCTCCATTTAAGAAGTAACATTTGACATCCATTTGAAACACTTCAAAGTTTTTGTGTGCATCATATGCCAGAAAGATTCGAACCGATTCCAACATTGCTACTGGAGCGAAAGTCTCTTCGTAGTCAATTCCTTCTTCCTGAAAATATCCCTTTACAACCAACCGAGACTTGTTGCGAATAACATTTCCCTCTTTATCCATCTTTTTTCTGAAAACCCATTTTAACCCAACGAATGATGCATCTTTTGGTGTGGGAATCAGTCTCCAAACCCGGTTTCCTGCAAATTCGTTAAGTTCGTCTTGCATAGCTTGAACACAGTCAGAATGGTCAAGCGCAATACTAACCATTTTTGGTTCTATTTTCAAGACAAACGAATTAAACGTCCAAAACTCTACTTGAGAGAACAAAGCAGTTTGCTTTGCTTTTATTTGAGACCGAGTCAGACCACCCTCAAATGATTCACCAATTACCTGAGTTTTTGGATGACCCCTTGTCCATTTAGTGAGAGGAGGATAGTTTGGATCATAGGAAGGATCAAATTCTTCATTTATTTCTTCCTTAAATTATGATTGAGAGTCTTTGTCATTTTCTTGATTATTCTCCCCCCCCCCCCCCCCCCCGGTAAATGACGAGACTATCTCAACATTCGGTTCAAAATGCTCCCTCTCGGTTGGACCTTCACGGTTTGAAGTTGGATTCTCCCCCTCGAATGATGAAACAGTTTCATCCTCAGGGATAGATTGCTCCCCCTCGAATGGGACGTAGTGGGTTTCTGCTGGTGATGAAGTTCCCTCCTGGAATGTATGACTATCTTTTGGAGGTTCGCTTGGACCGGGTTGTTCGGTTGGTTCCTGATGTTCTTTTGTCATTCCTTTTGCTGCTTCGTTGATAATTTTCTTCAAGTTGTCGATCTTGTTGTCAGCAGCCTTCATCTCAAAGTGAATTGCCCGTTCTAGTTCATCAAAAACCAACATCTATTCATCAAATAGATTGGAAATAGGAACCAAGACATGACCTGATTTTGGAAAGATTTCCTCTGATGGAATAATGCTTGATTGAAGCTTCTTTACATAACTATCATAAAGGGTGACATAATAGGTTTCCTCAATTTTCTTTGAACGTTTATTTAGAACCCTATATGCCTTTGAGGTTAGGGAGTAACCTAGAAAGATCCCTTCATCAACCTTTACATCAAACTTGTTTCGGTTCTCTTTGCAATTGAAAATAAAGCATCTTGAACCGAACACATGGAAGAACTTGACATTCGGCTTGCAATTATTCAAGATTTCGTATGGAGTGATAGAGAATCACTTATTGAGGAAGGATCGGTTCTGGGTATAATAGGCAGCAGCGAACGCAGCAGCCCAAAAGTACAAAGGTAAGGAAGCGAAGTTGAGCATGGTTTAGGCTGTTTCACACAGAGAGCGATTTCTCCTTTCAACTATGTCGTTATGTTGTGGAGTGTAGGGAGAAGTGAAGTTGTTAGACACTCCCTTATCAACAAGAAATTCTTCGAGTTGTTGATTCTTGAATTCCAACCCATTGTCTCTTCTTATATTCCTGACCATCTTTTGTAATTGTAGTTCCACATGCTTTATAAATTCCTTTAGCTTTGGAGTTGCTTCATTCTTTCGTTTAAGAAAGAAAACCCAAGTGAAATGTGAAAAGTCATCCACAATTACCAATATGTACTAACTACAACCAACGCCTTCTATTGCTGAAGGACCACACAATTCGATGTGAAGAAGTTCAAGAGGTTCGATCATCTTTGTGTTGATACGAGTTGGATGACTCTTTCGGCTTTTCTTTCCCATCAAGCATGCAGCACACCAATGTTCCTTATCAAATTTGAGAAGGGGAAGTCCTTGTACATGATCACGAATAACCAACTTGTTGATATCTTTGAAGTTGAGATGAGAGAGTCTTCGGTGCCATAGCCATCTTTTGTTTGAGTGTGATTTCGTTAGAAGGCATACAACTGGCTTTCCTCAAATTGGATTGAGATTAAGAGGGTACATCTCTCCCTTTCGCTTGTATTTTTACATAACAGTCTTCGTCTTCTTTTCAACAATCTCTAAACCTTCATCATCGAATGAAACCTTCAAGCCAGTTCCCACAACAAGTTGAGAGATACTAATTAGATTGTGCTGCAATCCCTCCACATATGCTACCTTCTTGATTGAGAATTCCCCAATTGTGATCATTCCATAGGCTTTGATCGTTCCATAAGAATTATTTCCATATTTGACACATCCACCATCCTTAAGGGCCCGAAACTCCCTCAGCTCTTCCTTCCTTCTTGTTGTGTGACGTGAGCATCCACTATCAATGTACCATTCTTCGTCGAACTGCTCGTCACTTATAACCTGCAGAAATCAAGCAGATTTGGGAAACCAAAGTTTCTTGGGTCCTCGTGAGCCCTTTACAAGACAAGGATTAGCAATAGAAAGATCAACCAAATATGCTCTTTTTATTAAAGTGGTTTCATCTTTTCTTTTAATGGTGAATACTTTGATTTTATTGCTTTCCACTTTCGGTTTATTCGAATCAGGTTGTTTATTTTTTATTTTGATTCTCATTAGCATTTAGATTGTTAGGGTTAGCTAATGTCTTCTTGGCATGAGCTTCAAAATCTGAGACTTGCTTGCCTTTTCCTTTGATATCCTTGAATGGGTTCTGCTTCGGTTGTTGTTGAAGGTATTAGGGTTTAGGACCGAAACCGGTCTTTTGGTTCCTATCATTTTTGGATTCGACATGAACAATACTCCTTTGGTTCGTTTTACTCCATGATTGACAGTGAGTGCATGGGCTTTTGCTTGCATAAGGCCTTGCTTTCACTTGAGAATTTGAAACTTTCTGAACATGATTGGCGTTTTGAGAATTCCAAATTTTTTTTCCTCTCTTAGATATTTTTCTGGTACCTTCTGTTCCTATGACGTGTTTTCTCAGAAAGTTGTTTTTGAGACTTGTGAATGTATGCCTTCGATTTCGGTTTGTCTTCACAAGCTTCGCTTGGCGATGATTCTCCAGATGCTTTTTTCATTTCACTTGGAATTTCTTTAGTACCAATTGTACTTTCCTTTTCAAAGCTTGAAGGCTTGTTGAGAGGTTCATCCACATATCTACCTTTGACTCTCCATGAGGTTTGCTCCAACAGGCCAAATTTTTCATTTGCATTGATGATGAGAGCCGACCAGAAAAAGTTGTCGCACCCATCAGCGTTGTCTTCATCCACCAAGGATGTAAGCTCCACAGTTTGCTTTTTGGTAACACCGGTAGTAGCATATACTTGATTCGGTACAGTTTGCACCATTTTGTATACAACTGCCTTTTCTTTAAGGATTTTGGACTTGTCCTAGGATATACGAGTGAAAGCATCTGAGTTTTCAGATATGAGAGGTTTTTCTTGTTTGCTTTCGCTTTTGAGGAATTTAGAGTAGTCAACCTCATCCTCTATAGAAATTTCACGCATATCTGTGTCCTCATCAAATTCAGAAGAATTTTCCATATTCATCTTGTGTTTTGAATTTAATTTGGTATTCAATGAGTCAAATTTTTGCTTGGTTTCGGTCTTTATGTTCCACTTGTGATTTTCGTCCAACAAATTCCTAAACATGTACTTATGATCTTTGGATTTTATAAAGGACTCAATTTTGTCCAGACCTATCTTGTAAGCATTTGAAACCTCATCTGATGATACAATTGATTCACAATTATAGCAATGTACATATACTTCATCCTCCTTAAATTCACGAAATGGCAAGATCATTTTGTGATCCTTTTTGCCAATATCACAATTTAATTGCAACTGAGTAATATTGGAGTAAAGACGTTTAGCTATTAAACAAAAAATATTTCATTGTTTTAAAAACTTTAAATTGCCTCGCTGTAAATAAATCAGCTCATCTCTCGTCCTAACTAACTCTAACTCCGTCTTCTTGATCCACATTCTTTGCTCCTCACTCTTGGATGTTGCCCTACTAAGTTGATCGGTAGGGTTAGAATTTGTGAGGTGAGTTTGCTTTAGGCTTCCACTTAAACTTGAAAACTTAAATTTTAATTCGTTTAATTCCTTTTCATAGTTTGTTAAAGGTATTTTAAGTGATCCGAGAATAGATTGTACCTACTTGATCAACTGATCACAGTCACTGATCCTTTCGCTCACAGGCTTGGCAGCGAAGCATTTATCTTCCTTCTGGTTCGCTTCATTACACTCGCCTTCACTTGTGTAGCCCCTCATTTGAAACGCTCCAGCAGTTACTATCAAGCATTTCCCTGCAAACTCATCATTATCTTCTTTGGCCACAACCACCTTGTCGTGCATTGGTTTACGCACGTCTTCATCTTCAGAGTCTGTTGACCAGACTTTTACTCCACCGAATTCATTATCGACCACGTTCTCCTGCACAACCAAAACATTCATAGCATTATTAGCGGCTTTCTTCTTCTTTATCTCCTCCAGCTTGTGCATATGATATGCTTCATCATCTTCACCCTCTTTCTTCTCTGATAGCTTTCTCAACATGAAATCTTTGGCAAAATGGTATTTACCATGGCAGAATTTGCAATTGTATCTGGAGTCTTGCACCAGCTTGATCTCCTTCTTCTCTTCTTCTTTCTAAGGATTGTTTTTGATATCTTCTTTAGTATTTTCTGAACTATAGCTTCCCTTCCATTTTTGGTTCTTGGCGATAGGGAACTTCTTATGAGCAAACCATTTCGGGTTGGAAACCATCATTGCATATTCTTCACTTGTCAGATCACACTCTGACACTTCTTCATCCTTTGCCACATTCTTCGCTTTAGAGAGAAGGGCCACAGACCCCATACCGGACACCACTTTCACTTCTTTTGTCACAACACTTTCGTGAGATTTGAGAATACCCACCATCTTCACCAGGGAATAAGACTTAAATTTCTCATGAGCCTTCAAAGTTGACACTACAACCATCCATTCGGGTCTTAAACCGTTCAACAATGTGACCTTCTGTTCGATCACTTCTCTTCCAATGCTATGCTTGATCATTTTGCTTAGAAGATGGTTGTAACGATCGAAAGCCTGAATGAGTTTTTCATCCGGTTTTTGTTGAAATGCACCGAACTCTGAAAGTAATAGAGTTTGGATGGAGTGTTCCAGGTCTTCATCAGTTGAATATGACTCCTTGAGTCTATCCTAGATCTCTTTCTTTGTGGTGCATGGGCTAACCAGACGAAAGGTATCATACTGCAAGGCGAACCTTATCATTCTCATGGATTTTACGTTACACAATAACTTGTCCTTTTCATCTTGAGGAATTTTATCCACATCCGTTAAGAGTTTTTTGTACTCTGTTTGCATCTTAATTGTTCTATTCGTCTAGAATGAACAAATGGACCCAAAATTATCTCTTCCCAAATTAGATAGCCATTTTCTTCAGATCCAACCACATAATCTTCAAAGTGATGCATCCAAACTTCATAATCTTGAGTGTATAGGATTGGAATCCTAGTTGGAGATCCAATGCTGTTGGAGATATTGATCAGATTGGTTTGAGAATCATCGAGAGACATGATGAACTTTTACAGATATCTGCAAGAATCAGACTTGTAAATATTGAATTAGGGTTTTATCAAAAGCAAGAAATAACGTCAATGAAGAGATGACGACTCCAACAAATTCGATAAAAGCGGAAACCCTAAATAGATTCTTCCAACATAAGAGATGCGTATGAATTACACAGTCTCCTGCTCTGATACTAATTGATGAGAATTTTTTTCTATAAGATCGATAGATTCAATAAGATATCAATAAAACAGTAATGTGTAATAAAAGATGTCAAACACAATGATGAATCAAACGATAGTCGAATGATTAATATGCTCTACCTCAGAAGAATTCAATGTGAATTGCTACTGTAGAGGTGTGCTAGGGTTACAATACTTGATCTCCAAAATAATAATCAAAAACTTAATCAATATAATGCATGCATGCATTATATATATGTAAACCCTACAACTAACACAGCTAAACAGGCCCAGACCGTGAGTACAAAATGGACCGAAGTAGCAAGGCCCAATGACGCAATCCCTTAGACTCAACAATATCCATATCTACTAAAATCGTCACTAAAAGTCACGAAGTATCTTTCTACATGTCTTGTGGTGGATTTGAATGGTCTACAAGCATCTATGTGGATGAGGTCCAACAAATCCTTACCTCTTTCACAGTGACTTGTGAATGGCGCCTTTGTCATCTTTCTAAGTAAGAAAGATTCACATACCTCATCCTATTTGAGGTCAAATGATTCAAAGATTCCATCCGATTGAAGCTTAGCGATGCGCTTCCTGTTTATTTGACCTAGTCGAAAATGCCACAAACATGATTTATCCAATTCACTATTAGACGAACCAATATTCAATAATAGTTTATCAACTTTACCAACACAAACAATACTTTCATACACATCTTTACAAGGACTAGCTTTGAAAATAAAACAACGATTCTTAAAAACCAAAATGTCACCATTATCATTATAAAACGAAAAACGATAACCATCCTTATAAAGTGCATGAAAATAAATAATTTTTTTGTGCCATATCAGGCCAGTTGTAAAAATTTAATAAACTAAGATAAACATCACCATTAAGCATGAGCTTATAGTTCCCAATCGTTGTAACAGTTGACTTGTGGATGTTTCCCATGATTAGATTGAGCTCACCATGCCTCAACTTGTTACTCTATCTTAGTCCCTACATATCAGAGTCAATGTGAGTGCCACATCATGTATCAGGAGACCAAGAATTAGAAGTAGATGTGCTATGGAGTTCTATCATGAACATACCTGAGGTGCCAGCCTGCTTGACTTTGCCCTTCTTAAGGTCCTCGAGGTATTTACGACAACTATGATTCCATTGTCCCTTTGATTAGTAGTAAAAACAAACAGCCTCACTTGGATCAATAGAAGGAGCTATTTCAGCTTGGACCTTTCTCTTAGGAGCTTGGTTAGACTGTCTGAGCTTACCCTTTCTCTTCCCTTTTGGATGAGAAACCCTTTTGCTTTTAGCCAAACCACAATTGATAGCCAAGACTAGAGAAGTAGGGTTAGAGTTGTTGAGTTTCTTCATGTTTGCTTCAGCTGTCTTGAGCATGCCATGCAACTCCATCAACATCTTATCGAGGTTGTTCACATTAAAGTTCATGAATAACTGTGAATATGAACTGCTAAGCGAGTTCAAGACCAAGTCAATGGTCAACTCCATAGGTAGCTCGACACCTAGATTCCCAAGTCTGTCTATGTACGACTTCATCTTTTGGACATGCACACACAGAAGCTCACTCTTGTTGTTTACATGCCATGAAGGACTTAACGATCTCGAATCATTCTTGACTAGCCTGCTCTTGGAACATGTACTCAAGCTATTGGTTTATGTCAAACGCACCCTAATTTTCAAAGTTCTTCTAGAGACTAGGAGCCATGGTCGCAAACATAAGGCAAGCCACTTTGGTTGATTTATAGTAATGCTTGTTGTAGGTAGTAACTTCTTCTGAGGTAACTTTCTCTCGAAGTATGGGAACATCTTCGTTTAGAACATACTCTTTGTTATCATATCTCAATGTGAATCTCAAGGTCCTGATCTAATCAAGATAGTTTGATCCATCCTCATTGAGCCTTTCCCTTGTTTAGAAGTGACATTAGAGAGAACTTATATATATATATATATATATATATATATATATATATATATATATATATATATATATATATATATATATATATATATATATATATATATAAAGGGTAAATTTAAACTCTTTAAATTTAGTTGTCTATTTTTAATTCAAGTCAGTTACATGGATGCGATATAACAATTAATAAAACATGAGGGACTAATATTCAAATTTATAAATCTCTATTATAAATAATATTAAATATCCAAATCCATTATTAAATAATAAATAAATATTTAAATTCAAATAAACACATTTAAATAATATTTATCAAATTTCCAGATTTAAAACAATTTAAATTTAGCATTTATCCATGTTTATCAAAGCATCATATTGGAAAAATAGAGGAAAATCCATAAACCCTAAATATGTTGAGGCAACATCGCGGGGGCGACTAGGGTGAAAATATGGCTCTGATACCACTGTTAGGTTATCTAGGCATCAAATATACTCTAAAACTAGGTAGCAGAAAAATTTATATATTCAAGCAGGAATGAATCCATAAGGCCCTATTTATAGCCTTGGAAACCTCCTAGGGTTTTATCCTCAAGCCCATGTGGGATTGGATACCCTATGAATGAAATTTCCCTTATCCAAGTTGAATTTTCATCCACCACCCTTTTGCCTAAGGTTCTAGAATATTCCTAATCAACCAACTATTTATTAGATGATATTCATCCTTTCTATTAATTAAATTGTTAATTAATTCCCAAATTGTTTTCCAATTAGAGTCTAATTAATTTTTAAAACATAATAATTAATAAACTAATTCCCCCTATATTTATTCCACTTAATTTGAGTCTTGAGGGAAACCCAAGAGGACCATGCTATTATTAGAAATATCACCAATAGTTAATGACCTTGGACACACTTCCAACATCTTCCTCTACTTCTTCTTACACTTCAAGGAGTAAAAACAACCAAAAATATAGATCAATGCTCAAGAACAATCAATAGGGCTATTAGG
Source organism: Lactuca sativa (assembly GCF_002870075.4). Taxonomy (NCBI): domain Eukaryota; kingdom Viridiplantae; phylum Streptophyta; class Magnoliopsida; order Asterales; family Asteraceae; genus Lactuca; species Lactuca sativa. Next base: position 59,857,673 of record NC_056627.2, on the reverse strand, counting down.
GTTCGACATTAAGGTTTTAGGGCAATGGAGGCCTATAAAGAGGCCAATCCTAGGACTTAAGCAGCTTATATAGGGTGCAACACTGGAAATTAGGGTTTCATTAATTTTCACATAGGCCCCACATACCTAAGCGTACGCCCCATGTGCGTGCCCGAAGGCATGATCCAACCTCGCATGAGTACGCTAAGTGTACATACATGGTACGCCCCACGTACTAGCTTCTTAGCTAGTATACTAAGTATACCTTGTGGTACGCCCCACATACTAACAATTGTTGGATTAGTTGTCTAAGTCCATAACTATAATTGGTATATACATGGCTTAATAGTAGTAGAGTCCTTTTTGGTTGCCCTCAAAAACTAGCAACTAGACAAGATGACTTTTGGAGAGAGAGGTTGAATTTAATATTTGATTAATAAATTTATATAAATAATTTGATAATATATTATGAGAATAATATATTAATTAGAAATAGTAATATTTAATTAATATTTAATCAGAAATTAATTGGAATTAATTTTCGGATTAAAAGAATTAATTAAAACTAAAGGGGCTAAAATGCAATTGTTCAATAGTTGAGCATGAGGTTCCAAAACCTTCCTAGGGAAGGAGGTGGACGGTTTCCATATAGATAATCTAGGGTTTCAAGATTATCCCATGTTTATATATAAGAAGTTAGATAATTACCAATTTGAAATATTAATATTATATTCATATTAGGGTTATCCAGGACATCTTAGCTGCACTATAAATATGCATCTAACACTTAGGAATTCTGACCACCTGAAACCCTAGAGTGATAGCCAAAATTCTCAAGCTTCCTTCTCCTTTCTCTCCTCTCTCATCCTCTTGCTAGTTTTGGGTGTGATCTATTAGAGACATTACATTTGTGGTGCTTGCTCTCTATGCTTTAACAACACAAGAGTTGTTATTCTTCAATAACAATCAAATGTAAGTATTCTAAGCGTAGTTATTAATTTTGAAATTAGTATATGCTTCCTATGATTTTCCAGTTGATGTTTAAAAGTTGTATCTTCAATTAGAGAAAACATAGATCCAGAATTATGGTTGCATGCATACATGAGTATTTTGTTTGTTATGTTCTGAACTCATCAGTGGTATCAGAGCCTTGGCTTGTTTCCTATTGAATGGATTGAAATTTTTTGAACTTAATCAATTAGGGTTTATGGAAATTAAACCCTTTTGGACTTAGCAATTTTCGATTTTAGGGTTTTCTTGAACCTTAAGTTTCGAAAATTATGAAAGGGTTTTAACCCTTTCCATTGCCCTATAGTTTTCGAATTAGGGTTTCATTAACCCTCAAGGTTTTGGATAACGGCAAGGATTGAAATCCTTGCAATCCTCCCCAAGATAAGTCATTTTTAGAAAATTAGGGTTATGGTAAGGTTATCTTATTTTTTGTAACTATCTGTTTATTGTATTAATAGGATAATTACAAAATTTTGCTTTATCCATCCCATGGTTTTTGAAAAGGGCCCTGATTTTTCCACGGTGACTTTTCAATCATCCACTGAAAAAATTATATATTGACACTTATACCCTTAGTTTAATTAATATTAATTTAATTAATAGATAATAAAGTGAGAGAGTACAAGAATGTCCGATTATTCCTCATTCCTTCTTCCTCCTTCGCCGATACTTCTTCAGTCACCGATGCTTCGTCGCTCTACACCATCTGCTTCGTCCTCCAACTCTTAAATGGTTAGTGAACATGAATACATATATGTTGCTTCTTCCTCCCACTTCAACACCACTCATTGATCTAGAATTCCCGTCGCTATGCTCCACAAATTGACGCTTTCCTCCTGTCATTCATCCAAAAATTGATCGATGTATGTGTGTGTTCTGGTGCTTATGCTCGAATCTATCGGTTTATGTGTGTGTTCATCTGCAATTCCCGTTGGTATGCTCAATCGAAGGCCCCTCCTTGACCTAGAATACTCGATGGAGTGTTTATAATTCCCGTCAGTGTGTGTTCATCTTTAATTATCAATTAGTATTTGTGTGTTTGCCTGTTAATCTGAAGTTCATTGGATAGGTAGGTTGCTCTGTGATTATGAGATGTTCTTTTTTTAACATCTAATTGATATTCTTAATTGATTGGTTATGTTTCTAACACCCTGCAAAGGTTCTTAGAAAAATTGTTTTCTTTTTCAATGTTGTGTCATGTGGATTGAATAATTTCTTGTCGTTGTTTTGTGAAGATAGATCTCTAAAATGATAGAATCATTGAATTAATTTCTTTGCAATGGTAAATTTCTACTACGATAAATCTTTGAATTTGTAGGATACATGTTTATAGTTTGTTGAATCTGTCAATTTGCAGGATGGATTAAATAGTTTTTATGCCTATTTTTGTTGTGATTCTGTAAGGAAAAAGGAAACTTGTTTTATTATTTTATTATTGATTATCGATTAATTATGATTATATAAAAGGGTATAAATGTCAATGCATAAACATTTTCCGTGGATGAATAACAATCTCATGTGGAAGAATCAGGCCCCTTTTGAAAATTAGGGGGAGTGAATTAGGATTAAATTATCTTGATTAATTTAATTGGATAATCCTCAATTGATTTAACAAATTAATTAAAATTTTAATTAATAGATAATTATTATATGATTTGTTTTTTAATTTTAAATTTAAATTATATCTTTAAATTTTGAAATTTATAATTTAAAAACCATAGTATTCTGATACATTTAAAATACACGTTATACTGTATGTAAAATTAAATATTTAATATTTACAATATGTGTAAGACTAGGTCAGTCGAAGCGCTAGTACGCCTCATTCACGAAGCCGATCTATAATGGGGGTATATGGAATTGCCTATAAAATGGTAGTTGAATGGGTGCCTACTCTCACCAACCGCTTCCTTGATTCATGGAGAATTGGTTTGGTAGGACAAATAATTATCATTAATAAGTATAATGAATTATAAAGTAACTAAATTCCTTCTAGTTTAGTGAATCTCAAAAGTTTAGTAGTTCAGTCACAAATGGGATGGCATAATCGAGATTAAACATGCCATTGAATAATTCAATGAATCTCTAAAGATCTAGGAATTTCATTAAAAACCTAATTCGTTCAAATTTAATTTTTTTTTGTGGTGAAATTGGTAAATTGTCATCTACCTACCTTTATATAATTTACAATTAGACTACGACATCCCTTTTGTAACTTGTGAATTATTTAGTTGGATCCTAGCCTTAATATTTCATTTTGGTATTATATTGAGGATTATTCTTATCTAACCAAAACTATCTTTCATTTATTGATGTCTATTCGAATTGATGCTTCTGGTTCCCCCTCGAATAACAACTTGTCACTATTGAACATCTGCTCGAGGGTTACTTTTGATTGGCACCAGTTATAACGATTGGATGCGAAACATCAAAATGGCTCTTCGTTTCGACGACAAGGAGTATGTGCTCAACAAAGAACTTCTCGAGATTGATGAAATCAAAGCTACTACTGCAGAACTAGCTGAGTATAGGAAACACTATAACGATGCAACAAAAGTTATTAGCATCATGGTGGCGACTATGACTCCTGAGCTACAAACGTTCTATGAGGGTTGTTGGGCGTACGAGTTGATCAAAGACTTGATGGAAAACTAACATGAGCGAGCTCGTCAAGAAAAGTACGAGGTAGTAAAGTCCCTCATCACTAGCAAGATGAAAGATAGAGAGTCCATCGGTGGCCACGTGTAGAGAATGCAACGATACGTGAAGCACTTGCTAATGCTTAATGTGGATTTTGATGAGTAATTAGCTATTGGTATAGTCTTGCACTCATTGCCCAGTTGCTATGATCAATTTATCTTGACTTATCATTTGAACAACCAAGAGACCACATTGGCTCAACATCAGAACCTCCTGTGAACTATTAAAGTAGGAATGAAGGGAAAAGGTGTTGTCCCCACTCCTACTGTTGCTCCTGTCCTGGTCATTGGATGTGGAAAAGGGAAGAATACGAAAGGTCCTCCTAAGCAGAATTGAAAGGGAAAGTCCCAACCCGGGTCATCAAGCAATGGACCCAAAAACAAGGCTACTTTTGACGCTCCCCCTACCTCTGATCCCAAGAAGGCTACTTGGTTTTACTGCGACAAGAAAGGCCATTGGAAACGATGATGCCTGAAGTACTTGCAAGACATAAAGTATGGCAAAGTGAGGTCAATCTTGACAGGTATTTACACTATCTTATCTAACAACTCAGCATATTCTCATTCTTGCTTCCCTTATATTGGATGTGTTTTTCAAATTTGTTCTAATTTGTAGAGGCTAAGAAGAAGTGAGGATGTGGAGCATGGAAGGATGAACTTAGCCATGTGCAATAGGCGATCTTCACCTATTCTGGCAACCCGATATTTCAACTCTATTTAATGACCTAAAAAGTCAAGTATTGTAACCACTTTTGATATAATGAAATTAACTTCGTATGAAGAAGATATGAATTTTTGAAGTTTACTAAATAATAAAAATATAAATTTAAATCAAATTTCGGTATTATCCGAAGGAGGAGTCACCGGGCCAATCCAAATTACGCCTAGCGTACTCTCGTATGCCAAGCGTACTTGAGGACTAGGCCTCAGATCGTCCACGTCGCCCCCTATGCGAGGGTATGCCCCGTCCCATCTGAGCTCCGAGGCAGTCGAGGATGCGGTCACGCATGATGCACGCGTACGCCCAGCGTACCGAGGCGGTTCGCAGCCCCTATAAAAGGGATGTGAGGGTTCCGAGGAAAATGCTCATTCCCTCTCATCTTTCTTGCATGTTTGCCTCGTTTTCCGTGCACGTGATATCCCGAAGCCCCGGTTTCCATACTCAAGCCCCGAAGGTCGTTTGTACTCCCGAGATTCCCGAGAATCCTGAGAAAATCCGCTTTCTCGAGTCGAAGTTCTGCTCGGTTTTCATCTCGCCTTCTTCGATCTTTCAAGTGAGTTCATACCACTATAATCCACACTTTTAAATGTTTTATAAATGCTTTTATATTCTTTTAAGGGGGGGAATACAGGTAAAACACATAGTTATTATCGTGTGTTATATAAATTTTCATTATACACTTTTTATCAATTGAATCATATGTGATTTATAACTACTATAGGGAAACTTTCGTATGTAAAATATATCACGATAACATCTTGTCTTTTGAAATGAAAAATGTTGTTATATATATATATATATACAAATCAAACACTCTGCTTATACTGTATGTATATGTGTCCATCTTTGGCACTACAAAAGTTATACTTTTCATAACAAGTGAGCATTTCACTAGGGTTTACTATACAAACGAAACACATTTTTGGAAAACTATAATAGGTATAGTTTTACGAGAACATCACGAACTTTTACATACTAGAAACACTATTTGAAGGAGATACTTTCATATACAAGAAAAAACGAATATTTTCATACGTAAATTTGTTTTATACTAAGTTTTGTGAGACATTAAGCTTCACGTACATTCAAGTACACATTTCAAGTCCTGTATTGTATACCAGAATCCCTTGGAGGGGGAGCATAGTGTTTGTGTATAGATCTATATAGGATTGACAACCCTGCGCCCTGACTGTTAGCTACAGTACACCATGTGGGGTGACAAACGTCATAACGTTCCAACGCCTGAAGAAAGTTGTGTATCGGCCGTCCTAGTCAATAGCATGGTTATAAAACTCACATGGAGTATTAAAAAAACATTGATTTACGGGGTTTTCAGACGTCTTGGCACCTTTATACATACATAAATTAACTACTTTAGGCATGAAAAACATTATTTTGTTACAGTTTCGGAACCTCTAAACTGCCACCCACATACGGAAAAACATCAATTTTCTAGAAACAAACATTGGTCTTTATAGAAGGCTACTTTTATACCAGTAGAAAATATGGGATTTTCTAGGAACAAACAAACAAAAACAAACCATTTCATTTTTGTTCATACAAACATTGTCATTTAATAATTCTAAAACTCACCAGCTTAAATGCTGATCTACTCTTTCAAAACTACTTGTATGTCCTAGGGATTCAGTAATTACAGGTAACAAACAGCTTTTGAAGAAGGGACGCTGCGACGCCAATTTAAACTCATATTTTGGCATCATATTGTAATTGGTTTTGAACATATACCTTCTATCAATGTAAACTTTCATTTATATATATGATGGTTATATTGCTTTCTTTACTATGTATTCAATTCTTACGGTGCTACATGAAGTCATCCACCCCCGAACGTTTCCGCCGTTCCGGTTTGGGGGTGTGACAGATTGGTATCAAAGCATTGTTTATAGTGAAGTAAGTATATTGAACCACATAAGATATAGAATCTATAAATGCTTAAGGGACTAATACTCTCTGACAAAACATTTTTTTTACGCCTAAGCCGCGTTTCGTTTAACTTAAATTGTTAGGTCATTCAAATACAATTTCATGCATACAACAACTTATTTCCATGATAATAACTATACAAGACGTATTTAGGCAAGTTGGACACTACGATTAAACCTCGAAATATACAGTCGGATTTGGGATGAATATAGCCTGATCAACTGTATTTATTCAAGATCGGACTAATGTATGTCGAGGAATGATCGTAGTGAGCAACGAGTCAAAAATTACCAAAACATCACAAGGATTAAACGCACGAATTTAAATACTATAGGAGTATTTGGTACATAAAATAGTTTAACCTACATGTTTAGTCTTACGTGTTCCAAATTTTGTTCAATTCTTATAACCCTATTCTCGTATAGTCAAATGGTTGGATTTCATCACCCCGGCGACCCCTACTATCCCAACCAAGGCAACGGGGGATGGATCAAAGAGGATCCCGAGGAGGACGAAGAACCCATAGAATTGGATGAAGGGGAGGACTCCAGTGCCGACTCAGAGCCGAAAATAATCAACCTACCACCCACACAACCTCTCGTCTTCATTAGAAACTTTCAAGGACCAACTCCCGTGTGGGGGAGCCATCTTCACCATTGGAGCCAACAACAAAGTCTACGCCCTTCCTACGGCATGTGTCGAGACTTCTAAGATGTCCGCGGTGGAAGTTCAGCCGATCGAGCACTCCCACTCATGGTGGGCAAGCTAGCCAACCAGCCCTATCAATCCGGGGTTCAAGCTATCCAGAGTCATGAAATCAACGTTTAAGTACAGGTTCACACCTCCGACATCCGTAGGTTGGAGAGAACTCAAGATAATGCCCAACTCCAAACCGAAGCATTCCAAGCGCAAATGTTTGCAGCCCTCTCCGAGATGAGGGAACAACAAGCCACCTTCGATAGGCGTCTTATGGAAGCAAAGCAATCGGATGCGGAGTCAAGCTCCAAGCGCAACCTACGTCGCAAGTAGTACTTCCCAAATCCCAAATTTTGTTATAAGTTAGGACCTCGGCTAAAACTTTTATTTTTCTTAAACTTTGTAACCGGAGACCCTTAGAAGGGTCAAATTTTCGTGATCGTTGTATCAACTATTATATTAATATAATTGGCACACTATTAGTACTAAATTGAGTATTTCGTTCAATCCTTAAAATGTTAAAGAGAAACCATACGCTTGTTTCATATATTCGGATTTGCGAATAACTTTCATTCTTCTATCATTGGGACTCATACTATCATCTGTTGTTGAACTTTGGACATTTAGTTCATGAGACACATTCTTTTTATATGCCATGGAATTCTTACCTTTGTCTTTTCAACCTATAGTTGAAGGATGCCTCCACGTAGAAACCCGAGACGAAACAACAGTGGGGAAGCACCGATACCACCACCGCCTCTACCTCCTCAATTTGATGCTGTTATGTTCCAAGCAGCAGTCACAGCAGCTGTTGCGGCTGCCATGTCACATATCAATACCCCTGTTACTACTAATTCGAGAATTGGCACACTTCCTTACAACCATGGAGAGAGTCATGGGCAACCCCGAGAGTGCACCTATAAAGACTTTACAAATGCCAAACCCCGAATTTTTAATGGAACTGGTGGTGTGATGACTTTGAGGCAGTGGATCGAAAGGACAGAATCTGTCTTTGAAATGTGCTCCTGTCCCGAGCACAGCAAAGTCAAGTTTGCCACTTACACGCTTACTGATAGAGCTTTAACTTGGTGGAATGGCCACGTTAAGGCACTTACTCTAATAGTAACGAATGCAATAAGCTAGGAGAGCTTAAACATCATGCTGATGAGAGAGTACTATCCACGAGGAGAGGTTCAAAAACTCGAGCACGAACTCTGGACTCTTGGAATGATTGGTACCGATATAGCAACTTATACCAATAGATTCTGCGATCTGGAAATCCTTTGCCCATATATGATTGCTCCTGAGAGCAAGAAAATAGAGAGATACGTTTGGGGACTGTCGCCCCAAATTTAGTCAAGCGTGTTAGCTTCAAAACCTGACACTTTTGAAAGTACCAAGGAGCTGGCATAATCTCTTATTGATCACGGAAGTCATCAAAACTCAACGATTTCTCCACCAGAACCACAAAAGGGAAACAACAACAATAATAACAGGAAGAGAGGATGGAATAAGGGGAAGGGTGGGTCTTCCCAAGAATCCTTGAAGAAACAACAACTAGTTACAGTGAATGCTGCTACTGTACCTACAAATCCTTATGTGGGTAACCTTCCAAAGTGCACCAAATGCACTTACCACCACAATGGACCTTGTCGGGAAATGCAGTGCTCCAACTGCAATAGAAAGGGGCACACTGTCCGTTTCTACAAAGCCCCCATAAAGTTGATCGCTCAAGTTCCCAATGCTGTTGTGGGCCAAGCTTGCTACGGTTGTGGCGAGGTAGGCCACTACAAAAGAAACTGCCCGAAGGCAGCGAATACCGGCGGAGTGGGACGAGTTTTGGCTATAGGCCACGAGGAAGCCGTAGTTGATCCTACAGTAGTTACTGGTATGTTTCTTTTTGATAATTCATATGCATGCATACTATTCGATAGTGGGGCAGAGAGAAGATTCGTGAGCCAAAATTTTATTCAGTTACTTAAACATAAACCTCACATGTTAGAAAAATCATTCACTATAGAAATGGCAAACGGAAAAACGGAAAACACTAACTGCATATACATGGGTTGTACATTAACTTTAGACGATCATTCTTTCCCAATAAACCTCATGCCGGTCCAAATTACAAGTTTCGACATCATGGTCAGCATGGATTGGTTAAGTCTTCTTCGCGCCGACATCATGTGCTTTGATAAAGCAGTTCGTCTTAATCTCCCTAACGATGAAACAATAGTGATTTAAGGCGAAAAATCAAGTACAAACCTCCGCATCATTTTGTGCATCCAAGCTCGAAAGTGTTTGGGGAAGGATTATCATGTATTTCTTGCACACATCGTCGATACGAGTCAGGTAGTAAAAGACATTAAGAGCATTCCAGAAGTACGTGACTTTCCCGATAGCTTTCCAGAAGAACTACCGGGATTACCACCGCAGCGTCAAGTCGAGTTTAGAATCAACTTAGTTCCAGGGGCTACCCCAGCAGCCAAATCGCCTTATCGTCTGGCACCAGCAGAGATGCAAGAACTTTCCAGTCAGCTTAACGAACTCCACCAAAAAGGATTCATTAGACCAAGCTTCTCACCTTGGGGAGCACCGGTCTTGTTTGTAAAGAAGAAAGACAGATCTTTCCGTATGTGCATTGACTACAGAGAACTGAACAAACTTACTGATAAAAATCGTTACCCTCTACCCCGCATTAACGATCTATTTGATCAACTTCAAGGAGCAAACTACTTCTCAAAGATAGATCTACGATCCGGATATCACCAATTACGAGTACTAGAGGAGGATATTCCCAAGATATCCTTCCGAACTCATTATGGACACTACAAATTTGTAGTGATGCCTTTCGGATTAACCACGCACCGGTGGTATTCATGGTCCTAATGAATAGGGTGTGCGGTCCTTACTTGGATCAGTTCGTCATCGTCTTCATCGATGATATACTTATCTACTCTCGAAGTAAGGAAGAACATAGTTAGCACCTACGAAAAGTCTTAGAAACATTATGCTCGGAGAAACTCTATGCGAAGTTCTCTAAGTGCGAATTTTGGATTCGAAGAGTCGAATTTTTGGGACACGTTGTTAGCGAAAAGGGGATACACGTGGACCCCTCCAAAATTAAGGCCATTGAGAACTGGTCGGCACCGAAGACACTTACAGAGATTCGTCAATTTCTAGGTCTCGCTGGCTACTATCTCAGATTCTTAAAGAACTTCTCTAGCATTGCGAAACCTCTTACTACATTAACCCAGAAAGGCGTGGCCTTTGACTGGGAAGCAAAACAAGAGAAGGTGTTCCAAACACAAAAAACAGGCCTTGTGCACCGCACCGATACTATCCCTCCCAGAAGGGATAAAAGATTTCGTAGTGTATTGCGATGCATCAAATCAAGGACTTGGTTGTATTCTTATGCAAAGAGGGAAGGTTATTGCCTATGTCTCCCGTCAGCTTAAGATACACAAAGTAAACTATACAACACACGATCTTGAGTTCGGAGCAATGGTATTTGCTCTAAAGATCTGGAGACACTACCTGTACGGAACAAAGAGTACTATTTTCACCGACCACAAGAGCCTTCAACACATTTTCGATCAGAAGGAGCTCAACATGCGACAAAGACGATGGGTCGAGCTACTCAATGGCTACGAATGCGAAATTTGTTATCATCCTGGAAAGGCCAATGTAGTAGCTGACGCCCTCAGTCAAAAAGAATACACTGGTTGGAGAGTCAAATCTCTGACTATGACTATTCATTCCCACTTATCCACACAAATTAAGGAGGCTAAACTGGAAACTTTGCAACCTGAAAATGTGACGGGTGAATCCCTAAGAGGAATGGAAAAGAATCTAGAAATCAAGGGTGGCGGAGCATATTATCTCATGGACCGTATCTGGCCGCCGAGACATGGTGGCTTCAGAGAGTTGGTCATGACCGAAGCACACAACACGAGATATTCTGTTCACCCAGGTTCAGATAAAATGTATCTAGATCTTAAGAAACTGTACTGGTGGCCTAACATGAAAGCAGAAATTGCTACCTTCGTAATTAAATGTCTTACTTGCGCTAAGGTTAAGGTCGAGTACCAGAAACCTTCAGGATTACTACAACAACCGGAGGTACCGGATTGGAAATGGGAACGGATTACTATGGACTTCATAACCAAGTTGCCCAAGACAACGGGTGGACTCGATACCACATGGGTCATCGTCGACCGATTGACCAAATCAGTGCAGTTTCTACCAATCAAGGAGACGGACAAGATGGAAAGACTTACAAGAACTTACATAAGGGAAATAGTACGACTGCATGGTGTTCCAATATCCATTATCTCCGATAGAGATAGTAGATTCACGTCAAGGTTCTAGAAGTCACTACAAAGTTCCCTGGGGACTAGGTTGGACATGAGTACAACTTACCATCCACAAACAGACGGGATAAGTAACAGAACGATACAAACTTTGGAAGATATGCTGAGAGCCTGTGTGATTGACTTTGGAAAGGCATGGGATATCCATTTTCCCCTTGTCGAATTTTCAAACAACAATAGTTATCATAGGAGCATAAAGGCTGCTCCATTTGAAGCCCTCTAGGCCGTAAGTGCAGGTCCCCTCTGTGTTGGGCTGAAGTTGGCGACACACAGGTAGCTAAAGGACGAGTTCCTAAAAGCACTCTCACCGGTCCGAAAATCATACGAGAAACGACGGAGAAGATCGTTTAGATTTGTGAACGGTTGAAAGCCTCTAGAGACCGACAGAAAACCTACGCTGACCAAAGGAGGAAACCTTTGGAATTCCAGGTAGGAGACCGCGTTCTATTGAAGGTCTCACCTTGGAAAGGCTTGATACGCTTTGGAAAGCGTGGAAAGCTAAATCCAAGATACGTAGGGCCTTTCGAGATTCTCGCCAGAATCGGCCCTGTAGCTTACAAACTCAATCTACCGCGTGAACTTAGTAACATACATCCAACCTTCCACGTCTCGAACTTGAAAAAGTGTCTTTCCAATGAGACTCTTGTTATCCCACTCGACGAGACGAGATCAACGAGAGCCTCAACATCATGGAAGAATCGGTAGAAATCATGGACCGAGAGGTCAAACAAACGAAAAAAAGTTGCATATCCATCGTGAAGGTTCGCTAGAACGCCAAGCGAGGACCTGAATTCACATGGGAGCGCGAAGATCAAATGAAACAAAACTACCCACATCTTTTTCCCTGATTCATGTATCTTTATTACATTAAATGTCGAGACGAAATTCCCTCTAATGGGGGGATGATGTGACAACCCGATATTTCAACTTTATGTAATGATCTAAAAAGTCAAGTATTGTAACCACTTTTGATATAATGAAATTAACATCGAAATTAAAATGTTTAAAACTCTCTATTTGGTTACCTACTATGTTAGATATCATTAAACCGTGATCGTATATAAAAAGAACGTCCAAATCTGACTTCGTATAAGGAAGTTATGATTTTTTCCAAGTTCGGCATAGCGATATATAGCTAAAAACTCGAAACAGAGATCGAGCTACTTTTGGCCAGAATGACCTAAATGAGAATCGAAGGTCTCGACAATGGTTTTTCAACGGTAAAAAGTCTGGCAAAAATAGACGTTGGATAATGAAGTTATGGATTTCTAACAAAGTTTTCTTACCCAAACCTTTTAAAAATAAGTAATAAAAATAATTTAGAAATTTGCCGACGGAGTCTAAACGAAAGTTGTAGAGCGTAGTCTCATCTACGCGTGGATATAAAGAACGTCGAAAACGGAGTTCGTATGAAGAAGATATGAATTTTTGAAGTTTACTAAATAATAAAAATATAAATTTAAATCAAATTTCGGTATTATCCGAAAGAGGAGTCACCGGGCCAATCTGAGTTATGCCCAGCGTACTCGAGGACTAGGCCTCGGATCGTCCATTTCGCCTCCTATGAGAGGCTATGCCCCGTCCCATCCGAGCTCCGAGGCAGTCGAGGATGCGGTCATGCATGACGCACGCGTACGCCCAACGTAACCACGTACGCCCACCGTACCGAGGCGGTTCCCAGCCCCTATAAAAGGGATACGAGGGTTCCGAGGAAAATGCTCATTCCCCTTATCTTTCTTTCGTTTTTGCCTTTCATGCACATGATATCCCGAAGCCCCGGTTTCCATACTCAAGCCCCGAAGGTCGTTTGTACTCCCAAGATTCCCGAGAATCCCGAGAAAATCCGCTTTCTCGAGTCGAAGTTCTGCTCGGTTTTCATCTCGCCTTCTTCGATCTTTCAAGTGAGTTCATACCGCTATAATCCACACTTTAAATGTTTTATAAATGCTTGTATATGCTTTTAAGGGGGGGGGGGATACAAGTAAAACACACGGTTATTATCGTGTGTTATATAAAGTTTCATTATACACTTTTTATCAATTGAATCATATGTGATTTATAACTATTATAGGGAAACTTTCGTATGAAAAATATATCACGATAACATCTTGTCTTTTGAAATGAAAAATGTTTTGATATATATACAAATCAAACACTCTGCTTATACTATATGTATATGTGTCCATCTTTGGCACTACAAAAGTTATACTTTTCATAACAAGTGAGCATTTCACTAGGGTTTACTATACAAACAAAACACATTTTTGGAAAACTATAATAGGTATAGTTTTACGAGAACATCACGAACTTTTACATACTAGAAACACTATTTCAAGGAGACAATTTCATATACAAGAACAAACGAACATTTTCTTATGTAAATCTGTTTTATACTAAGTTTTGTGACACATTAAGCTTCACGTACATTCGAGTACACATTTCAAGTGTTGTATTATAAACCAAAATGCCTTGGAGGGGCAGCATGGTGTTTGTGTATAGATCTATACGGGATTGACAACCCCATGCCCTGACTGTTAGCTACAGTACACCATTTCGGGTGACAAACGTCAGAACATTCCAACGCCTGAAGAACGTTGTGTATAGGTCGTCCTAGTCAATAGCATGGTTATAAAACTCACATGGAGTATTGAAAAATACATTGATTTACGGGGTTTTCAGACGTCTTGGCAACTTTATACGTACATAAATTAACTGCTTTAGTCATGAAAAACATTATGGTGTTACAGTTTTGGAACTTCTAAACTGCCACCCACATACGGAAAAACATCAATTTTCTAGAAACAAAAATTGGTCTTGATAGAAGGCTACATTTATACCAGTAGAAAATATGGAATTTTCTAGGAACAAACAAACAAAAACAAACCATTTCATTTTAGTTCATACAAACATTGTCATTTAATACTTATGAAACTCACCAACTTAAATGTTGATCTACTCTTTCAAAACTACTTGTATGTCCCAGGGATTCAGTAATTACAGGTAACAAACACCTTTTGAAGATGGGACGCTGCGGTGCCAGTTTAAATTCATATTTTTGCATCATATTGTAATTGGTTTTGAACATGTACCTTTTAACAATGTAAACTTTCAACTATATATATGATGGTTATAATGCTTTCTTTACTATGTATTCAATTGTTACGATAATACATGAAGTCATTCGCCCCCGAACGTTTCCGTCGTTCCGGTTTGGGGGTGTGACACCTATTACCAAGATTGGAGTTTATAACTTAGTACTTAGTAGTGGGTTACGTTTGGATTTGATAAATTATTTTTAATCGTCAAAGATGACATGAAATATAATTTCATTTCATGCCTTATTTAATCAGGGGTTTAGATATTCTTTCAATGATGAGAATGGGTCTATTTCTGCTTTTAAAAATGGTGTTTTTTATTTTGAAGCGTTACCTTTTAATAGTGGGTATGAAACTGTGATGATTGTAGACAATATAGGAAATGGTGTTTTTCAAATTGATTCGTCTAACGGTATGGACAAAGTAGACTTGTGGCATTGTTATCTTAGACATATTAACAAGAAACACATCGCCCAACTCGAAAATGGTGGAGTTTTGGAATCATTTGACTTAAGGTCAGATGATACATCCGAGTCTTGTTTACTAGGAAAGATGACAAAATAACATTTCACTAGTTCTTATGAAAGAGGTGAAGGATTGTTGAATCTCATACATATAGATGTGTGTGGGCCCCTCAGATCCATCATAGGGGATGGAAATCGATTCTATGTGACTTTTACTGACGATTATAGCATATATGGTTATATGTACTTAATCAAGCATAAGACAGAAACCTTTGAAAATTTCAAAGACTTCATCACAAGAAGTCAAGAATCAATTGGATAGGAAGATCAAGATGCTTAGATCCGATAGAGGCGGTGAATATCTTAGTGTCAAGTTCCATGACCAGCTCAAGGAATACAAAATAGATTCATAATTGACACCTCCTAGGATACCGCAACTTATTGGTGTGCATGAGAGACGTAATCAGACCTTGTTAGACATGGTTCTATCATGATGATTTGAGCTTCACTTCCAATCTCATTCTGATGTTATGTCTTAGAGATTCCCGCCTACATGCTTAATCTTGTCGCGATTAAAATTGTTGCCAAAACACCTCACGAGGTGTGGACATGTAAAGTTCCCTTGTTGACACATATCAAGGTTCGGGGTTGTGAATCTTTCATTAGACGAGAGACTCACGAGAAGCTTAAACCTCGAAGTGAGAGATGTATTTTCATTGGCCACTGACAAAAGTCCTTTGGATGTTTGTTCTACGGACATAGTGAGAACATGATCTTAGTAGCACAAAGGGGAGTCTTTCATGAGAGAGAGAGCTCATATGCAAAGAGGACAGTGGGATCACAATTGATCTTGAAGAAATTCAAGAATCAAACAATAAAGGGACCATTAAAAATGCCAGGGCTCAACCAGTGGAACAAGTTCCAGTTAAACCCCTTAACGAGTCATTCCCTCTTAGGCATTCTAGTAGAGTTAGCGTTTTCGCCTGTGTTGTATGGTTTCCATATAATGACAGAAGGCGATACATTTATTAGTGATTGTACACTGGTAGATTTGTATGAACTTGCTAACTACAAGGAAGCAATGACGGGCGCTGAGGCTACCAAGTGGAAAGAGGGAATGGACAACAAGATCAAGTCCATGTATGACAACCAAGTTTGGAATTTGGTTGAGAATGTACCAGGTCGTAAGACAGTTTGGTGTAAATGGATCTTCAAGAAGAAGACTAAAATTGATAGAAATGTACACACTTTCAAATCTCGGCTGGTTGTGAAGGGCTTTACTCACACCCCAAGGGTTGACAATGATAAGACTTTCTACCAGTAGCTAAGATTAAATCTATTAGGATAATGCTAGCCATAGATGTTGGATTAGTGTCTAAGTCCGTAACTATTTTGGTATCTACTTGAACCGATTGTGAGCATGGTCATTTTGGGTTGCCTTTACACTGGTGACTAAACAGGATGATTGTTGAGGAGAGAGGCTGGTTTATTGTTAAGAAAAATAAACTAGGATATAAATATGATTTGTTAATATATTATATGAATAATATATTAATTTGGAATCATATTATTAATTAGTATTTAATCAGAAATTAATTTAGAATTAATTTTGGGATTAAAAGAACTAACTGAAAGTGCAGGGGCTATTTTGTAATTATTCAATAGTTGAGGCTTTGGGCCATTGGATCACCTTCATTAAGGCTTGAACTAAAATCCAAGAAGGATCTAGGAGTTTTCGTCCAAGGGCTTGAGGAAAGGAGTCCATGAACTTGCTTAGGCCCTAAGCTAAGGGATTAGGGTTTACACCTTGAAACCCTAGTTAGCCTTAAGTATAAATAGCACCCTAAGGCACTAAGATTTCGTCCAAGCTGTGGGAAACCCTAAAAGGGATGAATTCTAGGGCAAGATACCATTCTCTCCTCTCTCCCATATTCATCCTTTCACCTAGTGTGTTTGTGAGCCATTAGAGGTACTACATTTGTGGTACTTGCTTTCAAGAGCTAAGGAAATTCAAGGAACAAGTTGTTATTACTATATAACAACAAAAGGTATGTATTCTATTCTTCTATGTGATTTTTGAAAATATTACTAGCATGCCAGGTTTCTTTTTGTGTTCATAAAGTTGTATAACTAATAGTGAAAACATAGATCCAACTCTAGGGTTGCATGCACACATAGGATTTTTTGTATCAAACCCATCAATGGTATCAGAGACATTGGTTTTTGTTTTAAATTAGCTTTTTCAAATGTATGAACTTGACATATTAGGGTTTATGGCTAATAAACCCTGGAGGCTTGATTTTCGAAATTAGGGTTTCTAAACCCTAGATTTCGAAATTTTTGGTAAGATTTTCTAAACCTTTTTCTTTGGCCCCAATATTTCGATTTTAGGGTTGTCTAACCCTAGAATTTCGAAATTGGCTCCTTCCCCAAGATTAGATCCTAAATCTTAGGGATTTGGATAATGCCATATCTTGTAATTATCCTTTAAATGTTTAAATTTGGTAATTAAAGATTTTGAATTATCCTATCCCATAATTTCGAATTCTAGGGGATTTAAGGGATTAGATTAAATTAATTGTTTAATTTAAAAGATATCCTTACCAAAATAAAAGATAATTGTCAAATTAAGTAGATAATCATTTCCTTAAGTGATAAACTTGATTTATTTGAATTATTTGATAGATTATCTTGCAAGAAATTGAATTAGGTCATATTAAGATAATTACTAATTAATTGGTTAATTATTATTATTTGTAATTTGATCTAGAATGTTCTTGCTTATGTTTTGAAAAGTTTCAAAACTTGCCCTCACGTTTTGGAATTTAAATTGTTTGATTAAAAAGTTCAATTTTGAAAGTCTAAATTCTAAAACCTATAGTTTTGAAAAGTTCAAATTACACCCTTATGGTTTTGTTAAGTTAATTACAAGCATAATTAAAGGAGAGTTAATAAATCAATAATCATATGGTTTATACTTAATCAAGTTAAAAGTGTAATTTATTAAATTAAACCACCTAGTATTTTGAAAGTGTAAAATACACCTTATACTATATATAACATTAAAAGTCTAATATCATATATGTATAACTTAAACTGCTAGTCTTATCGTTAGTAGGCCTCATTCACGAAGTCGATCTATAAGGGGGGTATAAGGTTATGGCCTATAAAATGGCCGTTTAATGGGTGTTCACCCTCACCCACGACTTCCTTGATTGGTGGAGGGTCGTTAGCCGAACGGGTAGGATATAGCAAACCCTTTCCATTAAAAGTATAATGAAGTTTAAAGTAACTAAATGTTTTACAAAATTCCCAATCTTAGTTACTTTAGGAAAAAGTGAATTGATGCAATTCTATGAAGTTACACTTTTTGCCCTTGCGAAGACGTTATTGGAGCATGTGTGGTTAACCGGCACACTAAATGGTTCTAAGCAAAGGTAGCAAAGGGTGACTCAATGTTTGTCATAGTTCGGTGGAGCATGTGTGGTTAACCGGCACATCGAATAGGTGACTGTATCATTGGGGGCACCATGTAAGTTTGCATGGTTATTCACACCCTGTTTTGTGATCCTCGGCATCCCAATCACAAATCGAGGGGCATATCGAGATTTAAACATGCCATTGAAAAGTTCAACGAATCTAGGAATTTTTCAATACATTTAAAACCTAATTTCTTTTTCGTTTTTCATGCTGGAAAATTAGTGAATCGTCATTCACTTACCTTCAAATTTTATGTAATTTGGGTTACGACATCCCTCTCCCAAGTTGTGGAATATTGTGTTGGGTCCTAGCCTTAATATCTCATTTGGGTGATTTATTAAGTACTCAATCAATCAACTAGCTTGAATTTTTTCTCCCGTTTTGTAGATGTCAAAGTATGACAACTATGGTCTTCCCAAATCCCGTGGAACAATCTTTCCACATGAAGATGATATTACACGATTCGATCGAGGAACACGAGATCATGCTTCACTACCTCCACTTTCTCCAATTATTCTCCCTAACCCACAAGTTCGATGGCTTGAAAAGTTCAAGCTCACTCAAGCCCTTTTGGCAAGTAAACATGTGAAACCTGTGTGTGTACACGTCTTAGAGATGAAGTCACACATCAATAGGTTAAGGATGTTGGGTGTCGAGATTTCAGATAAGTTGGCTGTTGACTAGCTTCTTCAGTCACTTCCTGAATCATATAGTGAGTTTGTTAAAGAGTACTATATGATGGATCATGACGTGACCCTCATTGATTTGACCTATTTGCTTATAGCTACTGAATCAGAAATGATTTGGCGAGCTGGTCGAGCAAATTTGTCTGGTGAATCAAACTCCCAAACCTCAATGGACATTGAAAATGGTGACATTGGAGATCTAGAAAAGGTAAATTCTGAGTTAGTTCCTTGTGCCATTCCAAAAGAGCCCATTTGCTTTTATTGCCAAGAGAAGGGGTCATTAGAGATGAAGATGCACTATTTACCTGAGAGATCTAAGTGATAGGAGAGTCAATACGTATGGCTCTGCTTCAGGTAAAATCCATTAAGTAACTCTTTTAAGTTCCTATTCTAGAGTCTTAATACATGATGTGATAAGATTAAATTTTGATGTTTTATAGAATCAAAGAAAAGAGAGGAAGCTTAAGGGAAGAAGTGAGCTGAATCTAATCGTGAAGAAATGGATTTCGATCGCATTGATTGAAGATTGGATTCTTGAGCTACCACTTGGAGTTAGAATAGATTGTTAAGAAACATATATTAACATAGTTTTTTAATTGAATTCCATTCTAAGGATAAATTTTTCCGCAATAAAATAAATTTTGATTTTATATTATTTATTTATCCTTGCAATGACGTGTATGAAAAATTGATATTTGAAGGTTTCTATTATTAGCAATAATGGATTTGATTCTTAATTATGTTATTTGTGGAAATGTCAGGAATTTACCAAATAGGGATAGTTTCTCATCGCCCAAGTTTGAATTGGACATAAACTTGGAATCATACAACTTGGTTGCGTGATGAATGAGAAATTTCATATTTGGAAATTAGACTACTTCATTAACAATGTGTCAAATGAAGGACTAGGAAATCGAGTACACATGGTTGTGTGTTGATCAAGTCCACCACAAGATTAACAAAGATATTCGTCATGATTCACTAAGGTTTAGTAAATATGATTATACTTATAAGATTAAGTGTAATTCTGAGTTGATTGAAAGAGTTTCAATAAATAGCAGAATGAATAAAGAAGAATCAAGTAGGCAGAAAAATAAAAGTTTCTCTATTCTATGAAGAAGGGAGAGTACCTTTTATTGTGTTTTATGATAAGTATTAATGATTAAGAATCATGTCTCAATTGATCCTCTAAGTGAGTCTTAGGCCCCGTTTGATAGTTTCTGAATGAGAAAGTGCTGACTGAGAAATGTCTGTCTGAGTAAGAAATTCTAACTGAGTAAGAAATCATGTTGTTTGATTGAAAATCTGACTGGATGTGCTGACTGGTGCAAAATGACCATTTTACCCCGATGCTCTACGCGTTTCTATGCAATATGATGATAATAATAATGATAATAATAATAATAAGAAGAATTACAATAATAATAATAATAATAATAATAATAATAATAATAATAATAATAACAATTACAATAATAATAATAATAATAATAATAATAATAATAATAATAATAATAATAATAATAATAATAATAATAATGTATACAAAAGCTTCCAGCATAATAAACATTAAATATATCATTTTATAGATAAAACACAAAAAGCTCTTTAGCTTGCTGGTAAACACCATTGTTTCTACAAAGGAGACCTAAGTTCTATTCCTGTAACCTTCATTAGTTGCTAATTTTTATCAAAGCCAAGGGTACTATTGGAAAGCCTTGCTTTCTTTCTGAGTCAGCCATCTCCCAACTTCTTTCTCGGTCAGACCTTGCTTTCCGAGTCAGACGTCAATGTTTTGTCTATCAAACACCTTTCGTCTGACCGAGTCAGCCAAAAATGTCTGACCTGACTCGGTCAGATGCATACCAAACACGGCCTTAGTGCATTTGTATGTCTAAGAAGAGGAATTGAGAATTGTGGAAATGGTTAAATCAAGAAGTCAATCATACTTCGTTCCAATATCAAGTCTCAGAGTTATACTCCAAGATTGTGAATTGAGTGACAAAGAAGGTTTATAACACTCAAAAAATGTGGAATTTGGAAAAGTTTTCTTATTCTTGCACATTTGAAATTGGTAAGTTGTGTTGGATAAGACAAAGACCAACTAGGACCAGTTATGTGAAGTGTTTTGTCTTAATAAGAACTACATTAACTCTTTAATATTTGTTTTGTCAAGGAATATTTCTTGACAAGAGAATCTTATATGTCAAGGAGTCAGTGGGAGTCTTAATGGTCTTGAAAGGTTTCAAGAACAAATCAAGAATAAACCTTACCGATCAACACTAGCACACGACTTGAGGTTTACAACCTATCGTGTTGACATTATTTTGTTTATGTGCCATTCCAATTGAGTCAATTACGTATGTGAGTTCTATGAGTTTTCATTTGAATGCATAAAGACAAAGCACATTGATTGATGGAAAGTACATTGATATGTAAGGATAAGTTGCTAAACTACTTGGAAGACATAGTGGGCACTCGTGTTACCATAAGGAAAGAAATCAAGATTAAGAAAGTTCGGTCCATATGAGTTTGGATTTGTCGCAAACTTTGGTTTTGACAAATTCACATGGATAGGAACACATAACACCATAAAATCGAAGTGTCATAAGATTCTATCCTTCATGAAAATGACTGTGAGGAAATGCTTTCACTAAGAGAGATTTTAAAAAGATAGAAATTGTGAAAATTGTATTCTCAAATTCGATTATGGTTACGACATCCCTTTCCATAGTTCAAATTGTGAGATTTGACAATTAAGTCTGAACATTTGGGACTTAGTAACATAAGTTCTGAATTTGTCTAGACACGCATGTGAGCTTTCTAAGAAAAAGGTGTATAATTTTAAGAAGCTTAGATTAAGTATTAGAAATATGAATTTAAGAAATTCAATAAGCATTGTTTTCTGGAAGTTCAGATGTTTTCTGAATACAAGTCAATGCTAGTGGGAGCATAAGTGTTAAGCTTATATGATAATAATCATCATGATAGTGGGAGCATGATAATTATGATAGGTTTCCAGTTAGCAATATTATTTATAGAAAACAAGAGTTATACTTTGCAAAGTCGTAAGAGTTGAAAAGTTGTTTTGCTATAATTAAGGGAGAGAATATTATGCTTCATTTCAAATCTAAAGGCTTAGATTGTGGAATGTTAATAAATTTAGTCAAGGCTACATAGTGTGTTCTCAAATTTCGATTATGATTACGGCATCCCTCTTCATAGTTTGAATTGTGAGAACGTGACATATAAAATATTACGGCAGAAGATTGATAAAAGTATCACATCTTTAAGTAAGACATTATGCACCGTGTCCCATACGCTTCGGGTATAGGATCGATTGCAAATACTATAATATTTGACCATTCTAAAATTTTCCAAATGTCTAGCGCATTAAGAGGGAAAAAGGACTAGAATCGATTTTGACTAAAATAATTAAACAACTATCAAAGGACCATCCAAAGTTCGCTGAAGATTGGTTGCTTGTGAGTAGTTGGAAGTATGGTATTGGATGGAGCATATTGGCATTATTATGAATAGATAGGATTGTGTTAAGCACGAGTTGTCGTATGGCAAATATGGAAATGTTTCCATATTTGGAGTTGGATATTGAGAATCTATGTCTAGATTAGAAATTTTTATGCAAGAAGGATGTTCAAAGGAATATACTTTGAGTGAGAGACATCATATCTATAGAATTGTTTATGATAGAGATTGGCCAAGTCTTGATGATTTTGAGCTATGACATTACGAAAGGATCATTACATAAAATGTTAGAATCTAGCATATTCTATAAGTGACAAGAATTTGATATTCTTATACTTATAATAAGGATTGGGAGTTGTGAAATGAGTATGATTGGAAATGTGTTCATTTGATCTATTTCACAAAGTAAGGACCATAATTAAACATTGTGTGCATGCTAAGAGCATGGGACAATTGTAGTAATACTTCAAGTAATAAGTCAATTAACCGAAACAACAAATAATGAGTAATCGATACGGTGATAAATAAAAGGTATTTTATTTATACTCAAAGGTTTGGGACCATATAGGATTATATTATTCTTGTGTTTCGCTTTGCATGTTTTGACTTCCTAAATAATTTATTATTTCAGAATAATCAAATTATTCGAATGGTCTGCAGTCGTTCATATGTTGGAAGTAGGTATGAATGAAGACTGTCATGAATTGGTTTGTAGATTGTCTAAAGTGTATTAGACATAGCAAAGGTTTGCTGCAACGTTCATGAGTGCTTATGAATATGATTTTGAGCATTGGACTAAACCCACGCTCACAAGAATCACTTCATGGATTTTATCACGAAATATTGTGAGTCGATAATATTGTATATTCTTGAAACCGAGACGTGTGAGTTGTTATTTGCTGGTCAGTTGCACATTGATGATAAGTAAACGCACCAGTAACTTGGTGTTATAAAACTTATTGTTGTGTGTAATTCGATGAGTGAGTAAAAGCAAGCATTGAGTCGAAGTTTATCCATTCCTTTTTCCAAAGTGGGATAAAAGTGATATATGTGGGCCCCTCGATGATTTAGTGATGACACCCAAAGCGCTTGGCCAAGCCGGGACTAATTTGATATGTTCAATTATAGTCTGTTGTCAGTCGTCATAAATTGGAAATCGGGAAACAACACATAGACTGAAAGAATGATTTCAATCCATGTCTCATGTCTGTACGATATCTAGAATGGTGGAATATATGTTCCCTTATCTAAAGGACACGCTTCTGATACGATCAGAGTTGACAGTGGTTTTTGAAAGCCACGATTGCTGATCAGGTTATGAAGTCATACGCATAATACATATTAGACTTATCCAAGTGGGAGACTATTGGAATAGTGTCTAAGTCCATAACTACTTTGGTATGTACTTGACCCGATTGTGAGCATGGTCCTTTTGAGTTGCCTTCACACTGGTGACTAGACAAGATGATTGTTGAGGAGAGAGGCTGGTTTATTGTTAAGAATAACAAACTAGGATATAAATATGATTTGTTAATATATTATAGGAGTAATATATTAATTTGGAATCATATTATTAATTAGTATTTAATCAAAAATTAATTTAGAATTAGTTTTGGGATTAAAGGAACTAACTGAAAGTGGAGGGGCTATTTTGTAATTATTTAATAGTTGAGGCTTTGGGCCATTGGATAACCTTTATTAAGGCTTGAACGAAAATCCTAGAAGGATCTAGGAGTTCTCGTCCAAGGGCTTAAGGAAAGGAGTCCATGGACATGCTTAGGTCCTAAGCTAAGGGATTAGGGCTTACACCATGAAACCCTAGTTAGCCTTAAGTATAAATAGCACCCTAAGGCACTAAGAATTTGTCCAAGCTTTGGTACTTTCCTTCAAGTGCTAAGGAAATTCAAGGAACTAGTTGTTATTACTATATAACAACAAAAGCTATGTATTCTATTCTTCTATGTGGTTTTCGAAAATAGTACTAGTATGCCAGGTTTCTTTTTGTGTTCATAAAGTTGTATAACTAATAGTGAAAACATAGATCCAACTCTAGGGTTGCATGCACACATAGGATTGTTTGTATCAAACCCATCAATAGATACATTTCATGACTACGAAATTTGGCAAATGGATGTCAAAACCAATTTCCTTAATAGGAAGTTGGCTGAGGATGTTTACATGAGTCAACTAGAGGTTTTTGTGGATGCAAAGTATCCCATAAAATGTATAAGCTTGAGAAATCAATCTACGGATTGAAGCAAGCTTCTTGTAGATAGAATCTTTTCTTTGACAAGAAAGTCAGAGAGTTTGGCTTATCTAGAAGTGAAGATGAATCTTTTGTATATGTCAATGCTAGTGGGAGTATAATAACCTTCATGGTATTATATGTTGATGGAAAACTTCTTATAAGGAACGACATTCCAACTTTTCAAGAAGTGAAGTCTTGGCTTGGAAAGCATTTCACTATGAACGATATGGGAGAGGTTGCCTATATTCTGGGGAAAAGAATTTTGAGAAACATGAGCAAAAGATTAATTGGACTTAGTTAAAGTACGTATTTAGATAAAGTCTTAAAACGTTTTAGAGTTGAGAATTCCAAGAAAGGAGAACTGCCTATCCAGAGTAAACCAAACTGAGTAAGACTCAAAGTCTGAGTACTGATGCATAAATAGCAGAAATGAGTCGAGTTTCATATGCTTCGACTATTGGATCGATCATGTATGTTATCATATGTACTCACCCTGGCATGGCTTTTGCTTTGATCATGGTTAGTCAATATCTGGGAAATATGGGTAGAGCTCATTAGATAGCGGTCAAGAATATTCTTAAGTTTCTACAAAGAACTAAGGATTGGGTCCTTGTGCATGGTGACAGTGATAACTTAAGAGTAGCTGGGTACAGTGACGCTAACTTTTAGATATACAGAGACATCTTCCGTTCTCGATCTAGCTGTGTGTTTACCTTAAATGGAGGAATGAT
This sequence comes from Lactuca sativa, assembly GCF_002870075.4. NCBI lineage: Eukaryota > Viridiplantae > Streptophyta > Magnoliopsida > Asterales > Asteraceae > Lactuca > Lactuca sativa. The sequence continues at coordinate 59,832,063 of NC_056627.2, read as the reverse complement.
AACTTGGAAAAGTTCCAAACAGGAGATAGTGGCAGATTCTACCTGTGAATCAGAGTACATAGCACCAAGCGAAGCATTAAAGGAGGCTATATGGCTGAAGAACTTCATAAGGGACCTTGGAGTTGTGCCAGCCTTAAAGGAGCCAATGGAGATTTTCTGTGATAATGAAGGAGCGGTTTCCGTAACAAATGAACCAAGAGATCATGGCAGATCAACACATATTAACAAAAAATACCATTTTATTAGACATAGAGTAGAAGAAGGACAACTCTTCATAAAGAGGGTATCATCAGAAGAAAATCCTATCGATCCCCTCACAAAGGTTCTAAGTATGATTAAGCATGTTCATCATGCAAGGAGCATTGGTCTAAAAGATGATATTAGTTTTAGCAGTTAGATAGGTATTTAGAAACTTGTAACAAAGTATATGTCATTAACTTTTGATGATTAAATAATGGAGAATTATTTATGATTATTGTTTACTATCCTTTGTCAGTTGTTTATTACTGTGTTTCATTTTGCATGATTTACTTCCTAAATAATTAGATTATTCAAACATCCACAGCTGATCACAATTTTTGAAATATGTATTGAATGAAGGCTGTCATGAATTGGGTTGTAGATTGTCTAAGGGTCTTTACATTGCAATGGTTTGCTGCAACATTCATGAGTACCTGAAAATAGGGATTTTGAGTATTGGATTAACCCATGCTCAAAGAAATACATCATAGAATTTATCACGAATAATTCTAGGTACTTGAAAATAGGGATCTTTAAACGGTGATATATGAGTCGTTGTTTGCAAATCAATTGTGTTGATGATATGTAAACGCATCAGTAACTTGTTATAAATCGTATTGTTGTGCATGATTTGGCGAGTAAATAGTACAAGAATATAAGTCAAAGTTTATCTATTTATATTTTCCTTAATGGGAAAAAGATATATATTGGGTCCCTCGCTGATTTGGTGTTGACTTATAGTGTTGGGCCTGACCAAGACTAAATTGATTAGTTCGATTAGTAGTTCTTTATCCTTACAAATCAGAAATCAGGAAACAAAGTACTGAAAAATGAGATTGATTATGTTCCATGTCAATTTTCCATATGATATCTTGCAGAATGAAGGATTATATGATCACTTATCTTAAGAAACATAACTGACTAGATCAGAGTTCGACAGCGGCATTGAGTGCAACAATTTGCTGATCAGTTAAGAAGTTATACTGGAAACTATAGTTATTACACTTATCCATGTGGGATATTGTTTAATTAGGTGTCAAAGCCCATAACTAAAATTGGTATATACTTGAATTGATAATAACATAGTCCTTTTGGATTACCCTTAAAACTAACAACTAGACACGATGACCTTTGGAGAGAGAGGTTGCATTTATTAGTTGATTAATAAATTGAATTAAATAATTTATTAATATATTATGAGAATAATATATTAATTAGAAATAGTAATATTTAATTAATATTTAATCTGACATTATTTAGAATTAATTTTGGGATTAGAAGAATTACTTAAAAGTGTTGTGGCTAATGTGCAATTATTAAATAGTTGAGCAAGAGGTCCAGAACCTTTCTAGGGAAGGAGGTTGTCACAACCCGCTAAAGTAGAAACACGAGGTGTGGCGGTACAAATGGTCTCATAGCAAAAGTTAAGAGACAACACCAACTATAGTATTAAAAAGAATCACAATGTACAATGACTTTGAACAAAAATTATAAAATAAATTACAATGTATTTGAATGACAACACATGCAAATGCTCCTACATGTGTTGTGTCTCTAAGTGCCTCTTACTAGATGATTCTTGAAAAAACATGTAAAATGAGCGTCAACTATAAAAATAGTTGGTGAGTACTCATAGATTAAAAGTAATGTTGGTTTCATGAATCAAAATCAATGTTTTGATAAAAGTTCCAATAAATAAAAATATATTGCAATAATGAGTATATAAGTTTGCATAAATAAAGTTCGTTGTCATCATTAGAGATAAAGTATGTTGCCCAATTGAGATGTAACGTTTATATTCTTACGGGACATACTGTTCGTTACTAAAACGAGTAAACAAGTTTTATTGCTATAATGAGCAATCAAGTTCGTTGCAACAAGGAGCAAACAAGTTCGTTACTAAGACAAGTAAATAAGTATCTCGTAACAAAACTTCGTTGTTATAATGAGAAACAAAGTTTATTGCTAAAATGAGAAACAAACTTCATTGCTATAATTAATAAACGAGTTGTATGTATATGAGCAAACAATTAGTTCACAACCAAGCCTATGACTGATGCCCTATCAAGATCTGTGCTTATCGTTCCAAATATTAATATGGTATCATGCACTCCAGCAATCAGACAAGTGAGGAGTTATCAATTCCTAATAGCGTTATCCGTAATGACCATTTGCTCAAAGAGTTAATGGTTAGAGTAAAGTTTAAGGGAGTGGACTTAAAACGATAACACCTCATTTTCAAGTTGCATAGACATACATAGAAAAGTATAGCAATCAAGTTTAATAAAAATCAATTTAAATACAATGAACAGTAAATAGTTTTTTGGACATGCTTTTCCACCCCAAACATGAAAACCAAAAATATGGGGTGTTGTGAATACTCAAAATGCATTAAGATGATGCAAATGGTGTCTTTAACTACGTTTCACTTGTACCACTAACAATTCCTACAATAATGGTGTTCGCTAGTGAGTCTCTAATCGAAATCTAACATTAATACACTTACTACAAAAGAATTATGCCAATATTGTGTCAAAATTTAATATTGTTAAGTTACAAACATTTTTCTGTGAAATTTAAATTTCTATGAATCAATTTGTTTTATAACAAATTCAAGTGGAATTTTACATTATTGAAATGTTAAAATTTAACATTTTATGAGGTGTTCCAACGATTAAATATTTAAAAACTAAATCAATTTAGTTCCAAAATTTCCCAACCTTTGCATTTCAGTTTTAATTGAAGTAAAAGACCTTAAGATAAGTTTTCTTGCATTTTTGATTTGTCTAGTTATTTTTCACCATTTTAATTTCTTGAATGATCATAAAATCATAAAAAAAATACTAAAATGTTAAATAAAATTACCAAACTTCTGATTTTGATTATAACTGTATTAAAACACGTTTAGATAAATTTTCATGGATTATAGATATGTATAGCCATTTTAACTATATTTAATTATGTAGATAGATATAAATTTATGAAAAATATCAATCTCTTAAGAAAATTTTCAAAACTTTGTACATTATTGATAAGCAATGTATATAATTTGGGAAAAATAAAAAATGGATTTTCAAACAGTTTAACACAATTATTCTGATTTTTGTGTATTTATTCTATCAAAATACAGATAAATAGATGATACTTTAAAAAATTCACCAAACCTTTTATACTCGTGTTATTAGATATATAAAAGTTGGGAAAAATATAAATGTTGGTTTTCAAATAGTTTAGATATTTTTCTTCATTTTATTCACTTAAATAAGAATTAATTCGTGAAAAATTATTAAATATTAAATAAAAATTACCATAATTTTTTCAAAATTCATATACAGTGTGCATAAGCTGGAAATAAAAATACCAAAATTCATTTTAAAATAGTGTAACCCGATTTTATGATTTTTGTGTGTTTATTTTAAGAAAAATGAAGATAATTAGAAAAAAGTATCTAAAATTTTCCAAAGTTGGTGTTCCACTTTTATTAAATATATATGATCCGGGAAAAATTCCAAATGTGATTTTCATATGTAGGATTCTGATTTTCATATTTTATATGTATTTAATAAGTATAAAATTAGAATAAATAGTAAAAGTTAGGATAATACCTAAAAATTTTTATAAAATTATTTGATGTTGTATATAATATGTTAAAAATATCAAGAGTCATTTGTAAACATTGGAGTCTAGTTTTTGGATTTATGATTGTTTAATCTTAGGAAAATAGAAAAAAATAGCATATATAAGATAAGTAATTTTATGAATTTTGGATTTATGATGGTAATATAAGATGCTTTACAAACTTTTCATGAATTTTGGATAAGTAAAACTATTTTCCCGATTTTAGTCCATTTTATACTAAAAAATCATGGAAAAATATAAATACAATATGAAAACTCCTCAAAATATTTTTCATAGTATTAAACATAACCTAGAAAAAAGGAAAATTACTAAATTGTTTTTTAATATCTGGGAACTTAGTTTTTTGATTTATTTGAGTTAATCATAAAGAAACATAAAAATAATAGAAAACAGCAACAAAAATTGATGATACTTCATGAGAGATGTTTTTTAAATTTAAGGGTCATCCAAGAATTTATCCAGGATTTATGAACCTCATAAAGTATTTTATATGATTTATTGCTCTATTTTCTTGAAATAATTTTAGTAATTCAAGAGATATGAATTATTTTCTGAAAATTTAGAGATCCTTATTTTGTTATTTGGACACTGGTAAAAATCGTATTTGAACATAAAGGAAGTTTTAGATATTTGTTTGGGAAAAAATCCTTTATGAACATATTTGAAAGTTTTTAACAACAAACTTTGATCATCTAGCATCTAAACTTGAAGATCATCACATGCATGTTGGTTTGAAGACAATTAATCAGTTTGAAATGTTCAAAAGTCATTTTTGAAAGGAAACTTAGGGTGCATGTGGTAATTTTCCATCAAAACTTGTAGAATAGTGCATCATGTTGATTTTGACATAGGTTTTGGTCATGGGAATTCACCATCTACAACATGCATGTTGTTTTTGGGTGAAATCCTACCATCATCATCATCATCAAAAGCGTATATGTATGTATGTGTTCATGATTTTTCATTAGAATAGAGTAGAAGATGGAGAAATTGCAAGAAAACATGTATAACTTTGAAGGAAAGTGAAGGGGAATGAAAGAAAATTTGGGATTACCTTCAAGAATACTTCAAGATGATGAAAATTTCATGAGTATAGGTGTTATTTGATATTTTTTACAAAAATTTCATGTGGTTTTGAGAGGTAAAGAGGAGAAATGGTGTTGGTGGAGATAAAGAGAAATGAGAGAGAATGAGGGAGAAAGGAAATTACTTAATGTGTTGGAAAGAGTTCTCTTGGAAGAAGGAGGGGGCGATTTTTGAGGAGAGAGGCTCCCCCTCACTTTCATTTAATTTAAATAAATTCCCACTAAATTTTATAAAAAATTTCAATATTTTTATAAAAGTTGCATTTGTCTAGTATTTGCTTATAACAATCCTTGATTTTCTTTTTACCTTATAAATTGGGGATAAATGTTAATGTCCTGAAATTTTCTTTCCTTGATTAAATTTTCATAATTTTAATTATTATAGGATAATATTATAAGGTTCATAATTATTTTTATAGAATTTTTAATGTTAAAGATTATAAATATAAGTTTTTATGACTTTTAGGGTTTTGGAGATTAATACATCCTTGGATATCAAAATAAATTGAATATTTGAGACTTCAAATTATTTTTATATTTCCTGAATCTTATCCAAGTTAGAAATAATATTTGTAATTTATTTTTATCGGTTTATTGGCATTCTATGTAGTGTTTTTATGATTTAATTGAAATTGAGGAATCAAGTATACTAGTCCTAGTTTTCAACTTTGACTTAAGTTCCTACGAGACTCAGACTGAATCTATATAGCTAGGTCAAGTGCATGATGTGTGTATATGATTCATGTATATATGTTCAAGTCAAAGAGTGACCCGAATATGGATAATTACTACAGTTAAGAAGTTGTAGAATTCACATATAAATGTGAAATCTCCGTACACTATCCATCGTTCTAATTGTTTCCATGTTTCTAGTAGGTTATAACTTAGCTTCTAGTTACTAAGTCTAGTATGTGTTGTGCCTATACGTGCAACAAAGTTTAATCAAATATAGAATCGACTCGAATTTTGACGATTGTCACAGAGGTGGACGGTTTTCATATGGATAATCTGGGGTTTTAAGATTATCATATATGGATAAATAAGGAGCTGAATAATTATAAATTTAAAATATTAATATTATATTTAGATTAGGGTTATCCAGGGCATCCTAAATGTACTATAAATAGGCCTCTAACCCTTAGGAATTTCAACCACCTGAAACACTAGAGTGAGAGCCTAAATTCTCAAGCTTCCTTCTCCTCTCTCCCTTTCATCCTCTTGCTAGTGTTGGGTGTGATCTATTAGAGGCACGACATTTGTGGTGATTGCTCTCTGAGCTTCAATAACGCAAGGGTTATTTTTATTCATCAATAACAATCAAAGGTAAGTATTCTAACCCTAGTTATTAATTTTTAAATTAGTATATGCTCCCTAGGGATTTCTATTTGATGTTCAAAAGTTGTATGTTAAATCAGAGAAAACATAGATCAAGAATTAGGGTTGCATGCATACATAGGTTTTTTGTTTGTTATGCTCAAAACCAATCGACAGTTTTATTAGGTGTCTAAGACCATAACTATAATTGGTATATGCTTGAATTTATAGTAGCACAGTCTTTTTGGATTGCCCTCAAAACTAGCAACTAGACAAGATGACTTTTTGAGATAGAGGTTGATTTTATTATCTAATTAATAAAAAAATTATTAATATATTATGAAAATAATATAATAATTAGAAATAGTAAAATTTAATTAATATTTAATAAGAAATTAACTGGAATTAACTATGGGAATAAAAGAATTAATTAAAAGTGCAGGGGCTAAAATGTAATTGTTTAATAGTTGAGCAAGAGGTTCCAAAACCTTCATAGGAAAGGAGGTGGACGGCTTTCATATGTATAATCTAGGGTTTGTAGATTATCTAATGCAGATAAATACAGAGCTGGATAACAACCAATTTGAAATATTAATATTATATTCAGATTAAGCTATCCAGGGCATCCTAGCTGCACTATGAATAGGCCTATAACCCTTAGGAATTTTGGTTTCTTGAAAACCTAGAGTGATAGCTGAAATTCTGAAGTTTCCTTCTCTTATCTCGTCTATCATCCTCTTGCTAGTTTTAGGTCTTATCTATCAGATCCACGACATATGTGGTGCTTGCTCTCTATGCTTCAACAACCTAAGGGCTATTGGTATTCTTCAATAACAATCGAAGGAATTAGTATATTCGTCCTAGGGATTTCCATTTGATGTTCAAAAGTTGTAGGTTCAATTAGAGAAAACATATATCGAGAATTTGGGTTGTAAGCACACATTGGTTTTTTGTTTGTTATGCTCAAAACCCATAAGTGGTATGAGAGTCTTGGCGTGTTTTCTATTGAATGGATTGCAATTGTTTGAATTTGATGAATTAGGGTGTATGGCAATTAAACTCTTTTGGTGTTAGGAATTTTCGATTTTAGGGTTTTCTTGAAGCCTAGGTTTTGAAAATTAGGAAAAGGTTTTAACCTTTTCCCTTGCCTACAATTTTTAAATTAGGGTTTCCTAAACCCTCCAGGTTTTGAAAATGGAAAGAATTGAAATCCTTGCCTTCGTCCCCAAGATAAGCCATTTTTTGAAATAAGTGTTTTATAGTGCTTTCTTATTTTTTGTAATTATCTGTTTGTTTCATTAATTGGATAATTATTAAATCTGCTTTATCCCTCCTGTAATGTCCAAAAACGGATCTTACCAGAGATCAAAAGCAAACACAATCACACAAAACAAATAGAAACACAGAGAAGTTACAAAGCAAGCTTGCACACGTTTTATAGCTATAAACGTCTTGAACAACTTGATGGGAACGGTGAACACAAAAGGCATCAACAACCTAAACACGTCTCACTATCCCACTATATATACACCTTAAGACCAAGAAGAGTTTACGGTCGTAAGGTGTTTACAACCGTAAACTCTATTACACTCGCAAACTGTAAACAAAAAGGAATAACCAACACGTCCCTATCGTTACACTACAAAAGCCTAGACCAAACCACTAAACTAGGCCCTTCAATCTCCCCCTTGGTTTGAACTAGCTTGAGGTCATCCTTTGTTAACCACCATAACATCTGCCTGCCCCATCGCTCCATTCCACATGCGTTTATTCAGAATTTCCGCAACCATCATCGTGTATTCCTTCGCACCGTCTTCAAAGATATCTTCAGCAACCATGATTTGACAATTGTTGAGATGATGAATATCCCATTTCCAAAACTGCAACAAATCTCTTTGATCGTAGAGTCTAATGCACCCATTCTTGAGCTTGATAACTGAACCAGAAGTGGTCTCATCAAAGACCCAACAGTCCATTGAACCAAGCGATCCGTCTTGGTAAGTTTGAAGCACTAGGAATTGTTTAACCTGCTTGGTCGTAGGCCACATCACCACCTGAAAAGGCTTATCGGTCGTGCGATCAATAATATCTAGTTGCTCGAAAATCATAGATTCAACAGTTAGCATAGAAGGAAATCCTCTTTTGACTTGGTCGTCAAGAAAATGATTCAATTAGGTTACTTGTGGATTGTTTGTTAGATTGGAAAAGGGAGCTCGAGACAACTCCGTCAAATCAATCCTAGTGAAAGAACTGAAATCGTGACTGTCTCTATATAGTTCAGAGTTGCCACTCTTTCACAGCACTATCCACATCTTGAGGGGATCATGAAATCCCCAAGAAGCAATTCCTGAAAGATCACCAAAAGTATCTCGGAAACGAACCAGTTCAAGATCAGTCACAGTAATTAAAGGTTCATCCCAAGAGGCATTTTGAGTAGAGTTCCTCTTAAACAATAATTGCCCTTTCTTCACTGCTTCCTCATGAGCATCACGAACAACTGCTGACACATGGGCGACTTGAGGAGGCTCATTATTAGTATGACTAAAAACTCCAGAAGATTGACCAGTAGGCAAATCAACCGGAAAAGCTTGCACATGAAGATTAATCTTGTGTTCTTCAGCGGATGTCTGGTATCTGTCCCCAAGGTCTTCCTCAAGCTTCTTTTTAAGTGCAAAATAGCTTGAAGTCAGCAAATTGAAATGATCTTGTAGGTCAGAGATCTTCTTGGACTTCAGCTTTAAATCCTTTGTAAGATCAGCTACCTGCACACCAAGACTTGATTTATCAGACTGAAGCTCAGAAACTTGAATACTGAGCTTTGCATTTTCAGCGCGAAGCTCTGACACTTAAAGGTCTATCTCAATATTCTTTTGACTCAGAACTAATATTTTTTTTAGACCAGAAAAAGTTAGGTTATCTCCTCTAGAAGCACCTTCTCCTATAGAAATACCCTTGCCTCGAGGATTTGGCGTCAAAAGTTGCTCCTCAGCCATATGAAAAGCCAATCTCTCAGACGCATCATCACGACTATACCTAGGAGTTGAAAAACCAGGTGGAGCAGAGGGACCACCAACATCAAACGTAGGGCTTGAACTTGTAGCAAACATCTTACTAGTCGTGAGGCTAGTAGTTGCAGCAGTAACAGGTGGTGTTGGGAGGCCGCTAACGAGACTTGCTATCAGCTCAGATTGCCTTAAATCTTTTCTCTGCCTTTTTGACGGAGGTTGGTCAGACTGTGTTGTTAAAACACTCACAAACGGCTCGGTTGTAGGAGAAACAGATACAGGAGGGGAACATCCCATAACCATCTCCATAGGAATTGAAACATTCGCCATTAGCCCTAAAGTTGGAGTTTCAGTCTCAAAAGCTTCATTTGACTCCCTTGTCTCAGTTGTCAGATGAACAACATCATCGACATTGTTGAAAATGGTGTCAAGATTCTCGTGTGACACCACGTTAGCACTGCTAGCCAAAGAAGCAGCAATATCCGCAAGCACAATGGCGAGATTGTGCATATCCGTGAACTTCAAGTTTGCCATTTTCTGCACTCAACCACAATTTGTAAGGAAAAATTATGTGCAAAATAAAAATTAAACTTTTATTTTAATCCGGAAAAATTATTTTATTTTAAAAAATTGGATCAAAACAAAAATTTACTCGAACAATAATCAGTGTTTACGGTCGAAATTCAAGCAAAAATTCACGATTTAAAACACTTGTTCTTGGGCTGTAAAACATTTGTTCTTGGGCCGTGAACTCAGAGTTCACGACCTATGAGCACGAGTTTACGGTCGACGAACAATTTCTCCGAAAACACATGAAAAACACGTAATAATGGCTAATAAGCAACACAATAATCAACAGATGCATGCGGTTGTGTGATTAATAAACAAATAAAACAAATTCACGGCCTAGACGGAGTTTACGGTCCAAGATTACGGCCGTAAGCTCCATCGAATATGTTTCTTCGATTAGCGATCAATTTACACGGTAAATAATGCAATAAAACATATATTCGTGATCTAGAACTCATTACCTACGTGATGGTTGAAGCAGATTTGCAAAAATCAACAGAAATTTTTTGAAGAGAGAGAGAGCACAAGAGCGTGTTTGCCACCAAAATCTCGTGAATGAGGAGATTCCAACAGTAAACCCTATATTTACCCTCCTTTACCTTTTTACCTGATAACTACCCAGTATTTGGCAAATTCCAACACAATTAAATTTTTTTTTTTCAAAAAAATTTTGAGGATTATTTTAATTAAGGAAACATAAAAATAAAAATAAAAATAAAAAATTTCGAACAACAAACAAAATTTAAAACCAAACAAATAAAAATAAAAATTTGTACAGTAAAAATAAAAGTAAAAATAAAATAAAAAATTTAATTTCGAAAAATAAGAAATAAAATTATAAATTAAACTAAAAATTAAACTAAAAATAAAAGGATAAACCAATGTAACTAAGTTTGTGACACTGGGATCAAAGTTGTTGGACACTCTTAGTCTACTTGTCGGTACCCTTATCTTCACATCTTTGTCTGATCGATCGCCAGTATTGTGGTCCACTTAAACACAAAAGATTTGTGACAGTTTTGGACAATTTACCAATGAAATGATACATGCGTATATCTAATTGTAACTATATCATCATGATTGACCCTAAATCTTAAATAAATTTTTCTTAAGACCATTTAACTGACTACAACCAGGGATATTGTTGTCCACCTAAATCGAGCAGCGAGATCTATAGACAATCTGTATGTGTTCAATTTTAAGTGTATTAGAATGTGTTTCCCGCTTCCTGATATGCCCCAGCCATCAAGAACTTCCAAAGTACTCCTTATACCGGGTGAGCAGACAACCATTCAGAGAGAGGATAGATTCAGAATTCTATTACTTATTGTTTCAAAGGGGTTGAGAAGTAGAAGGTTGCATATGCTGTGTACCAGGTCGGATTGGAAGTCACGCAAAGGAGACATCATATGGCTAACAGATGAGAGGAATTTCATATATATAGCCTGCAGAGAAATAGAGTTGCATATGTTGTGTACCAGGTCGGATTTGAAGTCACGCAAAGGAGACAATATATGGCTAACAGACGGAAAAAAAAAGAAAATGATATTCTACAGACCTAATTTATCGGAATTTACCAGTCGCCCCATCCAACCGGAATTAAGGACAGAATCCGCACATCGAGGAAAAGTGAATCCACAGTTCTAGATATGTGTTATTTAATGTGATCGGTAGATTCTCATGTATATCTCCCTGCTCAACCTATCCGAGCGTCGTGAAATCAGGTTAAATGGATCTAATTAGGTCAAAGTTTGTCAAGTCCTTAAATTTATTAGGTTCAACTTTCCCTAGTCAAGTCCATTTAAAATCTTTCGTGCCTACTAGCGCATCGAGCACAAAGCGTAGACGATTCAACTTAGGTACGTTACGCCGATTCAGATTGCCCGTTATCACTTGTTGATTTCATTTCCCATCACAATACCTACAAACGAAACTGACAGCAATATATAATTTTTTTTTCTGGATTTTTATTGTTTTTGGATTTTTTAATTGTTTTTTTTTTTGTTTTTTGGATTTTTGATTTTTGAATATTTCTCCCTCTAAATTTGTGCATGGGTGAGAATAAAAATAGAAACCAAATAAAACACAATGCGTAAATTTAATCTATCATAAGAAAACAAGAAACAAAAAGAAATAAAAACAAAATTTTAAGAAAAATTGACTTGAAGAAAAAATAAAATAAAAAAAAACTTAATCCTCGAAACGTATAATTTTCAGAAATCCTACAAGCACATCGAAGCAAGCTTTGTTAAATGGCTTTGTCAATAAGTCCGACACATTATTATCAGTGTGGACCTGTTCAAGCCGGATTAGTGATCGTTTATAATAGTCTCTGATAAAATGAATTTTAATGTTGATGTGCTTGGTTTTAGAGTGTTGGACTGGGTTTTTGGAAATTTGAATTGCCACTTCATTATCACAATAGATAGGGGTTTCAAAATAATTCAAACCGTGGTCCAACAGTTGATGTTGGATCCAGATAACTTGAGAGCAGCATGCCGATGCAGCAACGTATTCCGCTTCTGCTGTGGAAGTTGAGATAGTGTGTTGCTTCCTACATTGCCGCGAAACTAGTCTGTCACCTAGGTATTGACATCCTCCTGAGGTTGATTTACTGTCAAGCTTACAGCCTCCATAATTACTGTCAGTAAAAGCATAAAGATCAAATTCAGAATTCTTCAGATACTAAAGACCCAATTTAGGGTTTCCTTTAATATACCGAAAAATTCTTTTGACAACAATAAGATGTGAAAGTTTAGGATTAGCCTGATAATGTGCGCATTGACACACTGCAAACATGATATCCGGTCGGCTTGCAGTAAGATACATCAACGATCCGATCATCGATTGATAGTGAGTCTGATCTACGGATTCCCCTTCAGGATCTGGAGTCAGAAGAGGTCGTTCAACCATTGGTGTTGCGGCAGACTTAGCATCGCGAAACTCGAACTTCTCAAGAATATCGTCCACATACTTGGCTTGATATAGTAGGATTCCGGCGTAATTATGTTTAACCTGAAGCCCCAAAAACATGGTCATTTCTCCCAGCAAACTCATTTCAAACCGTTTCTTCATTACACCTTCGAATTCTTTCCAGAGCTGTGGACTGGTTGATCCAAAGATGATATCGTCGACATAGATTTGCACAAGAATTTTATCATCTCCAACATGCTTGATAAACAAATTTTGATCAATGGTACCACGTGAATAACCATGCTCGAGCAAATGCTTTGTTAGAGTTGCGTACCACGCTCAAGGAGCCTGATGTAACCGATACAACGCCTTGTCCAACTTGTAGACATGATTAGGAAATTTTGAGTCAATGAACCCAGGAGGTTGATCAACGTAGATTTCTTCCTTCACCTTGCCATACAACAAGGTAGTCTTGTCGTCCATTTGATAAACAGTAAAGTTCATATAGGAGGCATATGCCAGGAAGATACGAATAGCCTCCAGGTGAGCTACTGGAGCATAAACTTTTGTGTAATCAAGACCCTCAACTTGTCGAAACCCACGAACCACTAATCGAGCTTTATTTCGTATAATAAACCCTGAATCATCCTGCTTGTTGCGATAAACCCATCGTCTGTCAAGAGACTTCTTGCCCTTTGGTAGCTCAACTAACTTCCAAACACCGAGTTTTTCAAATTGGTGCAATTCCTCATGCATTGCATCTACCCAACTAGGTTCATTCAGAGCCATTCTGACTTCTAGTTTTAACACCATCACCTAGCTGACCAATGACGTTGTCGATCGGATGATCGCGTTGAATCCTTGATGGTATTTCTTGGCTGATGTCATTGAGAGAGACAGGAAGAGTATGAATATTGATACCTCCTTCATTTGCTGATTGAGCCGCTCCAGACGGCTCTGCTACAAACTCATTTGAGATAAGTTCAGGAAAGAGTAGTTCCATAAAGGTTGAAGAGACAGCGGAAACATCATTAGGGAATAACTCTTTCTCTATTGGAATATGAGGTGTAGTTTCAGCATCTAGAGAATCAATTTGGTCTGAAGATTTAGGAATATCATGTTGCATAGACGACTCCCCTTGAGGTGTAGAAGTGGACTCCCCCTCAGGTGTAGAAGAAGACTCCCCCTCAGTTGTAGCAGAAGACTCCCCCTCAGTTGTAGCATAAGGCTCTCCCTCAGATGAAACCGAAGATTTCCCTGTGAATGAAGAACGGGATTTAGATGGAGATCTGTAAACAACTTCTTCGTCTTCGTCTACATAAAACTTCATCAAACCAGAAACAGATCCAGATGAGCCACTTGAAGACACATCTATTGATTTGAATAGAGATGTGTAGTCAAACAGCCAATCCGGACCCACTCTAGCGTCAGTCTCATTTTCTTCCAACCAACGCACGTCATACGATTCCACAATTTGCTTTGACTTCTTGTTGTAGACTTTATAGGTCGTGCGAGCAGCATAACCTATGAAATAACAATCATCGGCTTTTGCATTGAACTTCGGGTTGGCATCTAAGTGAAGAAGGGTGCAAGGACAACCAAATACACGGAAGTGACTGACTAATGGCTTGTGACCATAAAAAATTTCATACGGAGTTTTCATTTGAGCTTTGTTGATTAACACTCGATTCTGAACGTAACAGGCAATGTTTATCGCCTCGGCCTAAAAGAAAACTGGTAGTTTTGAATCACACAGCATCGTTCTTGCGGCGGCTTTTAACATTCTGTTCCTTCTTTCAGCAACACCATTTTGTTGGGGTGTGTGAGCAGAACTGAGTTGACGCAGTATACCCTTTTCTGTGCAAAAATGATCGAGAACAGAATTCTTAAACTCTGTTCGGTTGTCGGTACGAAGCGCCTTCACCCGATTGTTTGTTTGGTTTTCAACTAATACAGTGAACTTCTTGATCAAATCAGCAACTCCAGCTTTTTTGGATAGAAAGAAAACCCACGTAAACCGAGAGAAGTCATCAATCACAACCAAACAATAAGAATTTATGTTGATGCTGAGGACGTTTACTGGACCAAACAAATCCATATGTAGCAATTGAAGCACCTGGCTAATTGAGTTGACTTGTTTTTGCAGATGCGACTTTCTATGATGCTTTCCTTGAGCACATGACACACATTTTTCAAACATTAAGAAGTCCTTGACAGGCAATCCACGGACCATCTTATTCTTCGCAAGACGATTCAAGTTCTTTGCATTAGCATGACCTAATCTTCTGTGTCACAGCAGTGCAGATTGTTCGGAGATCTTGGAGAAAAGACACATAACTTGTTCTGGAAGATTGCTATTCATATTAATGATATAGGCATTCCCATCCCTTTTAGATTTTACAAGTATCCACTCTTCTGGGATGACAAAGCCTGGCTAGAGAATCATGCTTTCTTTGTCAGTGAAATGCGTAGAATAGCCCTTGTCACATACCTGAGAAACGCTTAACAAACTAGGCTTCAACTCGGGAGCAAAATTGATATTCTCGAAACTTAGAACCCCATTTGAGAAAGTTCCTTTTTGAGTGATTTTGCCACCTTCTCCACCCACAAAAGAGATATATCCCCCATTAAATGATTGAATGTTGTGAAGTTGGGCGATATCTCCCGTCATATGCCAGGAACAGCCGCTGTCGACGAACCAGGGTTTGACGACATTTCCCCGCAACTGTCCCTGCAAAATGTGCGGGTTTAATTAGATTTGGGTACTCAGGTCAGAACCTTCCTGGGTGATCCCGATGCCTTTTCAGACTTTTCACAGTTAGATTTTTCAGAGGACACAAATGATAAATTGGGAGCAAGTTTGGGCAGCCATTTATAATTAGGTTTTCTAAACGTCCCGGTTGATTTAGAAATGGAATGTTTATCAGTCTGGTTAAAGCCTGTGAGTCTTCTACCAGAGTTGGTTGAAGATCCACTTTGGCTTCTTGACGAGTTTGACCTTGGCTTGGCCATGCTCGGTTTTGGCAAATTGCCTGTGATTTGGTGATGACAAACCTTTTTAAGTCTTTGCAAAAAGCCCGTTTTCTACTCCGTTCATCTGCCCAATCATCATTTCGAGAACGACTTCTAGAGGAATTTCTATTTAAAGACCTTCTTTTGAATTCATT
The DNA here is from genome assembly GCF_002870075.4 of Lactuca sativa. NCBI lineage: Eukaryota > Viridiplantae > Streptophyta > Magnoliopsida > Asterales > Asteraceae > Lactuca > Lactuca sativa. The sequence goes on along the minus strand of NC_056627.2, from coordinate 59,816,130 downwards.
CTCTCCTCTTGGAAGATTAAAATTTACAAACATACGATTTTGACAATTTCTGGCGATATGACCACCAGTACCACAATTCAAACAAATCTGCTTGTTATTGTTATAACTTGTACTACATTGATCAGAAACATTATTAGGTTGTGAGGCAAGTGAGGTTGTGTTAGATGGGGAGGGTTGTGAGACTAGTGGTGTTTCAACATTTTTATCACAAACATTAAAATTGCCAACCACATTGTTGAAAACTGTATCAGTCATTCGAAATTCATTCAAAACAGTATCAAAAGAAACAAACACGGTATCAGGAGAAACAAAAACAGTATCAGGAGAATCAAAAACATCACAAAAACCATTGTCACTTAAAACATTTGAAAAAACATTGTCTTTATTTAAAACTAAAGCTTCAGGTTTAGACTTGATTTTATTTTCAGAAACATATCCTTCAACTTCGTGCTTTGACTGATTCAAGGATTGATCTGTAGGAGAAGTAGAAATGTTAGTACTTTCAACATTAATAAATCCTCCCGAAATGAAACCAGCTGGCTTGGCATAAACCATAAATGATTCATTGGCAATCTCTTCTTTGGACAAAGGCTTGGACACATATGAAAGATTGAAGGGAGGGGGCACATGGTTATACCCTAGACCTTTTGATTGATTCTTCTTAAATTGCATGTTGTGGTCTATCATATTAGCAACTACCTCACTTGAAAAATCATATTTTCTAACATCAATTTTGGCGGTTTCAAATTTTCCTTTCAAAGATTTAACTTTAGCCACTAGCTCAGCGTTTTGTTTGACTACATAATCATAGTTTTAACATTTATTACTGTAGTCTTCATGAAGTCTCCTAAAGTCCTTAATTTTTTATTCCAATTGAGGTTGGAGTGGTTTTTGTCCTTTTGTATGGTTGTACCCTTCATATCTATGGTCTTCTATGTCCCTTATTAATTTTTCATTAAGTTCACGAAGAATCCTAAGATTCTCTACTTCACTACCTAATGTCACAATTTTGTCATGTAGAGTTTTAACATAGTCAATACAAGCTTGAGAGCATGATGGAAGACTTACCTTGGCTGAATTAGGTTGATGAGAAGAGGATACCATCAATGCAAACTGCAGCTCCTTCATCTCATTTTCGGCTGACACAATCTCTATTGGGCATCATCACAAAATTGTGCCAGGTGAGTAGCTTCACGTCCAGATAGGTTCATGGCTTGCATCTGATCCTCCCAATCAAATGACTGAGCGACCATAGACTTCTCATTGTTTATTTGATTGCCACTATGATTGTTTACAACTGTAACCACTATCCTATCATTATTGAGTCTTTTGTCTGGCTGTGGACAATCACGAGCAAAATGCCCTGGCTTGTGGCAGTTAAAGCATCATAGCTTTCCTTTGCTGAACCCAAACTTCTTGTCAGCATTCATCCCCCAGTTATTCTTTCCAGTCTTCTTGGCAAATTGCTTCGCCCTAAATACTGCTATGGCAATTTGCCAAGTGATGTCCATCTCCTCAACGTCTTCAGGGTGAATCTGATCAAGATCAGCAAATGACAGTTGGGGTAGAAGATCCCCAACCACAAGCACATTGTAGCAATTGACTAGTCCCGAAGCAAGAGCAAAATTCTCATTGCCCTCCTTTCCTCTTGAAGAAGAGGCTCCAGTTGAGGATGAAGCAGCTTGAGCTGTCAAAAATGATTGATTCTACGAGAGGGGCATGGCCGAAGCAGAGGAAGCCAATGGAGTTTGAGTCTGAGCTTGTGAAGGAGGCAGATTAAAAGATGAACCTGCAAAGGGATGAGAAACAGAAAAAGATGAAAGAGCATTGTTAGAGGAAATGCCAAGATTCGCAGTTGAATATGAGTTCACATGGTTAAGTTCCCGCTGCTTGTCATCAATATCACATGCCTTGATGACAGCCATCACTTCAGTGAGAGAGAGGTGGCTGAGATCCTTAGTTTTCTTAATGATAGCTACTTTCATGTCCCAAGATTTTGGGAGAGCATTCAGTAGCTTCTTGTTCACTTTGGACTTTTTGTAGACAATTCCAGCCACAGTTATTTCTGTATTAAGAGTTGTGAACCGCTGCAGCTATGATTCAAGGGTCTCTCAGGAATATAATTAAACATATTAAAACGTTGTCGCAGCATATCCTGGTGACTCTCTCGCATATCTTAATTCCCTTCATACACCTCAATCAGGGCCTCCCACAAGGCTTTAGCCGAGGTATACTCTCTGAAGCCCTTAGCAATATCTGGTGACAAGGCGATGGTCAATATGGCCAACACCTTTTCCTGCTCCTCCACACTTTCAAAGTCTTCATCAGTATAATTCTCTATTTTCTTATCAACCACTTGCCCCACAACTGTAGTGGTTACTCTAACTGGATTCTTGATGACGCATTTCCACAACTTTAAATCTTTCATTTTTATGTATTTTTCAATTCTGTATTTCCACTCAGGAAACCCATCAGCAGACATAAGCCTAGGAATTTGCGTGGTGGTACCCATGACAGCATCAAGCTCTTGAAAATGGTTTTGATTTTGAGATTCCATTTTGAGTTAATTAAAATTAATTAAGATTCAAAGAGTAAAATAAAATAAAATTTACTACTGAAAACACGATTTACTGCAAAAAATAATTTACTGCCGTAAGGAGCTTGCGGCCGTAAACTAGGAGTTTGCGGCCGTAAACTCCAACCTTTTGATTGATGTTTTCGGTTCAATTATTAACAAAGATTCAAGAGATTAATTTAGTTCACGGTCTAGGGTTCTTTGCGATTTACGAATATGGTCTTCAAATTAACTTATACCAAAAATTGATTCACGGCCAGAGAGCTTCAATTTATGGTTGACGAACTTGACGAGTTTGCGGCCGTATAAAGGAGCTTACGGCCATAAGCTTGGACCGGAAACTCCAAATACTTCAAATTTCAGATAAAACAATAAAACCTTTTGCAGAGAAATATGAACTAGCACCAAGAAATGACTGTAGAATGTCGTTGACACCGGTTAAGCTCTGATACCAATTGTAAGGTCCAAAAACGGATCTTACCAGAGATCAAAAGCAAACACAATCACACAAAATGAATAGAAACACAGAGAAGTAATAAACCAAGCTTGCACATGTTTTATAGCTATAAATGTCTGGTACAACTTGATGGGAACCGTGAACACAAAAGGCATCAACAACCTAAACACGTCTGATTATCCCACTATATATACACCTTAAGACCGAGAAGAGTTTACGGCCGTAAGGTGTTTATGGCTGTAAACTCTTTTACAACCGTAAACTATAAACAAAAAGGAATAACCAACACATCCCTATCATTACACTGCAAAAACCTAGACCAAACAACTAAACTAAGCCCTTCACCTCCCATGATTTTTGAAAACTAGGAGGAGAGGATTAGGATTAAGTTATCTTGATTAGTTTATATTGATAATGCTCATTTGATTTAATAAATTAATTAAATGTTTAATTAACAGAAAATTATTAAATCATTTGTTTTTTAATTTTTAATTTAAATTAAATTTTTAGTTTTATAATTTAAATTTATAAAAAAACCCTAGTATTTTAAAAAGTTTATAATACACCTTATACTATATGTAAAATTAAATGTTTAGTATTTACTATATGTACAAGACTAATTCAGCCGAACCGCTATTACGTCACATTCATGAAGCCGATCTATAAGGGAGGTATCGGGAAACTGCTTATAAAATGGTAATTGAATGAGTGTCCACTCTCACCCACCACATCAATGATTGGTGGAACGTCGTTATACGAACAGCTTTGATAGGACAAATTATTATCATTAATAAGTATAATGAATTATAAATTAACTAATTTCCTTTTATACAATTCCCAATCTTAGTTACTTTAGGAAAATGTCAATTTGTTTGCTAACCCATGAAGTTGCACATTACACTATATAAGTTGTTAGTGGAGCTTGTGTCGTTAACTGAGATACTAATAGGGATTATTAAAGAGTGACAATGGGTGTCTCGTAAATTATCACTCATTAATGGATAACGTATGGCTAACCACCATATTAAAACGAGATGATAAATAGCATCGAGAGTACCAAGCTAATTTTCCTGGTTATTTACATCGTGTTTGTGATCCTCGGTATCCCAGTCACAAATGGGAGAGCATAATCGAGATTAGACATGCCATTGATTAGTTCAATGAATCTCAAAAGATCTAGGAATTTAATTAAAAACCTAATTCGTTCAAATTTTGTTTTATAGGGTGAAATTGGTAAATCATCATTTACCTACTTTAAATATTTTACAATTAGATTATGAAATCCCTTTTCTAAGTTTGAATTATTTAGTTGGATCCTAGCCTTAATATTTCATTTTGGTATTTTATTGAGGATTATTCTTATCTAACCAAAACTATATTTCGTTTATAGATGTCTATTCGAAATGATGCTTCTGCTTCCTCCTCCATGTACAACTTGTCACTATTGAACATCTGCTCGAGGGTTACTTTTGATGGCACCAATTATAACGTTTGGATGCGAAATCTCAAAATGTCACTTTGTTTCTAGGACAAGGAGTATGTGCTTAACAAAGAACTTCTTGAGATTGATGAAACCAAAGCTACTGCTGCAGAAGTAGCTGAGTGTGGGAAACACTATAACGATGCAACAAAAGTTTCTTGCATCATGGTGGCGACTATGACTCCAGAGCTACAAAGATTCTATGAGGATTTCTGGTCGTACGAGATGAATAAGGACTTGATGGAAAAGTAACATCAACGAGCTCATCATGAAAAGTAATAAGTAGTAATGTCCCTCATCACTAGCAAGATGAAATATAAAGAGCCCGTCAGTAGCCACATTCAGATAATGCAACGATACATGGAGCGCTTGCTAAAGTTGAATGTGAATTTTTATGAGGAATTAGCTATTGATATAGTCTTGCACTCATTGGCCAACTGTTATGATCAGTTTATCTTGACTTATCATTTGAACAACCAAGAGACCACATTGGGTCAACTTCAGAAGAAAATCCTGCAAATCTCGTCACAAAGGATCTATGTAGGGCTAACCACGTTCAACATGCAAGGATCATTGGTCTAAAAGTTGATATTAGTTTTTGTAGTTAGATAGGTATTTAGAAACTTGTAAAAAAGTAAATGTAATTGCCTTTTTATGATTAAATAATGGAGAATTATTTATGAGTATTGTTTACTATCTTTTTTCAATTGTTTATTATTATGTTTCATTTTGCATGCTCTACTTCCCAAATAATTACATTATTTAAACATCTACAGTTGATCACACTTTTGGAAGTAAGTAGTGAATTAAGGTTGTCATGAATTGTGTAACACCCCTTTTATTTAATAAATAAATAAATAAATAAATGAATGTATAGTAGCCCTAAAATCAATTATTATATAGCGAGGCATGGATTTGAGGAGTTAATTGGAACAATTTAGAAGTTGGGGGTTCAAAGTGTGAATTTCGGACTCAGTTTGCAAATGTTTATGAAGACAGTGGCTTCGTGGTAATTATTTGGATTTGATTTAAAAGGAAAAGAGGTGGAAGGGCTGAATATGTCATAATTAAGATATTGGGGACTAAAGGGGGTAACATAGGGTGCTGAATTGTAAAGATTTTAGAAGATGGGGGTTGTTTGGTAAAATATTGGACTTAATCTGAAAGGGGTTCTCGAGGTCAGGGTTTAAATGGTAATTATGGGGGTTTGTTTTGAAATAATCTCATGAGGGAGATGTCGATATTGCCATTATAGATGGATGTTTCAAGGGTGCTGGTGTGACAACCATCAATTTCTGGTCAAGTCAAAGTCAAATAAAGTCAACATGTCAAACTAGTCAACTCAGTTAACCCTTGTGCAATAGGATTTACAAGATGTTACTATTGTACCACTCGCTCTTTTGATAAGGAGTTATCGCTTGGAAAGTTTGTATGCTCAAAAATTCTAAAGCTTAATCGGGGTAAGAAATGAAACTACTCGATAAAACATTATTCCATACCCCTCGGGGGCATATAACAACAATAACGAGGCTTAACAGGGTGTACAAACCTTGCGTTGCAAAGCTAAACACTCAAAAAGGTCACAAACAAAGCCTCTCTCAATCTCTCTTTATCAATCCCTCTCTCTCTCTCAAATCTCTCCCAAATCTGTCCAAGTATGTTAAATCTCTCCCAAATCTCTCTCAAAATCTCTCTTAACTTTTTATAACCACTCGGGGCATCCCGACCTTAGATTTAATCAAAAACCACACAAAACGGGAAGTTTAATTGAAAAACAACCATTTAGGGCCGAACCCTCTTAGAGTCGAACCTCTTAGAGGCGAAACCCTAAGAAGCAAAACCCTAAGAGGCCTCTTGGACCGAAACTAGCTTAAGAACCGAACCTCCTCCTAGAACTGAAGCATCTTAAGAACCGAAGTCACCCTCGGGTTTGGTCCATGTTGCTGTCGGTTCCTCTTTGCCCTACTTCGCTTCTGAAAAGTTCACCTTCACGTCTTCGCCTGTGAGACTCCTCGAACCGAACTACCTTTCGGTTCTCTTCCACAACCGAACCCACCTTCGATTCTTGACTCCCAGGGAATGAACCCTCGGCTCACATTCCGAATTTCGCCGATTTTGTTCTTTTTTTCCGGTTATCGAACACTTTTGTGTTTTAAGCCCCTTTTTCATGATTTTGATGCGGGATTTTCACCCAAACTCATATTTCGACATATAAGGCCCTAAATATTCATAATTTAAACACATTTTTAGGGAAATATTTATTTATGAATAAAATCTAGTGGGTACGATTTGGTGATAGAGTGTTGACTTTGCCATAAAGTTGTGACACAAGCAACCCCCCATACCCACTCTAGGTCACTATTCATGCTTTATGTCACTACTCACATCAGTCGTTACCCGCTCTTTGTACCTTTTATCTTTCCCCACAAGTTTCCTTGAACGTACACACACACTGTAACACCCAGAATCAGAAACACTAAGAAAGGAAAGGAAAACCCTAAGTCAAGGGGGTCGACTCGTTGAGTCCATAGGTGAACTCGACGAGTCAGAGCGGGATCCGGGTTATAGAATAAGTGACCGAATCGGCGTGTCGGCAAGTGGACTCAACGAGTCTGGTCTGAGCGAGGTAAGCCCTAATCCGAGGGTTTGCACCCTATTTAAAGGACCTTGAGTCCTCTCCTTAGTCCCCCTTGTCGGCTAGAAGCTACCATACACGATTCTAAACCCTAAGTTGAGTGAGAGAAAGAAGAAAGTGAGCTTGGGGCTTTGCAAGAGGAAGATTTGGAAGATCTGATCACTAAGGAGCTGGAGGATCCAACCCTTTTGTTGTGAGCATCAGTTTGAAGGTAACAATCTGTCACCTTGCCTTTGTTGCTTCTAGATCTTCTCATGGATGATGTTTTGGGGCCATTTTGGCATGATAAGGAGCCTTTTTGAGTTAGAAGTCCAGATATGAGGTTGCTACTTCAGATCTAGGTGTGTCCTGGTCCAGAGATCCTTAAAGTATTAGTGTTTGGTGTGTTGGTTAAGCATGTTTGCCCCAAACCTTAGCCCTAGAGTGTTTTAAGCCCATATCTCTTTGGTTTCACGTAAAGTTTGCATCTTTACGTGAGGAATAGACTTAGGAAGAGTACATCTATGAGTTGGAGCCTCTGTATGGCTCGAAAACCCACTGTATGGATTAAGAACTAAAGCTACTCGGCGAGTCACATGGGTGGACTCGGCGAGTTGGATGAAGATAGGCAGGAACTCAGTGAGTTGGAAGAACAACTCGGCGAGTGTGTTGAAGAATGCCGTGAACTCGGCGAGTCTATTCTTGGACTCGACGAGTTGGATCACAGAACCTCAACCTTTCCAGGTTAACACTTAGATCGCTGAGTTGAGTGGTGACTCAGTGAGTTGGGCAGGATGGGACTCAAAGATCGTTGAACTCTACGAGTCTTGGGGTGACTCGGCGAGTTGAGTCGTATTATGGGAGTTTCCAAATTCATGGACTCGACGAGTCTTGGGGTGACTCGGCAAGTAGAGTCAGTCAAGAAGGTTGACTTTGACCAGGAATTTGACTTTGGAAAGAATGGACTTAGACGGCTTCTAAGGGTTCAGTTTGGGATGAAGTGTTATATGATATTGATATATATAGCTCGAGGAGCTAGTGGAGCAGTGGTTTAGAGAATTATCGGACAATAGCAGAGGGTTATTAGCAAGTTCAGTTGTGCATGTGAGTTTCCCTTTGTGTGAATGGGTCTATGGCCACAATGCCGACCCATGTAGTTATGAGTAGGAAGACCCGGGGGTTAGCCCTAGGCACTGTTTGCTAGTATGATATTCTTGACCAAGGTTCGATGTCGGGCGGGTGCCCAAGGAATGGTTTCCATGAGAGAATATACTTGTTGTCTGTGTGATGCATGTATGTGCCTGGTAGGAAGGTGAGTGTGGGCGAGGTCCCGTATCTCACCAATAGTAGAGTATGGACGGTGTTCCATATCTCATTAGTAGTAGAGCATGGGTGAGGCCCGAGATAGGCATGAAGTGAGTGTGGGCGTGGGCCCGTATCTCACATACCATAAGAGCTTGGACGGGGTTCCATAACTCACTAGTGACACTATAGGGACGAGGCCCAAGACATGCGAGGCCTAAGGACAGGATATGGGCGAGGCCCAAGACAAGCGAGGCCTAAGGACATGATTATAGTAGGGTGTGCTCTAATATGTGTTATATGCTAATTGTATTTTGTGGTGAGCGGGAGGCGCCCAGAGACAGGTGTGGCCTAAGAGAAACAGATTTGTATCCGAGCGGGGTTTGGAGTGGCGGGGCCGTTGTAGCGGGCGAGGCCCGGAATAGCAGGCGTGGCCCAATATATGTTGTATGTGTTTATACAGGGTATGTGGTAGGTTAGGGGAACTCACTAAGCTTCGTCCTTATGGTTTTCAGGTACTTCCGGTAGCGGAGGGAAGAGCTCGGGGTGATCCCATGACACATACCATTGATTAGTCAGCCTGGGATGTTTTACTCTGATAATGAAATTATGTTTTGGAATTAATACTCTGAATTATGTTATGCTTTATGATATGTTTTTATAAAAATGGTTTTAGTAATGATTTAAAGAAAAATATTTGGTACGGATTTTTGAGACGTTACAAGTTGGTATCAGAGCCTTGGTTTGAGGGATTCAGACATACTCTCGGGTGTGTCTGAACTCAAACTAAGCGATTGGTCTAAAAGTTTTCAAAATGAAAAGGCAGTTTTGTAAAAAGAGCTTTGAGAAAGGAAACAATTTTAGAAAAGCGAAAAGAATTCAGAAAGAAAAAGAACTTTGATAAGAGAAAAGGGTGTGGTGCATGCAATCAGGTGAGCTCAAGTAAGTACCCCAAAATACCCATACAAGTTTATGTTATGATTATCATTTAGTAGAGCAGCATGCTAGATTAGGACTAAGGATCTAGGGAGGATGCCTTATATGCCTGCTATATGTGCTTTGAGCTGAATGATAGTGCTGATTAGACAATAGTAGGATAGCCTGTTTAGGTTATGCCTGAGTTTATAAGCTTATGTCGCATGCTAGTACAAATTCTTGATATGGGATTATGATTGCTTGAGTGTGTTATGGTTAGATTTTCCCTTGTCTGAATGCTTCTTGCTTTGTAAATTTGTGGGATTCTGGGTGATAGGAGTTAGCCATTAGGTGATTACATCACGTCACATGTGATCAGTGTTGAATAATCTCAGAGTGTTGGATTTGGCCCTATAGTGTAGCTCTCGTTTGATTCTAACCATTGTAGGGATGAGTCTTTTACTCAAAGGATTATTTGAGCCTCGTCACATGTGATGGTATTCAGGTGATGGCTAGTTGGCATCGCAAGGAGGCCTTCAACAGCTGAGGATAGGTTTGGGTGGAGTAAGAGGTTTCCCTAGGGTGAGCCTAGGATGAGATAGTGTTGGGAGCAGTAGTAGTAGAAAAAGGGACCTGGTGGGCTGAAAGCAGTTCTTGAGGAAAGTACGGATAGATGTGGAAGGTAGTATGGGCCTGTACTACTGAAAGCAGAGGATCTATACTCGATTCGAGAAAGGCTAAAGGTGAGACCGGGAAACTTGTAGTGTGCGTATATGATCCCTCAGCAGTGATGAGTATTCTGATAGTTATTGTGATATATTTCCATCATGGTGACATTGCGAGAGAGACTAGTGGGCGGATCGAGCGACGGAGAGGAATCAGGCTCGGGTTCAGGGGCTAAGCAGCTCGAGGAGCGGATGAGGGAGTTGATATCAGCTGAGGTTACACATAGTATCTTAGATCAGACTCCTGTGATCTTTGGCACGGTCAAGGAGGGTATATTGGAGATCTTGGATGAGAGGCTGGGAGCCTTTTGTACCGAGATAATGGCTTTGATAGGTTGACCAAATCCGCGCACTTCCTACTTATCAAAGAAACCGACAAGATGAAGCAAATGACTAGAACATACATTAAAGAGATTATCGTTGGAATAGTGTCTAAGGCTGCAACTATATTAGGCAAGTATTTGACCCGGTTGTGCATGGTCCTTTTGGGGTTGCCTTCACCATAGCAACTTGATAGGATGATTTATTAAGAGAGAGTAAATATTATTAGTATATTATGAGAATAATATAAAGAATAATATATCGTTATTTGATTAATATAAGTCATAGAATTAATTGGAATTAATTTGGTGACTTAAAGAGATTAATTAAATAAGAGGGTATAAACTGTCAATTGTTTGATAGTTAAACTTTAGACTGTAAATCCATATTGATATGCAGTGGACGGATTCTAGAAGCTAAGGATAACTTCAAATCGTCCAAAGAGTTATCTAAAGAATGGATTTGGATAGCCTTAAGAGAAGATTATCCAATTAGGGTTTAGGTTGTAACCCTTAAGGAGTCTACAAGTATAAATAGACCCTATGGCAAAGGGAAATCGGACTTCATCTAAAGTAAGAGAACCCTGGCCGATTTCCTCCCCTCTCCTCTCTCCCAAATCATCCTCCTTGCTAATTGGCGTTTGTAAGCCATTAGAGGAGTGAGAATTGTGACTCTAGAAGCTCCAAGACAACAAGATCAACATGGAATTCAAAGGTATGATTCTAGATCTGTTTCAATGTTGTAATACACCTAAATAGTCATTAGAAGTCTTGGATTCAAAGCATGTTTAATTTGAAAGCCTAGATCCAAGCATTAGGGTTTTGCATGCGCACATAGGAAAGTTCTTATGGCTAAAACCCATCAGTGGTATCAGAGCTTAGCTTGGTTTTGATTAAATTGTTGCTTAATTGTCTGAAACTAAACTGCAAAATTCGTTTTTTTTGTGTTTCTGAGTCATGGACTCAGCAAGTTCCATAGTGGACTCGGCGAGTTGGCTTGACTCGGCGAGTCACTTGGTGCATTCGGCGAGTCCAAGCATCAGGAATGGCCAGATTCGGGATTTCTTCATGATTATCTTATGGAAACTTACCTTAATCATATTAGATCAACCCTAATCCAATTTTTTGATATATATGACTATTATCTTGATCTAATTAAAGATATTTATCAACTAATAAAATATTTAATTTCCTTATATGATAATTAATTAATTATTTTGATTATTTTGGTAATTATCTTGAATGAAATCTTGAATAAATAAAATATAGATAATTAGGAAATTAATTATTAATTAAAATTATTTGTTATTTGATCGTTCATGTTTTAAATGTTTAAAACTTGTCCTCAAATTTTGAAATTTATATTTTGTGATTAAAAGTTTTAATCTAGACAATTTAAATTTCAAACCCATGATTTTAAAAGGTTTAAAATACAACCCTATACTAATATAATATGACAAGATTAATATATATATATATATATATATATATATATATATATATATATATATATATATATATATATATATATATATATATATATATATATATATATAACTAAAATGCTAGTCTTACCGTTAGTAGGCCTCATTCACGAAGCCGATCTATAAGGTGGGTATAAGGTTGCAACCTATAAAATGGCACTTAATGGGTGTACACTCACACCCACCGCTTGCTTGATCGGTGGAGGGTCGTTAACCGAACGGGTAGGATAGGGCAACCTCATCCTCTCATTAAAAGTATAATAGGTAATACAAAGTAACTACACATATTTTAAAATTTCCCAATCTTAGTTACTTTAGGAAAAGTGAATTGATGCAATCCCATGAAATTACACTTTGCACCCTTGCTAAGAAGTTAGTGGAGCGTGTGTGGTTTATCGGCACACTAATTGGTTCTAAGCAAAGGTGGAAAAGGGTGATTCATTGTTTATCATAGTTCGATGGAGCGTGTGTGGTTTACCGGCACATCGAATAAGTGATCGTTACAATGAAGGCACCATGTGAATTTGCATGGTAATTCACACCCGCTTTGTGATCCTCGGTATCCCAGTCACAAACTAGAGGGGCATATCGAGATTTAAACATGCCATTGAATAGTTTCAATGAATCTCATCCGATCCTAGGAATTCCCAATACATTTAGGACTAATAGTTAGGTTTTATGGTGGAGAATTAGTGAATCGTCATTCAGTTACCTTCAATTTATTTGCATGTTAGATAGGGCATCCCTTTTCTAATATGTAGATATTGTTGTTGGATCCTAGCCCTAATTTTTCTTATTGGGTGATAATTAGGGATTCATATTCTAATCTATCTTTGTCCTTTCTATTTGTAGATGTCGAACGCCAACAACGTTGCTGCTAGTTCTTTCACGTTGATGAGCCTTTGCCAAAAGGTCACCTTCGATGGAACGAACTTTAGCGAATGGATAAGATACATTCGCACCATTGCTTGCTATGACGATAAGGAGTATGTCCTCGATGAGAAGCTCGAGAAAATCAACCCTGAAATTGCTACTTCGGCTGAAATTACCGCTTTTGAAACTCATGAGTGAGATGCAACGAATGTACATTGCATCATGATAGCCACCATGAACTCCGAATTCCAAAAGTCCTACGAGGACATGTGCCCGTACGAGATGCATCAAGACTTATTGGAGAGATACCACCAAAATGCGAGACAAGAGCGGTATGAGATTTTCACTAACATGATTTCCGCTAAGATGGGTCATGGAGAATCTCTTACCGTGCACCTGCAAAAGATGCAAAGGTATGTCGACTGCCTTCGTAAGTTAAATGTTGACTTTGGGGAAGACTTGGCGATCGACATGGTGCTTCACTCTTTGCATCCGATGTACAATCAATTTAGGATGACCTACCACATGAACAAAGAGGAGGTCACCCTAAGCAAACTCCAAGGTCTCTTGAGGGTCACTAAGAGCAACTTCAAAGACAAGTCTGTTGCACCTACTCCCAATCCACCCGATGCTCCTATCTTGGCTATTGGTCAAGGAAAAGGAAAGAAAAGGAAGGCTTTGTCTAAGAACTATCGCAAGGTTAAAGCCCGAGATGGTGCCTCTTCTAGTGGGACCAAAGTTGATCCCAATAAGCCCTGCCCTAAACCAAAGGAGGCAGAGTGCCACCACTGCCACAAGATAGGACATTGGAAGAGAAGCTACCCGGAATACCTGCAGGCCATCAAGGAAGGAAAGATCAAGCCATCTTTCACCGGTATATATACAATTGAATCTAACGATTCTAATCATGCTATTTCTTGGGTTCTTGATACCGGTTGTGGTTACCACATTTGTGCAGGGACTAAGAAGAAGTAGGGATGTGGAGCAAGGAAGAATCAATTTAATCATGGGGAACAGAAGATCGTCGCCTGTGACCAAGATTGGAGTGTATTCTTTAGTGCTTAGGAATAATTTATGTTTAGATTTGAACAATTGTTGCTATTCGCCAAAATGGCTAGAAACATCACTTCATTTCATGGTTTGTTTAGACAAGGTTTTAGATTTTCTTTTAATAATGAGAATGGTTCTATTTTGGCTTATCTAAATGCTGTCTTTTACTTTGAAGCTATACCATGTAATGGAATTTATGAAACTGTTATGATTGTTGATAACTTAGGAAATGATGTTTTGAACATAGATTCTTCCACTAGTATGGATAAAGCATCCTTGTGGCATTGTCGTCTTGGACATGAAACGCATAGCCCAACTCCAAAAGGATGGAGTGTTGGAGTCATTCGACCTTAGGGAAGATGACACATGCGAGTCTTGTTTACTTGGAAAGATGACTAAGTCACCCTTCACGAGTACGTGTGAAAGGGGTGAGGGTCTATTGGACCTAATACATACCGATCTATGCGGACCATTTAGATCAACCACGAAGAATGGGAACCGCTTCCATGTGACTTTTACCGATGATTTTAGTAGATATGGGTATATCTATTTAATCAAGAAAAAGTCAGAAACTTTTGAAAAGTTCAAAGAGTTTAAGAATGAAGTGGAGAATCAATTGGTCAGGAAAATCAAGATGCTTCGATCCGAATGAGAAGGAGAGTACGTAAGTCTTGAATTCCACGATTATCTCAAGGAGTGCGGAATAGTTTCGCAATTGACGCCTCCTAGGACACTGCAGTTGAATGGTGTGGCAGAAAGGTGTAATCGAACCTTATTGGATATGGTTCACTCTATGATGAGTCGTGCTTCACTATCAATCTCTTTTTGGGGGTATGCCTTAGAGACTGCCGCCCATATCCTTAACCGAGTCCCTACTAAGAAGGTTGCCAAAATACCTCACGAGATGTGGACAGGGAAAGCTCCCTCGTTGGCACATATCAAGGTTTGGGGTTGCGAGGCTTTTGTAAGACGAGATACTCATGACAAGCTCGAACGTCGAAGTGAGCGATGTATTTTCGTCGGCTACCCGCAGACATCCTTTGGATATCTCTTCTATAGACCGAAGGACAATGTTGTCTTTGTTGCGAGGAGAGGAGTTTTCCGAGAGCGAGAACTCATAGGCCAAGGAGATAGTGGGAGGCAAATCGAGCTTGTAGAGATTCAAGAGTCGATAGATGAAGGAACCTCTACCGCTGGCACTCAACCCGAGGAGGAAACTCCGGTTGAACCGATTGACGAATCCTTACCTCTTAGACGTTCCGATAGAGTTAGAGTTCTACCCCAGTTTTATGGTTTTCATATTACTACCGAAGGGGACACGTATATTAGTGATGGTACACTAATGAGTCTTGATGAACCTAATAGCTATAAGGAATCCATGGCAAGCCCGGAGTCTACGAAATGGAAAGAGGCAATGGATAGCGAGATCCAATCCATGTATGGTAACCAAGTTTGGAATTTGGTTGATTATGTGCCCGGACGTAAGATCGTTGGGTGCAAATGGATCTTCAAGAAGAAGACCGACGTGGATGGAAACATACACACATATAAAGCGCGATTGGTTGCGAAGGGCTTTACTTAAACTCCCGGAGTTGACTATGATGAGACATTCTCACCAGTTGCGAAGATAAAATCTATTAGAGTGATGATAGCGATTGCTGCATTTCATGATTATGAGATTTGGCAAATGGATGTCAAGACCGATTTCCTTAACGGAAAGTTCGCTGAGGATGTTTACATGGCTCAGCCAGAGGGGTTTGTGGATCCGAAGCATCCGAATAGAGTGTGTAAGCTTGAGAAGTCCATTTATGGACTTAGGCAAGCGTCTCGCAGATGGAATCTTTGCTTCGATGAGAAAGTCAAAGAGTTTGGATTTGTACGAAGCGAAGATGAGTCTTGTGTATATGTCAAAGCCAGTGGGAGTATAGTAAGCTTCCTCGTTCTATATGTCGATGACATATTACTCATAGGAAACGACATCCCGACTCTGTAGGAGGTTAAGTCCTGGCTCGGGAAGTGCTTCGCTATGAAGGACCTCGGAGAGGCTTCTTACATTTTGGGAATAAGGATAGTAAGAGAAAGAAGTAAGAGACTAATTGGACTTAGTCAGAACTCTTACTTGGAGAAGGTACTAAAACGTTTTAGTATGGAAAACTCGAAGAAGGGAGAATTACTGATACAAAGTAATGCCAAATTGAGTAAGACTCAAAGTCCAAGTACCGAAGCTGAAATAGCAGAAATGAGCCGAGTACCATACGCTTCCGCAGTTGGCTCAATCATGTACGCTATGACTTGTATTTGCCCTGATGTAGCCTTCGCTTTGAGCATGGTTAGCAGATATCAAAGGAACCTTGGCAGAGCCCATTGTATTGCGGTGAAGAATATCCTTAAGTACCTTCGGAGGACAAATGAATGGTTCTTAGTCCTCGGAGGGAGTGATGACTTGAAGGTGCGAGGGTATAGTGACGCCAGCTTTCAGACCGACAGGGACAACTACCGTTCGCAGTTGGGCTGGGTCTTTACCCTAAATGGAGGAGCAGTGACATGGAAAAGTTCCAAGCAGGAAACCGTAGCTGATTCAATGTGCGAATCAAAGTACATTGCAACGAGCGAAGCGTCGAAGGAGGCAATATGGCTGAAGAAGTTCATCGGTGATCTTGGAGTTGTACCTGTCATAAAGGAGCCCATGGAGTTTTCTGTGATAACGAAGGAGCGGTTTCCTTGACCAAGGAACCAAGGGATCATAGTAGATCACGACATATCGACAGAAAATATCACTTCATTAGATATCGTGTAGAAGAAGGACAACTCGTAGTGAAGAGGATATCATCAGAAGATAACCCAGCAGATCCGCTTACGAAGGGACTGAGTAGGGTTAAGCACTTGCAGCATGCTAGGAGTATTGGGCTGAAGGATGATATTAACATAGATTAGATAGTATTAGAAACGTGTAATAGATAAATGTAATTAAGATTTGATGATTAAATATAGGAGTTTTATTTATGAGTAATGTTACTATCTTATGTTAATTGTTTAGCTATTGTTTCACTTTGCATGTTTTGACTTCCAAAATAATTGAGTTTATTAGGAATAATCGAATTGTTCAAATTGTCCACAATCGTTCCTATGTTGGAAGTAGATATGAATGAAGATTGTCATGAATCGGTGCGTAGATTGTCTAAATGGTATTAGACATAGCAAAGGGTTGCTGCGACGTTCATGAGTGCTTATGAACTGGTTTTGAGCATTGGAACAAACCCGCGCTTGCTGGAATCACCTTATGGAATATGATATAAAAGGGTGATCGCAAGACGATAATATCATATAGTCTTAAAACCTAGATATATGGTTTATTATTTGCTAATTGATTGTACATTGATAATGCGAAAACGCATTGGTAACTCAATGTTATAAAACGCATTGTTGTGTATAGTTGATTATTGAATAAGTAAATGCATATAAGTCGAAGTTTATATGTAACTTTTATCTAAGAAGGTAAAAGCGATATCTCGGCCGCTCGATGATCTGATTTGACTTATGTGCCGGGCCCGGTCAGAACTGAATTGATGTGTTCGATTAAGTTCTATGTCGAATAAATTAGAGATCGAGAAACCTAAATGCTTGACTAATCATTCCATAGAATTGTCAGCATGATATCTAACAGAGGACTGTACGATCCCTTATCTAAAGGACAAGATTGATTAGATCAGAGTTTGACAGCGTCTTTGAGAGCTACGATTGCAAACCGAATTGTAATTGTGCATATAGTTACTAGACTTATCCAAGTGGGAGACTGTTGGAATAGTGTCTAAGGCTGCAACTATATTAGGCAAGTATTTGACCCGGTTGTGCATGGTCCTTTTGGGTTGCCTTCACCATAGCAACTTGATAGGATGATTTATTAAGAGAAAGTAAATATTATTAGTATATTATGAGAATAATATAAAGAATAATATATTGTTATTTGATTAATATAAGTCATAGAATTAATTGGAATTAATTTGGTGACTTAAAGAGATTAATTAAATAAGAGGGTATAAACTGTCAATTGTTTGATAGTTAAACTTTAGACTGTAAATCCATATTGATATGAATTGGACGGATTCTAGAAGCTAAGGATAGCTTCAAATCGTCCAAAGTGTTATCTAAGGAATGTATTTGGATAGCCTTAAGAGAAGATTATCCAATTAGGGTTTAGGTTGTAACCCTTAAGGAGTCTACAAGTATAAATAGACCCTATGGCAAAGGGAAATCGGACTTCATCTAAAGTAAGAGAACCCTGGCCGATTTCCTCCCCTCTCCTCTCTCCCAAATCATCCTCCTTGCTAATTGGCGTTTGTAAGCCATTAGAGGAGTGAGAATTGTGACTCTAGAAGCTCCAAGACAACAAGATGAACATGGAATTCAAAGGTATGATTCTAGATCTGTTTCAATGTTATAATACACCTAAATAGTCATTAGAAGTCTTGGATTCAAAGCATGTTTAATTTGAAAGCCTAGATCCAAGCATTAGGGTTTTGCATGCGCACATAGGAAAGTTCTTATGGCTAAAACCCATCAATTATACGACTACATTGTGTGTCAATATCCATTATCTCCGACAGAGATAGTAGATTCATTTCGCGATTCTGGCAACCCTTACATGGACTAGACTAGGCTTGAGTACGACCTACCACCTACAACCGACGAGAAGAGCAAAAGGAACTGCTCAAACCTTGGAAGACACGCCAATAGCTTGTGCGATTGGTTTCGGTAAAAGAGTGGGATACCCACTTACCGCTCCTTGAATTTTCACACGACAACAGCTATCACCCTAACATCAAGGTCGCTCCATTCGAAGATCTTTATAGCCACGAAGGGCATATCACCACTGCACTGGGCTGAAGTGAGTGATACATAGCTAGCGAAGGGGCAAGTCTCTAACAACATCCTCGTTGCCCTGAATTCATAAGGGAGACAATGGAAAATATCATACTAATACGAGAAAGACTGAGAGCGTCTCGAGATCGACAAAAGAGCTTCATAGATAAGCGATGTAGACCCTTGGAATTCCAGGTTGGTGACAGTGCACTATTGAATTTCTCAACGTGGAAAAGAAGGATACATTTTGGTAAATGTGGGAAAATTAAATCCAAAGTACATCGGGCCATTCGCAATCCTTGTTAGGATTGGCCCAGTGGTATACAAGTTTCGACTACCACTAGAACTTAATAACGTACACCCGACCTCCCACGTGTCGAACTTAAAAAAGTGTCTGTCCGACGAGACTCTTGTAATACCCCTAGAAGAAATCGAAATCAACGAGAGTCTCCACTTCGTGGAAAAATCGATAGAAACCATGGATCGAAAGATCAAAAGAACGAAATCAAAGTCGCATCCCTAGTGTGAAGGTCCGTTGGAATGCCAAACGAGGACCCGATTTCACCTGGCAACGCGAGGATCAAATGAAACAAAAGTACCCACACCTCTTCCCAACTCTTGAAGTCCCAGTCAAATACTAAATTTCCGGACGAAATTCCTTCTAACGGGGAGATGATGTGACAACTGTCAATTTCTGGTCAAGTCAAAGTCAAATAAAGTCAACACATCAAACCAGTCAACTCAGTTAACCCTTGTAACCACTCGCTATTTTGATAATGATTTATTGCTTGGAAAGTTCGTATGCTCAAACATTCTAAACCTTAATCGGGGTAAGAGATGAAACTACTCGATAAAACATTATTCCATACCCCTCGGGGCCGTATAACAACCATATCGAGGCTTACCGGGGTGTACAAACCTTGCTTTGCGAAGCTAAACACTCAAAAAGGTCAAAAACGAAGCCTCTCAATCTCTCTTTACTAATCTCCCTCTCTCTCCCTCTATCAAATCTCTCCCACATCTCTCCTAGTATGTGAAATCTCTCCCAAATCTATCTCAAAATCTCTATCAACTTTTTATAATCACTCGGGGCATCCCGACCCTTGATTTAGTCAAAAACCGCACAAAACAGGAAGTTTAATTGAAAAACAGCCATTTAGGGCCGAACCCTCTTAGAGCCGAACCTCTTAGAGGCGAAACCGTAAGAGGCAAAACCCTTAGAAGCGAAAGCCTAAGAAGCCTCCTGGACCGAAACTAGCTTAAGAATCGAATCTCCTCTTAAGAACCGAAGCCTCTTAAGAACCGAAGTCACCTTCATGTTCGGTACGTCTTGCTCTCGGTTCCTCCTCGCCCAACTTCGCTTCTGACAAGTTCACCTTCGCCTCTTCGACTACTAGATTCCCCAGATCGAATCACCTTTTGTTCTCTTCCACAACCGAACCCACCTTCGGTTCTTGACTCCCAGGGATCGACCCCTCGACTCCAATTCTGAATTTTGCAGATTTTGTTCTTTTTTTTTTTCCGATTTTCGACCACTTTTGCGTTTTAAGCCCGTTTTTCATGATTTTGACGCGAGATTTTCACCCAAGCATCTCCCAAGTGTTCTTGAGTTGAATTTTTTTTTTCCTTAATCGTCCATCTACTTAAATCACTCAAGTTGAGTTCATACCCCTATCTTTTCATGTTTTTCTTAAGTTTTAAGGGGGGGGGGGGGGGAGGAATACATGTTAAAACACCAAGAACACAATTAAACTCAAACATCAGCTTTCAACTGAAAAGTTAATGTTCATTCACGGACTGTTTTTAACATCTTAGGCTTTTTAGATTTCAAAACTGTATGAGAGGAAAATATTTCAGGTTTATACCTTTAAAATGACTACTTGCACATATTCACACAATTTTTCTACAATTTTTGGTGATTTTTACAAAACTGCCAATCACTATAGCTACGAATTCGGACCAGTCTGTGAATACGAACGTTTTCACACTAGTTAGAGACTTCTAAAAATCATAATAAAATTTATGAATAAACTAGACACATTTTATAAACTCTCAGAGTTTACGGATTTAGTTGATGACTCCGTATGAATTTTCTATTATTATTCCAAGAACAGGAACGGAAGTGATAAAACTAGCAGATTGTTAATAACTCATTTACACCTTGTAACTTGCTGATCAAGGTGTATTATCATATATAAATACATGTCGGTTATCTTACATGTCTTTTACCTCAGTACAAAGGTTTACATCATGTACAAAGGGGATTTCTACCATTACAAAACGTTTTGATAAGCTATAATAGGTATAATTTATGTTTCCATTAACATAACAAACACATTTGGGAAGGTTTTATTCCCACAGAAAAAGGTTTTACACTCACGCACACTACGCGTAAACTTGTTAAAATAAATTGTGAGACATTCTTCTTAGTACTCCTAGAGTGTTGGTTAAAATTCATGGTAGTTATAACCAGAGTCTCTTGTAGGGAGATCGTGATAGTTCTGTATAGATCTGTATTGGGTTTAACAAACCACACCTTAGTACATGCAACAAAGAGACCGGCAGGTCTGGCATGACAAGTGTAATTTTCTATTTCGACGCACGAGAAACGTCGTGGCAGGTTCATTTAGTCATAGTATGGTTATAGCGACTCACATGGAGAGTTAACAACACATAAAGTTGACGAGGTTTTTCACAAATCAAAAAGCTTTTTATGTCGATTTAAAATCACCTTTTATATCAATAAGTATGGATATTACTATACACTTTCAGTCTTGCTATTTAAGACTACACGTGACTCTTGTAAGTAAAATATTGGATTTTTCTTGGTAACACACAACTAATTACAAAAATCGGTTTCCAAACTCTTCATCTAAAAAGCTTATGAACTCACCAACTTAATTGTTGACAGTTTTTCAAAACTACTCGTATTCTCAGGAAATCAATGAAACCAGGTAACCACAAGCTTTTGAGGATGGAACTCTACGACGTTGAACAACTATTTTTATATCATGTTGTAATCAATCATTGAAATATGTAACGCTTGAAACCATGTAATTCTTTTCCGATTATATTTATGATTGGTTGTATTTACTTTGTGCACTATTATACTCGTTGTTGTGATACTATATATGAAGTCTGCCACCCCCAGACGTTTCCGTCATCCTTGGTTTGGGGGTGTGACAGCCGGGTATTTAATCTAACCCTTAACCCTAACCATAGGCGATGGAACAGCCGCCACCTTCCCTCTTTCTTCATGACTGGTAGCCGCCGCTCTCACCCTTCTTCAAGTTATAGTGTCTCACCACCACCTCTTTTGAGGTCTTCAACCACCGTACGCCACCATAATGCTACTGCCGTTGCTATAGAAGAAGAGCCATCAACTCTATATCTACCAACCGCCATCATCCTTTCTCCACCACCTTACAGTCGCGATTGGGTTTGGAGACCTCCAGAGTAATTTGTTCTACGATAGAAGAGGAGAAGGGTTGTCAGAAGTGCCGATGTGAACCGCTAGACCCAACCGCCGTTACGTGGATGAACCTGCCGCCGCCGCTCCTTCGCCATTGATACCACGATGTCACTGTTGGGGTTTCCCAGTCGGAGGTTGTGCACCTTCCTTGTCTCTGGGTTTCTACTTGCGTTAGTTTTAGGGAGCTGCTGTTAAAAGCCGTATGGTGCTTGTGAGGTTTTGGTCGAGTGTAACTGTGAAGAACCACCATGGCAGCCGACCATGGTGGCTGCTGTCGCTGCTCGTTAGTACGCTACCACCGTCGTACACTGCTAGATCAATGGCGGGATCTTGTGAGCAAATTAGAACCGTGCAGGTGTATGTGTTTTGTGTCGTGTGGGTGTTTAGTTGGCCGGAAATGCCACCACCACCGTAGGGTGCTGGGTGCCACCAGTTACCACCACCGGCCACCACAAGGTCGTTGTGCGTGTTTGTTTATTTCCCTTTTAGTGTGTTAATATTTGGGTTGTAAATGTAATTTGAAAATGGAATAATAAAAGAAATTGAAAACCACCACCTTAGGGTGGTGGCTGCCGCCGCCGGCCGTCGTGTCGGGTGGCGGTGTGCCTTGTTGGATAATAACTAGTTTGGGATGTTTGGACAAGGGGTTAACACCCTAATGGGCCTTGCAAGCCCTAACGGGCCCAATGAAGCTAATTGGACCTAAAAGCCCAAGCATGTGAGTAATGGTCTTAGTGAAACCTTAATGGGCCTAATGAACCCTAATTGGTCAAAGGACTTAGCTATTAGGCCTATTGGGCTAGTATGATTTAGAAACCCTAATTAGGGTTTGGAAAAACTTAATTCCATAAAACCATAATTTCAGACTTATCGGGACCGCATCAGAATTATTGAATGAACTTAAAATATTAGTTGAAAATCATTGCAAATTAACCTAAGGCCATGTGGGACTTAATGGATTAAGTCCTTAATGGGTTAAGTAGGAAACTTAACCCTGATCATCATTTTATATGAAACCCTAATTTTACTTGGGCCTTAAGTTGGGCCTTTCTATTGGGTTTTGGTGTTTGGGCCAATAATGGGCCATCCAAAGACAATCAATGGACTAGAATTATTAGATGGGCTTTAGGGTAAGGCCCATATGAGGGGTTGGGCCTAATTTGGAAAATTGGGTAATAGATGGGCCAAATTTTGGGTCTAGATGATTATGAGACATTGGGCCATTGAAATATCAAGTGTGTAAACTGGACTAAATGGTTGGGCCTTTGAGTAAGACCATGTAAATGTTTGGGCCCAATTTGGAAAATTAGGCCATGTGTTTGGCTTTGATTCCTAGATTCACTTTTGGGCCTATGGATTGGGCCTTTGGATTGAATAAAGCCAAGCATGGGGTAATGTAATAATGACCCCAATTATGTACTTATGGTTACGTAGTGGAAGTTAATTGTTAATTGGGTGATGTGTTGATATTCACAGTTCGGGAAGCTGTCATCTATCAGCTGGGATTATGTCTACGGGACTTCAGCTGTGTGAGGTGAGTTACCTTCCAATAGGGGTGGGTCTAAGGTCACAATGCCGGCCCACCAACAAGAGTAATTGTTAAATATTTTTCTTTGTGATAACTATCCTGGTATGCTTATGTGATATGCTTATGAGAAATGCTTATGTGATATGCTTATGAGATATGCTTATTTGATATGCTATGTAAGTTAGTTGTAGTAGTAGGGAATAGCTTTTCCCTGACTCGGTCGTTAGGACCGTAGGGTAGGTCAGTACCCCAGATATGCTTGACCGTATGATTATATTTTGTTAGTGTATGATAGAGGTAGGGATGAAATTGTCCCCGTTGTCGAGGGTAGTCGGCACCCTAGAATGGCCTGACATGGGTAGGTCATCACTCCCGAATGGCTTGACATGGGTAGGTTGGGCACCCCAGAATTGCCCGGAAGTATGTATGCTATGTGGTTGTATGGTATGTGGTATGATGGGGGAGCTCACTAAGCTTTGTGCTTACAATTTTCAGTTTTGTTTCAGGTACTTCATTTTCAAAGGGAAGGAGCCGGCTTGATCGCAGCCCATCACACCATGTTTTCCGCACATGAGATCTTTCGGATTACACTCTGATATGGTTTTATGATACTATGTTTTGATTATTGACACTTTGTTCTTGACATGAGATATTATTATAAATGTTATTATACTGATGGATTTATGTAATAACATAATTAAATCAACATTTTTTTAGCCTGTATTTTTGGGATGTTACAAGTTGGTATGAGAGCTTTGGTTTGAGGGATTCGGGCACACTCTCGGGTGTGTATGAGCTCAAACTAAGGACTTGGTATGAAATTTTTTCAAAAGAAAATCATTTTATAAAAAGAATTTGAAAGGAATTTGGAAAGAGAAAGGAACTGTGAAAAGAACGAGGTGTATGAATGAGCCGAGCTCAAGTAAGTTTTCCCCAAGATACCCATACATGTTATGATATGATATGATTATGCGAACGTTATGCTAGCTCAGGGATAAGGATCTAGGTAGATGCCTTGTATGCCTATTGTATGGGCTTAATGAACTGCATGATAGTATTGACGATGTAGCTAGTTGACATTACTGAGAATCTTTCAGCAACTGAGGACTGGGTGAGTTTGGGAACCTAGGAAAGACTTGGATATGATTCAATGGGTTAGTGGAAAGGCCCAATGAGACTTAGGTGTAGCAGTTTGATGAAGTGACTTGGAGGATTCGAGAGGATTGCTGAGGAAAGTATGGATAGGTGTGGAAGGTAGTATTGGGCCCGTACTACTGAAAGCACATGATCCTTACTCGAATCGGTGAGAGTCTTGGAGAATATGAGAAGCTTCTGGGAGGAGTTTGTGACCTAGTTTGGGGATAGAGGATGATCCAATTGTAGTAGCTTAGCCATTGTTAGGTGAGCTAGTGAGCGTAACAGAGTGTCAGACCCTGAAAGATATGCAAGAGTTGCAGATGCGAGATTGATTTAGAGTACTATAGGAAGAGGGGGTCGTGCCAGATGCGTATAGTAGATGGTACCTGGGAGAGACTTAATACTTCTGATCATCGGCTGAAAGGCCAGCAGGGTCGTAGTCAGTACATCACGTACAGGAGAGTGCACAAGGGAGTTTGTCGCTCCAAGGGCTAGGCTACTACAAGGTAGAGGGGTTGGCCATGTCAGCAAAAGGTGAAAAGGATTCTTGGGTATATTCGAATCCTTGGAATTTCAGTTTGGTATGGTGTTAAACACCCAAGAATGAGATTCAGATTCTGGTTCCCGCTCAAGAACAATGTCTGGGCCAGTTGATCCGAGATCGCAAAAGTTCATCTCATCGGAGATTACTTGTAGAGTTATGGGAATGGATCTTTATGGTCTTTCATTCAACCAAGGAAAGGACTTTGGGAGCTCTCGATAGTCGTCTCGGGGTCTTTTGGGCCAGATTTATCACGGGGAAGTTAAAGGTTCATTTGAAACCCAAGGTCTATGGATTCTTAGAATCCTTAAGGAAGGAGGAACCTATTGTTAGTTCTTGTCATCAAGATTTGAAGAGAGTTTTGAGTCGTTCTCAGGATGGTATAAGTACCTCTAAAGAGGGTGATCTCTATTTCTCCAGATGTTTCACGTATGTCATTTTCTACTACTACTAGATGGATGTTGGGAATATGCATTGCTTTGGAATCATGAGTATGTTTGGACAACTCAGACCTCAGGTCGGTTATCTGCTACTATTGAGGTTATCAAGGATTTTCATATGCCAATCTGCATGACGAAGGCCTTGATGAACCTGCAAAGGGATGTATCTTGCGGAGTGGATTCCACGTGTACCGTTCTCATCCCGGATCTTTGTCGGGATCTGTGCTGGAATATTATTCAGAGAATATTGGGTCAGGATTAGAGCGATAGTTCTTTAGTAAAGTCAGGGTTCAGTGGTTCTATCATCTTTTGGGTATGGTCGTTAGCTGTTTATGGAAGAACCTTGGAGTTCAGGGCACCACCGTTGCTAGGGAAGGATTGGTAGCATGAAGATTGTGGAGTTAGTTGCGAGTGTTATATGCATGGGTGTTCGGTCATTGGATGTTTAAGAGAATTGCATTTCTCGCATGGTTTGTATTCAATTAGAGGTCAGTGGTGCTGCAATATTGGAAGTGAGAACGAGGATTCGTCAGCTAAAGTGAAAATTAAGGCCTCCAATGGTCAATGTGAGAGGTGGGCAGAGGTGTCAGACTTGACTAGGTTTCAATAGTACTTTTCAAGATTCAGAGGATGGGTCATCTTAGGGTGTAACCAGTGATTGATCGCTAGTGTTGGTAAGCACAGTTTGTCATCAGTAGGATACTAGAAAGTGAGAAGGATTGGGAATCCTTCAATTCTCGCATGTCGTAAAGACTTAGTTGAATCTAAGTGGGGGAGAGAATTTTTATAAAGTCCTCCAAATGTGAGTTCTGGTTGTGTGGGGTGCAATCTTTTGGGCACCTAATCAACCAGAAGGGTATTCTAGTCGATCCGGACAAGATAGAGGTCGTGATGCAGTGGGAGATTCCTGGGTCTACCGGGTTATTACCAGAGATTTATACAAGACTTCTTCGAGATTGCGGTTCCTTTGACCCGACTGACAAAGAAGTCGGTGGACTTCTGTCACACCCCAAAACCGTAGAACGGCAGAAACGTTCCGGGGTGGAGGACGTCATGTATAGTATCACAAGCAATGTAAAGTAGTAAACAAGCAACAACATCATCCATTGCATTAAAAGTAAAGTTTTAATACATGTGTGTTCTTCCAATGTAATAAGACACCAAAAATACAATCAAAATAAAAGACGAGTCTTTTCTGTGCTCCGTCTTCTCAAAACCTGACCATCGTACATGTCTACTGGTGACCTGAGAATACAAGTTATTTTGAAAGCTAGTATCAGCCTAAAGCTGGTGAATTCATAAGTATTTAAGTGTCATTGTCTTGTTTTGGAAAACTGTTATGAATGCCTTGTAAATCTTTACATGAAACAATTGATATAAGTATGAAAACCCTAGAAAAGCCCTTATTTCCTACTAGTATGAAATGTAGTCTTCTACCAAGACCCGAATGTTTTGCTATGAAAATGATAGTTTTTCCTTCTTTTTGACTATTACAAATAGTACTTAGTCTAACTCATCATTTATGTGAACAGTAGGCCCGAGGAATGGTTAGTCCCGTAGAGGTACTCCTAGTATAAGTAATAACCGTAGGCATCCATAGATGTTCATCAACCACTGGTGCTAACAGCTGGGATTCAGAATGGTTAGTCCCGTGTAGATATCTCGTTGAACTAGGATAGGCAGGACAATTTACTCAGAAGGTACTAATAAATCCTCCTAATGAATTGCGGTACAAGTATCCATGTAAATGTATACAGGAAAATGTATCTACGTAAAGGTACTCATGTAATGTATTCATCTAAGGTACTCATGTAATGTATTCATGTAAGGTACTCATGTAATGTATTCGTGTAAGGTACTCATGTAATGTGTTCATGTAAGGTTCTCATCTAATTTATTCATGTAAGGTACTCATGTAATGTATTCATGTAAGGTACTCATGTAATGTATTCATGGAAGGTACTCATGTAATGTATTCATGTATGGTACTCATGTAATGTATTGTAAAGACTCATGAATGAACTGACTCTGATTTCATTCCTTGTAATAGGAATAATGTTTTGTATCTTCTAACTATCCCTATAATAGTTAACTGGAAGGTAATTGGTTGTTCAAGTAGGTTAAAAAAGGTTTTGTAAAACATCTAATAGTTTTGAATAATAAGTAACAATGACTTGATGTCATTTTAATAAACATTTCAAAAGTAATACATTTGATAACAAAGTATTTTTAAGATAGAAAACCATTTCATGCATCACATTTTGTAGTATGTGAAATCTGTTGGATGAAAACACAGTTATAAATACATATGAAAGATTTGATAACACGCTGTTTTCTACATGTATTCCCCCTATTAAAGAATTTAAAATTATTTAAACATTGGTTAAGGGGTATGAACTCACCTGTAGATGGTGGTTTAGATGTACTGAATGATATAGGATGGCTAAGTGACAAGTGAAGACGTGTTCACACTCAATGATCCTAGTTAACATATAATCACACATATATGTACTCAATTAGACTTTAAACCACTAATTGACAAAGTTAAGACATCCCAAGGCATGTAAAACACCTTATATAAGTGCTACGAGCCATAAGGATTGCATCTAAGTGCTAAAGGACCTTGCCATTGTGTTTGGGGCTCAAGGGTAAACTCCCTTGGAGTTTACGATTTTCATGACCTTGACCTAATGAGTTTACGGTCGTAAACTCAGAGTTTACGGTCGTAAACTCCTCTTCTTTTTACAATATGTTGTTCTGAGGATTAACAAGTCCTTAAAGGCATTTCTACTTGGTGGTTTGGACTTTGGGAGGGACTAGGGCAACAAAACACCCCTTGTTAGGTGTTTACGGCCTTATGGTCATTTCTCTTTGGGTTTACTACCTTAAACCCATATGGAAATTGGTATTGTTATGTTTTCAAGTCCCTAACTCATCAAGGTAATTGTCTATGTTAGATTTTAGGCCTAAGGAAGGAACATGGCCCAAATAAACACACTAAAGGGTGTTTACGGTTTTGGGAGCTCCCCAAACCGTAAACACATGATCATGGAATTATTTGGTGTTTTTCTTGGTTTAAACTCATCAAGGGAAGGTTCAAACATGCTAAGGAAGGCGTAAACATCCAACTAGGGCTTAGATTTGTGACTTAGGCACACTTTGCTGCCTTATATGGTGTTTACGGCCCAAGAACCTTCTTGGACCGTGAACACCTTGTTCCATGTGTTCATGGTATATTTTCTTGATGCTAACTTGTAATACTAACTCAATAAGACTCAAGGAGTGAAGTACTTACTATAAGGAAGCTTTAAGTATGCTAAAAGTCCAAGAACACTTAGTGTGTGTTCTTGGTGTTTTTGGAAATCTAATCAAAAACACAAAAGTGAATGGATGAATAGATGTACAAACACTAGATTAAGTGTTTAATCAACTTGAAATGGATAGAACACTTACAACTTAGGAGATCTTGAATTGTTTCTAGTTTGCTACTTGAGAGTGTTTCTTGAGTTTACTCTTTTTGGAGTTTACTCTTTTGGATAAATGGGGAGTAAACTCATATTGACTAGACTTAGGGAGTAAACTCATGGATAAGCATGAGTTTATGGATTTTGGTATGATTTTTCGACCCAAACGAAATAGTTTGGCCGGGAACTTCTAAGACACGAGGTGTTTGCGGTTTTTAAAAATCAAAACCCGAGACGGCACTTTCTCACACCCGTTCATTTAAAGAATAATATTAAAATAATCAAACGAACTCTAAATTTGTTAAAATAAGAAATGCTGACATTAACTTATAATAAGAAGTGATTTACTTCTAGGGTTTGACCGAATGAAAATTCCGGGTTGTCATAACTTTGTTGGGGGCCTGAGCAGCAGACGGCCTTGAAGACTCTCAGACAGCAGGTTTCGTGAACAAGGGTAGAGCTCCAGTTAGGATTCAAGTTCAGTTGTGTGTTAGGTCGAGTACGTGTTCGACCTAGTATGGAGAGTGTTGTAAGTCTGTAGGTGTAGCCGTAGCATTCACTAGCAGCCAAATAGTGTTAGAGTGTTGTAAGTCTACGGATGTAGCCATAGCATTCACTAGCAGCCAGATAGTGTTTGAGTGTTGTAAGTCTGCAGGTGTAGTCATAGCATTTAGTAGCAGTCAGATAGTATTAAAGTGTTGTAAGTCTGCAGGTGTAGTCGTAGCATTCACTAGCATCCAGATAGTGATTGAGTGTTGTAAGACTGCGGGTGTAGCCGTAGCATACACTAGATTGGTAGATAGTGTGAGCATGTTCATATATCGTGAAAGGGACAGTAGTTACCACCAGTTCGGGTGCAACATTGACAGTATGGAAATCCACTGATTGGATTTTAGAATTACCTAGATGGGTTAGACCTGGTTGAGCCAGTGATAAGACTGTAGGAATGCCACTACAGTTAGGAGATCAAGGAAGCAAGGAATTACTTAGGGTCGTTGGTGATATAAGTTAATCGTTGGTCATGTAGCCATCACTTTTAGCCTCTATTTGGCGACGTTAGGATTCGACGTATGGACCCCATCGGTTGGATCGGGAGGTAGTTAGAGCCACAGTGGCATGATAGTTAGTGGCAACTAGTTCCAGAGAATGATTTTGTTCAAGAGTCATGTGAGACGACTAAGTGAGGATCCTTTTAGCTCAGCGACCTGGCTGGAACCTGGTATTTCAAATGACTAATGGATAAGTTGAGACCAGGGGGGTCTCGATAAATTTTAGGAAGCAACTATGTAGCAGCATATTGCTTCAGGCGGTTCAGTGTTCAAGCGGTTTCAGTGTTTGGGTAGTGTTAGTGTTTCTGTTTAGGTTGCAAGTACGCATGAGATAGCTGGTTTATTGGGAAGTGACAACTCACTTACAGCGGGGTTAGCTGAGCCTTGACCAAGTATAAGTGATATGCAAGGATATTTGGGCCTGCGACCCTGTTTTTATAGTGGGAACCGCGAGTAATCAGAAGTTATGTAGTAAGTTTTGGGATAAACGGAGTGGATTTAATGATAATGATTGTCTATGAGTAGTCTGTCAGGGAATCGGACTATCTTAAGACAACAGATTTCAGATGAAGTAGATGTGATCTTGTTGTGAAGAATTCTTTCACCTATAGATTTTAGGGCTTAGAGAAGTTTGGTCATGGCTACCATGGGAATGCTAGGGTGTGCCCAGGATGGGGACCATGTTACTTGAGTGGTTTGGTGCATGAAAATGGTAAGGAATGATTTCGAGGACGAAATCTAATTTAAGCGGGGGAGAGTTGTAACACCTCGTTTATTTTATAAATGAATAAATAAATTAATGAATGTATGGTATCCCTAAAATCACTTATTATATAGCGAGGCGTGGATTCGAGGAGTTAATTGGCACCATTCAGAAGTTAGAGGTTAAAAGTGTGAATTCCGACTTAGTTTGCAAATGTTTATGAAGACAGGGGCTCTGTGGTAATTATTTGGATTTAATTTGAAAGGAAAAGAGGTGGAAGGGCTGAGTATGCCATAATTAAGATATTGGGGACTAAAGGGGCAACAAAGGGAGCTGAATTGTAAAGATTTTAGAAGATGGGGGCTATTTGGTAAAATATTGGACTTAATGTTAAAGGTCTTTTCGAGTTCATGGTTTAAATGGTAATTATGGGGGTTTATTTTGAAATAATCTCATGAAGGATGGGTCAATACTTCCATTATGGATTGATGTTTAAAGGGTGTCGGGTATTTAATCTAACCCTTAACCCTAACCCTAGGCGATGGAACAGCTGCCACCTTCCCTCTTTCTTCATGTCCGGTAGCTACCACTTTCACCCTTCTTCGACTTACAGTGTAGCACCAACACCTCCGTTAAGGTCTTCAACCACCAGATGCCACCACAATGCTGCTGTCGTTGCTATAGAAGAAGAGTCGTCAATCCTATGTATCCCCACCACCACCATCCTTTCTCCACCACCTTACAGTCGTGATTGGGGTTGAAGACCACCATAGTAATTCGTTCTATGATAGCAGAGGAGTAGGGAAGTCAAAAGTGACAATATGAAATGCCAAACTCAACAGGCGTTGTGTGGAAGAGCCTGTCGTTGCCGCTCCTTTGCCATTGACGCTACGACGTCGCTGCTAGGGTTTCTCCGTCGGAGGTTGTGCACCTTCCTCGTCTCCGGGATTCTACTAGTGTTAGTTTTGCGGACCTACTATTAAAAGCCTTATGATGCTTGTGAGGTTTTGGTCAAGTGTAACTATGATGAACCACCATGGCAGCCAACCATGGTGGCCGGTGCCACTACTCGTGAGTACGCTACCGCCGTCGTACACCGCTAGATCAATGGTTGGATCTTGTGAGAAAATCAGAACCGTGTAGGTGTATGTGTTTTGTGTCTTGTGGGTGTTTAGTTGGCCGGAAACGCCGCCACCACCGTAGGGTGCTGGCTGCCACCACTTACCACCACCGACCACCACAACGTGGCTATGTGTGTGTGTGTGTGTGTTTATTTCCCTTTTAGTGTATTTTTGGGTTGTAAATGTAATTTGAAAATGTAATATTAAAAGAAATTGGAAACCACCACCTTAGTGTGGTGGCTGCCTCCTCTTGCTGCCACCGGCCGCCGTGTTGGGTGGCGGTGTGCCTTGTTAGATAGTGACTTGTTTGGGATGTTTGGACAAGGGACTAGAACC
The DNA here is from genome assembly GCF_002870075.4 of Lactuca sativa. Lineage (NCBI taxonomy): Eukaryota > Viridiplantae > Streptophyta > Magnoliopsida > Asterales > Asteraceae > Lactuca > Lactuca sativa. The sequence goes on along the minus strand of NC_056627.2, from coordinate 59,783,684 downwards.
CTAATAGGCCTTGTAAGCCCTAATGGGCCAAATGAAGCTTAATGGACCTAAAAGCCCAAGCATGTGACTGATGGTTTTAGTGAAACCCTAATGGGCCTAATGAACCTTAATTGGTCAAAGGACCTAGCTATTGGGCCTATTGGGCTAATATGGGTTGGAAACCCTAATTAGGGTTTGGAAAACCCTAATACCGTAAAACCGTAATTTAGGACTTATCGGGACCGCATGAGAATTATTGAATGAACTTAAATATTAATTGACAACCATTGCAAATTAACGTAAGGCCATATGGGACTTAATGGATTAAGTACTTAATGGTTTAAGTAGGAAACTTAACCCTAATAATCATTTTATGTGAAACCCTAATTTTACATGGGCCTTAAGTTGGGCCTTTCTATTGGGTTTTGGTGTTTGGGCCAATAATGGGCCATACAAGGACAATCAATGGAATAGAATAATTAGATGGGCTTTAGGGTAAGGCCCATATGAGGGGTTGGGCCAAATTTGGAAAATTAGGTCATAGATGGGCCAGAGTTTGGGCCTAGATGATTATGAGACATTAGGCCATTGAAATGCCAAGTGTATGGACTGGACTAAATGGTTGGGCCTTTGAATAAGACCATGTAAAGGTTTAGGCCTAATTTGGAAAATTGGGCCATATGTTGGGCTTTCATTCCAAGATTAACTTTTGGGACTATGGATAGGGCTTTGGGCTTGAATAAAGCCAAGCATGGGGTAATGTAGTAATGACCCCAAGTATGTACTTATGGTTACCTAGTGGAACTCAATTGTTAATTGGGTAATGTTTTGATATTCACAGTTTGGGAAGATGTCATCCAGCAGTTGGGATTGTGTCTACGGGACTTCAATAGTGTGAGGTGAGTTACCTTCCAGTAGGGGTGGGTATAAGGCCACAATGTCGGCCCACCAACAAGAGTAATTGGTAAATAATTGTCTTTGTGATAACTATCTTGGTATGCTTATGTGATATGCTTATGAGATATGTTTATGTGATATGCTTATGAAATATGCTTATGTGATATGCTATGGGAGTTAGTGGTAGTAGTAGGGAATAGCTTTTCCCTAACTCAGTTGTTAGGACTGAAGGGTAGGTCAGTACCTCAGATTTGCCTAACCGTATTATTATATATTGTTATTGTATGATAGAGGTAGGGGTGAAATAGTCCGTGTTGTCGGTTGAGATAAATCAGATAGTAGTCGGCATCCCAGAACAGCCTCACATCGGCAGGTCAGCACATTAGAATGGCTTGATATGGGTAGGTCAGAAGCACATAATGGCTTGACATGGCTAGGTCGGGGGACCCCAGAATTGCTTGACACTATGTATGCTATGTGATTGTATGGTATGTGGTATGATAAGGGAGCTCACTTAGCTTTATGCTTATAGTTTTCAGTTTTGGTTTCTGGTACTTCATTTTCATAGGGAAGCAGTCTGCTGGATCGCGACACATCACACCATGTTTCCCACACACGAGATATTTGGGATTACACTCTGATACGGTTTTCTGATACTATGTTTTGATTATTGACACTTTGGTTTCGACATGAGATATTATTATAAACGTTTTTATATTGATGGCTTTATTTAATAACTTAATTAAATATAAATTTTTTTCGCCTGTATTTTTGGGATGTTACATATTGGGTTGTAGATTGTCTAAGGGTTTAGACATGTGAATGGTTTGCTGCAATATTCATTTTTACTTGAAAATAGGGATTTTGAGTAATGGTTTAACTCGCACTCATAGAATTACTTCATGGAACTTATCAGGTGTAATTCTAAGACAATAACATATTATAATCTTTAAACGGTCATATATGAAACATTATTTACAAATCATATGTGTATTGGTGATATATAAAATCATCTGTAACTTGATGTTAAAAACCGTATTGATGTGAATGATTTGGTAAGTAAATTGTACAAGCATATAAGTCAAAGTTCATTTGTTCCTTTTTTCCTTAATGGGAAAAAGAAATATCTTGGGCCCCTCGATGATTTGGTGTTGACTTATAGTGTCGGGCCCGACCATGACTAAATTGATGTGTTCGATTAGTAGTTCTTTATCATTACAAATTAGAAATCGGGAAAACAGTATAAGACAATGAAAATTGATTATATTCCATTTCAATTGTCCACATGATATCTTGCAGAATGGATGATTGTATGATCACTTATCTTAGGAAACATAACTGACTAGATCAGAGTTCGACAATGGCTTTGAGAGCTACAATTTGCTGATCAGTTTGAAGTTATACTGGCAATAGTTATTAGACTTATCCAAGTGGGACACTATTGGATTGGGTTTCTAAGTCATAACTATTATTGGTATATATTTGAATTGATAGTAGTACAGTCCTTTTGGGTAGCCTCAAAACTAGCAACTAGACCTAATGACTTTTAGAGAGAGATGTTAAATTTATTATTTGATTAATAAATTGAAATAAATAATCTTCTAAAACATTCTGAGAATAATATATTAATTAGAAATAGTAATATTTAATCATAAATTAATTTGAATTAATTTTGGGATTAAAAGAATTAATTAAAAATGTAAGGGCTAAATTGCAATTGTTGAATACTTAAGCAAGAGGTTCCACAACCATCCTAGGAAAGGAGGTGGACGATTTTCAAATAGATAATGTAGGGTTTCTAGATTATCTCGTGTGGATAAATAAGGAGCTGGATAATCACCAATTTGAAATATTAATATTATATTCTGATTAGGGTTATCCAGGGCATCCTAGCTACAATATAAATAGGCCTCTAACCCATAGGAATCTCGGCCACCTGAAACCCTAGAGTGATAGCCGAAATTCTTAAGCTTCATTCTCCTCTCTCCCATTTCAGCCTCTTGCTAGTGATGGGTGTGATCTATTAGAGTCACACCATTTTTCATGCTTTTTCTCTAGGCCAAGCGTTCTTGTTATTCTTCAATAAGATTCAAAGGAACGTATTCTAACCATTTTTATTAATTTCAAAATTAGTATATGCTTCTGTTAAGACATGTTTTGTTGATTTGAGCTAGACATTTATGTTTTGTAGGCTTTATTATACTTTCTATAGGTGTTTTGTGGGTTTTCGGTTCGGTGGAATGAAAACGTCCCGTTTTTGGTCCATGTGGTCTTTTCGGCTGCAAACTCTTTTGCTGTTACTATTCCATATAAATAGTGTCCTATCTTGTCAATTTTCAGGAGTTGTTTTCGGTCATTAGTGTGTGTTTGGCATCCGTTGTACGTGACATTTTTAGTTGATGTAAATCGTGTGCATTTGGATCGATCTTGCCTCTATTCCTTGTGCTTTATCATTTTGGCTTGTTTGTTAATTAATCACTAGATGGTTCTTAGTTTTGGGGACATACAATTGGTAACCGAGCCAATCTAGTGTCAACTTGATCAAGCTTGTTTTTGGCTGATTTGGTATCCATTTTCGGTGTTGATCAAGCTTCTTATTGTGAATCATTCATTGTTGCTGGGTTTTTGCTATTGATCATACTTTCAAGGCCAAAAGGATAGAAAATATACTTGAAATCATCTTTTTGTCAAAATCTAGGCGTTTTCCGATTGACATCTGATCATCAGTTTTCGGCTAAAAGTAGTTTTCAATTGTAAACCATTTTCTATCGAAAACTGTTTTCGGATGTGAACCCTTTTTGATTGTGAACCATTTTCGACTGTGAACCCATTTTCGATTTTAAACATTTTTACAGTTCTAACTTTTTTTATTTTTAAACAAGCTTTATTTTTGATTAAAAATTAAAAAAAATGGAACCTCAACATAGTGCAATTCATCAAGACTTAGACTCAATCTTGGGAAGTACTACAAGAATTTTGCGTCTCTTATCCATAGAAGGGTTTCCAGAATGGAAATACAAGATGGAAAAGTACATCAAAATGAAAGATTTCAAGATTTGGCGCAACATTCTTAGGGGTCCAGTTAGATACACCACTACTCTCGAAAATGGAACCATAATTGACAAGGAATTTGAAAACCACACTGATGAGGATTTTAAGAAAGTTGAAGAACAGGAAAAGGCGCTTGCAACTCTGACAATGGCTCTATCTGCTAACATCGCTCAAGGATTTAGGGAATATGATTCAGCCAAAGCACTTTGGGAAGCACTAATAGAGGTGTATGAAGGTAATGAAGACATGAAAGAAAGCAAACAAGACTTCTCCGTGAAAAATTTAACATGTTCAACCATGTTTTCGTAGAGACTCTTGAGGCCTAATTGCAAAGATTTGTTACTCTTACCACATAAATGCGTACTGCTAGAATTTTTTTTACCACACTTAGAGATTAACAAGAAATCGATAAACTCTCTTCCCAAGTCATGGGACATGAACATCTCTCTTTCCAAGAAAACCAAAGATCTTAACAAACTCACTCTTGCTGAAACAATAACTATCATCAAAGCTTGTGATTTGGATGATAAGAAACGTGAGGCAAACCATGTGAATTCCTACTCAACAACTAATCTGGGAATTTCATCGAACAATGCCTTTTCATCATTCACCACTCCACAAACTCAAGCTTTCACTGTACCACAAAACCATGCTATTCCACCATCCATGCCTTATCCACAAACACATGTTATTCCACATTCAGCCTCTGCCTCAAAAGATCCTCCCTCTGTATCTACTCCCAAGGAAGTTGAAGAAAATTTGGCTCTATCCTCTGGTCTCATAAATTGTTACAATGCGTTCTTAGCTGGAGAGTTACCTCCTCAAATTTCGTTTGCTGATCTTCACCAAATCCATTCAGAAGATGTTGAGGAAATGGATATCACCTAGAAAATTTCCATGCTAGTGTTCAGGGCTAAAAAATTTGCCAAGAAGACGGGAAAGAACAACTGGGGAATGAAGGGAGACAAGAAAGTTGGTTTTAATAGGGGCAAGCCCAGGTTCATCAACTATCATGAGCATGGTCATTTTGCTCGTGAGTGTCCAAAACCAGATAGAAGGGAAAATCATGACATGACAATGGTGCCAATGGTGAACAACATAGGAACATCATCCAACACTGAAATGGCAAATTTGGCAGTTGTGGTTCAAGCATTTGATTGGGAGGACCACATACAAGCATTGAAGATCTCAGGACCTGAAACGACTAATCTTGCACAAATAAGTGATATTCCAGATGAAAATCCTGAAGAGGTTGTTGAAGTAGAAATGATGGAGTTGCAATTTGCTTTCATGGTGTCTACCACTCCTGAGAAGAAAGAGGTCAGTGAAATTTCTTGCTTTAAAAAATGTATGGATAATGTTAAATTTCTGTGTGATCAAATTGATTTATTGCGTAGAGAAAATGAGGACCTTAAGTATAAAGGTTATAATCTTAAGAAGGGACATAGACCTCTTAAAGAACAATTAGAGGCCAAAACCAATGATTTTAGGAAACTTCACGAAGAATATAATAACAAGTGTGAATACTATATCTATGTTAAGAAACAACTTTCTGACCTGACTAACGAGCATGACACATTAAAAAATAAGTTTGAAAATGCAGATTTTAGTTCCAGAAAATTTGATATGTCAAGTGAGAAAGTTGAGTCCATGATTGAAAAAAAACTGAAATTTAAAGATAATCAGAAAAAGTGTTGGGCCTAAAATATGGTTTATACTTTGTTTTTATAGGCAATTGGATTTTTGTTCCATGTGGTGTGTGCGGTTAAATGTGTTCATGACCCAATTGGTGTTTACGGCCGTGAACTGGTTCATGGCGGTGAACCTGTTCATGACCCATATGCCTTATATATATAGGTGTTAAAGGGTTGAGAGTGTAAAACAGAGGGTGTATGGCTAGAAGAGAGAGACTGATGCTAAGTGTGTGTGAATCTTGTAAGGAACTTCATTCTAATCAATAAATCATTCATGATTCATCTTATTCTTCTTCTCCTTCTTCTCTATTTTGATCTTGCATCATCCAATTGATTGGGATTCCGCACCATCAATTGGATCTAATTGATACATCAAGCAAATTTGGGACTTACAGATGATATTAGAGCTTGGATTATATCAATCAATTTGGCCAGATCTGGAGTGTTTTTGATCTTTTTCTTGAAGAATTTTTTCGTTTTTGGATAGTTCTTGGCCAAATAGTGGGGGTTTGTTTTCATCAATTTTGCCAGATAAAATGAGTTTTCATCGAGCTTTGGAGCAAAAAGAGGTGAAAAACGTCGTTTTTTCATAATTGTTGAAGGGTTCTCGGCCACCGAAGAAGAATTCTCGGTCCTCAAAGCTTTCACGCCCGGTGCTTAGTGGATTCACAGTCCTCAAAGCTTTCATGGTCCGAGGTGGGTTTGCGGTCCGTAGTTCGTATACGACCGATAAAGGTTCACGGCTTAGCAACCTTTGTTGGATAAGGTGTCTAAGTCCATAACTATTTCTGGTATGTACTTGACCCGACCCGGCATGGTCCATTTGGGATGCATGTCACCATGCAATTGGATAGACTAAATGAGAGAAATAACACTTGTGGTTATTAATATATTATAAGTTCTAATATATTAATAATATTATTTAATTAGTTTGATCAAAAATTAATTTTAGAATTAATTAAGTGATCAAAAGATAACTAATTAAATATATGGGTTGATTATGTAAATCATCCATAACTTATATAGTGGGCTAAAAGCCTCCATGGATAATCAAGTTGGGTTAAATCCATTGGATGCTCCATGGAGGCTCCATCAGAGTTACAAACCCATGGGTCATGGAAATGAAGAGTCATGACACATTAGGGTTTACATGGTGTAACCCTAGATGTGTCAACACTATATAAAGCTCATGTGTTCTCCAAAAATCGGGACTACTACTAGTGAAACAAGAGGGCTTGGCCGTTTTTAGTGTGTTATACTTTCTCTCCAAGTTTACTCCATAGCATTTGGTGTTGTGTGAAGCATTTGAGGCATCACACTTGGGGTGCTAGGCTCACAAGGTTTCAAGGAACATTTACAACAACAAGGTATGTAGTTGTATCTATTATTTAAGTTAAAATTGTTCCCCATGTATGCTAGATAGGATCATAGCCTTGGAAATCAACTTAGCATGATCTTTAGAAAAACATAGATCCAAGGTTATTAGGGTTGCATGTACACTTAGGAAGTGTTAAAATGCTCAAAACCCATCAGTGGTATCAGAGCCTAGGCTTGTTTGTTTGTTATTTGTGCTAAAAAGTTGAAAAAAGTAGAAAAACTTGCTGTCTGCCTGATGAACTCGCCGAGTCCATGGGGGGACTCGCCGAGTTCATGTGTATCTTCAACCTACTCGCCGAGTAGGTTCATGCACTCAGCGAGTAGGAGCGACAGAGTACAGATTTTCGACATTTGCTGCTGGAAATGGAGTAGAAACATTACCCTAAACTGTTTTGGTGTTATTAAACTTGTTTTAGATGGTGTAATGTTTGTTCTAATCCATTTACAATGGCAAATATCATTTTTTCATGATTATATGTGTTCATATTGTCTTGAAACTTTGATATGAATATTCATGTTCTTGATCTTATGAATTTAGATGATCATAGGAATTACTTGTAACCTACTTGGTAGTTTAATACTTTATCATAATGTGTTTTAATGGAGTCCATAACTTGTCCTCAAGTTATGGAAAACCAAGAGTCACACTTGAATTAAAAGCATTAAAAGAACACAGGAATTAGAAAAATGAAGAGTCTTCATATTTAATACTCTATTTAACTCATAAGTTACAAGAAATGAAAAGTTTTGAAAGTTTACAAAACTTGCCCTCAAGTTTTGGAACAAGTAAAGTCATATTAAAAATTTTTGTTCCAACCCTTAGATTTTTAAAAGTTAAAATTCTACCCTTATACTTATAGTATTATGATTTAATATATATATATATATATATATATATATATATATATATATATATATATGTATGTATGTATGTATGTATGTATAAGAACAAAGTTTTCTTACCGCTAGTACACCTCATTCACGAAGCCGGTCTATATGGTGGGTATAAGGTTGTTGCTTATAAAATGACAACTTAATGGGTGTCCACTCTCACCCACCGCTTGCTTGACTGGTGGAGGGTTGTTAGCCAAACGGGTAAGACAAGGACTTATAAATTCTCATTAAAAGTATAATGATTATTATTAAGTAACTAAATGTTTTATAAATTCCTAATCTTAGTTACTTTAGGAAAATGTCAATAAGGTGCTAATCCATGAAATTACACTTTGCACCTTGTTTAAGTCGTTGGTGGAGCCTGTGTGGTTTACCGGCACACTAAATTGAACTTAACAAGGAAGGCAAAGGGTGACTTAAGTTTTTTCATGAGGTTGGAAGGAGCGCGTGTGGTTTACAGGCACTACGATTAAGTGAAAAAACACATTAAGGGCACCAAGTAATTTGCATGGTTACTTCACACCTTGTTTTGTGATCCTCGGTATCCCAGTTACAAAACATGAAGGGCACGCTCGAGATTGAAACATGCCATTGAAAAGTTCAATGAATCTCAAAGAATCTAGGAATTTCTAAAAACCATATAAAACCTAATAATTAATATTTTGTTTTCATGGTGGAAATTGGTGAGTCGTCATTCACCTACCTTTAAAATATGTTATAACTTGGATTACGGCATCCCTCTTCTAGGTTATAGTATATTGTGATTGGATCCTAGACTTAATTCTACATTTTGGGTGTTTTATTAAGGACTATCCCAATATCTAAACTAAAACTTTTCCTTCTTTTCAGATGTCTTCCAACAATGCTACTCCTAGCTCAAACCCTATAGGCTCCTTCTCTCTCATGAACCTTTGTGGGAGAGTCATCTTTGATGGATCTAACTTTACTGATTGGATCAGAAACATCAGGATGGTCACTCATTACGAGAACACGTAATATGTTCTTGACAAGGAGCTCAAGGTGCCTGAGCCAACTGCTACTCCTGAGGAGTTTGCTGAATATGAGGCACCTGAAAGAGATGCTACCAAAGTGGCATGTATCATGATGTCCACCATGACAGTCGGGCTCCAAAAGTCCTATGAGGACTACTATCCTTTTGAGATGCACCAGGATTTGATGGACCGCTACCATCAAAGTGCTCGTCATGAGCGATATGAAATCATCTCCTCTATGATCACAACCCGAATGAAAGATGGTGAACCCATCACAAGCCACATGCAGAAAATGCAAAGGTATGTGGATCGATTGATGAAGTTGAATGTGAACTTCAATGAGGAGTTAGCAATAGATATTATTTTGCACTCCTTAACTTCTTGTTAGGATCAATTCCGCATGACATACCACATGAATAAGGAGGAAGTTACACTTAGCAAACTTCAGGGACTCCTAAAGACCGCAAAATTAGGTCTTAAAGGTAAGTCGGTTTTGACCACTCCTGCAACTACTCCAAACTCAGCACCTGTACTTGCAATCGGGAAAGGTAGAGGGAAGAAGAGAAAGAACCCTTCGAAGGGTACCAAGGGTAAGACCCTTGATGGCTCCTCTTCTAGCGGAACCAAGAAAGGCTTCGTGACACCTTCTTCTGATCCCAAAGAGGTTGAATGCTTCTACTGCCACGAAAAGGCGCACTGGAAGCGTAACTGCCCAAAGTACCAGCAAGATTTGAAGGATGGGAAAGTTAAACCCAACCATGCAGGTACTTACACTATCTCATCTAATGATTCACTCTATTCTAACTCTTGGGTTCTTGATACCGGTTGCGGTATTCATATTTGTTCTGAAATACAGGGACTAAGAAGAAGTGAGAATGTGGAGCATGGAAAGATAAACTTAATCATGGGGAATAGGAAAGTTTCACTTGTCACCAATATTGGAGTTTATACTTTGTTTCTTAGTAGTGGATTTACTTTAGATTTGAATAAATGTTGTTACTCGCCAAAAATGGCAAGAAATGTTATTTCCCTTTATGCTTTGTATAAACAAGGTTTTACCTTTTCTTTTGATAATGAAACTGGTGGAATAAATGCTTTCTTTAATAATGTGTTTTATTTTAAAGCATTACCTTGTGATGGTGTGTATGAAGCTGTGTTTGTTGTAGATAACTTAGGAAATAATGTATTGTGTATTGATTCTTCTAATAACTTGGATAAAGCATCATTATGGCATTGTCGCCTTGGGTATATAAGCAAGAAACGCACAGGCCAACTCCAAAAGGATGGAGTCTTGGAGTCATTTGACCTAAAGACAGATGGTAGTTGCGAATCATGCTTGCTTGGAAAAATGACAAAGTCACCCTTCACTGGTTCGTGTGAGAGGGGTGAAGGTTTGTTGGATCTTGTACACACGGATGTGTGTGGACCCTTCAAACATGCCACAAGGGATGCTAATCATTATTACATGACTTTTACGGATGATTATAGTAGATATGGATATGTCTACTTAATCAAGCATAAGTCAGAGACTTTCGAAAAGTTTAAGGAATTTAAACAGGAAGTCGAGAATCAATTGGGCAGGAACATTAAGATGCTTCGATCCGATCGAGGTGGTGAGTATCTTAGTTTAGAGTTCCTCGACTATCTTAGGGAATGTGGGATTGTCTCACAATTGACACCTCCCAGGACACCACAGTTGAATGGTGTAGCTGAGAGGCGTAATCGAACCTTGTTGGACATGGTTCGTTCCATGATGAGTCGAGCTACGCTACGAATCTCATTTTGGGGGTATGCCTTAGAGACTGCCACCCATATCCTTAATTTGGTCCCTACAAAGAAGATTGCCAAAACACCTCACGAGATGTGGATTGGAAAAGTTCATAGTCTAGCCCAGATCAAAGTTTGGGGTTGCGAGGCTTTTGTGAGATGTGAGACTCATGACAAGCTTGAACCTCGAAGCGAGAAGTGTATTTTCATCGGCTACCCACAAAAATCCTTTGGTTACCTCTTCTACAGACCTAATGAGAATGTGGTATTTATCGCAAGGAGGGCTGGCTTTCGAGAGAAAGAGAGAGAGTTAATAAACCAAGGAGCTAGTGGGAGGCAAATTGACCTTGAAGAACTTCAAGAGTCAAGTGGTGAAGGAACCTCAAACCCTAGCAGTCAACTTGAGGAGGAACCTCCTGTTAATCCAATTATACCTCCAGTTGTACCTCTAAGGCGTTCCACAAGGGTTAGGAATGTACCTGGGCATTACTATGGTTACAATATTATTGCGGAAGGTGAGACACTTATTAGTGATGAGACACTAGTAGGTCTGGATGAACCTAACAGCTATGCGGAAGCCATGGCAGGCCTTGAGTCTGCTAAATGGAAAGAGGCAATGGATAGCGAGATACAATCCATGTATGACAATCAGGTCTGGGACTTGGTGGAGAATGTACCAGGTTGTAAGACTGTTGGGTGCAAATGGATCTTCAAGAACAAGATCGACATGGATGGTAATGTACACACTTATAAGGCACGACTGGTTGCAAAGGGCTTTTCTCAAACTCCAGGAGTTGATTATGATGAGACCTTTTCACCAGTAGCCAAGATTAAGTCTATTTAGGGTATTGCTAGCCATAGCTGCATTCCATGACTATGAAATATGGAAAATGGATGTCAAAACCGCTTTCCTTAACGAAAAATTAGATGAGGATGTTTACATGAATCAGCCAGAGGGTTTTGTCAGCACTGAGTACCCTAATAGAGTGTGTAAGCTTGAGAAATCCATCTATGGATTAAAGCAAGCACCTCGCAGATGGAATCTTTGCTTTGATGGGAAGGTCAAAGAGTTTGGCTTCTCTAGGAGTGAAGATGAATCTTGTGTATATGTAAAGGCTAGTGGGAGTATAGTTAGTTTTTTGGTTCTATATGTGGATGACATACTACTCATAGGAAATGACATCCCAACACTACAGGAAGTTAAGCCCTGGCTTGGGAAGTGTTTTGCTATGAAGGACCTAGGAGAAGCTGCCTATATTCTAAGGATAAGGATCTTGAGAAACCGGAGTTAAAGACTAATTGGACTTAGTCAGAGTACATACTTGGATAAGGTGCTGAAGAGATTCAGCATGCAAGATTCCAAGAAAGGAGAGTTACCCATCTAGAGTAACACTAGACTGAGTAAGACTCAGAGCCCGAGTACTGAGGATGAGATAGCAGAAATGAGTCGGATACCTTATGCTTCGACAATAGGCTCGATCATGTAAGCTATGACCTGTACTCGTCCTGATGTAGCCTTTGCTTTAAGCATGGTTAGTAGGTATCAGGGGAATCCTGGTAAGGCTCATTGGACAATGGTAAAGAACATTCTCAAGTACCTGTGGAGGACTAAGGACTAGGTCCTTACCCTCGGTGGAAGTGATGACTTGAGAGTTGTAGGGTATAGTTGTTGGATAAGGTGTCTAAGTCCATAACTTATTTGGTACATACTTGACACGGCCCGGCATGGTCCATTTGGGTTGCACTTCACCCAAACGATTTATGGATAATTTTATGAGAATTGTATACTTACGATTATCAATATATTATAATTTATAATATATTAATATGAAGTCCTGTTATTTAATTAGTTTTAGTCTTAAATTAATTGTGAATTAAATTAAAGATTAAAAAGAAGACTGATTAAATTATGGGCTATTATATTTTATATAGTGTGGGCTAATACTCATTTGTTAATGGGCTAAGCTAATATGAAAGTCCATGGATGATCCATGGAGCATTTAACCCATGGATCCTTGGAAAGGAAAAGACATGGGTTATTAGGGTTTCACCCTAACCATGCACACTATATAAAGAAGCATATGATGCAAGAAATGTGACACTAGTTGTGTGAGACTTAGTGGTGGCCGATTCCACAAGAAAGTATACTACTCTCTCAAAGTTTTCCAAGTGTTTGTGGTGATTTGTGATTCCATTTGAGGCATTCACACTATTGGTGCTTGGCTCTCAAACTCCAAACAATCAACCATCATCAAAAGGTATGTATTTCTACTAGTACTTTTATGATTCATAATCCTTATGCTATGCTAGTTAGGAAGAAACCTTGGAAGTATGATGTAAGTTGTCGGAAAGGACCATATTGACATACTCTGAAAAGAAGTAACTCTTGTTCGGAAGTGATAGTCAAAATGGGACTATGGAAATGTCTCCATAGGTGGAAGTTATTTAATCTATGTAAGATTAGAAAACCTTAATGGAAGAAGGATGTTCAAAGCAATGTACTATGAATATGAGACTTTCGTTCCATAGAAGTTGACCTTCTTTAGAATACTCTGTAATGACTGGTGACAAGGTTTTGGTGACTTTGTGCATAATCATTACAAGAGGAACATTACATAAAAGTTTAAAATCTAACAGTTTTTTTTTGGTAAATGATAGGAATCAGGGATTCTCACATTTACAATAAGGATTTGGGATTGTGAAATGAGTATCATTGGAATCATGTTCAATTGATCTGCATCACAATGTAAGTATCATAGACAAACATAGTGTGCATACTTGGACTATGGCATAACTATTGTTTAGAAAAACAAAGTGTACATGCTAGGAGCATGGGATGACTGTTGTTTTATTCAAGTCTTAAGTTGATTGTCTGAAACATTATACAATGAATAATGTGTAATCAATATGGTGATAAATAAAAGGTGGTTCTATTTATATTCAAAAGGGTTCTGAGAACATATTGGATTCGATTATTATTGTGTTTCACTTTGCATGTTTTGACTTCCAAAATAGCTAGGTTATTCTTTCCGAATGACTAAGTTATTTAAACACTCCACAGTCGTTCATATGTTGGAAGTAGGTATGAATCAAGACTGTCATGAATCGAGTTTGTAGATGGCTAAATGCGTTTAGTCATAGCAATGGTTGCTACAACATTCATGAGTGCTCATAAGTTATGAGTATTGGAATAAACCCACACTCACTTGTATCACTTCATGGAATTTATCTCGAGTGATCGTGAGACGGTAATATCATATAAATCTTCAAACCTAGAGATATGAGTTGTTACCTATGAGTTGGTTGTGCATTGATTGCACGTAAACACATCAGTAACTTGATGTTATAAAACGTGCCTTTGTGTACAATTCAACTAGTAGTAGAACAAGCATATGAGTCGAAGTTTATCTGTTCCTTCTAGAAATAAAAGCGATATATGGGCCCCTCGATGATTTTGTTGTGACCTATGTACCGGCCGGTCAGAACTAAATTGATGTGTTCAATTAAGTTCTTTGTCAAACAAATCGGAAATCGGGAAACAAACTGTTGGACAATAAGTATGACGTTGTTCCATGTATTTGTCCGGCTGATATCATGAGAACAGAGGATTATATGATCACTTATCTAAAATGGCGCTCCATAGTTCAACAGAGTTTTCGAGAGCTACGATTGCTGGTTGGTTCTTGAAGTAACATACGCAAATATAGTTATTAGACTTATCCAAGTGGGAGTCTGTTGGATAAGGTGTCTAAGTCCATAACTTATTTGGTACATACTTGACCCGACCCGAGATGGTCCATTTGGGTTGCACTTCACCCTAACGATTTATGGATAATTTTATGAGAATTGTATACTTACGATTTATTAATATATTATAAGTTATAATATATTAATATGACGTCATGTTATTTAATTAGTTTTAGTCTTAAATTAATTGTGAATTAATTTAAAGATTAAAAAGAAGACTGATTAAACTATGGGCTATTATATTTTATATAGTGTGGACTAATACTCATTTGTTAATGGGCTAAGCTAATATGAAAGTCCATGGATGATCCATGGAGCTTTTAACCCATGGATCCTTGGAAAGGAAAAGACATGGGTTATTAGGTTTTCCCCCTAACCATGCACACTATATAAAGTAGCATATGATGCAAGAAATGTGACACTAGTTGTGTGAGACTTAGTGGTGGCTGATTCCACAAGAAAGTATACTACTCTCTCAAAGTTTTCCAAGTGTTTGTGGTGATTTGTGATTCCATTTGAGGCATTCACACCATTGGTGCTTGGCTCTCAAACTCCAAACAATCAACCATCATCAAAAGGTATGTATTTCTACTAGTACTTTTATGATTCATAATCCTTATGCTATGCTACTTAGGAAGAAACCTTGGAAGTTATTATTTGCATGTATTTTAGAAGAAAACAAAGATCCAAGGTTTATTAGGGTTGCATGCACACTTAGGAAGTGTTAGATTGCTTGAAACCTAACAATAATGATGCAGCTTCCAGATTGATAGGGATAATTTCCGCTCTCAGTCGGGCTGGGTCTTTACCTTAAACGGAGGAGCAATCTCTTGGAAAAGTTCCAAGTAGGAGACAGTGGATGATTCAACCTGCGAATCAGAGTATATAGCGGCAAGCGAAGCGGCAAAAGAGGCTATGTGGCTAAAGAACTTCATTGGAGACCTAGGAGTTGTAACAGCTATATCGAAGCCTATAGAGATTTTCTGTGATAGTGAAAGTGCAGTTGCCTTAGCAAAGGAACCAAGGGATCATGGGAGATCCAGACACATTGACAGAAAATATCATTTAATCAGACATTGGACAGAATAAGAACTTCTCGTGGCAAAGAGGATATCACCGGATGAGAACCCGGCAGATCCCCTCACGAAAGGATTGGGTAGGGTTAAGCATCTCCAGCATGCTAGGAGCATAGGGCTGAAGGATGATATTAGTCTTAGTGGTTAGATAACTTTGAAATTTATAAAATGTAATTGACATTTGATGATGAATAAAAGTTGTGTTTATTTATGAGTAAAGTGTTACTATCTTTTGTCAATCGTTTACTATTATTTCTTTTGCATGTTTTGACTTCCAGAATATTTATGTTGTTTTACATACTATTCAAATTATCCACAGTCAGTCATATGTTGGAAGTGGATATGAAGTAAGACTGTCATGAGTTGGTTGTAGAGGTCTAAGATGTTGGACATGGCCTCAACACTGATGAGTGATCATAAGTTCTGAGTATTGGATTCAACCCACGCTCGTTGGTATCACATCATGGAATATATCTCGAGTGATCGCGAGACGGTAATATCATATAAGTCTTCAAACCTAGAGATATTACTTGTTAACTATGAGTTAGTTATGCATTGAACGTGTGAAACCGCATTGGTAACTCAATGTTATAAAACGTGTGTTTGTGTGTAATTTAACAAGTAGTAGAACAAGCATATGTGTCGAAGTTTATCTGTTCGTTCTTGGATTAGAAGCTGATATCTGGGCCCCTCGATGATTTTGTTTTGACCCACGTACCGGACCCGGTCAAAACTAAGTTGACGTGTTCAATTAAGTTCTTTGTCAAACAAATCAGAAATTGGGAAACAAACTGCTAGACAGTAAGCAAGACTATGTTCCATGTGTTTGTCAGGCTGATATCTAGAACAGAGGATTATATGATCCCTTATCTGAAATGGCGTACCATCATCTTCTCAGTTCCGAGAAACCTTGAAAAGGGCTACGATTGCCGATCGGTTCCTGAAGTCATACTTGCAGTTAGATTTATTAGACTTATCCAAGTGGGATACTGTTGGATAAGGTGTCTAAGTCCATAACTATTTCTGGTATGTACTTGACCCGACCCGGCATGGTCCATTTGGGTTGCATGGCACCATGCAATTGCATAGACTAAATGAGAGAAATAACACTTGTGGTTATTAATATATTATAAGTTCTAATATATTAATAATACTATTTAATTAGTTTGATCAAGAATTAATTTTAGAATTAATTAAGTGATCAAAAGATGACTAATTAAATATATGGGTTGATTATGTGAATCATCCATAACTTATATAGTGGGCTAAGAGGCTCCATGGATAATCAAGTTGGGTTAAATCCATTGGATGCTCCATGGGAGTTACAAACCCATGGGTCATGGAAATGAAGAGTCATGACACATTAGGGTTTAGATGGTGTAACCCTAGATGTGTCAACACTATATAAAGCTCATGTGTTCTCCCAAAATCGGGACTACTACTAGTGAAACAAGAGGGCTTGGCCGATTTTAGTGTGTTATGCTTTCTCTCCAAGTTTACTCCATAGCATTTGGTGTTGTGTGCAACATTTCAGGCATCACACTTGGGGTGCTAGGCTCACAAGGTTTCAAGGAACATTTACAACAACAAGGTATGTAGTTCTATCTATTATTTAAGTTAAAATTGTTCCCCATGTATGCTAGATAGGATCATAGCCTTGGAAATCAACTTAGCATGATATTTAGACAAACATAAATCCAAGGTTATTAGGGTTGCATGTACACTTAGGAAGTGTTAGAATGCTCAAAACCTATCAGCCTTGTGTGTGGTCAACTTCGTTCTTGGCCCTGCGACGCGTAGTCCTCACATTCACAACTTGTTTACTAAATTTTGCTTTTGGGGTTACCAGGAATCGAACCTGGGTACCTCGCCTGCTTAGGCCACCGCCTTACCACTTGATGTAGCAAGGAACACATTACAATCCTTCCAAATTTCATTCAAAAGGACTCAATTTCGGTTCCATTTTCTAAATTTAACACTGTTTGCAAAAAAATCAGATTTTCAAATCTCATTTTCAACCAAAAATTTTAGTTTTAATTTTTGACTTTTGACCTTAAAATTGACTTTGACTTTCAACTTTGACCTTTCACTTTAAACTTTGGCTTTCTCATTTAAATTTCAAATTTTCAAATATAGCTTTTCGGTTTGACTTTTAAGTTTGACTTTTTAAATTTGACATTTAAGGTTGACATTTGAGGTTTTAAGTCAAAGGACAATTTTTTTCAAGAATTAGTTCCTCAAACATTCCGGTCAATGAAGTTTCATGTACTCCATTTTATGAAGCTACGATTAAATTTCTTTGTGAACAAATTGATATGCTAAAAAGGGAAAATGAGGACCTTAAATAGTAAAGATATACACTTAGGAAAGGTCAAAAATCCTTAAAAGAACAACTAGACGCCAAAATCAAGGACTTCCAAAAACTTCAAGAGGAATATAGCAACAAATGTGAAAACTGTAACTATGTGAAGAGAAAACTTGTTGATTTGGCTACTGAGCTTGACTCTATAAAAAATAAGTTTACAAATGCAAATTTTAATTTTATAAAATATGATGGGTCAAGTGAGGTAGTTGCATCCATGATTGAAAAACAATTAAAATTTAAAGATAATCGAAAACAAGGGCCTAAGGTATCACAATGTTCCACCACCCTTTAATGACAACTATAAGTCACCCCTTGAAACTAATGA
The DNA here is from genome assembly GCF_002870075.4 of Lactuca sativa. NCBI lineage: Eukaryota > Viridiplantae > Streptophyta > Magnoliopsida > Asterales > Asteraceae > Lactuca > Lactuca sativa. Next base: position 59,765,520 of record NC_056627.2, on the reverse strand, counting down.
GGTAGAGACACCTGTTCAGTATGGCTAACCCCTTGCACAAGCTTTAGTTAAGACTGAAAAATCAGAGCCAACTGAGGGTATTGAGGCTAGGGATACTAAAGATTCTACTTCCTGTGCAGGTAAAGTAGTGGAAGATGAGAACAAGGAGAACACTACTAAATAAACCAATGTCTCTTTGAACTTTGAATTTGTTCCTTCAAACTCAACTACTTCTGATCAACCTTCTATTGGTAAATATAGGCCACCAATTCAAGCTAAACAGAGTTCCTGTTGCAGGTTTACTTGTGAGAACAATCAGAGACAAGGCAAGGTCACGCCACCAGGGGCATGAAGAAACAATTTCTATATGAAGAATAAGAAAATTTTTCACTGTCGAACACCTGGACACATTGCCATAAATTGTCCAAATGACGCACACGTTCCCTATTACACACAAGGATGGCAGAACGCACCAAGATGGAGATACTCCAAAGGAAATCATTCAAGATCACAATCGCAAAATGGCGACTAGAATGCCAAGAAGACCAAGAAATCAACTTCCAAGAACAAGAAGGGAATAATAGCCAAGAAGTCCAATTTAAGAGATGCTCTAGTGAAGCAAAGACCGGTTAGGTTAAATTCATCTAGGCACCGGCTTCAAGTTCAAAATCAAGTACCGAGTCACCCATCTGATCCAGCAAGAAATGGGTTAAACCCAAGTATAGATGGGTACCAAAGGTTCAATCTCCCAAATATTCTAATGACTCTAATATTTCTTTATATTTTGTTTGTGATAAATAGGATATGTCATGGGAGAGAGTACCTTGAAAGGATGACAATGGTCGAACCAGTTTCAAAATGGAATGGGTTCGAAAGACCAATTGATCTCGCTTTTTGTTGGAGAAGCTATGGAGGCATATCATCAGACTTTGGTTTATTGGTAGTGGCTGTTCCAGGCATATGATAGGGGACACCTCTCAATTGTACATCATTCAAAACTTTGTTTCAGAGTTCGTGTCGTTTACGGGAATGGGAGAAAGGAAAGGGTCACACATGGGGTTTGTGCTTAATGATGTGAAGAATTTTCGGATCTGTTCTGAGATTATGTGTGCTGTTCTCAGACCTTTTGGATGCAAATTCAATCGGTGACTTACGGTATGACTTTTCTTCTCGATACTCCTTAGTTTTTCTTAAACTGATTCGTTTTAAAGATAATCTTTTATTTTTTAATAGTTTTTCGCTAGTAGGTATTGTTTAAGAAGTGATATGAAGTCTAGTGCTAAGGGGAAATTTATGATGTGTGTAATACACTAAAGACGGGTTGTCTAGACTCTGTGTTCAGTGTGCTGGTAGGCACAATGGATTCAAAAAAGCTAGAGTTAGATTTTCAATGAAAGGACTAGACAATATGAACTTAGATAGTTTCATTTGGACTGACAATACGACATTCGGGTAGATTGAGCAGTGAGATAAACATGGGAACCCACGAGATACATTAAAATTCATATGTATCTAGAACTATGGCTTAACATTTCTTCGATGTATGGACTCATTTCCTTAATTCTAGTATTGATAGGCCGACTGGGGGGTCCTGATAAAGTAGGTCTGTAGGAAATTATTTTCTTGTTTTCTATTTGTAAGTCATATGTTGTCTCCTCTATGTGATTGGAACATATCCGACCTGGAATGCAACATATGCAACTCTATCTCTATACATATCCTAATCTATGAAATTATTTCTATCTATTAGCCATAGGCTGTCACCTCTATGTGATCAGAAGATCCAACCTAGGACACAGCATATGCAATCTACTATCTCTCTAACCCCTATCTATGTTAGTCAAATGTTGTTCCCTCTGTGTGATTGGAAGACATCCGACCTGGGATACAACATATGCACTTCTATATCTGACTTCTTTCTTAATGATTGAATACTTACCAAAAGTAAGGAGTTCTTTGGAAGTTCTTGATTACCGGGGTATGTCGGGAGGTGGGAAACACGTTCTAGTACATCTAAAATTGAACCATTTAATAGGTTGTCTTTAGATCTCGTTGCTTAATGTAAGTGGACAACAATATCCTTGGTCGTCGTCAACTAAATACCCATTTAAGAATATATATATATATCAAAATGTCTTATCACTTATAATCAGTCCAATTTGTCAACATCCATTGTGTTTAAGTGGATCACAATACTAGTGATTGACCAGATCTAAACATGCAGGCGTGTGCCAATAAACGATATTGAAATGCTTGATAACTTTGATCCCAATTGTCTTTGTTTATGTTAAATTTGTTCCTAGTTTTCCTCTATGCACAAATTTAGGGGGAGAATTAAAAAATTTAAAAACCAAACAAAAATCAGAAAACCAAAAATCCAAAAATAGTGTTATGTTTGTTTTATTTTTTCAGAAAAATCCAAAAATATTTTGGTTTCTGTTTTATTTTTTTCTAGAAAATATATAAAAATATACAAAAAATTGTGTGTTCAGTTTGTTTTTAGTTTTTAGTTTTTACCTCAATTTTTTCTTTTTCTTGGAAAGTGAATTCATATGTAGATGAGACTCATGGAGACTGTATCGAGAGTTTCTAACCCATGGCTTCATCCGTGATCATCGAAGAATTCTCATTCGAAGGAACCAGAAATGAAGATTATTCTTTCAACATACAATATTTCAACCCCAGAAGCACGGTGACATTGTACTTGAAGATTATGTGACAGATTTCATTGAAGCCTCCTCAATCAATTTGTTGCTATCTATGAACCTGCTGAAGTGATCCAGAAAATTAGCTCTCTCTGTTGTTCTTTCTGAAGACTCATCAAGTTCATCTTGAAGATGTGAAGATTTTAAAGGTTAACGCTGAAGCCAAGATCCAACTGAATATTGACAAGAAAAGCTATCTAATTTTTGTTTGTTGGGTCATTTAGAAAAGAAAGCTATAAACCAAGGGGGGTATTGTTGGGTCTAAAATATGGTTTATACTTTGCTTTTCAAGGCTATTGGGTTTTCGCTCCATGTGCTGTGTTCAGTTAAATGTGATCACGACCCAATGGGTGTTTACGGACGTGAACTAGTTCATGGCCGTGAACATATTAATGGCCCATGTGCCTTATATATATATATATAGGTGTTAAATGGTAGAGAGTGTAAAACATAGGGTTTAGGGCTAGAAGAGAGAGAGTGGTGCTAAGTGTGTGTGAATATTGTAAGGAACTTCATTCTAATCATCAAATCATTCAAGATTCATCTTATTCTTCTTATCCTTCTTCTGTATTTTGATTTTGCATCATCCAATTGATTGGGATTCCGCACCATCAATTGGATTTGGTTGATACATCAACCAAATTTGGGACTTACAAAAAGGGTCTAGGGTATGATAGTGTTCCTCCTCCTTTTAATCACAATTATTTGTTTACCCCTATGACTTATAAAGAAATGGATTGAGAGGCACATCTTGTATATGGCAAACATGTTGTATTTGTGCCAGAAAGTGGTTCTAGGATAGAGGATACTAATGTTTCTACTTCACATGCATATTCACCTTAGGTTCTAGGCAAACTAGAAGCAGAAGCAAGTGTTTCTGATAATAATTTAGTTTTACAAACTGATGTTTCTGTTTCAAACACTGATGTTTTTGTTACTAGTTTGAAAACTAATGTTTTGGTTTTTGATGATGTTGTTGTGAACACTGATGATTCAGATGTTTTTGATAAGTGTGGTGATGTGTTTGATAAATCAAATAACCGTGTCACTAGCACATACCTGCCACCTAAGCCAGTCACACAATCTGAACCATGCATGTGAACTTGATGGAAAAGGAAAGAATTCAATAAAGACAATAAATTAGGAAAGAGCGCTATCGGTTTCTTTATGAAGAAACAAACATGTTTCAATTGTGGAATTCCTGGTCATATCACAAGAAACTGTCCTAATCGTGCATTTGTTCCTTTTTATGCTTAAAGAAGAAAGAACAAGTCACGAGGAAGATCTCTTAAGAAAAAATCCTCAAGATTTCATTTAGTTGATGGTGATTGGAACATCAATAAAGAAAGAAATCGGGCTGATCTTGAAAAGAACAAACATGTTTTAAACAAAAATTGAACATGTATTTAACGAGACTGAAAGTGGTTAAGCCAATATTGGTATCGTTAAAGACATCGTCTAGGTCTTCGGCTAGTCTTAGACGGAAACCCAAATGATCAAAACCAAAGAAAAACATTTCAAAATCACCTGTAAATATTTCCAAACCTAATTATAAATGGGTGCCCAAAAACTCAAATGTCCAATCACCTCAACGTCCTTTATGTGCATCAGGTAATCAATCTATCTTAAAAAATGAAAAGATTAATTATGTCACTAACAAGGGAAAACCTAGTGTCTCTAAGACCTGGGTTCCAAAATCTAATTAATCTTATACATCATGCACAAACAGCTACGGAGGAATATCGTTAGACATTGGTATGCCGATAATGGTTGTTCCAGGCACATGACAAGAGACATCTCCCAATTGTAAGACATTAATAATTTTAATGGGGGGAGGGGTGTTTCCTTTGCGGGAGGAGAAGGTAGAAAGATCACTTAGAAAGGTATAGTGATGAATGGTTTGCTTAAGTTTGAGAATTTTAACTATTCTCCTGAGTTGAAACACAACCTGTTGAGCGTCTCTTAGATATGTGATAAAGGCTATTCAACACATTTTACGAACACAGAGTATCTCATTTTGAAGCCCGAAATCATTATACCTGAAGAATGGATTTTGATCAGATCTAAAAAGGAAGGGAATGCCTATGTTATTGACATGAATCATAACATACACGAGCAAGTCACTTGTCTTTTCTCAAAAGTCTTTGAACACAATGTCATGCTTTGGCATCGTCTTCTTGGACATGGGAATGCCAAGAACATCAATCATCTTGCTAAAAATGATATTGTGCATGGTCTTCCAGTCAAAGATTTCATAACCTTTGAGAAGTGTGTTTCTTGTGCTCAAGGCAAACGTCATCGCAAGACACATTAGCCAAAGTTGGTGAACTTAATTAGCAAGGTTCTTCAGTTATTACATATGGATTTTTTTAGTCTGGTCAACATTCTCAAAATTAACCAGAATTTTTAATGCCTAATTGTGATTGATGATTACTCACGATTCACATGGGTCTTCTTGTTTTCCAATAAGAGTGGGATTGCTGACTTGATCAAGGAATTCATTGTGATGATTGAGAATTTGACAAATGAAAATGTGATGGAGCTTCGAACTGATAGTGGCATAGAGTTCAAGAATGCAAATCTGGATCATTTTTGTGCAGAACAGTGTATACTACGTCAATACAACTTTGTTCGGACACCACAACAAAACGGTGTTATTGAACAAAGAAATTGTACTCTAATACGCATTGTAAGCACTATGCTTTGTGGTTACAAGCTACCGATCTTCTTATGGGCTGAGGCTATTAACATTGTTTAATGCCCAATTTTGGTATGTTATTTAAATCTTTATCTTTTTGAGTTCTCAAGAGGGGCTCGAGGAGTCAGTTACCCGATTCGTCGAGTAGGGATGGGATTTCGAGTTTTCCACGGGTTTTGCACCGTGTTTAAACCATGTTATGAGCCCCAAACTCGCCTCCTTCACCCTCAGAGCGTCATTTAGCAAACCCTAACCATTCCTTGAGCATTTTTAGCATTTCTTGTGTGAATCTTGAAGTTTTGAAGAGAAGAAAAAAGCTAGATCCAAAGGAGTAGATCGAGATCCAAGATCTTGCACCCACTATAGAGTTTATTGAGGTACTAATCGGATTCCTTCTATTTCTATGATTGATTCTCAATTAGAAATCACATTTAGGTAATTTTATCCATTTCTTAGCTTGATTATAGTAGAGAGATTGCATTGGGTTGAATAGCCTTCTGATCTAGCAATGTTTCAGTTCCAAAAACACAGATCTAACACCTTTATGGAGCCATTTTGAAAGAAAGCCCGAGATCTACTCTTTTAAGTGCCTTTTATGCCGATAAACGTTTATGGATGTCTATGTACACATAAAGATATAATCTTTACGTGTTAATCAAGCCTTAGGAACCCAGATCTGTAAGTTGTATGCATTGGTTTTGAGCAGGATCAACTTTATAGAAGTTGCATGCAACCGACTCAGCGAGTCGTTCTTTGGACTCGGCGAGTCGAGTCTCGAGTCCCCAATATTCCCCTTCATGAGTCATGCCGAATGGAAACAGTGAGTTATGGGTGGACTCAGTGAGTCGGAGATGAGACTCATTCGTGGAGGGACTAGCCGAGTCAGTGCCCTGACTCGGCGAGCCCAAGTTAATCTTCATATGTTAAGAACAGACTCGGCAAGTTGTTCATACAACTCGGCGAGTCACAGTCAGAGTGTTCATATGTTGAAGGAGAACTTGACGAGTTGTTCATACAACTCGGCGAGTCAGATGCAAATTGACTGAGTGTTAGTATCAAAGAGGAACTCGTCGAGTCTATGCCAAACTCGACGAGTAGTAGCGTGTAGAAATGAGAAATGAGAGTAGGGACTCGACTAGTTGGTGGCCCAACTCGATGAGTTAGGTCAACTGTATGTTGACTTTGACCAAGAGGTTAACCTTGACCAGGGGTAAAATAGTCATTTTACCCTCAGTATAGTTATCAGTATTTGATTGAGTGCACTTATGGAAATTGTTGCCAAGGAGATACCGGAGCAGCAGCAGACAGTTTCCAGAGCAGTTCATTCAGCAGCCAGACTACAAGGTGAGTTTTCCTTCTAGTAGGAACGGGTCTACGGCCACAATGTCGGCCCGTTTAGTTAGTAGTCAGTTCCGGACTTCGTTCTGATGCAGTAGTTCAGGGTGCTTGATGTCTTTGTGATTCAAGCATGTTTATGTGTTATGTGTTCCGGCTTTAGTGCGATGCAGTATGTAGTATATGTGTTATGCTAGTTGATTTGTGTTTATGCTATGCTATGCTCAATCAATTCCGGGCTTCGGTCCGATGCAGTTAGTTCCGGACCTCGGTACGATGCAGTTAGTTCCGGACTTCGGTTCAATGTAGGGTAGGAGGTCCCAGTCAGTTCCAGAATACGGTTCGATGCAGTTTCCGGACTTCGGTCCGATGTAGTGGGCAAGGCCTTGGTCAGTTTCCGGACTCCGATCAGATGTAGTTTCCGGACTTCGGTCCGATGCAGTGGGCAAGGCCCAGTATGTGCTTTATATGTTATTGTATGGTATGTGGTAGTATGGGGGAGCTCACTACGCTTTGTGCTTACAGTTTCAGTTTTTGTTTCAGGTACTTCCACAAGTAAAGGGAAGAGCTCGGGATGATGACATCGCATACACCACCGCTTCAGATTTTGTCCTAGGAGTCGATTCAGCTTTTTGTAGATATGATTTGATACAGTCTTGATACAGTTTTCTTATCATACTTTATTATTGTTTTGAGATATTGACGTATGGGTTTTTACTTTATGATATTGATTTAATGATTTTAGTCATGATTAAACAAAAAAATTTAGGTCGTATTTTGGGATATTTCAAGTTGCTATCAGAGCCTTAGTTTGAGGGATTCGGGCACACTTACGGGTGTGACTAAACTCAAACTAAGGGAAATAGTAAAAGGATTTTCGAAAGAAAAATGTTTTCAAAAGAAATTTTGAGAAAAAGACTTAAAAAGAAAAGATTTTTGAAAACGAGAAAAGGGTGTGGTGCATGCGATCAGCCAAGCTCAAGTAAGTGCTCCCAAATTACCCATATAAGATTATGTTATGATTATCTATTTCAGCTTCAGTAGAACAACATGCTAGAATAGGACTAAGGTTCTAGGAAGATGCCTTATATGCCTGCTATATGTGTTCCAGCTTTATGAGAATTTCATGCTAGTATTGAGTAGACAGCAGTAGGATAGCCTGTTAGGTTGTGTCTGATAGTATGCGGTTAGCATTGTATGCTAGTACAGTTTCTAGTTATGAGGATAGAATTGCTTGAGTAGTTTCCTGTGTTCGAATGTTTCTTGCTTTGTGCTTTATGGGACTTCGAACAATGGGAGTTAGTCGTTAAGTGAATACGTCACATCGCATGTGATCAGAGTTGAATAATCTCAGAGTGCTAGATTTGGCCCTACTGCACAGCTCTTGTTTGAGTCTAGTCGTTGTAGGGGTGAGTCTTTTACTCGAAGGATTATCCGAGCCTCGTCACATGTGATCATATTCAGGTGATGACTAATTGGCATTACAAGGAGGCCTTCAGCGGCTGAGGACAAGTTTTGGTTGAGTCAGAGATTTCCCTACGACAAGCCTAGGTTGAGAGTAGCAGAGATCAGCAGCAGTGGTAGTGGCTTGGTGGAGTCGAGGTGGTCCTTGAGGAGATACAGATAAATGTTGAAGGTAGTAGGGGCCCATACTACAGGAAGCAGAGGATCAGTACTTCAATCGAGGAAGGTTGAGACAAGACCGGAAAGCTTGTAGTAGTAGTGATCCCTTGAGATATATCAGTTTTTTGACGTTTATCGTAATGTGTTGCAGAATGGTCATTTTACGCCCTAGTCCAGCAGGCGGCAATTCAGGTGCCGGGGAGGGATCAGGATCAGGCTCAGGGGGCGAATAGTTGGATGAGCAGACTAGAGAGTTCTTTACTTCAGAGGTTACTCGTATCATTCTTGAGCAGACTCCAGTGATCTTTGGTTCGATCAAGGAGGGTATACTAGAGTTGTTGGAGGAGAAGCTAGGCACATTTCGTGCTGAGGTGGCGTCCATGATGGGGTCACGCACGCTTACTTTTAGGGAGTTCTGGGCATGTGGAGCTCCAAATTATCACGGGACGCGGGACCCCATAGCGAGTACCAGATGGTTGGCGGATATGGCCAACGCATTCCGCACTAGCAGGTGTCCCGAGGGGAACAAGGTCACATTAGCGTCCTGTCTTCTAAATGACAGGGTACGAGATTGGTGGGAAGAGGTTGGACATGTCATTAGAGATGATGCAGCTTTGGATACTATGACCTAGGCTGACTTTACTGCCAGGTTCAAAGGCGAGTTCACACCGGTTATTGAGGTGCAGCAGTTAGCCAGGGAGTTTCAGGATCCCACCCAGACTACAAAGACAGTGGCGGAGATTACCGCCAAGTTCAGGGAAAGGGCGCTTCTCGTTCCTCAGTACGAAGCTGATGAGGAAATGAAGAAGGCCCGTTATCATGAGATGTTGTGGAGTGACATCCGCCAGTTTGTGAGCCGGTCCAACTGTAAAACGCTAGAGGACATGATTGCTAGGGCTCGGAAAAAAGAGATTGACCTTGAGATGGAGAGAAAGAGGAATCCGGAGGCGGCTTTGGGTTCAGGGAGTTTGGACAAAAAGCCCAAGGTTTCAGATCACAGATCCAGGAGTCAGCGGAGCCACAGTCGGTGTGGCAACTGTGGGAGATCGGACGATGAGGCGTGCAAGGCAGGGAGTGTCGGCTGTTATAAGTGCGGTCGGACTGGGCACATGAGTAGAGATTGTACAGCTACTACTACCGCCACCACGACATCCGATCTGATTTGCTTCCATTGCAATTAGAGGGGACATAAGAAGTCCCAGTTTCCGAGTTTAGCGGCAGTAGGGAAGGTGTCAGCACCTGCCCCTGCTACCTTGAGGATTACAGACGGACGCCAGGGCCGAGTTGAGACGCCAGTGGCGAAGAGTAGGGCATTTCAGCTGACAGCAGAGGAGGCGCGAGCGACTCCTACTGTGGCGACCGGTATGTATTTTTCCTTATCTCTACATTTAGTATTGATTGTTTCTTATGATTATATGTTTTGTATAGGCTCGTTCCTAGTGAATGGCATTTCAACCACAATATTGTTTGATTCGGTGGCTACCCAATCATTCATTTCACTTGCGCTTAGCAAGAGGTTTAGTAGAGCTCCAGGGGAGCTGGATTGTCTACTTGAGGCCGAGATCGCAAATGATAGAACCGTTAGGGTCGCGAGAGTGCATAGAGGATGTTCCCTTCAGTTATTCGAGGGGCAGTTTTCGGTGGACTTGGTCCCTATTCCCCTGCGAGGGAATAAGGTCATCGTAGGCATGGATTGGCTGAGCCCCAATGAGGCGATGATTGATTGTGACCTGCAGTTAGTGAGGGTTAGCACACCCAGTGGGGGAAAGTTAGTGATTCAGTGCGAGAGGCCACAGCGCGAACCAGTTCTTTGTTCAGCAGCGAGAGCGAGGCGTTACTTCCAGCAGGGTTGCGCCAGCTACATTGCCTATGTTCTAGATGCTCGGGAGAAGGGCAAGACGACAGTTGACGATGTTCCGGTAGTGGGAGACTACCCGGATGTATTTCCAGAGGATTTTTTAGGAGTACCTACGGAAAGAAAGGTTGAATTCATGATTGACTTGATTCCTGGTGCGGCTCCGATAGCTAAGGCACCATATCGGTTAGCTCCCCCAGAGATGCAGGAGTTGTCTATGCAGCTACAAGAGCTGCTGGACAAGGGTTTTATCAGGCCGAGCAGTTCGCCCTGGGGAGCGCCAATTATGTTCATAAAGAAGAAGGATGGGTCGCACCGTATGTGTATATATTTCCGGGAGTTGAATAAGGTAACGGTGAAGAATCGTTACCCACTCTTGAGGATATATGACTTGTTTGATCAGCTTCAGGGAGCATCTTGGTTCTCCAAGGTTGATTTGCGCTCCGGGTATCATCAAATGTGTGTTAGGGATGAGGATGTGTAGAAGACGACTTTCAGGACCCGCTATGGTTATTATGAGTTTGTGGTGATGTCGTTTGGGCTCACCAATGCTCCAGCCGCGTTCCTGGACCTCATGAACCACGTGTGCAGGCCGATGCGGGATCGGTCTGTGATAGTATTCATAGAATACATCATGGTTTATTCCAAGATGCAAGAGCAGCATGAGGAGCAACTGAGGGAGGTGCTAGAGACCTTGAGGAGGGTGAAGCTTTTCGCAAAGTTCTCCAAGTGTGAGTTCTGGTAGCGCGACGTGCAGTTCCTTGGGCATCTCGTCAACCAGAATGGTATATGGTAGATCCGGCTAAGATAGAGGCCGTCATGTAGTGGGAGGTCCTGAAGTCTACATCTGAGATTCGAAGCTTCCTAGGTTTGGTAGGGTACTACAGGAGAATCATCCAGGATTTCTCCAAGATATTTGTACCACTCACCCGACTGTCTAAGAAGTCCGTGGTGTTTCGCTGGGGGCCTAAGCAGCAGGTAGCATTTGAGAACCTCAGGCAAAGATTGTGCGAGGCACCGATTATTATCCTGCCAGAGGGAGTAGAGGATTTCGTAGTCTACTGTGATGCTTCAATCATAGGTATGGGAGCAGTGTTGATGCAGCGAGGCCGTGTGATAGCTTACGCCTCTAGAAAGTTGATGCCTCACCAGGCTAACTATCCTATGCATGATTTAGACCTGGGGGCAGTGGTTTTTGCTCTCAAGATTTGGAGGCATTACCTTTATGGGGTCTGTTGTACCATCTACACAGATCATAAGAGTCTGAGGTACCTCATGGATCAGCCAAATCTTAACGTGAGGCAACTACGGTGGTTAGATGTGGTAAAGGATTACGACTGTGAGATCCTTTATCATCCAAGGAAGGCCAACGTGGTGGCCGACACCCTGAGCCGCAAGGCGGCAGTAGCTCCAATCAGGGATATATGTCTGATGATAATAGTGATTACTCCATTGTTGGAGCAGATCAGAGAGGCACAGGTCGAGGGCCTCAAGGAGGAGAGGAAGAAGTGTGAGAGGATCGTGGGCTGAGTAGCTTCCTTTGACTATGACAGTCGAGGACTATTGACCCTTCATGGGAGAGTTTGGGTACCGTACTAGGGCGGTGTGCAGAAAGTATTGATGGAAGAGGCCCATAAGTCTCGATTTTCCATCCATTTAGGGGCGAAGAAGATGCATAGAGATATTCGGCCCTATTATTAGTGGCCCTGCATGAAGCAGGATGTGGTCTGGTATGTGGAGAGGTGGCTGACCTGCAGGAAGGTCAAGGCCGAGCACCAGAGGCCTCACGGCAAGATGCAGCCGTTAGACATCCGAGTGTGGAAATGGGAGGACATCACCACAGATTTCATCACTAAGCTTACCAGGACCGCACGTGGAGTGGATTCGATTTGGGTTGCTGTGGATCGCCTGATGAAGAGTGCTCATTTTATACCAATCCATGAGAGCATATCGGCTAAGAAGCTAGCCGATATTTATGTGCGAGAGGTTGTAGCACGACATGGAGTGCCTGTTTCAGTGGTGTCAAACCGAGACGTCCGATTTACTTCCAGATTCTGGAAGCGGTTCCACGAAGACATAGGTACTCGTCTCCATTTCAACACCACTTTCCACCCTCATACGGACGGGCAGAGCGAAAGGATGATTCAAACTCTCAAGGACATGCTTTGAGCTTGTGTTCTAGACTTCGGTGGCAGTTGGGATACGTATCTTCCCTTAGCGGAGTTTTCGTATAACAAAAGTTACCATACGAGTATTGACCGCCCTCCATTTTAAATGCTCTACGGGAGGAAGTGCAGGACCCCTATTTGTTGGGGCGAGGTCGGTCAGCGAGTCATCCGGAGCACCGAAGTGGTGCTCCAGACCATAGAGTTGATCCAACAGGTTTGTAGTAGACTACAGACTACGCAAATTCGACAGAAGAGTTACGCCGATAGGAGGCGTTCAGACTTGGAGTTTCAGGTGGACGATATGGTCCTCCTGAAGGTGTCACCCTGGAAGGGTATTATCAGGTTCCGTAAGAGGGGCAAGCTGTGCCCCAGGTACATCGATCGTTTTAGGGTTTTGGCCCGGGTAGGTCGGGTCGCTTATCGGTTGGATCTTCCGGCAGATCTTAGCCAGATCCAAAACACTTTCCATTTTTCCCAGTTGAAGAAGTGTTTGGTGGACGAGTCAGCAGTTGTACCCTTGGAGGATATTCAGGTTGATGGCAGCCTGAATTGTATTGAAAGACCGGTTGCGATCTTGGATCGAAAGACGAAGACCTTGAGGAACAAGGTTGTTCAGTTGGTAAAGGTGTAGTGGCAGCACCGGAAGGGGTTTGAGTGGACATGGGAGGCAGAGGAGGAGATGATGGAGCACTACCCAGAGTTGTTTCCAGATGTAGCAGCAATAGACTTCGAGGACAAAGTCTGAGACAAGTGGGGGAGAGTTGTAACGCCGAATTCTGGTATGTTATTTAAATGTATATCTTTTCGACTTTTCAGGAGGGACTCGACGAGTCAGTAGCCCGACACGTCGACTAGGGACGGGATTTCGAGCACGTGTAAGTAGGCGACTCAATGTGTCCATATTCGGGACTCGGCAAGTCCGCCAGTCTGGAAGAAACCCTAGACCCACGGGTTTTGCACCTTATTTAAACCATGTTATGAGCCCCAAACTCGCCTCCTTCACCCTCAGAGCATCATTTAGCAAACCCTAACCATTCCTTGAATATTTTGAGCATTTCTTATGTGAATCTTGAAGTTTTGAAGAGAAGAAGAAAGCTAGATCCAAAGGAGTAGAAGGAGATCCAAGATCTTGCACCCACTACAGAGTTCATTTAGGTACTAATCAGATTCCTTCTGTTTCTATGATTGATTCTCCATTAGAAATCACATTTAGGCCATTTTATCCATTTCTTAGCTTGATTATAGTTGAGAGATCGCATTGGGTTGAATAGCCTTCGGATCTAGCCATGTTTCAGTTCCAAAAACTTAGATCTAACACCTTTATGGAGCCATTTTGCATGAAAGCCCTACATCTACCATTTTAAGTGCCTTCTGAGCCTATACACCTTTATGGATGTCTATGTACACGTAAAGATATAATCTTTACGTGTTAATCAAGCCTTAGGAACCCATATCTACAAGTTGTATGCATTGGTTCTGAGTAGAATCAACTGTATAGAAGTTGCATGCAACCAACTCAGCGAGTCGTTCTTTGGACAAGGCGAGTCGAGTCGCGAGTTGCCAATATTCCCCTTCATGAGTAATTCCGAATGGAACCAGTGAGTTATAGTGGACTCAGTGAGTCGGAGATCAGACTCATTCATGGAGGGACTAGGCAAGTCAGTGCCCTGACTCGGCGAGCCCAAGGTAATCTTCATATGTTAAGAACAGACTCCGCAAGTTGTTCATACAACTCGGTGAGTCACAGTCAGAAATCACATTTAGGTAATCGGATTCCTTCTGTTTCTATGATTGATTCTCCATTAGAAATCACATTTAGGTAATTTTATCCATTTCTTAGCTTGATTATAGTAGAGAGATTGCATTGGGTTGAATAGCCTTCTGATCTAGCAGTGTTTCAGTTCGAAAAAGATAGATCTAACACCCTTATGGAGCCATTTTGCAAGAAAGCCCTAGATCTACTCTTTTAAGTGCCTTTTAAGCCAATAAACCTTTATGGATGTCTATGTACACGTAAATATAGAATCTTTACGTGTTAATCAAGCCTTAGGAACCCATATCTACAAGTTGTATGCATTGGTTCTGAGTAGAATCAACTGTATAGAAGTTGCATGCAACCAACTCGGCGAGTCGTTCTTTGGACTAGGCGAGTCGAGTCGTGAGTTGCCAATATTCCCCTTCATGAGTAATTCCGAATGGAACCAGTGAGTTATAGTGGACTCAGTGAGTCGGAGATCAGACTCATTCATGGAGGGACTCGGCGAGTCAGTGCTCTGACTCGACGATCCCAAGGCAATCTTCGTATCTCAAGAACAGACTCAGCGAGTTGTTCGTACAACTCAGCGAGTGACAGTCACAGTGTTCATATGTTGAAGGAGAACTCGACAAGTTGTTCATACAACTCGGCGAGTCGGATGCAGATTGAATGAGTGTTAGTATCAAAGAGGAACTCGTCGAGTCTATGCCAAACTCGACGAGTAGTAGCGAGTAGAAATGAGAAATGAGGGTAGGGACTCGACGAGTTGGTGGCCCAACTCGACGATTCAGGTCAATTGTATGTTGACTTTGACCAATAGGTTGACTTTGACCAGGGGTAAAATAGTCATTTTACCCTCAATATAGTTATCAGTATTTGACTAAGTACTTATGGAAATTGTAGCCGGGGAGATATTGGAGCAGCAACAGACAGTTTCTAGAGCAGTTCATTCAGCAGCTAGACTACAATGTGAGTTTTCCTTCCAGGAGGAATGGGTCTATGGCCACATTGTCGGCCCGTTTAATTAGCAGTCAGTTCTGGACTTCGGTCCGATGCAGTAGTTCAGGGTGCTTGATGTCTTTGTGATTCAAGTATGTTGATGTGTTATGTGTTCCGGCTTCAGTCCGATGCAGTATGCAATATATGTGTTATGCTAGTTGATTTGTATTTATGCTATGCTATGTTCAGTCAGATCCGGGCTTCGGTCCGATGCAGTCAGTTCTGGACCACGGTCCAATGCAGTTAGTTCCGGACTTCGGTCCGATGCAGGGGACAAGGTGCCAGTCAGTTCCGGAATAAGGTCCGATGCAGTTTCTAACTTCGATCTGATGTAGTGGGCAAGGCCCTGGTCAGATTTCGGACTTCGGTCCGATGTGGATTCCGGACTTCGGTCTGATGCAGTAGGCAAGGCCCAGTATGTGCTTTATATATTATTGTATGGTATGTCGTAGTTTGGGGGAGCTCACTAATCTTCGTGCTTACAGTTTCCGTTTTGGTTTTAGGAAATTCCACAAGTAAAGGGAAGAGCTCGGGATGATGGCATCGCATACACCGCCACTTTAGTTTTTGTCCTGGGAGTCGATTCAGCTTTTCGTAGATATGATTTGATATAGTCTTGATACAGTTTTCTCATGATACTTTATTATGTTTTTGAGATATTGACGTATGGGTTTTTACTTTATGATATTGATATAATGATTTTAGTCATGATTAAACAAAACTTTTTGGGTCGTATTTTGGGATGTTTCACATTGCTTGCTATGTTAAGAACCGAGTTCTGATCAACAAATATGAGATGGTGATCCTGTACGACATTTTATACAATTACAACCATCGGTCACTCACTTCAGAATCGATGGATGTCCTTGCACCCTCCTTCACCTGGAATCCAACCCCAAGCTCAACTCAAAGACCAATGACTGCTTTTTTGTGGGATATGCCACACGCACCGCTTATAGAGTGTACATCAAAACCACCAAGAAGATTGTAGAATCTTTTGATGTGCGTTGGTTGGAAGAGAATGAGACAGCTGCGAGAGTTGGACCTGATTGGTTATTTGATTATGCATCATTGTTTAAATCCTTTAATGTGTATTCTGATAATGTTTCAGGTTCCTGCAAACATAGAAGCGCGGTTGTTGAAGATGAGGAGGAAATAGTTATTTACAGACCACCTCTAGTGACTCCTAAGTCTCCTCAAGTGAATACTTCTATTCCAAATACCTCCTCTTCTTCACCAAATCAAAGAACCTGTTCTGATGCTGATGTTGCTCTCCTTTCTCTTGAAGAAAGAGAAATCATGACAAGGGATACTTCCACTGCTACTCAATCGTTCATGGAGATTCTCTTTCCTGAGCCTATTTCAAACGAATATGTGGCAAGTACCTCTCACGGTCCTAAATCGTCTGAGGCAAGTGATTCAGCGGACGACAGTTTAATTAACATCAACAACCTTCCTGTCACAATCAATAGACATCGTCCATGAAATCCCAACTCGAATTTAACGCGATCATCCGGTCGAAAATGTCATCAACCCACTGGGAGAAGGCATTAAAACAAGAAGTCAGAGTGGAAATGTCAACTCATGTCTCTTCTCTTGCTTTATATCTCAGATCGAGCCCATGAGTATGGCAATGGCATTAAATGAACCAAGCTGGGTTGATGCAATGCATGCAGAGCTAAATCAGTTTCAAAAACTGGGGGTGTGGAAGCTGTTTGAGTTACCAAAGGGCAAGAAGTTGGATATTCAGTGGGTTTTTAGGAACATGCAAGATGATAGTTGGGTGATTGTACGAAACAGGTCGCGTTTAGTAGTTCGTGGCTTTCGGCAGATTGAGGGTCTTGACTACACTGAGGTGTATGCTCATGGGGCACGCCTGGAAGCCATTCGTATCTTCTTGGCTTATGCATCTTACACGGGGTTTACCGTTTACCAAACAGATGTCAATACTGCCTTTCTATATGGTGTCGTGAAGAAGGAGATTTATGTTGATTGACCCCTAGGGTTTGTCAATCCAAAATTTCCAAATCATGTCTACAAATTAGACAAGGCTTTGTATGGGTTACACTAGGCTCCTCGAGCTTGGTATGCTACCTTGACAAATCATCAGCAAGAGCATGGTTACACTAGGGGAAAGATCGATCAGACGGTTTTTTTATAAAGAAAGTGGATAAAGACCTGATTTTCGTCCAGATCTATGTGGATGACATCATTTTTTGGTCGATGGGTTCAGTATTGTGCAAAGAGTTTAAAGAAGTCATGAAGAAAAGTTTTGAAATGAGTTCCCTCGATGAAATGATGATGTTTCTGGGATTACAAATTCTTCAAGATTCAACTAGAATTTTGTTGCATCATGGCAAATATGTGGAGGATATGCTTGAAAAGTTTGGGTTCAAAGACGCCAAACCTGCCTCTACTCGCATGGCTGAAAGACGTCTGCTGGGACCAGATCCAGAAGGAGACGCCGTAGATCAAACCGACTATCGATCAATGATTATATCTCTTATGTATTTGACTGCCAGCAGACCTGACATTATGTTCGCTGGCTTTCAATGCGCTAGATGTAAGGATAGTCCTAAACTCTCTCATATGATGCTATTAAAAGGATTTTTCGATACCTCAAAGGTAGCCTTAAACTGGGGCTATGGTATCCTAAGACTCCTGAATTTGACCTATATGCTTTCGCTGACATCAACTATGGAGGGTGGGATTTTTCCAGCAAATCAACTTCAGGTGGATGTCAGTTTCTCGGGGAGAGGTTGGTGTCTTGGCAATGCAAGAAACGGCAAACGCTGTCAACTTTGACTGCTGAAACTGAGTATGTCGTTGCATTAGCATGCTTCTCACAGGTGGTCTGGATTCAACACCAATTGATGGACTACGGTTTGAAGTTTCTTGAAACCTCCATATTTTGTGATAATGATGATGCAATACAAATTGCTAAAATCCTGTTCAACATTCCAAAACCAAGCATATCGATATCAAAATTCATTTTATTCGAGACTGCTATGAGCGTAAACTTATTCTATTGGAGTAGATCCACACTGATAATAGTGTGGCGGATCTGTTACCAAACCTTTTAGCAAATCTTAGTTCGATGTTCTTGTGGGTTTTCTTTAAATGATTCATTTTGAAGACTAATTTTTTTGTTTTTTCATTTAAATTTGCGCATCTTATTTTCATTTCTTTTTCTCTCCTAAGCACAAACTTAGGGGGAGAAATAAAAACAAAAAAATTATAAAACAAAAATCCGAAAATATGTTCTTATGGTGTTTCTTCGTAGGTGATCATCTGGAAAGTAATATCAAGATTGAGTGATAAAGGGCAGTCTAAACAAGTGTAAGGTAATGAATCTGAATTGTCTAGACTCTGTGTTCAATGTGCTGGTAGGCACAAAGGGTTTAAAAGGACTAAACATTGATTGACAATCGATAGGACTTGATAGCTTGGACTTAGATACTCTCATTTGGACTGACAATACGAAGCTTGGGTATATTGAGCAGTGAGATAAACACAAGAATCTGCAGGATACGTTACAATATATATATATATATATATATAGAGAGAGAGAGAGAAAGAGAGAGAGAAAGAGAGTTGTGGTTTAACATCTCCTTGATGTATGGTATCATGACCTTAATTTTGGTATTGATAGGGTAACTGAGGGGTTCTAATGAAGTAGGTCTGTAGAAAATTGTTTTCTTGCTTTCTATCTATCAGTCATATGTTTCTTCCTTTGCATCATTGGAACATGTTCGACCTGCAATGCAACATATGCAACCTTATTTCTATGCACCTTCTTGTCTAGGCACTTCTTTCTGTCTATTAATCATATGATGTCTCCTTTGCGTGATTGAAACAATCTGACCTGGAAGACAACATATGCATTATTCTATCTTTCAAACCCTCTATCTGTGTTAGTCACATGCTGTCCCCTCTGCGTGATTGGAATAGATCCGACCTAAGGCACAACATATACACTTCTAAATCTCTTTTCTCTCCTTATAATTGTCTACTCATCTAAAGTAAGGAATTCTTTGGAAGCACTTGATTGTCATAGTATATCAAGAAGTGGTAAACATACTCTAGTTCAACTAAAACTGAATCAATTAATAGGTTGTCTGTAGATCTTGCTGCTAAATCTAAGTGGACAACAATACCCTTGGTCATCGTCAGTTAAATGGTCCATTTAAGAATTTAGGTGAAATGACTTGATATTTATTTTCTTTCAAAATTGTTAAAAGTCTTTCGTGTTTAAGTGGACCACAATACTGACAATTGACCAGATCTATTCATGAAGGTGAAGGTACCGAAAAGCATGTTAAGACTGTGTCAAAACTTATGATCCCAAAAGCTCTTAATATTGAAAAGTAATTAGTGTTATTTTTTTATTATTTTTTTTAACTTTACTTTCTAAATTTTTTAATTTTTAGTTTGCATTTAAATTTTAGAATTTACATTATTTTTATTTTAATTTTTAAATTTTGTTTCTTCAAAATGTTTCATTTTTAATTAAAAAAAATAGATTTATTGGTTTTGTCTTAAAAATTTTCGATTTACAGCCCATTTGATTATAGGTTTTGGGTCGAGAATGGTATAGGATACTACAAGATGGATATTTGGCTGATAACCCTCATTTTATCATTTGTGGCCGAAAACCCCTTTCCTTTTCTCTCTCGTGTTCTTGATTGGTATTTAGTCTTCTTCATCGATTCATCGTCTTTTGCAGTTATAATCTGAAACGGACCCTCGATTCTTCAAGGTATAAAGATGGCATACCCCCACACTACTAATTTTCATGTGACTCGACCTTTTTGTGTAGGTTTTGGAAGATAAAGCGTCATCCTGACGGCTGTAACAACCCGAAATTTTGTTCCCTCGCCGTAACCGTTTCGTTAATAAAACTCGTCTTAAGCGGGTTGTTTCGATTTCGTCTTTGAACTAGGTCAATTAAGTTAAAACTTTTATTTTGACCTTGTAAGTATCCAAACATGTTGGAAACATGAGAAAACGTCCCAAACTAGTAATTAGAAATATTTAGTTTTGACCATATCGGGTAACGACAACTTAATCGGGTGCGACCCAAAGCATCGATTAACGTCGGTATCGGGTAAAATTCCACCGTGTATCAAATTCAAACCATATTTAAAGTGAATTAAGACTCATCTGGAGCCTTTTTTCTCTCTCTCTCTAACCTCTCTCCTCAAATCCAACTTGTTAATCCAAAATCTTCCATTTCAAGCCTCAAAACACCAAGGTAATCATCCTAGCTCCTAGTATAACATCCTTAGCCTTCATTTTCGTGTTCAAATCATGGAATAAGACCATAAACATGTGTTTACGGCCCTGAAATAGCCTTAGGCCGTGAACACATGTAAATGGGGTTTTTGAGCCTTAAAACCCATCCAAATCACCATTGGAGCTTAGATATGCCTTAAGCACTTATTGGATTGGACTTAGGACACCTTAAACTCAACATTTGGGGAGTAACACGAGTTTACTGCCCAAGAACAAGCTTGGGCCGTAAACACCTTTTCATGGGGAGTAAACTCCTTTTTGGGTGTTAAAATGCAACTTACATACCTCATAAGCCTTGGAATAAATCCTAGAACCAACCAAAAATTATTTGGGGACCTTAAACATGACAAAAACCCTTCATTTGAGAGTTTACGGCCATAGCATATGCTCCAGGGCCGTAAACTCCTAAATATGGGTCATTTGATGCCCCAAACTCACCCCTTGGCTTGTAAATTTGAGTATAATCATTTGTGATGAATCATTGACCTTCAAAACACTTAAGAATGATGTGGATGAGAGTTTACAGCCGTAAACACTTAGTTAACTGTTGTGAACTCACCAATTAGTCCATATGTTGGATTTAGTCCCTTTCAAATGTCCTAGAACCAAACCTAGCAACACCCCTCTTTTGATTTAAGGCCATTTAGCACATAGGAACACCCACCATGAGTTTACGGCCGTAAACTCATGGGGATGTGGTGTTTAGGTCCGTGAACACTCCTTAGAGTTTACTCTTGAATAGTAAACTCCATATCCTATCCATTCATGTCCAGAAACGTCACCTAGGTCACCCCAAACACTCGATATGGAGTGTTTTCGCGTCTTGGAATGCTTAAATGTATCTAATTAGTGATTTTAAATCTAATTAGATATATTTTTGTATTATTTAATATTACGTAGGAACCTCGCTCTTATTCAAGCCTCGATTCGACGTTTAGCATCCTAGTCGTCACATTTCGCTTTCGGTGAGTTCATACCCCTACCCTTTTTCAATGGTTTTTAAATGTTTTCAGGGGGGGGATACAAGCAAAAGTACAAGAATATCTTGTACATAAATACATTATTTCATTTAAATGGTTTCATAATTCGTACCTTTTTAAGAATTGAAAACCTATTAACAAACTGTTTTAACTTGCAGAGTGTTTGTTCAAACCGGTTTTCAATTCTTATTATATACTGTTATGTTGTATATTTCACAATTGATTGTTCACACTTATAATGATATAGATCACAAAACATTTGTAATGTCTGTAATAAAACACCTAGGCTCGAGTGTAAAAGACAGACACCATTAGATAACATAAAACATTTGTAATGTCCTTAATAAAACACCTAGGCTCGAGTGTAAAGGACAGGCACCATTAGAACTTAGTTAGTCATAGATACTACTTCCCTTAGGCATGAGAAGTAATGAGAAATCTTAAAGATTGGAGACATGTCCTCTGTAACACTTCCTTGGCACGAGAGAGTGGAGGACTAACCCTATAACCAGAATCTCCAGGAGGGAGAACGTGACTTGAGTGTATAGATCTATACGGGACTGACAATCCCGCACCTGGCTGCTAGCTACAGCTGAACCGAAAGGTTCAAGGGTGACGAAAGTCATAAAAAGGATACTGGCCCTGGCCCGAGTCATATCTAGTCTGAAGTATGGTTAAGGACTCGCAATCAAGATTATGAACACTTTGCACTTATTTATTAGTTTTATATATGTGTTAAAACTAATGTACATTTAAGGATAATCAGACTTTCAGGAGACTTCACACACACACACATTCAGGAAAATATGGGATTTTCCTGGGGATAACATTGAACATAATCAGAATCGGTAACAATTCACACACACACATATAGGAAAATATAGGATTTTCCTGGGTAACGGTAGTACGTAACCAGAAATGTGTAACAATTTAGATAACTAAACTTTACCTTTCATAAGAATAATCATGCTTTCAGTATACATCTTTTACATTACATTTTGGATTTTGTAACTAAATTTTAAGAAAATATGGGATTTTCTTGGATAACCACTTTTTTAGGAAACTAAAGGAACTCATTCATTTCATAAAACATACAGCTTATGAACTCACCAACTTTATGCTGATTTTCAAACTGCTTGTATTCTCAGGTTCTCCTTAGACAGGTACCCCGCGTCCTTTTGTTGAAGATGGAGCGAATGGAAGTCACGTCTTTCTTTTGTTTAAACTTATGTATCTATAAAACTTGTACTACTTAACTTTTCAACTGGTGTAATGAAATCTATGTAATGTAATGTTTTGTGTTTCACTTCGCTTACTATGTACATTGGTTATGATATTCACATGAAGTCACCTCCGCCCCGAGACGTTTCCGCATTCGGTTTCGGGGTGTAACAGGGTTCTTCGTCAAAAAACTAGAATAGGGAACGTTTTCGGCCGAAAACGCATTTGCGACTGAAAATCGTGTGCGGCCGAAAACCGATATTCAAATGCTTTCAAATTTTAAATGTAGTTTTTTCGGCCAAAAACCCTTAATCAACCTTATTTTCAACTTGGATAAAAATAAATTGGAGCCAAATCAACCTATATTTGAGAAAATTAATCTTAACTGATTAATTTTTAATCTTCTCACTTGGCTTGGTAGATGTAGATAAATGGTAAACCTAAAATACTCATAAAATCACAACATTGCCGCATGCTTGTTAGATCCTCCAATGGCACATCAAGAATTTAGGTCCATGGTTCATGGACGTAAAAACTGCAGACTTGCTCACGCTTTGCAATCAAATACCATTATTTATTAGGAGTCAATGAAACATTTTTGGGACAAAGCTTTTTTTAACAAAGAAGGAGCAAATGGAGAAGGCATAGTGGAATCATCCATTCAAGGAAGATAAATTATTGTGTCTAAGCAGGTTATTCGAGATGTGCTTCAATTTAAGGATCAGCCAGGATTTCCAACTGAAATTCCTATGGATTAGATCAAGAAGATCCTTGATAGGATGGGTTATGAAGGAGTCTTCCCTGCTATAATAAAGAAGTGTTTCCCTACGTATTGGCGTTTTCTTGCCCATTCCCTTGTTATATGCATCTTTGGCCGGAAAGCATTTTCGGCGCCATTGTTGCTCTAGTCATGGATCTTGACTTCAATTTTTCGAGATTTCTGTTTAATGAAATGAATAATAATTTAAAGGGGAAAAGGAAGGACATATTCTTAATTTACCTAACGTTTCTTCAACTAATCTTTAATTCCAAATATCTAGAATTGGAAGGAAGGGGAGAAACTTTGGATTTGAAGTCTTTGGGTCCAAGCGGTTTTGGCCTAATAAAGCAAAACCACAAAGTTTCAAAATTTGTGTTTGAAGGAATGAGGCCCTTAGAAAAGTTTGGTTGTTTTTCTGAGATTGGTGAGGATTCAGATTCAGAAAAAGCCTCAAATGATGAAGATGATGAAGTTATTGTCTCTAATCAGGAAGATGACAATACTCCTCCTGTTGTAATTTTGCAGGGAACATATTCTAATGATCAATGATTATGATGATGATGTTACTGATGATGCTGCTGCTGATGATGATGAAAGTGATGTTGGGATGGATCTAGGGGATAATGCCCTAGGTTTTGATGATGATAATGATGATGATAATGAAGATGATGGTGATGAAGGAGTTGATACAAATCAAGAGGTTGATTCATTAGGTTTTGATGATGGTGACTTCTGTTAAGATTTCAAGTCGAATGATGAAGACCTCAGTTCGTTCTTTGACAATGTCGATGATGTTGGAGTTTCTCCAACGGAGACTCAGGGAGGAACAAATACTCTCAAGTTGCCACATAACATTCCTGATCAGATGGCTAATATCATTGCTGATTTGAATTTAACTATGAGGATTCCTCCCCAAGCAGTTGCTTCTCTAAACTTTATTCCATGTGAGAGCGATCTATAAAAGACACAAGCCTCTCAGCCTACAGTTAAAAGAAGAATAGCAAATCCAAGACCGGGAGTGCTTATTAGGGAACAAGTTCAACCTTTTTAACCATCAACTGTAGCAGTTTCTCCAACCCAACCAACTCATGTGGATAGTTAAGTATTAAATGAAAGGCCCAGTGTTGTTAGTTCTTCTTTTGAATCCAGGAGTGCTTCAGCTCCTGGTGGCTCCGAGATTCCTCAACCTGCGCATGATGCAGCCTACGAATGGCTTTACAGGTTTTTGGCTCGTGAAGGTGTTGTTCCTGCACCGAAGGGCAAAGGAATATCGGTTAGTGCAAGGAGTGTAAAGAAGATTCAACAATTTTTGAATTCAAGGAAGAGATGGGAGTCTTAAATAAAAATCTCATTGAAAAGGATGTTTTAATTTGAACTGAAGATATTAGAGTCTCCAAGCTCGAGAAAGAAAATGCACAAAAATCAAAACAAATTTCCGACTTGCAGCTTAATCTTGGTGCTTTAACTGCCGGTTATTTTGATCTAAAGAACAAGTTGATAAGTGAATTTGGCGACAAATTCAAAACATCAGTCAGTGAACCCAATGAAGTTGAGGCTTCCTATTATGACCTTACCCAAGCAACTCAAGATCCACAAGATGCTTCTCAACCTGTCAGAACGAATTGTGTTGTTGATTGTTTGAAACTGAACCTGCTCAAACTGTGCCAAGAGTAACTTTAAAGCGAGCTCGGAAGCAAGTTTCTACACAAATAAAAGGGAATCTAATCTTCATGAAGAATTCTGATAAAAATGTTCGGGGAGATAAGCCCCAACTGAGTGTGACTGAGCTTGGGAAAAAGCGGTTCAAGGTCAAGTACGGAGACCGATCTGGAATTTTAATGTGGGGTTTTCATGATTAATTAAATATCTGGGTGGTCAAGAGAAAAAGTGGAAATGTTGAGTACTATGAACTCAAAAATGACCTCAATTCTTGAACTAAAGTCAAACTTACAGAAGTTGTTGAAGCTCGATTCCACAATCCATCGAATGATCCTTGCGGATCTGATTTCAAGCTATTTTTAGAGATCCAAGTAAAGAGGCAGTTCATTGGAATGAAGACCGCATATTCATTTTTAAAGAGATTCAAAGGCATCTGCGATCACAAAACCAACCGGACAGTAGAAGCTATGATGTGGCCTCCCACAAAGAAAATGTGTCAAATTCCTATTGTTTAGCAATTCCATGTGTTGGATAAGGTGTCTAAGTCCATAACTATATTTTGTATGTACTTGATCCGGCTTGGCATGTTCCATTTGAGTTGCATGTCATCTCAACAATGGGATAGACAAAATGATAATAAGGACACTTATGGTTTGTTAATATATTCTAATATATTAGTATGAAATCATATTGTTTAGTTATTATTGATCAAGAATTAATTTGGAAGTAATTTTGTGATCAAAAGAGACTAATTAAATATATGAGGATTGATTATGTAAATCTTTCATTCTTATATAGTATGTTAAGGTCCATGATTCACTAGATTGGGCTAGGACCCGTTGGGCTCTCCGTGGAGGTTAAAACCCATGGATCACGAGGAAATGAAAATCCATGCACATTAGGGTTTACATGGTGTAACCCTACATGTGCCACACTATATAAGGAACCTCATATGGAGCAAAATCAGCCACTAAGACAAAAAGAGTGAGGGCTAGCCGAATTTGTGCTCAAGTGTACTTCTCTCAAGTTATTCCAAGAGTTGTGGTGTTGTTTCAATCATTTGAGGCATCACATTTGAGGTGCTAGGCTTACAAGGTCTTTAGGAATCCAAGCAACAACACAAGTATGTCTTTCTACTGATTTTTATATTACAAGTACCCCATGGTATCCTAGCCAGAATGAAAACATTGGAAAAATCATATTTGCATGTATATTAGTGAAAACATAGATCCAAGGTTGCTAGGGTTGCATGTACACCATAGGAGTGTTAGAATGCTAAAAACCCATCAGTGGTATCATAGCCTAGGCTTGTTTTCTTTATACTTGATGCAAATTGTTGAAAAAATGTCGTAAACCTGCTAACAGTTCATTGGACTCGCCGAGTCCATGGGGGCACTCGACGTGTCCATGTGAAACTTCATCCTACTCGTCGAGTAGGTTCTTGCACTCGGCGAGTTGGAGGCCAAGTGTGCAGATTTTTGAGTTTTGCTGCTGGAAACGGACTAGAATCATTGTCCTAAACTGTTTTAGACTTATAAAACCTTTTTTTGATGTGGTAATGATTGTGCTAATCCATTTATAATGGTTATTATAAAATTTTTAAGTTTTATATATGTTTACATGATTCTTAAAATTGTTGATTTGAATGGTCATGCTTATGAGTTTTAGTAGATCATAGGAATTATTTGCAAATTGTTTGTTAGTGAAATTATTGATCTTAATGCCAATTAATTGACTCCATAACTTGTCCACAAGTTATGGAATTCCAAAAGTCTTTTCTTTAAAGTTATTAAAACTCATAAGTTAGTGAATATGAAAGGTTTTTAATAGTTTCAAAACATGCCCTCAAGTTTTGGAATTTGTAAAGTTACTTTAGAAAAGATTTAATTCCAAAACCTAGAGTCTTAAAAGTTAAAATTCAACCCTTATACTTTATAGTATTATAAGTTAATAATATATATGTAAAATAGCAAGTCAGTTTTACTGTTAGTAGGCCTCATTCACAAAGTCGGTCTATAAGGGGCGTATAAGGTTGTTGCCTATAAAATGGCAGCTTAATGGGTGTCCACTCTCACCCACTGCCTCTTTGACTAGTGGAGGGTCGTTAGCCGAACGGGTAGGACAAGGACTATAATTCTCATTAAAAGTACAATGATAAATATATAGTAACTAAACCTTTTAGAAATTCCCAATGTTAGTTACTTTAGGATAATGTGAACTTGGTGCTATCACATGAAATTACACTTTGTACCTTACTAAGTCATTGGTGGTGCGTGTGTGGGTAACCACCACACTAACATGGACTAGTAAGAGTGGCGAAGGGTGACTTAATGTTCATCATCGATCGGTCGAGCGTGTGTAGGTAGCCGACACATTGATTAGGTGATAAAGATTAATGATACCAAGTTAATTTGCATGGTTACTCACACCTTGTTTGTGATCCTCGGCATCCTAGTCACAAACTTGAGAGGGCACAATCGAGATTTAAACATGCCATTGAAAAGTTAAATGAGTCTCAAAAGATTTAGGAGTTTTAATCCAATCAAAACCTAATAATTTATTTCGTTTTTCATGGCGGAAATTGGTGAATCGTCATTCGCCTACCTTCAAATATTATAAAGCTTTGATTACGGCATCCCTCTTCCAAGTTATAAAGTATTGTGTTGGGTCCTAGCCTTAATATTACATTTGTTTGTCTTATTAACGATTCCAACAATGTTGCTTCTGGCACAAACCCTATCGGCTCCTTCTCTCTCATGAACCATTGTGGGAGAGTCATCTTTGATGGTTCAAACATTAATGATTAGATCATGAACATCAGGATGGTCACATGTTACGAGGACAAGGAATATGTCGTCAAAAAGGAGCTGAAAGAAATTGATGAGTCTACAGCTACTCCAGAGGAGATCGCTGATTTTGGGGCACATGAGAGAGTTGCTACCAAGGTGGCATGTATCATGTTGGCGACTATGACAGTTGAACTCCAGAAGTCCTATGAGGACTTTTACCCTTGTGAGATGCACATGGACCTGATGGACTGCTACCATTAGAGTGCTTGTCAAGAGAGGTATGAAATCATCTCTTCCATAATAAAAACCTGAATGAAGGATTATGAATCCATCATGGGCCACTTGCAAAAAATGCAAAGGTATGTAGACCATTTGTTGAATTTGAATGTCAAATTCCCTAAGGAGTTGGTTACTAACATCATACTGCACTCGTTACCTACTTGTTATGATCAATTCCGAATGACATATCACATGAACAAGGAGGAGGTCACACTCAGCAAGCTTTAAAGATTTTGAAGACCACCGAAAGTGGTCACAAAGGTAAATCGATTGTTACTACTCCTACTCCTAAAACCGCCCCTGTCCTGGCCAATAGGCAAAGTAGAGGGAAAATGAGGAAGACCCCTTCGAAGCATACCAAAGGAAAGTCTCTTGATGGCTCCTACAAAACTGGAACCAAAGGTGGTTTTGTTACTCCCTCTTCTAACCTAAAGGAAGCTCAATGCTTCTATTGTCAGGAAAAGGGGCACTAGAAACGAAACTGCCAAAGGTACCTGCAAGATGTTAAGGATGGGAAGGTCAAACCTACCCATGGAGGTATTTACACTATATTGTCTAATAACTCACCAAATACTACTTCTTGGGTTCTTGATACAGGTTACGGTATTCATATATGTTCTGATTCGTAGGGCCTAAGAATAAGTGAGGATGTGGAGCACAGAAAGATAAACTTGATCATGGGTAATAGGAAAGCTTCACCTGTCACCAAGATTGGAGTTTATTCTTTGTTGCTAAGTAGTGGGTTAGTGTTAGATTTGAATAGATGTTGTTACTCGACCTAAATGGCGAGAAATATTATTTCTTTCATGGCTTGTACAAACAAGGTTTTACTTTTTCCTTTGATAATGAAATCGGTGCTATTAATTTCAATGATGTATTTTACTTTAAAGAATTACCTTGTAATGGTGTGTATGAAGTTGTGAATGTTGTAGACAAATTAGGAAATAATGGTTTACAGATTGATTCTTCCACTAGTTTGGATAAAGCATCCTTGTGCAATTGTCGTCTTA
The DNA here is from genome assembly GCF_002870075.4 of Lactuca sativa. Classification (NCBI taxonomy): domain Eukaryota; kingdom Viridiplantae; phylum Streptophyta; class Magnoliopsida; order Asterales; family Asteraceae; genus Lactuca; species Lactuca sativa. The sequence goes on along the minus strand of NC_056627.2, from coordinate 59,736,409 downwards.
GACATGTTAACAAGAAGCGCATAGACCAACTCCAGAACGCTAGAGTCTTGGAGTCATTTGACTTAAGGTCAGATGATAGTTGAGAGTCTTGTTTTCTTGGAAAAATAACAAAGTTACCCTTCACTGGTACTTATGGTAGGGTGAAGGTTTGTTGGACCTCATACACAGAGATGTGTTTGGACCCTTCAAAACTGCCACAAGGGATGCTAACCACTTCTATGTGACTTTTACTAATGATTATATTAGATATGGTTATGTCTACTTAATCAAGAATACGTTAGAAACCTTTGAAAAGTTCAAAGAGTTTAAACAGGAAGTGGAGAATCAGTTGGGCAGGAACATTAAGATGCTCCGATCCGATCTAGGACGAGAGTATCTTAGTATAGAGTTCCTTGACTATCTTAAGAAATGTGGAATTGTTTCACAATTGACACCTCCATAAAGATTGTCGCCCATATCCTTAATCTAGTCCCTACCAAGAAGGTTGCCAAAACACCTCACGAGATGTGGACTGGGAAAGTTCCCAATTTAGACCACATCAAGATTTGGGGTTGCGAGGCTTTCATGAGACGTAAGACTCAGGACAAGCTCGATCCTCATAGTGAGCGGTGTATTTTCATCGATTACCCACATAATTATTTTGGTTACTTCTTCTATAGACCCAGTGAGAATGAGGTCTTTGTGGCGAGCAGAGGGGTCTTTCTAAAGAGAGAGTTTATAAGCTAAGGAAACAGTGGGAGGCAAATTGACCTTGAAGAACTTCAAAAGTCAAGCGATGAAGGAACCTCAAATCCTAGCAATCCACCTAAGGAGGAAACTCCTATTGATGAGTTCGTACCTCTAAGGCGTTCCATAAGTGTTAGGAATCCACCTGAGCATTACTATGGTATTCATATTACTGCAGAAGGTGATGCATTTATCAGTGATAGTGCACTGGTATATTTGGATGAGCCTAACAACTTTAAGGTAGCCATGGCCAGCCTTGAGTCCACCAAATGGAAAGAGGCCATGGACAGCGAGATTCAGTTCATGTATGACAATCAAGTTTGGAACTTGGTTGACAATGTACCGGGTCGGAAGACAGTCGGGTAAAAATGGAACTTCAAGAAGAAGACCGACATGGATGGGAATGTACACACTTAAAAAGCACGACTGGTTGCAAAGGGCTTTACTCAAACTCCAGGAGTTGACTACGATGAGACCTTCTCACCAGTAGTGAAGATTAAGTCTATTGGGGTGTTGCTAGCCATAGTTGCATTTCATGATTATGAAATACGGAAAACGGATTGTAACAAGCATCTCGCAGATGGAAAGTTGGCTAAGGATGCTTACATGAGTCAGCCAGAGGGTTTTGTTGATGTAAAACACCCTGATAGAGTGTGTAATCTTGAGAAATCCATCTATGGATTGTAACAAGCATCTCGCAGATGGAATCTATGTTTCGATGAGAAATTCAAAGACTTTGGTTTTTCGAGGAGTGAGGATGAGTCCTGTGTATATGTTAAGGCTAGTGGGAGTATAGTTAGCTTTTTGGTATTGTATGTAGACATACTACTCATAGGTAATGACATCCCAACCTTACAGGAGGTTAAATCCTGGCTTGGGAAGTGTTTTGCTATGAAGGACCTTGGAGACGCTTACTATATCCTAGGGATAAGGATATTGAGAGACAGGAGTAACAGACTAATTAGACTTAGTCAAAGTACCTACTTGGATAAGGTGTTGAAAAGGTTCAGTGTAAAGCCTGTAGATCCGGGCTAGTTAATTTAGAGATAATAGGGGTCGAAAACGACTTTTCGAAAAAAGATTATTTAGAATAAATAATCTTAACCAAGCTGTAGAATATGTCTCAAGGGTTTCGTACATATAAAGAGCATCGAAATCCGAGTTATAACAAAGAAGTTATGACCCGACGAAGTTTAGCGACGGAACCGGCACAGCACCGCAAAGACGTAAATAGTGAATTTATGATAGAGCATCTTTTAGCCTTAGTAATCTAAATGAAAGTCGTAGAATATGTTAACCTGAGAACGTCCATAAAAAGAACGCCCAAATCTGACTTCGTATGAGGAAGTTATGATTTTTCGAAGTTTCGGCTTAGAGGTGTACAACCCGAAGTTCGAGTATTAGATCGAGCGGTTTTTAGCTGACACAACCTAAACAAGAATCCAATATCTCGTTATTAGTAGCGTAACGATAAAAAGATAGACAGAAATGGACATCGGATGAAGAAGTTTTTAGATTTTAACGGACCAATCCTGTCCCGGCATGTTAAAAATATAACTTTAAAAATAAAGTCAAAATTAGCCGACGAAGTCTAAACGAAAGTTGTAGAGTACGTCACCACCTACGTGTGGATATATAGAACGTCAAAAACGGAGTTAGTATGAACGAGTTACAAATTATAATAGCATATTTACGTATTAAAATAAAGTATAAATCATATATACGTACACATATATATACATATGTATATATCAATAGAAAGGTATCGACGATGCGGTCATTATAAGACTAATTTTGAGTTCTTTCGACATTAATTTAGTACAAATATCATTAAACGCATAAAAAATAGTATTATAGAGGGGTGTTTAGTTGTTTATATAACTAAAAGGTCATTAAGTAATTATGGAGGGTAGTTTTTGAAAATTCAATTAGTATAAATAAGAGCCTTGGGCTCTCATGTTTCTTGCTCCATTCTCTTGATTCAAGAGTCTTTCTCTCCTTATCCCCCGAGCATTTCGGTCCCTCATGATTCAAATTCTCTTTCTGTAGTTTTTAGTATAGTAAGGTTAGCGCTGAAGGCTGCACGAATCTTTCTTAGAAAGATTCAACGACGAAGTTCTGCCCCTGCAAAGCCCCAACTCCTAGCTAAAATCCCCTTGTAAGTAAGTTATGTTTACCCTATTTTAATATAGCTTATATTTAAAATTAATATTGTTATTATGAACTTATAATAAATATTTGAGTTATTATTATGACTTATATAAGTGTCGTTATAATATCTTTTTTAACTACTCGTGGTACGGGGAGTCTGGTTTAAAGGGCTGCATAGGGTTGTTGGATTTCAGAAGTGCTATACACCAAAATGGTCTTGCGCTCTGGTGTTTTATGTTTGGCCCCTATCTGTACCTAGTGGTTGGAAAGTATTGTTTAAATGCTTATATAATAATAATAATAAGACTGATAATTAGCCACGGTAAATATTAGACTAAAATCTAGTGTTAATAATACTATGTTTCATCGAAGGAAATTATTTTAAAGTAAACGAAGCATTGTCCGAGTACCGAGTCACCACCTTCTCAGGTGAGTGCATGGTTACTTTCATCATACACATAGATATGAAGTATTTTATATAAATTACATGATATATGTGCATATTATCTGAATACTTGTTGTCTATGCTGGATGAACAATTTTATACATGTTTTAAATGATTTAAACTGTATATGTATTTTATATCTACGATAATGTTGGGGTAAAACATGGGTATATGAAATATATGGAATACGAGTTTGATGATGAGTTGAGAGGTGTTATAGACCACGAGGTGAGGGTGAGAGGTGGACGATGTGAGAAGCCTTTTCCCAAACGATGGCCCCGTCATTCAGCAGAGTATGGATGACAACCATGGAATATTCTACACAGTCCAGTAGAACATTAGCAGACTCGCAACCTGTAGGTGTTGTGAACGATGTGTTCACCCGGGGTACTATAAACCTTGGCGACCATGCAGACATGGTGCCTAAACCTTGGCGATCATGCAAACTTGATGCCTAAACCCTGGCGACTATGTAGACTTAGTGCCCGTTGTGTAAACCTTGGCGATCATGCAGACTTGATGCCTAACCCCTAGCGACTATGTAGACTTAGTGCCTGCTGTTTAAACTGTGGCAATGATGGACTTCGTGCCGATTCCTTAGCATGATCCTTAGCAATAAATGAACGAGGAATAGCTGATTCTTAAGGTAGATCCTTAAGAATAAAGAAGATAATGGGGATGGGTAATTGGGTTGATTGCCTAATTATTTAAACATAATAATTACATTATTGTGATTTGAAAACCATATGTACTCACCAGGTTTCCCAACCTGACGCACTCAGTTTATTTATATCACAGCTGTTGTTATGAAATCACCATGTTTTGATAACGTATTTATCATGTTTTACTTGGAACAAATTCCAGAACATTTTAATTAAAAGAGGTACTCTGATTTGTTGGATAAGGTTTCTAAGTCCATAACTATTTCTGGTATGTACTTGACCCAACCCGGCATGGTCCATTTGGGTTGCATGGCATCATGTAATTGAATAAACTAAATGAGAGAAATAACACTTATGGTTTATTAATATATTATAAGTTCTAATATATTAATAATATTATTTAATTGGTTTTGATCAAGAATTAATTTAGAATTAATTATGTGATCAAAAGATAACTAATTAGATATATGGGTAGATTATGTAAATCTTCCATATCTTATATAGTGGGCTAAGAGGCTCCATGGATTGTCAAGTTGGGTTCGACCCAAAGGATACTCTGTGGATGCTCCATGGAGTTAACCCATGGTTCAAGAAATGAAGAGTCATGTTCCATTAGGGTTTACCTAATGCAACACACTATATAAGCAATGTGTTTCTCCCCAAAATCAGCTACACTAACTAGAAGAAGAGGGCTTGGCCGATTTTGCAAGTGTTAGAGTGTTCTATCAAGTTTGTTCATTGCATTTGGTGTTGTGTGAAGCATTTGAGGCATCACAATTGAGGTGCTAGGCTCACAAGGTTTTAAGGAACACTTTCAACAACAAGGTATGTAATTCTCTCTTTCATTCAAAGAAATATTGTTCCCCATGTATGCTAGATAGGAACATCACCTTGGAAATCAACATTGCATGATAATTAGACAAACATAGATCCAAGGTTATTAGGATTGCATGTACACTTAGGAAGTGTTAGAATGCTCAAAACCCATCAGTGGTATCAAAGCCTAGGCTTGTTTGTTGAATATTTGTGCAAACTGCTTAAAAAATTCGATTCTATGCTTTCTGCTCGTATGAACTCGCCAAGTCCATGGGGGGACTCGACGAGTCCATGAAAAAATGCAAGCTACTCATCGAGTATGTTCTTGCACTCGATGAGTAGAGGCTGCAGGTTTAAAAATTTCGACATTTGTTGCTGGAAATGGACTAGAAACATTACCCTAAACTGGTTTGGTGTTTTAAAACTTGTATTAAATGGTGTAATGTTTATGTTAATCCATTTATAATGGCAATTATCAAAATTACAAGTTTTAAGTGTAATTTTTGACTCTTGAAAGTGTTCATATTCATGTTCTTGAACTTATGAAGATTAGATGATCATAGGAATTAGTTGTCACCTTCATGGTAGTTTAATTCATGATCATAATGTGTTTTAATGGAGTCCATAACTTGTCCTCAAGTTATGGAAAACCAAAAGTCACACTTTTATTAAAGCCATTAAAAGAACACAAGAGTTATAAAAAATGAAGATTCTTCATTTTTATTACTCAATTAATTCATAAGTTATAAGAAATGAAAAGTTTTGAAAGTTTACAAAACTTTCCCTCATGTTTTGGAACAAATAAAGTCTTGATTAAAACTTTAGTTCCAACCCTTAGAATTTTAAAAGTTAGTACGCCTCATTCACGAAGCCGGTCTATAAGGGGGGTATAAGGTTGTTGCCTATAAAATGGCAACTTAATGGGTGTCCACTCTCACCCACCGCTAAATGCTTGGTGGAGGGTCGTTAGCCGAACGGGTAGGACAAGGACTTATAATTTCTCATTAAAAGTATGATGAACATATTAAAGTAACTAAATGCTTTTATTAAATTCCCAATCTTAAGTCGTTAGTGGAGCGTGTGTGGTTAACCGGCACACTAACTTGAACATAACAAGGTAGGTAAAGGGTGACTTAATGTTTATCATAGTGTCGATGGAGCGTGTGTGGGGTAATACTTTAAGGGTACCAAGTGATTTGCATGGTTACTTCACACCTCGTTTTGTGATCCTCGGCATCCCATTCACAAAACTTGGAGGGCACACTCGAGATTGAAACATGCCATTGAAAAGTTCAATGAATCTCAAAGAATCTAGGAATTTCTAAGAACCAATTAAAAACCTAATATCATTATTTCATTTTTCATGGTGGAAATTGGTGAATCGTCATTCACCTACCTTTCAAATATGTTATTACTTAGATTACGTCATACCTCTTCTAAGTATAATACATTGTGATTGGGTCCTAGCCTTAATATTACATTTGGGTGTTTTATTAAGGACTATATCAATATCTAAACTATACTTTTTCTTGTTTTCAGATGTCTGCAAACACTTCTGCTTCTGGCTCTAATCCTAATGGCTCCTTTTCTCTAATGAACTTGTGTCGGAAAGTCACTTTTGATGGGTCCAACTTTAATGAATGGATCAGAAACATCCGAATGATTACCCGCTACGAGGAGAAAGAATATGTTCTCGATAAGGAGCTTAAGGAGATTGATGAGACAATTGCTACTCCTCAAGAGATCGCTGACTTTAGAGCACATGAAAGGGATGCCACCAAGGTGGCATGCATCATGATGGCTACTATGACAGCCGATCTCCAAAAGACCTACAAGGACTTCTACCCTTTTGAAATGCAGCAAGATTTGATGGAAAGATACCATCAAAGTGCAAGACAAGAGAGGTATGAAAGCATCTCCTCCATGATAACAACCCGAATGAAGGATGGTGAACCCATCACGGGCCACATGCAGAAAATGCAAAGATTTATGGACCGGTTGCTGAAGCTCAATGTGAACTTCCCTGAGGAGCTTGCAATAGATATCATTTTGCACTCCTTACCATCGTGCTATGATCAATTCTGCATGACATATCACATGAACAAGGAAGAGGTCACTCTCAGCATACTTCAAGGACTCTTAAAGACCGCGAAAAGTGGTCTTAAGGGTAAGGCGGTTGTTACTACTCCTACTCCTACCAACTCCGCCCCTGTCTTCGCAATCGGGAAAGGACGAGGGAAGAAGAGAAAGAGTTTATCGAAGGGTACCAAGGCTAGGAACCTTCATGGCTCTTCTTCAAGTGGAACCAAGAAAGGTTTCGTCACTCCTTCTTCTGACCCAAAAGAGGCTGAATGCTTCTATTGCCATGAAAAGGCACATTGGAAGTGGAACTGCCCAAAGTACCAGCAGATGTGAAGGATGGGAAAGTTAAACCCAACCATGCAGGTATTTACACTATCTTATCTAATAACTCACCCCATTCTAACTCATGGGTCCTTGATACCGGTTGTGGTATTCATACTTGTTCTGATTTGCAGGGACTAAGAAGAAGTGAGAATGTGGAGCATGGACGAATAAACTTGATCATGGGAAACAGGAAAGCTTCACCTGTCACCAAGATTGGAGTTTATAATTTATCGCTAAGTAGTGGGTTTAGTTTAGATTTGAATAAATGTTGTTATTCGCCAGAAATGGCAAGAAACATTATTTCCTTTCATGCATTGTATAAACAAGGTTTCACCTTTTCATTTGATAATGAAGTTGGTTCGATTAATGCTTTCTTTAATAATGTTCTTTATTTTAAAGCATTACCTTGTGATGGCGTGTATGAAACTTTATCTGTGGTTGATAACTTAGGAAATAATGTATTGTGTATTGATTCTGTTAATAATAATAACCTTGATAAAGCATCATTATAGCATTGTCGTCTTGGACATATAAGCAAGAAACGCATAGGCCAACTCCAAAAGGATGGAGTCTTGGAGTCATTTGACCTAAAGTCAGATGTTTGTTGCGAATCATGCTTACTTAGAAAAATATCAAGGTCACCCTTCACAGGTTCTTGTAAGAGGGGTGAAGGTTTGTTGGATCTTATACACACGGATGTGTGTGGGCCCTTCAAACATGCCACAAGAGATGCGAATCGTTATTATTTGACTTTTACTGATGATTACAGTAGATATGGATATGTCTACTTAATCAAGCATAAGTCATAGACTTTCGAAAGGTTTAAGGAATTTAAACATGAAGTCGAGAATCAATTGGGCAGGAACATTAAGATGCTTCGATCTGATCGAGGTGGTGAGTATCTTAGTTCAGAGTTCCTCGACTATCTTAGGGAATGTGGGATTGTCTCACAATTGACACCTCCGAAGACACCGCAGTTGAATGGTGTCGCTAACAGGCGCAATCGAACCTTGATGGATATGGTTTGTTCCATGATGAGTCGAACTTCGCTACCAATCTCATTTTGGGGGTATGCCTTAGAGACTACCGCCCATATCCTTAATCTAGTCCCTACAAAGAAAGTTGCCAAAACTCCTCACGAGATGTGGACTAGTAAAGTACCCAAACTAAACCACATCAAGATTTTAGGTTGTAAGGCTTTCATGAAACGTGAGACTCATGATAAGCTTGAACCCCTAAGTAAGAGGTGTATTTTCATCGGCTACCCACAGAAATCCTTTGGTTACCTCTTCTACAGACCCATTGATAATGTGGTCTTTGTAGCAAGAAGAGGAGTCTTTCGTGAGAGAGAATTTATAAGCCAAGGAGATAGTGGGAGGAAAATTGACCTTAAAGAACTTCAAGAGTGAAGTGGTGAAAGAACTTCAAACCCTAGCCCTTAACTTGAGGAGGAAACTCCTGTTGAACCAATTGACGAGTCTGTACCTTTGAGGTGATCCACGAGAGTTAGGAATGCACCTGAGCATTACTATGGGTTCCATATTACTGCGGAAGGTGATACACTTATTAGTGATGAGACACTAGTAGGTCTGGATGAACCTAACAGTTACGCGGAAGCCAGGGCAGGCCCCGAGTCTGCTAAATGGAAAGAGGAAATGGACAGCGAGATACAATTATGACAATCAAGTTTGGAACATGGTTGAGAATGTACCAGGTCGTAAGACTGTAGGGTGCAAATGGATCTTCAAGATGAAGACCGACATGGATGGTAATTTACACACTTATAAGGCACGAATGGTTGCAAAGGGCTTCTCTCAAACTCCAGGATTGGATTATGATGAGACCTTTTCTCCAGTAGCCAAGATTAAGTCTATTAGGGTGATGTTAGCCATAGCTGCATTTCATGACTATGAAATATGGCAAATAGATGTCAAAACTGCTTTCCTTAATGGAAAGTTGACTGAAGATGTTTACATGAGTCAGCCAGAAGGTTTTGTCAGCAACGAGTACCCTAACAGGGTGTGTAAGCTTGAGAAATCCATTTATGGATTAAAGCAAGCACCTCACAGATGGAATCTTTGCATTGATGAGAAAGTCAAGGAATTTGGGTTTTCTAGGAGTGAAGATGAATCTTGTGTGTACGTCAAGGCTAGTGGGAGTATAGTTAGCTTTTTGTTATTGTATGTGGATGACATACTGCTCATAGGAAATAGCATCCCAACTCTGTAGGAAGTTAAGTCTTGGCTTGGGAAGTGTTTCTCTATATATTCTAGGGATAAGGATTTTGAGAAGCCGGAGTAAAAGACTAACTGGACTTTGTAAAAGTACCTACTTGGACAAGGTGCTGAAGAGATTCAGAATGCAGAACTCCAAGAAAGGAGAGTTACCTATTCACGTTAATGCCAGATTAAGTAAAGCTCGTAGACCAAGTACTGAGGCTGAGATAGCAGAAATGAGTCAAGTACCTTATGCTTCGGTTGTTGGATCGATCATGTATGCTATGACGTGTACTCGACCTGATGTAGCCTTCGCCTTGAGCATGGTTAGCAGGTACCAGGGGAACCCTGGCAAGGGACACTAGACTACGGTAAAGAATATACTCAAGTACCTACGGAGGACTAAGGACTGGGTCCTTACCCTCGGCAGGAGTGATGACTTGAGAGTTGTAGGGTATAGTGATGTTGGCTTCCAGAGTGATAGGGATAAATTCCGCTCTCAGTCGGGCTGGGTCTTTACCTTAAACAGAGGAGCAATCACTTGGATAAGCTCCAAGCAGGAGACAGTGGTTGATTCTACTTGTGAATTAGAGTACATAGCAGCGAGCGAAGCAGCAAAATAGGCAATATGGCTGAAGAACTTCATTGGAGACCTTGGAGTTGTACCAGCTATAAAGGAGCCAATGGAAATTTTCTGAGATAGTGAAAGTGTTGTTGCCTTAGCTAAGGAACCAAGGGATCATGGGAGATCCAGACAAATCGACAGAAAATATCATTTTATCAGACATCGCATAGAAGAAGGAATCCTCGTTGCAAAGTGAGTATCATTAGATGAGAACCCAGCAGATCATCTCACGAAGGGACTGAGTAAGGCTAAGCATCTTCAGCATGCTCGGAGCATAGGGCTAAAGGATGATATAAGTTTTAGAAGTTAGATAAATTATTAAATTTGTAAAGTGTAATTGACATTTGATGATAAATAATAGTTGGTTGTTTATTTATGAGTAAAGAGTTACTATTTTTTGTCAATCATTTACTATAATTTCTTTTGCATGTTTTGACTTCCAGAATATTATGTTGTGTTTCTACATATTATTCAAATCTCCACAGTCAGTCATATGTTGGAAGTAGATATGAATTAAGACTGTCATGAAGTTGGTTGTGGGTGTCTAGGTTAAGGACAACACTCCATGAGTACTCATAAGTTCTAAGTACTGGAATCAACCCACGCTCACTGGAATCACTTCATGTAATTTATCTCGAGTGATCGTGAGACGGTAATATCACAAAAGTCTTCAAACCTAGAGATATGATTTGTTACTTATGATTTGGTTATGCATTAATTGTACGTAAACGCATTGGTAACTCGATGTTATAAATGTGCTTTTGTGTATAATTCAATGAGTAGTAGAACAAACATATGAGTCGAAGTTTATCTGTTCCTTCTTGGATTAGAAGCTGATATCTGGGCCCCTCAATGATTTTGTTTTGACCTACGTACTGGGCCCGGTCAGAACTAAATTGATGTGTTCAATTAAGTTCATTGTCAAACAAATTGGAAATCGGGAAACATACTGCTGGACAATAAGTAAGACATTGTTCCATGTATTTGTCTGGCTGATATCTAGAACAGAGGATTATGTGATCACTTATCTTAAATGGCGTATCAATATTTTCTCAGTTCCGAGAAACCTTGAAAGAGCTACGATTGCTAATCGGTTCCTGAAGTATTACCGTTATAGTTATTAGACTTATCCAAGTGGGAGAGTGTTGGATAAGGTGTCTAAGTCCATAACTATTTATGGTATGTACTTGACCTGACCCGACATAGTCCATTTGGGTTGCATGGTATCATGTAACCGAATAAACTAAATGAGAGAAATAACACTTATGGTTTATTAATATATTATAAGTTCTAATATATTAATAATATTATTTAATTAGTTCTGATCAAGAATTAATTTAGAATTAATTAGGTGATCAAAAGATAACTAATTAGATATATGGGTAGATTATGTAAATCTTCCATATCTTATACAGTAGGCTAAGAGGCTCCATGGATTGTCAAGTTGGGTTTCACCCATAGGATGCTCCATGGATGCTCCATGGAGTTAACCCATGGATCAAGAAATGAAGAGTCATGTTACATTAGGTTTTACTTAATGCAAGACACTATATAAGCAATGTGTTTCTCCCCAAAATTGGCTACACAAAGTAGAAGAAGAGGGCTTGGTCGATTTTGCAAGTGTTAGAGTGTTCTCTCATGTTTGTTCATTGCATTTGGTGTTGTGTGAAGCATTTGAGGCATCACACTTGAGGTGCTAGGCTCACAAGGTTTTAAGGAACACTTCCAACAAGGTATGTAGTTCTATCTTTCATTCAAAGAAATATGGTTCCCCATGTATGCTAGATAGGAACATAACCTTGTAAATCAACTTTTCATGATAATTAGACAAACATAGATCCAAGGTTATTAGGGTTGCATGTACACTTAGGAAGTGTTAGAATGCTCAAAACCCATCATGATTTTCATAAAGCATAAACAAAATTGTTATTTTTTGGCCGTGAAGATGGGGATGTTACATTCAGCATGTAGGATTCCATTGTAAGCTCGATCATGTATGTTATGACTTGTACTCACCCTGATGTGGCCTTTGCTTCGATCTTGGTCAGCAGATAGCAAGGGAATCTGGGCAAGGTTCACTGGACTACGGTGAAGAGTGTTCTAAAGTACCTACGGAGGACTAGGGATTGGGTCCTTAACCTTGGTGGGAGTGATGACTTGAGAGTAGTGGGGCATAGTGATGCTAGCTCTCAATCTGGCTGGATCTTTACCCTAAATAGAGGAGCAATTGCTTGGAAAGGTTCCAAGCAGTTAACAGTAGCTGATTTAACTTGCGAAATCAGAGTACATAGTAGTAAGCGAGGCTATTTATTTATAAGTAAAGTGTTGCTATCTTGTGTCAATTGTTTAGTATTGTTTCAATTATGCATGTTTTGACTTCCAGAATAATTACTTTACTCAAACTCTCCACAGTCAGTCATATGTTGGAAGTAGGTATGAAGCAAGACTATCATGAATTGGGCTTGTAGATGTCTAAGGTGCTAGACATAGAAAAAGTTTCTACAACATTCATGAGTGCTCATAAGTTCTGAGTATTGGATTAAACCCATGCTCACTTGTATCACTTCATGGAATTTATCTCGAGTGATCGTGAGATGGTAATATCATATAAGTCTTGAAACTTGGAGATATGAGTTGTTGATTATGAGTTGGTTGTGCATTGATTTCACGAAACCGCATCAGTAACTTGATGTTATAAAACGTGCTTTTGTGTATGATTCATCAAGTAGTTAGTACAAGCATATGAGTCGAAGTTTACTTATTCCTTTTAATCCTTGGACGATTAAAAGCGGTATCTGGGCCCCTCGATGACTTTGTTTTGACCTATGTGTCAGGCCCGATCAGAACAGAATTATTTTGTTCAGTTTAGTTCTATGTCAAACCAATCAGAAATCGGGAAACAAATTGTTGGACAACAAGTACGACATTGTTCCATGTATTTTTCCGGATGATATCTAGAACAAAGGATTATATGATCACTTATCTTAAATGGCGCATTATCCTAGTTCCGCGAGACTTTAAAAAAGCTATGATTGCTGGTCGGACCTGAAGTCATACCTGTAACTATAGTTATTAGACTTATCTAAGTGGGACACTATTGGATAAGGTGTCTAAGCCAATAACTATATTTGGTATGTACTTGACCCGACTTAGCATGGTCCATTTTAGTTGCATGGCATCTCAACAATTGGATAGACAAAATGAGAATAAGGACACTTTATGATTTGTTAAAATATTCAAATATATTAATGTGAAATCATATTGTTTAATTAGTATTGAACAAGAATTAATTTGAAATTAATTTTTGATCAAAAGAGACTAGTTGAATATATGAGGATTGATTATGTGAATCATTTATTCTTATGTAGTGGGCTTAAGCTCCACGATTCACTAGATTGGGCTAGGACCCATTGGGTGCTCCATGGATGATCCAAGGAGGTTATAACCCATAGATCATGGGGAAATGAAAATTCATGCACATTGGGGTTTACATGGTGTAATCCTACATGTGATACACTATATAAGGAACCTCATATGGAGCAAAATCAGCCACTAAGACAAAAAGAGTGATAGCTAGTCGAATTTGAGCTCCAGTGTACTTCTCTCAAGTAATTCCAAGAGTTGTGATGTTGTGTGAAGCATTTGAGGAATCACATTTGGGGTGCCATGCTCACAAGGTCTTTAGGAATCCAAGCAACAACAAAGGTATGTCATTCTATTGGATTTTATATTACAAGTACCCCACGGTATGCTTGTTAAAATGAAAACCTTAGAAAAATCATATTTACATGTATATTTGTGAAAACATAGATCCAAGGTTTCTAGGGTTGCATGTACACCATAGGACTATTAGAATGATAAAAAGCCATCACCAGGATGGGTCTCTGCACAATATGGTATATTGGATTTATGATGAGGCCACAACTACCATAGTTATGAAATTCCCTGAAGGTGTTTTCCATCTTGTTGAAGCAAGGGATCTTCTATAGTTTGGAGAGCACGACATCTGTATGCTAGCACAACATCAGATCATGGTCAAGAATAATCTTCTGGAGGTTGTTTCCAAAGAGTTTACCGACATGGTCGCTGAGACTATCAACAAAAAGATGTGGGCAGGCGCAATGGGGAACTCAGATGTTTTATTGATTGAAAGGTCTACAATTCATTCTAGCCTCAAAGCAAGGGGGAGGCTGTTAGGAAATGTTTTGTTGGTTTGAGATTGGAAATTATATTTTGTATGCTTTGTTACACGTTGTATAGGTGTTTTTTGGGTTTTCGGTTAGGTGAGAGAAAACATCTCGTTTTCGGTCCATGTGTGGTTTTCGTCCGCAAACTCTTTTGTTGTTATTGTTCCCTATAAATAGTGTCCTAGCTTGTTAGTTTTCAGGAGTTGTTTTCGGTTATTAGTGTGTGTTTGGCATCCATTGTACTTGACGTTTTAGGTTGATATAAAACATGTGCATTTGGATCGATTTTGACTCAATTCCTTCTTCTGCTTTATCATTTTGTCTTGCTTGTTTGTTGATCACTAGCTGGTTCTTTTTTTTGGGAATTACAACTTCCTAGGTTTTTCTATTTGGTTTTCAAAAGTTGTATGTTCAATTAGAGAAAACATAGATCGGGAATTACGGTTGAATGCACACGTAGGTTTTTTGTTTTTTATACTCAAAACCCATCACTGTCTGCTTCAGGAGAGGACAGTCTGCCATCAAATGTCCTTGTTTGTTATATTTAAAAAAGACATGCATGTCTTTTTTTAGTCCCTGGCATAATGCTATTATCTGCCACACTTATGGTATCCTGGTGCTACTCTACAAGGACTATCATGAAACTTTCCATACTTATCGCAAGCGCGTCCCTTCTAACCTCTGAACCCTGAACCAGTAAATTTGAACTTTTTGGCTACGGGTTGTGACGGAGTCGGAAGTTTCCTCTTCTCCTTTTTCTGGGTCTCTAACTCTACTTCTCTCTTTCTAGCACGATCTTGCATCTCCGCAAAGGTCTAGTAGCGATTATTTGCAACAAACTCTATAATGGCAGTCTTGTGTATACTCAGATACTTAGAAAATTTCACTTGTTACGAGGATACATACTTGGGATAAAACAAGGCTCTCTCCGTGAACATCTTGGTGATCTCCATCACCATTTCAATTTTCTACTTGAGCGACAAAAACTCCTGAGCTAAATGCTCACTTTCCACTAAGTGTACATACTCCTCCATAAACATTCAACAACTTTTTCCCACATTATTGCATTCTTTTCTTCCGGTGAGTAATCCTTTGTGAGAAAGTTCCACCAGTCCTTGACACCATTACAGAGGAGATTTTGTGCATACCAAAACTCTAGGTGATCCAGGCATGCGCAAGTGTAGAAGCACCCTTCTACATATGAGATGTATCTCTTTGCAACAATTGGGTCTCTAACATCATCAAATTTTGGGGACTTATTGTTATTGAACTCTAGGTAAGGAATTTCCATATATCTAGGTGAAGCCGCAACAATAACAATAGCAGTAGCATCGGTGACGGTTGTACTGGCAACAACATCATATTGCTGGTCGAATAGAGCGATTAGATTGGTTTGGATAGTTCCAAGCAATTTTGGGATGATCTCTCTTACATTTTTTGCTACCACTGTCTCTATCCAATCACATATGTCGCTCTCACATGGTCATGACCCTTCCGATCCAAAACAAGAACCGCCTACTATAGTAATCATCATCATGCTGACACATAAAGGGGAACTAGATCAATACAAATTAATCATGTTATCTCTAAATAACATTCCATCCTTCCCAGTTCCTTAGTAACGATGTAAGTTTTCCTAATTCGTGTATGGATCCTATGCTTTTGTTAATACGAGCACATAATACCTTCCACACCTATCCATACTAGACCCAAGAGTTATCTAAGGGTCCTACGTCACCACAATCTTCTATCCATATGCCTTTTCACATAGCTAGTTTTACAAGGACCTAATCATTAATTTTCCTATATTCTTCTTCTAGGGTTCCTAATATCCGAGTTCTTGTACTATAGGAAGTCATTCCTCGTATCGATAGTCACCTCATGTATGCAAGTCGAATGTAATCCGAGATTTGATAGGCAGTCAAATAATTAATTCTACCCTAAGCACACCACCAAACAAGGAACAAGAAGTACGGTTGAGCTAAGAATTTTAAGGCTATATAATCCTAGTGATATACAACTCTAAAACATACACTTAGTAATTATATGATATCAGTACAGGTAGTAGCATATAAAGGTAACCCCTAAGGCTACTAGGCATCCTAATTATCAGGCAATTCTAACTAATAATTTCTAAAAAGATCCTTAGCCTTATACTAGCATGCATTTTTCTAACAAACCAGATAAAACAATATGGATATTTTAGGAATCACTTTCCTTATGAGCTTCGCCTGACTATATGCATCATACATTTCCCCTCTTTATATCATGTCTTTTATAATAATTTTTGGTTAAAATATCCAGATCCTTAGTTTGAGTCTGGAATCACATGAGTGTTCATCCAGTTCGCTTAAACTAGGTCTCTGATACCAACTTGTGACATCCCAAAATTCTAGGAAAATTTTTCCATTTTTATTTATTTAAAATATATGTCTTAAAACACTACAAAACATCATTACATGATTAATTATAAACTAGTTTTCATTGGAAGTCTAATAAAACTTTTTGAGGATTCAACGCAGATACAATAGTGTGTGAGCCTTTCCACAGTCAGATGAACAACCTGTAAAGCAGTTATTCAACAACTCTAAGTTGAGGCTTAGTGAATTCCAACAAAATATTCCATAAATGCATACACATAATGGCCTTCAACATATAGTTGGTCTACCCTTAGCCTTCATCATATGGCTAGTGTGCCCCATTTTTCCTACAACATATAGCTAATCCGCACCTTGGCCTTTAGCATAAATCTAGTCCGCCTGATTCTATTCGCATTCAGCAGCAAGCTGGACTGCCCTCAACTCCCACATAATATATTAACCCATATAGCAAGCAATATTCCAACATTCAATCTAACTATCTAGCCTAATTACTTAAGTGTATACTACATTCATATATATCATAAAATATAGTGGATGCAAATTATGGTATGAAATATAGTGAGATGAACTCAAATGGACAATTTCTCAAGGGATAAACAGTTAACCAGACACTTCGACTGACGAGCAACACTCCAACAAAGATCTACCTATATTACTGTAGTTTATTAGTTCCTATGGGAATCTAGAATGTAGGCTAGTCATAACACTAATCATAATGAATACCGATAGTTCTATCAAATAAGGGTTGGTAAGGGCGGGCAGTTCGGATGTTGGACCATTTCGGCATATAGCCTTTTTGAAATCCAACAACCAAGCCAACATAACCATTCTAGGCATCTCTGCCATAAGTATATCGAATAGTATATAGACTTGGAATTACTAAAAAAATCTTATTTATAAGTCCATAATAACGAATTATGACTATAAATATATGTTACACTGAAATCGAGAGAGTGTAGCACGACTTATAGAGGTTTTAGCGAAAACCGAGAAAAATACGCGGATATAATCCCGACTAGAACATTTCTATTTTCCGAGCATTTTTGGGACCTTAGAATTGCACAAAAATATCCTAAAAGTTGGGAGAAAGTCGGACTCGAAGGTAGGAAGGATTTTGAGAGAGATTTATGAAATTTAGGGGTGAGGAAATGTGATTTTCGGAGAGACTATTTATAGAAGGAGGGAGACGCATCGTGCAAGGAAAAGGGGCATGCCATGCACTTGGCCCTTGTTCGCTCCTCTCACCTTTTGACAAGTATCGTGCTTCATTGAGTCGACATATATTTCTTCTAGAAGGTGACAAATGTCACACTCGTATGGTGCCATGTTTCACGTCCATACCTTGCCACATCACCATGTATCTTGGAGGAAATGAAAGGTCTGCTTGCAACGTGGCGCACTCCGGTGCTACCACGCCATCAATGCAAGTGGTTTTTTCATATTTTTGGACGACCATAACTTTCACATAAAAGCTCTATTTTCGACGTTCTCTATAACCTCGAAATCCTCTCAATGAGATCTACAACTGTCATTATGGCCTTAATAGCTAAGTCTCACTTTATAAAAAAATTATATTTTCATAGGCTTAGACTGCTAATATTGCTGCAGAAATCAGAACTTCCTCTCACAAAGTCGGATTTGGGCTTTGTAAATATATATGATCTCGATTTTAAGACTACTACGACTTTCATTTAGATTTATTAGGCTAATAAGTGACTTATCTAAAACTCACTTTTTACGATACGCTAAACTATGTCGGTTTAATCGTGAAACTTCAAAGAGGTAAAACTCCTTCATACGAAGTCTTATTTAGGCGTTTTATATATCTATGCAAATCGTATTGACATTTCCTATGTATCTATGTTGATTATTTTGGATTACGAGTGATATATTTTATTTCGTATTTTTATAATAATTACAATCCTACGGCTATGGTAAAAAAGGAGTTTTACAACCATATTTGTTGTAGTGTCCGAATTTAGTCAAATATTTGAGAGGGAGATGATCGGGGTGATTAACAAAAGAATTGTAGTCATTGTTCTGATTAAGCAGCCAGTAGCTAGAATTGTTACCTACTATGATATGGTTATACTATTGGATTTAGTGTCTAAGCCCATAACTATAATTGGTATCTACTTGACCTGATTGTAGCATGGTCCTTTTGGGTTGCCTTCACCAGTGCAATTTGATAGTATGGACTTTTGAGAATAAGGTTATTTATGATTTATTAATATATTACAAGTATAATATATTAATATGAAATCATATTATTTAATTAGTATTGATCAAGAATTAATTTTTTGATCAAGAGAGACTAATTAAATATATAGGGATTGATTATGTAAATTAATGATTCTTATAATGTGGGCTAATGATCCATGGTTATTTAGGATGGACTAAACAAATGAGATAACCCATGGATAGTTCATGGAGATTAACCCATGGAGCGTGTGTAATATGAAATGTCATTAGGGTTTACATGGTGTAACCCTAGCATTTGCCAGATTATAAATAAACCCCCTAAGAGCCAAAATCGGTTACATGAGTTGCCACAACATTATTAGAGAGTGTGTATTGATTTTGTGCCATGTAACCTATTCTCTCAAGCTTCCTCTTGTATATTGGTGTTTGTGTACCATTAGAGGCATCACACTTAGATTTCTCAATCTTTCAAAGGTCAAGCACTACAAGTCCTTCTAACAAGTAAGTTATCTAAATAGTTGTATTGTTCATTTGACAATTTGTATGCTAGTTAGGATATATGCTTTGGAAAATTGAAAATACACATGTATAACAAGAGAAACCATAGATCCAAAGCATTTAGGGTTGCATGTGCAACATATGAGTGTTATAGTGCTCAAAACCCAATAGTGGTATCAGACCCTATGATTGTTTTCTATTATATTTCAAGCTTGCTAGTGTTTCAAAGCTGAAAAAGTCGATTTTCTGGACTCTGATGGGTGAACTCGCTGAGTCCATGAACTTACTCGACGAGTCCAATTCATTTACTCGTTTAGTAGATGGCTCTGTTTGCAAAATTTCGGGTTTCTTGGCTTGGATTGGATTGGGAACACTACCATAAACTATTTTGGATCATTAAAAATGTTTTTTCTGTTTTGGCAGTGCTTGTACTCATCCAACCACAAGAAAATTGTCAAAGTGTTCAAAAAATTGTTGATTTATGTGATTAACAAAGTTGGTTGAAAATTGTTGACTTGATATTATCTTGTTTATGAGTTTAGTTATATTGATCTTAAATTATTTGATAATTTTAGTTTTTAAAATATTGATCTTAATAATTTTAATGTCCTCCATAACTTGTCCTAAAGTTATGAAAAATGAAAAGTCTCATCCATTAAAATTACATTAAACTCATAAGTTATGAATTTCAAGAGTCGTCAAAAGATAGTTGTCAAAATTCTTATGATAGTTGTTAGATTACATGTTAAGCAAATTACTTGTATCATTTGATTTGAAACTATTTTTCCTTACGAGTAAGTTTGGATCATGATTAAAAAAATTATATGATAATTTTCCTTGTTAGAATTGACCTTAATGTTCTTTAATGAGTTCCATAACTTGCCCTCAAGTTAAGGAAGATGAAAAGTCTTATCATAATTGTTTTAATGAACTCCATAACTTATCCTCGAGTTACGGAAAATCAAGAGCCTTTTCATAAATCCCAACATTAACTCATAAGTTATGGATATGAAGAGTTTCGACAAGTTTCAAAACTTGCCCTCAAGTTTTGGAATTTGTAAAGTCTTATTAGTGAAACATTGAATTTTAAACCCTAGAGTTTTAAAAGTTAAAATTCTACCGTTATACTTTATAATATTATAGGTTTAATAACATATATATATATATATATATATATATATATATATATATATATAAAAGACAAGTCAGTCTTGCCGTTAGTAGGCTTCATTCATGAAGTCGATCTATAAAGAGGGTATAAGGTTACTGCCTATAAAATGATGGTTTAATGGGTGTCCACTCTCACCCACCGCTTCCTTGACTGGTGGAGGGTCGTTAGCTGAACGGGTAAGATAGGACATTAATTCTCCCTCATTAAAAGTATAATGATAAATATAAATTATCTCAACTTTAATTAAATTCCTAATCTTAGTAACTTTAGGAAATTGTGAAAATGGTGCTAAACCATGAAATTGAACTTTTCACCTTGTTAAGTCGTTAATGGATGGTGTGTGGTTAACCGACACAGTAATCTGGGACTGAAAATGTGTGGCAAAGAGTAGGTTGATGTTAATCATAGATCAATGGAGCGTGTATGGTTAACCGACACACTGATTAGGTGATTTGTAACATCGGGTGTACCAAGCTATTTTGCATGGTTATTCACACCTTTTTTGTGATCCTCGGCATCCCAATCACAAACTTGAAGGGCACAATCGAGAACGAAACATTCCATTGCAAAGTTCAATGAATCTCAAATGATCTAGGAATTTCAATTCAATTTTAACTGAATAAATCATTTCGTTTTTTTATGGTGGAAATTGGTAAATCATCATTTACCTACCTTCAAATATTTTACAATTGGAATATGGCATCCCTCTTCGAAATTGTAAAATATTGTGTTGGGTCCTAGCCATAATATTTCGTTTTGGGTGTTATATTAAAGACTTAAATCAACTAACTTGAATTTCTCCCTTTATAGATGTCTAGGTTAGACAACTATGGTCTTCCCAAATCTATTGGAAAACGCTTTCAAAATAAAGATGATATTCCACAATATCATACTTCACTTCCTCCACCTCCTCCAATTATTCCTAACCCATAAGTTCAAGGACATGAAAAGTTCTAGGTTACTCAAGCCCTATTGGGAAGCCAACACCAAGATGAAAGATCTATATGTACACATATATTGGAGATGAAGTCACACATTGACAGGTTGGGAATGTTAGGAGTTGTTGTGTTAAGGAAGTTGGTGTCACACCCCAAAACCGGAACGGCGGAAACGTTCTAGGGTGGATGACGTCATGTCAAGTATCACAACACATGCATATAGCAATCAAAGTACAACAAAACATTGCATTAATAGAATAATTTTACATGGTTATATTACATAGTATCAAAGTACAACAAAACATTGCATTAATAGAATAATTTTACATGGTTATATTACATAGTATCAAAGTAATACAAACATAATATATAAAGTGCTGCAAGGTACTTAAGCTATCTTCTTCAGCAGTTCCAGGGGATGTACCTGTCTAATTGCTGACCTGAGATTACAAGTTATTTGAAAAGCGAGTATCAGCATTTTTACAAAAGCTGGTGAGTTAATAAGCATTTAGTGACATTTCATTCAAATAACTTAATAAAGAAATAGTTTTAAGAGGTTTCAGTCTATTAGAGTCTTTTCCCAGAAAATCCCATATTTTCTCTAAATAAAGCAGCCTTCTACCAGGACTGGTCAGTGTGTTGAGGTAAGAGGTAGTTTTCCCTTATTTGCTATTATTATCAAAATACTGAATTTGATTATTAAAGAAAGCAAGTGACATCAGGGAATAACATAAGCCTCAGCAGTGAGGACTGCTGACTAAGGCAAGGAATCATAGACTCCGGGAGGGTATCGAATTAACGACACGCCTGGTTCAGTCTAACCAAGTGGAGACACAGACCCCAGAAGGTACTTGGTGAAAGGTATAGCTAGTAAGGTCTAAAATAGTGAATATAGACCGCAGGCGATACCAAAAGAAAAGTACATCTCACAAGGTCAAAACAAGGACTACAGACCTTAGGCACTATCGATTGGAAGATACAGCCAGCAAGGTCAAAACAGAGACTATAGACCCCAGACAGTATCAAATGAAAGATACAGCTAGCAAGGTCAAAACAGAGACAATAGACCCCAGACAGTATCAAATGAAAGATACAGCTAGCAAGGTCAGAACAGAGACTATAGACCCCTGACAGTATCAAATGAAAGATACAGCTAGCAAGGTCAAAACAGAGACAATAGACCCCAGACAGCATCAAATGAAAGATACAGCTAGCAAGGTCAGAACAGAGACTATAGACCCCAGACAGTATCAAATGAAAGATACAGCTAGCAAGGTCAAAACAGTGTGAATCTGAAAAGTGACATCAGCATACAGTGTAAATTGCTGACGAAATATC
Source organism: Lactuca sativa (assembly GCF_002870075.4). Classification (NCBI taxonomy): domain Eukaryota; kingdom Viridiplantae; phylum Streptophyta; class Magnoliopsida; order Asterales; family Asteraceae; genus Lactuca; species Lactuca sativa. The sequence continues at coordinate 59,713,647 of NC_056627.2, read as the reverse complement.
GTTACCTTAAAGCCATGAATTATAAGGCAACCCAGGATACTCGTAACCATACTGACTAGAGTTCCAAACGCCCTACAAGCATCTATATAATATGACATTTGTCACCCCTTGGCTTGGTGGGTCGTGGACTGTAGCTAGCAGTCAGGGTGCGGGGTTGTCAATCCCGTACAGGCCTATACACATAATGTCCGCTCTCCCTACAGGAGACTCTGGTTACCAACTAGACGACGGAGAAGGCTGCGTCCCGAAGATGCATCCCAAATAGAGGATAGTGTTTTTCTAGAGGGGAGTGGGTTTCTAATGTAAGTGATATACTAGAGGTAAAGACTTTCAAACAGTGGGCAGTGTGTTTTTAAAGGAAGTGTAGAATAGAGGTAGAGATTCTTAACTGACTTGACTAGAGAATTTCCTGTATGTCAATACTCATATACATAGTATTTAACTAATGAACCAAACGAACTTTGGACGGCTACCCGATCCCACCAGACCACATCTCAACGAAGAAAAGGAAATAGGGCCGACGAGCCTTCCTAAGTCTTTCAATCATTACTTATATATACCTATATAAGCACGGACATACATCTAACTATCCTTGAGTGGGTATCGAGTGAAAGTGATTCTCGTGAAGTAGGATTGTCTAATAAGTGAAGTAAGGGTGGTCGCAAGTGAAGTATAAATGTCGAATAAGTATAAGCGCATCGCGAGGTGGTGATGACAACAAGGGAAGTAAGAGCGTATCAAGTATAAGTGAAGTAAAGTCGATTTCAAGTATAAGCGAAGTACGCTCGTATCACTAAGTAAGAGGGTGAATAAGTATAAGCGTTATCAGGTATAAGTGACTTCAGGTATAAGCGAAAGCATTACAGAGTAGGAGTATAAAATATGTATAAGCGAAGCAGCGGTAACTAACAATTAAATGTATTCACGAAAACCTTTGGAGACTTTATTACTCAGGAAAATCGCATTTGTATTCTTTGATAAAATAGGTGTGAAAACCTTTAGAAATCTTTGGGAAACTTTATAACTAGTTTGAGGATGAATCTTTGATAAGCTATGAAAGTAAGAACTTGAACAATTTAAAAATCCTTTTTGAAAGCCATTTACAGTGTCCTACTCGGTAAAACAGTGTATAGTGGTAAAACCTTGTGCATGCGGGTTATCAATCACATGTGATTGATATGATAACTGGCATGTTTAACTTGTAATCCCCCCCTATAAAGCATTTAAAAGCATTTAAAAGGTTCATTCAGGGGTATGAACTCACCTGGTGTAAGTAGGTCCGACGGTAGTGTCGTTTAGGCGTTCGGGGTCACGCAAGGACTTGAACACACACAAGGACCTATTTTAACATATGATAACATATGTTCACATACAATTATCATATAATATACTAATTAAACAATTATACACACTCAAAGGAGTGGAAAACACTTTTGGTTGAGTGTTTGGGGTCCCGGGTAGCGTTTAAGGGTGCTAAGGGTCTCCTATCAGCTATGGGACTTTGCTATACTCAAGTATCAAGGGTGTAAAGGGGTTTAAAGCATCAATATGGACCAAACAAGGAGTTTACGGCCCAACCTAAGGGAGTTTACGGCCCTAAACTCCCAAGGTCATAATCCTTGGTGTTTGATGCTTCTAGCTTGTTCCTTGATTTATTCTAAGCACTTTTCTCAAAAGGCATGAGTGGAATTGAGGCCTCTAAGGGTATTTTATAGGAGTTTACGGCCTAAGAACTCTCCCAAGGGAGTTTACGGCCGTAAACTCTCACCCTTAGTGATTTGCGAAGTTTCAAGCCTCTAATGCCTTTCTAGAATTTTCTTATGAAGTTGGATGCTATTTTGGGTGGTTAAAACCAACATTTGAGGGGGTTTTGGGGAGTTTACGGCCTAGATAAATTCTTGGGCCGTAAACTCCAAGAAATCCCTCATTTTCTTAGGTTTAAGTCCTTAGATCCCCTCCTAGTATTTTATGGTAAATGTCTAAGGCCATTAGGGGGGCAAAATCACACTTTTGGGCATGATTTAGGGAGTTTACGGCCTTGACCATTTTTGGGTCGTAAACTCGTTTCTTTAATTCATTTTGGAGTGTTCAAGTGTCCTAAACTCAAAGGAATAAGTCCCTAAATTATGTAATAAGCCCTAGGATGAGTTTGGAGTGCATTTGGGACCATGGCTTGTGAAGTTTACGGCCTAAGCATGTGCTTGGGCCGTAAACTCTTCTTTGAGTCCTAAATCCATGCATTTTAGTGTTTAAACACCCCTAGGCTATATCCCCTAATAGTTTCTAAGCTTATGGTCAAGTTTAAAGGCATATTTGGCACCTTTTTAGGGGTTTATGGCCCTAGAATGTTCCTGGGCCGTAAACTCCTTATCCTATGCCTTCTTGGATGGTTTTTGGGCTTTAAACATAAATCAATACGCTTAGAATAAGCTAGGGTAAGCGGACTTACAATTTGGAAGCGTTTGGTTGCGAATTCGGGGTGAAAACGGGTCTAGAGAGAGAGTTTAGAGAGAGAGTGTAAAAAGTCTCCAATGGACTCCACTCACCCATAAATAGGTTTCACAGTCGGGGCTCAGTGGAATTTTACCCGATACCGCCGTTAAACGGGGCTTTTGGTCGCACCTGATTTAGTGGTCGTAATAATAAAACTTGACATTTTCCAAATGAATGAAAATGTGTGTCCTGTGTTTTTATTTCCTTTTATCACGACTTAACGGCATGTTAAAGGTAATCAAATGGAATGCTTATTAAATTGATGCCCTCTAATTAACGGAACTTTTATACAGTGGAATATTCCGTTAACGGTAACGGGGAAATGTAACGGGGCAACTTGGGTTGTCACATCATCCCCCCCGTTAGAGGGAATTTCGTCCCGAAATTCAAGTCTAGACAAGGAAGTAGGCATGAATGGCCAAGTAGTGATGAGGGAGTACTTCCTATACGGTTGCCCTCGCATTCCCAAGTGATCTCTAGTCTGTGTTTGTCCTTCTCATAGACCTTCACATACGGGATGTGGATTCCGTCTAGTGTAGCTAGAGAGTTCCGACTGGTGTACCTATGAAGTCAGGGTTCTCGATGGATTCTACCAAGATGAGTGGGGCACGAAGAGTGTTGTCGGATAATCGCATATCAAGTCTAAGAAGTGGATCGATCGGGTGTGAATCTGGTGGCATATCCGAAGGTAGTGGCAGCCTGGAAAGGGTTGGACCAAGTCTCCATGAGTATTCTCGGATGGTCCTACGCTCTCGGAAGGGTAGAGCCTTTCAGTACTTAGAACATAGTGTACTTCTATGGCAAGATCATCACTGGCGTGATTGCCATTCCGAAGTTCCTAACGTTCTCTCTCGTACTGGTAGTGTAGTCCTTCGGGTTGGTTCTTAGGAATCTCAAGTGGTCTCCAGTTTCATGCTTTCTTTCAACTGGTTGATAGAGGCTTCCTAGATCGTCAAGTGGGTTGCACGATTGTGGTTATCGGTTTGTTATAGAGTGTCTATCCCAAGCTCGTGCAAAATGGACCTGCATCAACAATGCTTGAGATACGGAAACCCTGAGAATCGGGGAGATAGGGCTTCACCAGACGAGTGTTGGACTATCTCCGGAGGTGGTCCTATTATCTCTGCTTGAGATAGTATTCGGGGAACACCTATTAGTCCAAGGAATCTCTAAGACTATGGTTTATTCTAGCGTGGAAAGTGCGTGCTCCTGCATAATCCCTCGACTAACACCAAAGCCGGTGTCGAGTCCATAATCTTTTCGGGATCCGGGTCATGAGATTTAACGCAATCACCTTCGCACTTGACCAAGTATTCTTGGCTGCGAAGGTTACCCCGTGGTTCTCGGTATCCTAGTGTTTACTTCGGAAAATATAATTCATCGTCTATAGGGCGACGACGATTTCCTCCTTGCGAGAGGGTGGAGGATGATAAGCACCACTTGTTTATAACTGGGTGGACAAGGTGCCTGAGTAGTTAGAGCATCAGTTGCAACTACTCTTCCGAAGGTTCTAAGTTTTCTCGGCTTAAGTCAAATCTAGTGGGTACAGGGTCTTCATCACTCGGGACTTTACTAGTTCATCCCGCAGTGTTTCTCTCGACTCCGGCCCCTATGTTATGAAATAGGGCGAAAGCGTTTTGCGAAGAGGTTCGTGGTAGAGTTCATGCTTGGCTTAACCGTCAATACTTGATGGATGCCAGCAGTATACCTGGTTATAGTGGTCAGCCTCATGAGTTCTATTCTCTGGGTTCACGAACCTGATGTGTGAGGTGAGAAGGGTCACCCAGGGGACTCTACGGAGTACGCCTCGGATAGTTGTCATTTTCTGAGGTATCTGCAGTGCCTTTCACTTCGGTGTTCATCTGACTACGAGGGGTCGGTCCACAGCACGGGGTTCCCTCACTTGGGTACTTCGGAAGGTTTGAGATAAGAGGGACGATTGACGGATTGCATTATATGCGATTATTTGTGTTAGGTTCGAGTTCGGAGGAACCTTTATTTGCCGATATGGCTATAGAGAAAGCTCATAGCACTAAGAATGTACACATGGTTGCATGAAGTCTAACCATGATCAATAGAGTCGTCGAAGTTGGCACACTCCGACATGATATAAAGTGAAGATCGATAGAGTCATGTGCCGAATAGGCACACAAGTTCTAGGCGTCTCGGGTTTCGTCCTATATATCGCTACCGCGGATACTTGGACCGATAGAGTCGACGCGGAACTATAAAGAGTTCTAAGTGTTTCCGAATAGAGTATCTTTTCTTGAATGGATTCTCACGAGGCATTTCTACAATCGCCTCACATATACTAGTCATGTATATTTAAGGTGGGGAGGACTGTTGACTGAGCGACCCCGCCCTAAATCCACAACCAAACGAGGAACAGGAAATGAGGCGGCATTCGCTCACTCTAGGTCTGTCCATCTCAAATATACATGGCCGTAACATATATGTTTAGCCATCATAGTTTTACCTAATGAATTTTAATTTTTATAACAGTGCTGCGACTTTCGCCTTACTGGAAAGAATTTATACTTGAATTAGTCTTTTATTGTTCTTAGCTTAGTTATCCGGGGTCGAGAGACGTACCAAAAATCTAACGAGTTTCCTTGTTGCTTCTTCCTAAGCAGTAGTGTCAGGCTCCTTCTGTGTCTTTGTCTTTCTCTTCGGTTGGGCAGTCCCTCTTAAAGTGTCCCATTTTACCGCATAGGTGGCAAACTACACGGGTCGCCACATTGGCGGTTGGTATAATGAACTCAACCGGGGTTCTGCAGACACGAGCAGTATGCCCCAGCATGTGGCACCTAGCACAATAGAGTTCCCGGCAGGTACCATGATGATGGTAGCTGCACTTGTTGCAGTGGGGAAGGTCTCCTAGGTATGGTCTTCTTGAGGTCGGGAGGGAAGGATTTACAGGGGTATCGACTGCCTCAGCTCGTTGCTCTTCGGAAGGTCCCGGAGCCGAGGTACTTCCCTCCTCTATCTTGAGTTTTCTCTTTAGTGGGTTCAGTGGAGATTCTTGGGTGGCTGAATGTGGAAGAGTGGGTTGCTGCCGTCCATTGCCAGGATTGGAAATCCCGACAGGGCCCTTGCTAACATTGGCGTTGTTAGCATTCAGGTGAGCCATGACAGCTGCTACGGCTGCTGAGACTGCAGCTTGGAAAGTAGCTTCATCGAATAAGAGGGCAGGTTTCTTGCTTGCAGACTGGTTACGCTTCTTCGGTGGCATGGCTTTTCCTACACGGAAGGGAATACAAGGTAATGAGAGACGATGGTTAACCCTGGATATTTCTGTCCTGAACGTATTAGGCATAAATTTTTCCCGTGCCTCGGGTTCTGACTGTCTGAGTGTCGACCTACGTCCCTATGATGTAGTCCTGGTAATCAAGGTAAGAGTATGAGTGTCGGAAAAAGGCCATAAGATGTGAGTCGTTCCTACTAAGTTACCTTTACACTGGGAAGGTTTCACTCTCCGGCCTGGAGAGAATTAAGAACGGTTCGGAACGAAAACATGGAAAGAGAAGCTCACAAGGGCGGATGGCTAAAATTCTCTCAATAGAGATGCAGGGATCCGCCCTAATCGCGTATCTGGCAATGGGAAACGACGATTTACCTAACACATAGCGTGAGTAGTGTAACCACTAACTCACTAAATTGCATTATTTTAAGGGTGAATTATCGTGATGAATACGAGGAAAAGACAATTCCCAGGTTCCATATACTAGCTCCCTCGGTCTGCCTAGTATCTTTGACTGGAATCGGCGTTGGCTTCCTTCGGGTAGTTTCCTAGGGTTCTCTTCTTGTATGGACTTATTGAATTTCTACTCCGCCTTCCTTCTGATTCCAACTGTGGGTGTCATCACTTCATGATGGATGACTAGGAATCTCCGATGTTTAGGCGAATCTCTCACCACTGTCCCTAAGAGAATATGGGCACTTTGTGCATTCAATAGTCTCGACCCAGTTCATTTATTTCCGAACAGGAAGTCTTCTCAATGAATCTCCTCGGGGTCGGAATCAACTCTTCTGTCAAGCATTGAAGTGGCTAGGGTTTTCTATAGGGTTCGCGCGAGAATGGAAATGTCTAAAGAATCCTAAGGGATTATTAACATTTCACTGTATGATCCATATCGAGTCCTGCTACGATTACACAGGGTATACAAATCCTATGTAGCTTAGATCCGATAGGCCTTCGAATATGTGATACTACTCTAGGACCACATCCCAACGAGGAAAAGGAAACAGAGCGAAACCACACATTCTTAGCCTATGAGATCCTTATTATATAAAATCTTGGAAGTATACCCTCTGTAGTTGTAGGTATATCAACAAGGATCTTTTTAATTATTCACGCAAGGTTGTTTATAGATTCTAAAATACCCCTATGGTATTTTAATTCTTGATTGAGTCTTATCTTCTGATTATGATTCTGGGATTAGTGTGGATCTTTTAGCGTTCTAAAATACTCCTATAGTATTTTAACTTTATGTTTGGCTCTAGCATTCCTAGTTGGTAAGTTTCAGACCTGCTGCACACCACTATCACTCCCGAGCACACTTTCATCGCATCTCGGATAAATGTAGTTGATCAGGTTACATTTATCCCAGCTTACGATTACATAACTGCCCAGGTTTGACTGTAGTGCTCAACATCCGAAGACTTTTATTATTGTTCTTCTTGTGATACTTTTGTTCGAGTGTTTAGATTTTGGATGTTATTATACTTTGGTAAAATATGGTTATATTTTAAAGTATAATTCTTGGTCAGAGTGTTTTATCCCATTGCATTTATAGGCTGTATATCTTTTATGAATTGATATACTTAGCTCACTATAAACAACGCTTCGATACCAATCTGTCACACCCCAAAACCGGAACGGCGGAAACGTTCTGGGGTGGATGACGTCATGTCAAGTATCACAACACATGCATATAGCAATCAAAGTACAACAAAACATTGCATTAATAGAATAATTTTACATGGTTATATTACATAGTATCAAAGTACAACAAAACATTGCATTAATAAAATAATTTTACATGGTTATATTACATAGTATCAAAGTAATACAAACATAATATATAAAGTGCTGCAAGGTACTTAAGCTATCTTCTTCAACAGTTCCAGGGGATGTACCTGTCTAATTGCTGACCTGAGATTACAAGTTATTTGAAAAGCGAGTATCAGCATTTTTACAAAAGCTGGTGAGTTCATAAGCATTTAGTGACATTTCATTCAAATAACTTAATAAAGAAATAGTTTTAAGAGGTTTCAGTCTATTAGAGTCTTTTCCCAGAAAATCCCATATTTTCTCTAAATAAAGCAGCCTTCTACCAGGACTGGTCAGTGTGTTGAGGTAAGAGGTAGTTTTCCCTTATTTGCTATTATTATCAAAATACTGAATTTGATTATTAAAGAAAGCAAGTGACATCAGGGAATAACATAAGCCTCAGCAGTGAGGACTGCTGACTAAGGCAAGGAATCATAGACTCCGGGAGGGTATCGAATTAACGACACGCCTGGTTCAGTCTAACCAAGTGGAGACACAGACCCCAGAAGGTACTTGGTGAAAGGTATAGCTAGTAAGGTCTAAAACAGTGAATATAGACCGCAGGCGATACCAAAAGAAAAGTACATCTCACAAGGTCAAAACAAGGACTACAGACCTCAGGCAGTATCGATTGGAAGATACAGCCAGCAAGGTCAAAACAGAGACTATAGACCCCAGACAGTATCAAATGAAAGATACAGCTAGCAAGGTCAAAACAGAGACAATAGACCCCAGACAGTATCAAATGAAAGATACAGCTAGCAAGGTCAGAACAGAGACTATAGACCCCTGACAGTATCAAATGAAAGATACAGCTAGCAAGGTCAAAACAGAGACAATAGACCCTAGACAGCATCAAATGAAAGATACAGCTAGCAAGGTCAGAACAGAGACTATAGACCCCAGACAGTATCAAATGAAAGATACAGCTAGCAAGGTCAAAACAGTGTGAATCTGAAAAGTGAAATCAGCATACAGTGTAAATTGCTGACGAAATATCGTTACCTTAAAGCCATGAATTATAAGGCAACCCAGGATACTCGTAACCATACTGACTAGAGTTCCAGACGCCCTACAAGCATCTATATAATATGACATTTGTCACCCCTTGGCTTGGTGGGCCGTGGACTGTAGCTAGCAGTCAGGGTGCGGGGTTGTCAACTAGACGACGGAGACTCTGGTTACCAACTAGACGACGGAGAAGGCCGCGTCCCGAAGATGCATCCCAAATAGAGGATAGTGTTTTTCTAGAGGGGAGTGGGTTTCTAATGTAAGTGATATACTAGAGGTAAAGACTTTCAAACAGTGGGTAGTGTGTTTTTAAAGGAAGTGTAGAATAGAGGTAGAGATTCTTAACTGACTTGACTAGAGAATTTCCTGTATGTCCATACTCATATACATAGTATTTAACTAATGAACCAAATGACCTTCGGACGGCTACCCGATCCCACCAGACCACATCTCAACGAAGAAAAGGAAATAGGGCCGACGAGCCTTCCTAAGTCTTTCAATCATTACTTATATATACCTATATAAGCACGGACATACATCTAACTATGCTTGAGTGGGTATCGAGTGAAAGTGATTCTCGTGAAGTAGGAGTGTCTAATAATTTAATTAAGGGTGGTCGCAAGTGAAGTATAAATGTCGAATAAGTATAAGCGCATCGCGAGGTGGTGATGACAACAGGGGAAGTAAGGGTGTATCAAGTATAAGTGAAGTAAAGTCGATTTCAAGTATAAGCGAAGTAGGCTTGTATCACTAAGTAAGAGGGTGAATAAGTATAAGCGTTATCAGGTATAAGTGACTTCAGGTATAAGCGAAAGCATTACAGAGTAGGAGTATAAAATAAGTATAAGCGAAGCAGCGGTAACTAACAATTAAATGTATTCACGAAAACCTTTGGAGACTTTATTACTCAGGAAAATCGCATTTGTATTCTTTGATAAAATAGGTGTGAAAACCTTTAGAAATCTTTGGGAAACTTTATAACTAGTTTGAGGATGAATCTTTGATAAGCTATGAAAGTAAGAACTTGAACAATTTAAAAATCCTTTTTGAAAGCCAATTACAGTGTCCTACTCGGTAAAACAGTGTATAGTGGTAAAACCTTGTGCATGCGGGTTATCAATCACATGTGATTGATATGATAACTGGCATGTTTAACTTGTAATCCCCCCCTATAAAACATTTAAAAGCATTTAAAAGGTTCATTCAGGGGTATGAACTCACCTGGTGTAAGTAGGTCCGACGGTAGTGCCGTTTAGGCGTTCGGGGTCACGCAAGGACTTGAACACACACAAGGACCTATTTTAACATATGATAACATATGTTCACATACAATTAGCATATAATATACTAATTAAACAATTATACACACTCAAATGAGTGGAAAACACTTTTGGTTGAGTGTTTGGGGTCCCGGGTAGCGTTTAAGGGTGCTAAGGGTCTCCTATCAGCTATGGGACTTTGCTATACTCAAGTATCAAGGGTGTAAAGGGGTTTAAAGCATCAATATGGACCAAACAAGGAGTTTACGGCCCAACCTAAGGGAGTTTACGGCCCTAAACTCCCAAGGTCATAATCCTTGGTGTTTGATGCTTCTAGCTTGTTCCTTGATTTATTCTAAGCACTTTTCTCAAAAGGCATGAGTGGAATTGAGGCCTCTAAGGGTATTTTATAGGCGTTTACGGCCTAAGAACTCTCCCAAGGGAGTTTACGGCCTTAAACTCTCACCCTTAGTGATTTGCGAAGTTTCAAGCCTCTAATGCCTTTCTAGAATTTTCTTATGAAGTTGGATGCTATTTTGGGTGGTTAAAACCAACATTTGAGGGGGTTTTGGGGAGTTTACGGCCTAGATAAATTCTTGGGCCGTAAACTCCAAGAAATCCCTCATTTTCTTAGGTTTAAGTCCTTAGATCCCCTCCTAGTATTTTATGGTAAATGTCTAAGGCCATTAGGGGGGCAAAATCACACTTTTGGGCATGATTTAGGGAGTTTATGGCCTTGACCATTTCTGGGCCATAAACTCCTTTCTTTAATTCATTTTGGAGTGTTCAAGTGTCCTAAACTCAAAGGAATAAGTCCCTAAATTATGTAATAAGCCCTAGGATGAGTTTGGAGTGCATTTGGGACCATGGCTTGTGGAGTTTACGGCCTAAGCATGTGCTTGGGCCGTAAACTCTTCTTTGAGTCCTAAATCCATGCATTTTAGTGTTTAAACACCCCTAGGCTATATCCCCTAATAGTTTCTAAGCTTATGGTCAAGTTTAAAGGCATATTTGGCACCTTTTTAGGGGTTTACGGCCCTAGAATGTTCCTGGGCCGTAAACTCCTTATCCTATGCCTTCTTGGATGGTTTTTGGGCTTTAAACATAAATCAATACGCTTAGAATAAGCTAGGGTAAGCGGACTTACAATTTGGAAGCGTTTGGTTGCGAATTCGGGGCGAAAACAGGTCTAGAGAGAGAGTTTAGAGAGAGTGTAAAAAGTCTCCAATGGACTCCACTCACCCATAAATAGGTTTCACAGTCGGGGCTCAGTGGAATTTTACCCGATACTGCCGTTAAACGGGGCTTTTGGTCGCACCCGATTTAGTGGTCGTAATAATAAAACTTGACATTTTCCAAATGAACGAAAATGTGTTGTCTGTGTTTTTATTTCCTTTTATAACGACTTAACGGCATGTTAAAGGTAATCAAATGGAATAATTATTAAATTGGTGCCCTCTAATTAACGGAACTTTTATACAGTGGAATATTCCGTTAGCGGTAACGGGGAAATGTAATGGGGCAACTTGGGTTGTCACAGTTGGCTATTAACTTGGTTCTTCTGTCACTTCCTGAGTAGTATAGTCAGTTCATTAAAGACAAGTATATGACATACCACAACATGTCCCTTATTGATCTTTCATTTTTTCTAATTGTTGCTGAATCAACAATGATTTGGCGCACTGGTAATGTAAATTTGATTGGAAGATCTACTTCCCAAACTTCCACGGACAATGACAATGGAAGCATTGGAAATCCAGAAAAGATTTCTCTTTCCAAGGGAAAGGGAAAGCTGAAATCTAAGAATGTCCCATGTACCACTCCCAAAGAGTCCATATGTTTCTATTGCCAAGAGAAGGGACATTGGTTGTGAAGCTATTGTATGTACCTGAAGGATCATAAGGATGGTAAAGTCCAAAAGTTTGACTCTGCTTCAGGTAAGTCGACTTTCTAACTCTATTAAGCTCCTATTGGTAGATTCTTAATACATGATGTTATAAGATTACATTTTGATGTTTTGTAGGATCAAAGGAAGCTTAAAGGAAAGGCATGTTGAGCCTGATCGCAAAGAGATGGATTTCGATCGCATGGTTCGATGATCGGATTTTTGAGCTGATGCTAGGAGTTATGATAGATTGCTTAGAAATTTATAATAACAGACTTTTCATTTGTGATTGCATTGTAAGGAAAAAATTTCCGCAATTATATATATAAAGAAATTTGTTTTATGTTTTTTTTTATATTTCCCTGCAATGGCATATGTGAAAGTTGGTGTTTGTATTTTTTAACAATATGGATTTGACTCTTTCGTTTGTGGTAGTGTCTAAATTTACCAAATAACGAAAGGTTCTCATCACCCATGTTTCAGTTGGATAGAAACTTGGAATCATGAAACTTTTATTGTATGATGAATGAGAACCTTCATCTTTGGTAAATTAGGACTAATTCCTTGTTCACATGCAGAGGTGAGTTAAGTGAAGGACTAGGGGATCGGGTACATTTGGTTGTGCGCTGGTTAGGTCCACCACAAAGAATAATAATACTATTCATTATGGCTTCCTAAAGTTAGTAAATATGGGTATGCTTGCATGATTAAGTATAAATCTGAGTCATTGAAAAGTCTCAATGTATAGCAGAACGAATAAGCAGAAACAAAGTCGGAAGAAAGATAAAAGTTTCACAAATCTAAAAAGATGGGAGAGTACTTGAGTATCGTGTTTTATGATCATCTAAACGATTATAAAAACCATATCACATTTTTGTCCTCTAAGTATGCCTTAGTGCATTTTTTTGGCCAACAAGAGGACTCGGGAATTGTTGAAATGGTTAAATCAATTAAGATGAATCATACTTCGTTCCAAAATCAAATATTAGAAGTCATACTCCAAGATTGTATATTTAGTGACATATAAAAAAATGTAGAGTAAAATGTTTTCTACTCTTGTACATTTGAAATTGGTAGTTGTAATGTTTTAGATAAAACAATGATCAACTAAGACCGGTTATCAACAGTGTTTGTCTTAATAATAAACCGCACTAACTCGTGACTATTTGTTTGTCAAGTAATGTTTCTTGACAGAGAGAAACTTATATGTCAAGAGGTTAGTAGGAGTCTTAAAGATCTTGAAAAGTTTCAAAACTAATCAAGAGTAAACCTATTGTTAACCACTAGCACACGACTTGAGGTTTGTAACCTATCATGTTGACATATTCTTGTTTCTGTGCCCATTCCAGTTAAGGTTGACTATGTACATGAGTTGCATGAGTTCTCAATTGTTTGCATAAGGTTAAACACCTTGATCAATGAAAGTTCATTGATCAGTGAGGGTAATCTGCTCAATAACATGGAAGACATGGTAGGCCCTTGTGCTACCGAGTGGCAATGAATTAAGATTAGATAGGTTTAGTCCATATGACTTTTGATTTGTCACAAAGATTTTCTTAAGATTATGGTTATGAAAAATTCACATGGATAGGAAAACATACAACATAAAAAGTCTAAGTGTCATAAGGTTTCTCTCCAATTCATGAAAATGATTGTGAGGAAACACTTTCACTAAGTAATTTTTAAAGAGTTAGCAATTGTGATATTTGCATTCTCAATTTCGATTATGATTACGGCATCCCTCTTCATAGTTCGAATTGTGTGAAATGGAAAAAGGTCTAAGCATTTGAGACCTATTTTTGTAAGTTCTAAAATTGTTTAGACACACATATGAGCTTTCTAATAAAAGTTGTGTGAGCTTAGATAAAGGCTTTTGGAAGCATCATGTGTTAGAAATATGAACTTTGGTAAGAAGGTCAATAAAGTATTGATTTCTAGAAGTCCAGTTGATTTCTGGATTTATGTCACAGCTAGTGGGAGCATATATGGTATGCAAGTAACAAAATAATTTTTATGCTAGTGGGAGCATAATTATTTTGGTAAGTGTTGCAAGATAGCAATGTTAATTATAGAAAACAAAGTTTTCAATTCGAAAAGTTGCAAGGTTGAAAAGTTGTTTTGCTATAATTAAGGGAGAGTAACTTATACTTCATTTAAATTCTAAATGTTTAGATTGAGATTTTAATCAAATTAGTCAAGGATTTATATGAAAACCACGTTCAAATGCTTCAACATTGGAAATTATATATATGAAAATATTATAGCAAAAGACTGGTCAAGTATCATGTCTTTATCTAAGACATTATGAATCGTATCCCATAAGCTTTAGGTATAGGATCGATTGCATATGTTGTAATATTCATGTGTTCTAATTTTACAATTGCCTAGGGCATTAAGAGAGAAAAAATGACTAGAAGTGGATATGACTAAAGTTATTAAACAGCTGCTAAGAACAATCTGTTGGATAAGGTGTCTAAGTCCATAACTATTTCTGGTAAGTACTTGACCCGACCCAGCATGGTCCATTTGGTGAATGGCACCATGCAATTGGATACACTAAATGAGAGAAATAACACTTGGAGATTATTAATATATTATAAGTTCTAATATATTAATAATATTATTTGATTAGTTTGATCAAGAATTAATTTAGAATTAATTAAGTGATCAAAAGATAACTAATTAAATATATGGGTTGATTATGTAAATCCTCCATATCTTGTATAGTGGGCTAAGAGGCTCCATGGATTCTCAAATTGGGTTCCACCCATAGGATGCTCCATGGGAGTTACAAACCCATGGGTCATGGAAATGAAGAGTCATAACACATTAGGGTTTATGTGGTGTAACCCTAGATGTGTCAACACTATATAAGAGTCCCATTCTCCACCAAAATCGGCTACACATATGAAACAAGAGGGATAGGCCGATTTTAAGAAGTGTGTGTTCTCTCAAAAGTCTTTCCAAGAGCATTTGGTGTTGTGTGAAGCATTTGAGGCACCACACTTGGGGTGCTAGGCTCACAAGGTTTCAAGGAACATAAACAACAACAAGACAAACATAGATCCAAGGTTATTAGGGTTGCATGTACACTTAGGAAGTGTTAGAATGCTCAAAACCCATCAGTGGTATCAGAGCCTAGGCTTATTTGTTTGTTATTTGTGCTAAATTGTTGTAAAAAAGTCGATATTGTGCAATCTGCCTGATGAACTCGTCGAGTCCATGGGGGGACTCACCGAGTTAATGTGTATCTTCATCCTACTTGCCGAGTAGGTTCGTGCATTCGACGAGTAGGAGCCTCAGAATGCAGATTTTCGACTTTTGTTGCTGGAAATGGACTAGAAACATTACCCTAAACTGTTTTGGTACTTGAAAACTTGTTTTAGATGGTGTAATGTTCTTGCTAATCCATTTACAATGACAATTATCAAAATTACAAAGTTTTAAGTGTAATTTTTGATTCATGAAAGTGTTCATAGTTATGTTCTTGATCTTATGATGTTTAGATGATCATAGGAATTGTTTGTAACCTATGTGGTAGATTAATTCTTCATCATTATGTGTTTTAATGGAGTCCATAATTTGTCCTCAACTTATGGAAAACCAAAAGTCACTTTGCTTTAAAACCATTAAAAGAACACATGGGTTATAAAAATGAATAGTCTTCATTTTTAATACCCTAATTAACTCATAAGTTACAAGAAATGAAAAGTTTTGAAAGTTTACAAAACTTGCCCTCAAGTTTTGGAACAAGTAAAGTCATGTTAAAACTTTAGTTCCAACCCTTAGAATTTTAAAAGTTAAAATTCAACCCTCATACTTATAATATTATAAGTTAATATATATATATATATATATATATATATATATATATATATATATATATATATATATATATATGATCAAAGTCGTCTTACCGCTAGTATGCCTCATTCACGAAGCCAGTCCATAAGGTGGGTATAAGGTTGTTGCCTATAAAATGGCAACTTAATGGGTGTCCACTCTCACCCACCGCTTGCTTGACTGGTGGAGGATCGTTAGCCGAATGGGTAGGACAAGGACTTATAAATTCTCATTAAAAGTATGATGAATATTATAAAGTAACTAAATGATTTTATGAAATTCCCAATCATAGTTACTTTAGGAAAAATGTGAATAAGGTGTTAATCCATGAAATCACACTTTACACTTTGTCTAAGTCGTTGATGGAGCGTGTGTGGTTAACCGGAACACTAACTTGGACTTAACAAGGTAGGTAAAGGGTGACTTAAGGTTTATCATATTATCGGTGGAGCGTGTGGTTTACCGGCACATCGATTGAGTGATAAACTTTAAGGGTACCAAGTGATTTGCATGGTTACTTCACACCTCGTTTTGTGATCCTCGGTATCCCAGTCACAAAACATGGAGGGCACACTCGAGATTGAAACATGCCTTTGAAAAGTTCATTGAATCTCAAAAGAATCTAGGAATTTCTAAGAAACCAATCAAAAAACCTACTATTTAATATTTCGGTTTTCATGGTGGAATTTGGTGAATCGTCATTCACCAACCTTTCAAATATGTTATAGCTTGGATTACGGCATACCTCTTCTAAGTTATAATATATTGTGATTGGATGCTAGCCTTAATATTACATTTGGGTGTTTCATTAAGGACTCTCTTAATATCTAAATTAATCTTGTCCTCTTCCTTCAGATGTCTTCAAACAATGTTGCTTCTGGCTCTAATCCCAATGGCTCCTTTACCCTTATGAACTTGTGCGGGAAAGTCACTTTTGATGGATCCAACTTCAATGAGTGGATCAGAAACATCAGGATGATTACCAGCTACGAGGACAAAGAATATGTCCTCAACAAGGAGATTAAGGAGATTGATGAGACCACTGCAACTCCCCATGAGATCGCTGACTTCCAGGCACATGAAAGGGATGCTACCAAAGTGGCATGCATCATGATGGCTACAATGACAGTGGAAATCCAAAAGTCCTATGTGGACTTCTACCCTTTTGAAATGCACCAAGATCTGATGGAAAGATACCATCAAAGTGCACGACAAGAGAGGTATGAAATCATCTGCTCCATGATAACAACCATGATGAAGGACGGGGAATCCGTCACGAGCCACATGCAGAAAATGCAAAGGTTTGTGGATCGGTTGTTGAAGCTTAATGTGAACATCCCCGAGGAGCTTGCTATAGATATCATTTTGCACTCCTTACCATCGTCCTATGATCAATTCCGCATGAGATATCACATGAATAAGGAAGAGGTCACACTCAGCAAACTTCAGGGTCTTCTCAAGACCACAGAAACAGGTCTTAAGGGGAAGTCGGTTGTTAACACTCCTACTCCAAACTCCGCTCCGGTTCTGGCAATTGGGAAAAGTCAAGGGAAGAAGAGAAAGAGATCTTTGAAGGGTACCAAGGCTAGGAACCTTGACGACTCTTCTTCAAGTGGAACCAAGAAAGGTTTCGTCACTCTTTCCTCTAACCCAAAAGAGGCTGAATGCTTCTATTTCCATGAAAAATCACATTGGAAGCGAAACTGCGCAAAAGACCAACAAGATGTGAAGGATAGGAAATTTAAACCCAACCATGGAGGTATTTACACTATCCTATCTAATAACTCACCCCATTGTAACTCTTGGGTCCTTGATACCGGTTGTGGTATTCATATATGTTCTGATTTGCAGGGATTAAGAAGAAGTGAGAATGTTGAGCAAGGAAGAATAAACTTAATCATGGGGAATAGAAAACCTTTACCTGTCACCAATATTGGAGTTTATACTTTATCGCTAAGTAGTGGGTTTAGTTTAGATTTGAATAAGTGTTGTTATTCGCCAGAAATGGCAAGAAATATTATTTCCTTTCATGCATTGTATAAACAAGGTTTCACCTTTTCATTTGATAATGAAGTTGGTTCTATTAATGCTTTATTTAATAATGTTCTTTATTTTAAAGCATTACCTTGTGATGGCGTGTATGAAACAGTATATGTGGTTGATAACTTAGGAAATAATGTATTGTGTATTGATTCTGTTAATAATAACTTGGATAAAGCATCATTATGGCATTGTCGTCTTGGACATATAAGCAAGAAACGCATAGGCTAACTCCAAAAGGATGGCGTCTTGGAGTCATTTGACCTAAATTCAGATGATAGTTGTGAATCATGCTTATTTGGAAAAATGACAAAGTCACCCTTCACAGGTTCTTGTGAGAGGGGTGAAGGTTTGTTGGATCTTGTACACACGGATGTGTGTGGGACCTTCAAACATGCCACAAGGGATGCGAATCGTTATTATTTGACTTTTACTAATGATTACAATAGATATGGATATGTCTACTTAATCAAGCATAAGTCAGAGACTTTCGAAAAATTTAAGGAACTTAAACAGGAAGTCGAGAATCAATTAGGTAGGAACATTAAGATGCTTCGATCCGATCGAGGTGGTGAGTATCTTTGTTCAGAGTTCCTCGACTATCTTAGGGAATGTGGGATTGTCTCACAATTGACACCTCCCAGGACACCGCAGTTGAATGGTGTAGCTGAGAGGCGTAATCGAACCTTATTGGATATGGTTCGTTCCATGATGAGTCGAGCTTCGCTACCAATCTCATTCTGGGGGTATGCCATAGAGACTGCCGCCCATATCCTTATTCTAGTCCCTACAAAGAAAGTTGCCAAAACTCCTCATCAGATGTGGACTGCTAAAGTACCCAAACTAGACCACATCAAGATTTGGGGTTGGAAGGCTTTCGTGAGACGCGAGTGTCATGATAAGCTCGAACCTCGAAGCGAGAGGTGTATTTTCATCGGCTACCCACAGCAATCCTTTGGTTACCTCTTCTACAGACCTAGTGAAAATGTGGTCTTTGCAGCTAGGAGGGCTTTCTTTCGAGAGAGAGAGAGTTTATAAGCCAAGGAGACAGTGGTAGGAAAGTTGATCTTGAAGAAATTCAAGAGTCAAGCGGTGAAGGAACTTCAAACCCTAGTACTCAACTTGAGGAGGAAACTCCTGTTGTGCCAATTAACAAGTTTGTACCTCTGAGGCGTTCCACAAGGGTTAGGAATGCACCTGAGCATTACTATGGATTCCATATTACTACTGAAGGTGATACACTTATCAGTGATGAGACACTGATAGGTCTGGATGAACCTAACAGTTACGCGGAAGCCATGGCTGGCCCTGAGTCAACCAAGTGGAAAGAGGCAATGGACAGCGAGTTACAGTCCATGTATGACAATCAACTTTGTAACTTGGTTGAGAATGTACCAGGTCGTAAGGCTGTAAGTTGAAAATGGATCTTCAAGAAAAAGACCGACATGGATGGTAAAGTACACACTTATAAGGCACGACTGGTTGCAAAGGGTCTCTCACAAACTCCAGTAGTTGCTTATGATGAGACCTTTTCTCCAGTGGCCAAGATTAAGTCTATTATGGTTCTGCTAGCCAGAGCTGCATTTCGTGACTATGAAATATGGCAAATGGATGTCAAAACCGCTTTCCTTAATGGAAAGTTGGTTGAAGATGTTTACATGAGTCAGCCAGAAGGTTTTGTCAGCAACGAGTACCCTAATAGAGTGTGTAAGCTAGAGAAATCCATTTATGGATTAAAGCAAGCACCTCGCAGATGGAATTTTTGCTTTGATGATAAAGTCAAGGAATTTGGGTTTTCTAGGAGTGAAGATGAATCGTGTGTGTATGTCAAGGCTAGTAGGAGTATAGTTAGCTTTTTGGTATTGTATGTGGATGACATACTCCTCATAGGAAATGACATCCCAACTCTACAGGAAGTTAAGTCCTGGCTTGGGAAGTGTTTCTCTATGATGGACCTAGGTGAAGCTGCCTATATTCTAGGGATAAGGATCTTGAGAGACCGAAGTAAAAGACTAATTGGACTTAGTCAGAGTACCTACTTGGATAAGGTGCTGAAGAGATTCAGCATGCAGGACTCCAAGAAAGGAGAGTTACCCATCTAGAGTAATGCCAGATTGAGTAAGACACAAAACCCTAGCACTGAGGCTGAGATTGCAAAAATGAGTCGAATACCTTATGCTTCGACTATAGGATAGATCATGTATGCTATGACGTCTACTCGACCTGATGTAGCCTTTTCCCTGACCATGGTTAGCAGGTATCAGGGGAACCTTAGCAAGGCACACTGGGTTGCGGTAAAGAATATCCTCAAGTACCTACGGAGGACTAAGGACTGGGTCCTTACCCTCGATGGGAGTGATGACTTGAGGGTTGTAGGGTATAGTGATGCTAGCTTTCAGACTGATAGGGATAATTTCCGTTGTCAGTCAGGCTGGGTCTTTACCCTAAACGGAGGAGCAATTTCTTGGAAGAGTTCCAAGCAAGAGATAGTGGTTGATTCAACTTGTGAATCAAAGTATATTGTAGCTAGCAAGGTAGAAAAGGAGGCAATATGGTTGAAGAACTTCATTGGAGACCTTGGAGTTGTACCAGCTATTAAAGAGCCAATGGAAATTTTCTGTGTAGTGAAAGCGCTGTTGCCATAGCCAAGGAACCAAGGGATCACGGGAGATCCAGACACATCGACAGAAAATACCATTTTATCAGACATCGAATAGAAGAAGCACACCTCGTGGCAAAGAGGGTATCATCGGATGAGAATCCAGCAGATCCCCTCACGAAGGGACTGACTCGGGTTAAGCATCTCCAGCATGCTCGGAGCATAGGGCTGAAGGATGATATTAGATTTAGTAGTTAGATAACCTCGAAATTTGTAAAGTGTAATTAACATTAGATGATGAATAAAAGGTGTTTTATTTATGAGTAAAGTGTTGCTATCTCTTGTCGGTCGTTTACTATATTTCTTTTTTTGCATGTTTTGACTTCCAGAATAATTATGTTTGGTATATCATATTTTTCAAACCTCCACAGTCAGTCATATGTTGGAAGTAGATATGAATCAATATTGTCATGATTGGTTGCAGAGGTCTAAGGTATTGGACATGGCTACAACAATCATGAGTGCTCATAAGTTCTGAGCATTGGACTCAACCCACGCTCATTGGAATCACTTCATGGAATTTATCTCGAGTGATCGTGAGACGGTGATATCATATAAGTCTTCAAACCTAGAGATATGATTTGTTACTTACGAGTTGATTATGCATTGATTGTACGAAAAAGCATTGGTAACTCGATGTTATAAAACATGCTTTGGTGTATAATTCAATGAGTGGTAGAACAAACATATGAGTCGAAGTTTATCTGTTCCTTCTTGGATTAGAAGCTGATATCTGGGCCCCTCGATGATTTTGTTTTGACCTATGTACCGGGCCCGGTCAGAACTAAGTTGATGTGTTCAATTAAGTTCTTTGTCAAACAAATCGGAAATTGGGAAACAAAATGCTGGACAATAAGTAAGACATTGTCCCATGTATTTGTTTGGCTAATATCTAGAACAGAGGATTATATGATCACTTATCTTAAATGGCGTATCAACATCTTCTCAGTTCCGAGAGACATTGAAAGAGCAATGATTGCCGATCGGTTCCTGAAGTATTGCAGTTATAGTTATTAGACTTATCCAAGTGAAAGACGGTTGGATAAGGTGTGTAAGTCCATAACTATTTCTGGTAAGTACTTGACCCGACCCGACATGGTCCATTTGGGTTGCATGGCACCATGCAATTGGATAGACTAAATGAGAGAAATAACACTTGGAGATTATTAATATATTATAAGTTCAAATATATTAATAATATTATTTGATTAGTTTGATCAAGAATTAATTTAGAATTAATTAAGTGATCAAAAGATAACTAATTAAATATATGGGTTGATTATGTAAATCCTCCATATCTTGTATAGTGGGCTAAGAGGCTCCATGGATTCTCAAGTTGGGTTCCACCCATAGGATGCTCCATGGATGCTCCATGGGAGTTAAGAACCCATGGGTCATGGAAATGAAGAGTCATGACACATTAGGGTTTACATGGTGTAACCCTAGATGTGTCAACACTATATAAGAGTCCCATTCTCCACCAAAATCGGCTACACATATTAAACAAGAGGGCTAGGCCGATTTTAAGAAGTGTGTGTTCTCTTAAAAGTCTTTCCAAGAGCATTTGGTTTTGTGTGATGCATTTGAGGCATCACACTTGGGGTGCTAGGCTCACAAAGTTTCAAGGAACATAAACAACAACAAGACAAACATTGATCCAAGGTTATTAGGTTTCTATGTACGCTTAGGAAGTGTTAGAATGCTCAAAACCCATCACAATCCTAGGTTCGCCAAGGATTAGTCACTTATGGGATATTGGAAGTTTATTAATGAATGGACCATATTGACATTATTATTGCAAGACATGATTCTATTAATAATGAGTTGTCATATGGAAAATATGGAGGCGTTTCCATATTGGGAGTTGAATATTAAGAATCTATGTGTAGGTTAGAAACTTTAATGCAAGAAGGATGTTCAAAGGAATGTGCTTTGGATATGAGATTTCGGATCTATGGAATTGTCTTGTAACAATCTCTAATGGAAAGTTTTGTAATTGAAAAAGTCTCTGTGAATTGTGTACATAGTCATTACAAAAGAATCACTGCATATAGGTTTAGAATGTAACAAATTACAGTAAGCGGCAAGAACTTGGTATTCTTACACTTACGATAAGGATTTGGAATTGTGAAATGAGTATCATTGGAAATGTTTAAAATTGATCTATTTCACAAAAGAAGGACTGTAGGAAAACATAGTGTGCATGCTTGGAGCATGGGATAGCTATTGTTTTAATTCAAGTATTAGTTGATAAATCGAATCAATATACAATGAAAAATGTAATCAGTATGGTGATTAAATAAAAGATGTTTTATTTATACTCAAAAAGTTTTGGGGCTATATAGCATTAGTATTATTCTTGGGTTTTCACTTTGCATCTTTTGACTTCCTGAATAATAAGATTAGTCAAACCATCCACACTCGATCATACTTTGGAAGTAGGTATGAAGCTAAACTGTCAGGAGTTGGCTTGTAGATTGTCTAAGGTTGTAGACATAACAAATGTTTTGCTACACCATTCATGAGTGCTCCTGAAATAAGATTTGAGTATTAGATTCAATCTGCACTCACCTTAATCACTTAATGGAATTTATCACGAGTTATTGTGAGACAATACTATCATATAATCTTCAAACTAAGATATATGATTTGTTGACTACGAGTTGGTTATACATTGATGATACTTAAATGCATCCGTAACTTGATGTTATAAAACGTATCGTTGTGCATGACTTAATGAGTAGTTAGTACAAGCATATGAAATCGAAGTTTATCTATTCCTTTTATCCTAATAGGATTAAAAGCAATCTCTTGGGCCCCTTGATGATTCTGTTTTGACTATGTGTCAGGCCCGGTCAGAACTAAATTGATGTTTTCAGTTATGTTCTATGTCAGACGAATCGGAAATCAAGATACAAATTGCAAGACAATAAGTATGACTATGTTCCATGTATTTGTCCGCATAGATATATTGAGAATAGAGTAATATATGATCCCTTATCTGAAGGACGTGTTACTGACTAGGTCAGAGTTCGAAAACGGCTTTTGAAAGCTTACGATTGCTAAGTCGGATCCTTATGTTGCATTGGCAATTATAGTTATTACACTTATACAAGTGGGAGACTGTTGGATTTGGTGTCTAAGCCCATAACTATAACTGAAATGTACTTGAACCGATTGTAGTGTGGTCCTTTTGGGTTGCCTTCACCAGTGCAATTTGATAGGATGGACTTTTGAGAATAAGATTATTTATGATTTATTAATATATTACAAGTAAAATTTACTAATATGAAATCATATTATTTAATTAGTATTTATCAAGAATTAATTTAGAATTAATTTTATGATCAAAAGAGACTAATTAAATATATGGGGATTGATTGTGTAAATCGATGATTCTTATAATGTGGGCTAATGATCCATGGTTATTTAGGATGGGCTAAACCACTAAGATAACCCATGGATAGATCATGGAGGTTATCCCATGGAGCCTAAGTAATATGAAAGGTCATTAGGGTTTACAAGGTGTAACCCTAGCATTTGCCAGATTATAAATAAACCCAATAAGAGCCTAAATCAGTTACATGAGTTGCCACAACATTCTTGGAGAGTGTATATTGTTTTTGTGCCAATTAACTTATTCTCTCAAGCCTCCTCTTCCATATTGTTGTTTTTGAACCATTAGAGGCATCACACTTGGGGTGCTCAAGCTTTCAAAGGTCAAGAACTACAATTCCTTCTAAGTTGTGTTGCTCACTTGACAATTTTGTATGCTAGTTAGGATATATGCTTTGGAAAATTGAAAATATGCATGTATAACTAGAGAAAACATAGATCCAAAGCATTTAGGGTTGCATATACACCTTAGGAGTGTTATAGTGCTCAAAACTCAACATGTACCACATTAGAATATGACGAAAGGTATATTCTGTGCTAGATTTTGAGTCACAGAGACCTAAGTGTAGCCTTTACGTCATGGAACATAATTTCATTAGAGTGTGATCATTAGATTCATTATGGTAGCTGAAGTAAAGACCTTATCATGGATTGAGTCTTCTTGAGAAGAAACAGGAATTTCTTATGAAGATCGAATTCGTAACTCAAAAGTTAGGATTGAAGGTCTAACACATAATTAGGAGCAGGTGCATGTTTGAGCACCAGCAGCAGCTAAGAAGTCGATGAGCTTAATGAGGAAGGCGTAGATGTTATGGTTATAGCTTATGATGGAAAAGCGACATGTGGGATCATCATCCAACAAATTTTTGCTGATGATTCTGGGACATAATCATCCTAAGGGGGAGATATGTAACATCCATAAAATTCATGAAAAATTTAAACTTATAAAACCATCCCACAAATCATCATTGTTTACAATTTAGTTTTCAAAACATGTTTAATATCATAGTTTTTCCAAAATTATAATTCAAAACATGAGGGGCATGATCACACCTTTGCCTTCCTACGATCATCTAAGGTAACTGAAACATAACCCAAAACTTAAGCCTAAAGAAGAGTGAGTTTCCTACAAAATACCACCACAACACATAACCATAACAATAAAAGAAAATAGCATGCACATAGTGCGTTGAGCCTGACTGGAATGCCCCACCGGCCTATAGTTTATCTGGTATGCTCAAAGAAACTTTATCATGATTGGTACGCCACACCGAGCCTTCAGCCTATCTGGACCGTTCTCCGGGCCATCGGCCTAACTAGTATGCCCCATCGGCCTTCAGTCTATCTGGGCCGCCCTGGGTTTGTTGGCCTTCAATACAAAGCAAGACCGCCTCAACCCAACCACACATACATGGTGTCAATAAACATATATATAACAGACAAGCATACAAATAACCAGCACTAAACGAACAAACAGATCTTACATATCATTAAGCATAACATAATCCTATCTACCAAGATACAAATTTAACAGATCACTATAACATAACAACATCCTATATACCAGGAAACATATCTAACTGATCACCACAACAAAGCAACATCCTATCTAGCAAGATATAGATCTAACAGATCACCACAACATACAATCATACGATAAACCAGGATAACAATCCAAGGGTCGACCTTGGTGCCTTCGACCCGTAAGTACAGTAAGGAAAACTCACCTTAATCTGGTGACAAACAATTGAATGAATCTCTGGCTGCTGGTCCGGAAAATCCCCGTGCTATCAATATCAAATAACATCCAATTAATATTTGAATTCAAACCCATAACCAACAATCTAAGCTACAAGTCCCAAAACCAGGGTAGAAGACCATTCTACCCTCTGACTCGCTTGGCCCAAAGCCAAGTCCCACCTCAGCTACTTTGAAGGCCCAATCCATAAATGATGTTCAAAAGCACATTATAGTCCAATCTTCCAAATTAGGCCCCCAAAATCAATTATGGGCCTAAATCCAAAGGAGCCCAAAAGTTACAAAGAAGAAGCCCATAGTAGAAGTCTAATGGGAGAACAAGGACCAAATACGAAAACCCAATAATGGCCTATCTTCAAAAGCCCAAAATGACACTCTGGGGAGTACGCCCCGCATACCAAAGTGGTACACCCTGCGTACTCACCCCCGAAGCATATTGTATAAGTCCATAATGTTGGGTTTTATGTACTCTAACATCCCTATGGTGCATATACAACCCTACTGCTTTGAATCTAAGTTTTCTCTAGTTATACATGTAATTAAATTATCCAAAGCATAAAGCCGACAACTAGCATACAATTTGATATTTGAATCATAAAACAAGTAAGAAGATTACCTCTTTGTTGTAGCTTTTTGTATTTGGCCTTTAAGAACTTAGAAACTCAAGTTTGATGCCTCAAATGGTTCACAAACACCATGAACAAATGGAGAACTTGAGAGAGAGGTTATGAGGCACTCAAAATCGGCTATAGTATCTCTAAGATCACTAGTGTCACCAATTTTAGGCCAAGGGGTTACATATATATAGTGTTAGAATCCAAGAGTCACATATGACCCTAATTCTTACACTTAGGCTTATGTTCGATAACTTATGTGGACTAACTCTTCATGGATTCATACATGAACTTAGCCCAACATGGATCAATAGCCCAAACCATATGTATGACTAATTTACATAATTAGTCCCCATTTATTTAATTATTCTCTTTTGATCACTAAATTAGTTCCAAATTAAATCTTGATCAATACTACTAAATCACAAATAACCTATTTCTCAAATATCCTTCCTGTCAAATTGTTCTGGTGAAGGCAACCCAAATGCACCATGCTACTCTCGGGTCATGTACATACCAATTATAGTGATGGGCTTAGATACCTAATCCAATAGTCTCCCACTTGGATAAGTCTAATAACTATTGTTGCAAGTACGACTCCAAAATCTAGACTAGCAATCGTAGCTCTTAAAAGCCATTGTCGAACTTTGACCTAGTCAATGACGCGACCTTTAGATAACGGATCATATATTCCTCCATTCTAGATATCGTATGAACTGAGACGTGTATTATAATCATTCTCTCTGTCCATTTTTTGTTTCCCGATTTCTGATTGATGATGACTTACTAATTGAATAAATCCAATAAGTCCAGACTTGGCCAAGCGCTTGGGGTTTTCATCACTAAATCATCGAAGGGCCCACACATATCGCTTTTACCCCTCTAAGGGTAAAAGGAACAGACAAACATTGACTCAAATGCTTTACAAATCAAATCACAATCAATAATGTGTTTTATAACACCAAGTTACTAGTGTGTTTACATATTATCAATGTGCAACCAATTTGTAAATTACAACTACATATCTCCATTTAAAGAATATAAGATATTATAGTTTTACCAATCACTCGTGATAAAATCCATGAAGTGGTTCAGATGAGTGTGGGTTTAATACAATACTCAAATCTTACTATAGGAATACTCATGAACACTGCAACAAACTTGTGCTATGTCTAAAACACCTAGACAATCTACGATCAGATTCATGATAGTCTTTCCTCAATACTTACTTCCAATGTATGATTGACTATGTACAATTTGACTAATCTTATTATTCGGGACGTCAAAAACATGCAAAGTGAAACACAAGATTAATTGAATCCAATATGGTTTCAAAACTTTTGAATATAAATAAAACACCTTTTATATAATCGCCATATTGATTACACATTATTCACTGTATAATGTTTCGATTAATCAACTTAATACTTGAATTAAAACAATAGTTATGCCATGCTCCAAGCTTGCACACTATGTTTTCCTATGGTTACTTCTTTTTGAAATAGATCAATTGAAAAGATTTCAATGATGCTCATTTCATAATTCCGAATCTTTATCCTAGTGTAAGAATACCAAATTCTTGCCACTATTAGAATGTGTTAGGTTCTAACCTTTATGCAATGATCCTTTTGTAATGTTAATGCACCAAACTCACAGAGACTTGGACAATGTAATTACAAAGTATTCCACTGGAGCTTGATAACAAAACAATTCCATGGAACAAAGTCTTATATTCAAAGTAAATTCCTTCACATAGATTCTTAATATCCATCTCCCATTATGGTAACATTTCCATATAAGCCATATGACAACTCATTATTAACAGAATCCTGTCTATTCATAATAATGTCAATATTGTCCATTCAATATTATACTTCCAGCTGCCCATAAGCAACCAATCCTTGGCAAACCTTAGATTGTCCTTGACCGTTGTTTAACCACTTTAGTCATATCTGGTTCTAGTCCTTTTTCCCTCGTAATGCCCTAGGCATTTTGGAAATTTAGAACACGTGAATGTTATAGAATATGCAATCGATCCTATACCGAAGTATATGGGATATGATTCATAATGTCTTACATAAAGATGTTAGTCTCTTGCTATAATATTTCCATATATAAAATTTCTTTATGTTGAACCATTCCAAACTAACATTCATATATGTATTTGATTAAATTTGATTAAAATATCAATCTAAGCTTTTAGATTTGAAATGAAGTATGAGTTCCTCTCCCTTAATTATAGTGAAACAACTTTTCAAACACTACGACTTTGTGAATCGAAACTTTTTTTTTCTATAATTAATGTTGCTAACTCGCAACACTTATGTTAATAATTTTGCTCCCACTAGCATAATAATTACTTTTTTATTAGCATAACATTGATGCTCCCACTAGCTTTGACATGTATCCAAAATCAGCTGGACTTCTAGAAATCAATACATATTGAATTTCTTTCCAAAGTTCAGATTTCTGATACGAGATGCTTCAATAAACCTTTATCTAAGCCCATACACCTTTTATTAGAAAGCTCATATATGTGTCTAAACTATTTAAGAACTTACAACAATAAGTCCCGAATGTTCAAACTATTTGCCATTTCTAACAATTCAAATTATAAAGATGGATGTCGTAACCATAATCGAATTTGAGAATGCAAATATCATAATTGCTATCTCCTTAAATATACCTAGTGAAAGTATTTCCTCACAATCACTCAATCATTCTCATGAAATGTAGAGAAACCTTTGTCACATAGATTAATGGTGTATGTGTTCCTATACATGTGAATTTTTCATAACCAAAATCACAAGAGAAGGTTAGTGACAAATCCGAACTCATATGGACCAAAATTGTTCAATCTTAATTTATTCCTACTTGGCATCACAAGGGACTGCCATGTCTTCCAAGTTGTTGAGCAGATCACCCTTACTGATCAATGAACTTTCACCGATCAAGGTGCTTTTCTATATGCAAACAATTGAAAACTCATAGAACTCACATGCATTGTTAACTTTAGCTGGAATGGGCACATAAACAAGAATATGTCAACATGATAGGTTACAAATCTCAAGTCATGTGCTAGTGCGGTTTCTTTTTGTCAAGAATCATTTCTTGACAAACAAATATTTAAGAGTTAGTGCGGTTTCTTATCAAGATAAAAACTTCACACAAGTAGTCTTAGTTGGTATTTGTTTTATACAAGACATCACAACTTACCAATTTAAGATGTGCAGGAGTAAGAAAACATCTTTTCTATTCCACATTTGATGAGTGTGTTATAAACCTTCTTAAGATTATGTCACTGAAGGCACAATCTTGAAGTATGACTCTAAGACTCGATTTTTTGGAACGAAGTATAATTCACCTTAATTGATTTAACCATTTCAAAAATTCCTGATTCCTATTCTTAGCCATACAAATGCACTAAGGTGTCCTTAGAGGATCAATTGTGATATGTTTTCATAATCATTAAGATGATTATAAAACATGATACTCAAGTACTCTCCATTCCTTTCAGATTAGAGAAACTTTTATCTTTCTGCCTAATTTGATTTTTCTCATTCGTTCTGATATACATTGAAACTTTTTCAATGATTTATAATTACATTTACTCTTGTAAGTATAACCATATTTACTAAACTTTTAGTAAATCATGAAGAATAGTCTTATTGTTTTTGTGGTGGACCTGACCAACGCAAAACTAAGTGTACCGGATCCCCTAGTCCTTCACTTGACTCACATTTTTATGTGAACAATGAATTAGTATTAATTTGCCAAAGATGAAGGTTTTCATCATCATACAATACAAGTTGCATGATTCCAAATTTATGTCCAACTGAAACTTTAATGATGAGAATCTTTCCTTATTTGGTAAATTTAGACACTACCACAAACGAAAGAATCAAATCCATATTGCTAAAACATACAAAAATCAATTTTCACAAACACCATTGCAAGGAAATATAAAATAAGATAAAATCAAATTTTTATTTATTTATAAAATGCGGAAAAACTTTTCCTTACAATGCAATTACAAATGAAAACTATGTTATTACATATTTCTAAGCAATTTGTCATAACTCCTAAGTAGCAGCTCAAAAATTCGATCATCAAATCAGGCGATCAAAATCCAACTCTTCGCGATCAGATTCAACATACTCTTCCTTTAACCTTCCTTTCTTTTCTTCGTTCATACAAAACTTCAAAATGTAATTACATTACATAATGTATTAAGAACCTCCAAATAGGAACTTAACAGAGTTAGATAGTGGACTTACCTGAAGAAGAGTCAAACATTTGGCCTTTACCATCCTTGTAGTCATTCAGGTAGATACGACAGCTTCGCTTCCAATGCCCCTTATCTTGGCAGTAGAAGCAAACAGACTCTTTTGGAATGGCACACGGGACAATCTCAGACTTAGTCTTTCTCTTTACCATTAGGTCAAACGACTTGACCATGGTCGATCCTATTCCATTGGGAAGAGAATACTTTTCTAGACTTCCAATGTCGCCATTGACAATGTCCATGGAGGCTTAGGAAGTAGATCTTCCAATCAAATTTGCATGACCAATTGAGAAATCATTTATGATTGATAGCAATTAGCAAATAGGTAAGATCAACAAGGATCACGTCGTGATATGTCATATAGTAGTCTTTAACAAACTGACTATATGACTCAGGAAGTGACTGAAGAACCAAGTCAATAGTCAACTTCCTTGAAACAAAAACTCCCAACATTCCCATCCTATCAATGTGTGACTTCATCTCCAAGACATGCGCACACACAGAGCTTCCATCTTTGTGTTTACTAGCCAATAGGATTTGAGTAACCTTGAACTTTTCAAGTCTTTGAACATGTGGGTTACGGAGAACTATTGGAGGAGGTGGAGGAAATGAAGCATGATTTCCATCTCGACGATCCAATAGTGGGACATCATCTTCATGAGGAAAGCTTTTTCCAAAAGATTCAGGAAGCCCAGAGTTGTTAAGTCCTTAGTATAACACCCAAATGAAATATTAAGGCTGAGACCCAGCAAGGGAGAAATAATTCAAGGGAGAAATTCAAGTTTAGTTTATTTAAGTCCTTAGTATAACACCCAAATGAAATATTAAGGCTGAGACCCAGCAAAATAATTTACAATTCCGAAGAAGGATGTCGTAATCCAATTACAAATTATTTGTCGGTAGGTAAATGACGATTTGCCAATTCGACCACAAAAAACGAAATAGAACATTAGATTTTAAATGGATTGAAATTCCTAGATTCTTTGAGATTCATTATACTTTTTAATGG
This sequence comes from Lactuca sativa, assembly GCF_002870075.4. Taxonomy (NCBI): domain Eukaryota; kingdom Viridiplantae; phylum Streptophyta; class Magnoliopsida; order Asterales; family Asteraceae; genus Lactuca; species Lactuca sativa. Next base: position 59,682,342 of record NC_056627.2, on the reverse strand, counting down.
CATATTTCATCTCGATTATGCCCGTCAAGTTTGTGATTGGGATACCGAGGATCACAAACAATGTGTGAATAACCATGCAAATTTGCTTGGTACTCGCGAAGTCATTTATCACCTAATCAATGTGTTGGTTAACCACACACACTCCATTGATCTATGACAAACATTGAGCTACCCATTTCCACCCTTGTTAGTCCATGTTATTGTGTCGGTTAACCACACATGCTCCACCAACGACTAGGCAAGGTGCCAAGTACAATTTCATGGATTAGGACCAAAATTACATTTTCCTAAAGTAACTAAGATTTGAGAATTTATAAAAGTACATAATTACTTTAATTCATTAAACTTTTAATGGAAGTTTGTGTCCTATCCTACCCGTTTGGCTAATGACCCTCCATCAGTCAATACTGCGGTGGGTATGAGTGGATACCCATTCAATGGCCATTTTATAGGCAATTTCGTTGAACACCCCTTATAGACCAGCTTCGTGAATAACGCCTACTAACGGTAAGATTGGTATTTTACTTATAAATATAAAATATATTAAACTTTTAATTTTATATAGTATAATGGTGTATTTTAAACTTTTAAAATACTTGATGGTTTAATTAATAAATTATACTCTTAATTTAATTAAACTTAAACCACATTATTGTTATGGATTTATTAATCTTATCTTTTAATTAAACACTTTAATTAATTTAATACAATCCATAAGAGGCAATTTGAAGTATTCAAAACGTCAAGGTTCTAAACATAAAATTCAAAATTAAAACTATTTAATTAATTTTTAAGTTATGAACCAAAAAATTGCACCTTTTGAAAACATTTCAATATTACATAAATGTGACTTTTTAACTTTCAAAACTTGATGATAAGATTTGTAACTCCATAAAAAACATTTGAGGTCCAAAACTTGATGACAAGTTTTGTAACTCCTAAATATATTTAGATCAAATTTACAACCAATAAAATAATCATCATTTTATCTTTTACAAATTTGACTTAATGCAACTCTTAAAGTAAGAAAACTTCAAATCAAAATTTTATAAACAATTAGGTTATCATATAAACTAGTAATAACTTCATGATTTGACAATTTATTTTTAATTGGATGGGATAATCATTACCATATCAAGAAAAACAAATTTTAACAGTCCAAAACAGTTTGTGGTAATGATTCTAATCCAAAACTTGGCCAAATAATTGAAAAAATCATCCACTTAATAGTCACCACGTCGTGGTAACTTTGACCACGTCGTGGTGATCATGCAGATTCCAAAAAAAAAGATTTTTCTTGCTTTAAACAATTAACCAATGCATCTATATAGCAGAAAACACCCCATGGCTTTGATACAACTGTTGGGTTTTATGTACTCTAACATCCCTATGGTGCACATACAACCTTGATGCTTTTGATCTAAATTTTCTCTAGTTATACATGAAATAAAATTATCCAAAGCATAAAGCCTACAACTAGCATACAATTTGATATTTGAATCATAAAACTAGTAACAAGATTACCTCTTTAGTATAGCTTGTTGTATTTGGCCTTTAAGAACTTAGCACCTCAAGTGTGATGCCTCAAATGGTTCACAAACACCATGAACAAATAGAGAACTTGTGAGAGAGAGGTTATTAGGCACTCCAACTAGGCTATAGTATCTCTAAGACCACTGGTATCACCATTTTTAGGCCAAGGGGTTACTGTTAGAATCCAAGAGGCACATGTAACCCTAATTCTTACAATTAGGCTTATGATCCATAACTCATGTGGACTAACTCTGCGTGGATTCTTACATGAACTTAGCCCAACATGGATCAATAACCCAAATCATATGTATCAATAATTTCCATAATTAGTCCCTGTTTATTTAATTAGTCTCTTTTGATCACTAAATTACTTCCAAATTAATTCTTGATCAATGCTAATTAAATAATGTGATTTCTAAATTAATATATTATACTTATAATATATTATTAAATCACAAATAATCTCTTTCTCAAATATCCTTCCTATCAAATTGTTCTAGTGAAGGTAACCCAAATAGACTATACTACTCTCGGGTCAAGTACATACCAATTATAGTTATAGGCTTAGACACCTAATCCAATAAATAATGCACAAACTCAACATTACCTTGAGCGTACTCTTAAGTATGCCCATCGTACTCCTCCAGCCACCTTTTCATTCCAACAAACCCTTAATCGATTAAGACATAGTACCAAAATCCCGGATTTGATTCTATAAGACTACTTATCACAAAAAGTTGGGAACTTTAAGTGATTGCATGGCAAAAAAGGACTCAAAAACTCAATAAGGACTTTACAAAGGTCTTGATGCTTGCATGGACCACAATACATCATAAAGTGTGCATTTTTATGAACCTTTGGACTAAATGGAGCCAAGATCTAAACCCATTGCTTCTTGAGTAAAACAAAAACCCATTTTTATAACAAAACACTCCAAAAAGAAAAAAAAATACTCCATGAACTTGATCTAACATAGAAGATCATCAAGATAGAAACTTTATACCTCCACAATCTAGATCAAGATGGAACAATCCTTGATCGAAAAGCTTCAAGCCATCCCACACTTCTCCAAGAAGTTCCTCCTTCTTTTATGAACATTAAAAAGCTTGAAAAACCACCTAAAATATCAAAACCAGTTAAGTGGGGGCTAGGGTTTGTATTCTTGGGTTTAGAGGGATTGAGGCTGAAGATATTAGGGTTAGGTGATGAGATAAGGAGCTTAAATAAGGTCCAAGACCCTAAAATATGGTTTGGGTCTGATTGGAGTACGCCCATCGTACTTCTCAATACGCCTAATGTATGTTATTGTACGCTCTGCGTACTAACCTTAGTTGTAGTACGCTCCTCGTAAACTTGTGTACGCCCCGCGTACCCGGTTTTACCCTAAAACTACTAAAACTTTCGAAGGCCGTAACTTCTTCGTTCTATGTCCGAATCTGGCGATCCATATATCCACGAAAAGGTAAAGAGAAGTTATAGACTTCCATCTACTCATATGTACCTTAAAACGTTTCGAAAAAAATCCAAATTCCATAAAAGCCCGAACTGACACTTTACCAAAATACCTTTTGGCTCCAAAACACAAACCGAACTTCCTGGATTACCCCAATTACCCTACCCACACCCAAATGGGTCTAAATCTCTTTTCCTTAAAGGCCCTAAGCTTGATAATAATCAGTCTTCGGGTCACTACCCTGTACTAGGAAATGATTCGGAACAGGGCGTTACAAGATAATTGTAACGCCCACGAATTTGGGCTAGAAATTTAAGATATCGTAAATAATCTTAGCTAAAGATGTAGTATCATAAACACTCTCTCGAGGAAATAAGGAATGCTTCAATCTGACTTCTATGAAGAAGTTACGATCCCTTGAAGTTTAGATTTCAACCTTATATGTCAAAGTATGTCGTAAAATACGAATCGAAGAAAGGTTTTTTATTATCCTAAATAATATTGACGAAAGTCATAGAAATCGTAAAATCGAGAGCATGTATATATAGAACGCTCGAATCTGACTTCGTCTAAAGAATTTACGATTTTTTTGAAGTTTCAACATAGCTACGTTAACACAGAAACCAAAATTAGAATGGGTCCATAGTTAGGAAAAACAATCTAAACTAGAGTTAAGTATCTCGTGAATATGAATTCGTCGATACAAAGACAGTCGAGAAAAGAATTTGTATTAATGATTTATGAATTTTATATGGAGTTTAGTACTTTAAGCCTCTTTAAAAATATAAAGAAAAAATAAATTGAGAATTAGTCGACGGAGTCAAAACAAAAGTTGTAGTAGTCGTCGATAGTTATGCGTGGATATATAAAGAGCTTCAAAGATGAAGCTCATATGAGAGAGAAGATTTTTTTTTTTAAAATATTCACATGAACTGGCAACAGGTGCGACCCACACTGGAAGGACACGACCCACCGAAATTGTGACACATGGACACAATCTAATTGAACCACATCAACAGCCCCGAAAAAGGGCTTCGCACGCACCAGACCATTCACACAATGCGCCCATCTTTCCAGACTATAAATATTTTGTGTTTGAAGCTCATTTCCTCAGCCATTTTCAACAAAATACTCCGGATAATCTTTCTGTACCCTAGCCTCAATACTCCCTATTTCCCAACTGCTTTGGTGAGGCCCTATGACATTAGAGATACGAAGAAATAGAAGCTCCCGGGTCAGAGTTCTGCCCATGCAATTATCGGTTCTTGTTAGAATACTCTGTAAGTTAATCTGCACTTACTACACTTCAAGTGTAACTCATATTTATATTCATAGGCGAAATTATGAATCTATAAATAAGATTTATCGATGATTATATGTCATAATATAGATTGATCTACTTACAGGGGTGATGCCTAGGATAGATTTAGTGAGGTGTTTAAAGTGGGATTTTCAAACAATGGCCTCTATATACCAAATGGACCCTACCTTCAATATAATCTTACATGGTTGCTACTTATCTGATATAGATCAATAGATATTGGGATTGTTGAGGAATTTAAACTGTTGTTACTATAGTCGCGAAAAATATAAGACTAAGACTTAGCAATAGTTATTCCTAAGTCACATTAAAGGAAAAGCTAAGGTGTTAAGTGGAGCGCTACCGAAATCACCAGTCATTCACTTTTAACAAATGAGTGCATAATTACTTTCAACTTAATCATAGATACAAGTATTCTAAATGTAACATCCCAAAATTCGAGCCCGAAAATTTCATTTTTGATTAATTAATTCATAAACATTCATTAGAAAATATTGTATAAACACGTCATCTCAAAACCAAGCATCATATTTTAAACCCACAACCATGAACAAATGTCATATCAGAGTACAATCCCAGAAAACACAGTGCGGAAATCATATGTGAGTGTGTGTGATGCAATGCTATGCCGCCGTCTCCTTCCCCTTAAATGAAGAGATACTTAAAACCAAAAACTGAAACCGTAAGCACCAAGCTTAATGAGTTTCCCCATCATACCACATACCATACAATATCGTCGATATCTTTCAACCGGTAATCATCATCGGTATCTTTCAACCAATAACTGGGGACTATTCCACCCGATACCACTAGCATACAATAGCAAGATATAAGCACACGTTTAGACATATCCAGGTACTGACCTACCCCTTGGTCCTACGGACCACTATCAGGGAAATCATCCCTATCATGCAACATATCATACAGAGATAACTCATAACCAAATGCATACCAGACCAAGATAAATTATCACAAAGACAATTATCTTCTAAATACTCCTCAATGTTGGGCCGGCATTGTGGCCTTAGACCCACACCTACTGGAAGGTGACTCAGCTCGTAGCTGCTGAACTGTGCGGGAAGCCTTTAACTGCTGCCACTGCTACTCCAAAAATCCTCCGGCTAAAATTCCCACAAAACACTTAGTCAGAAACTGATATCTACCCTTAGGGTAAAATGACCATTTTACCCCATGACCAAGTCAAAGTCAAAGTCAAAGTCAACTTCTAGTTGACCTGACTCGCCGAGTTGACTCGTCAACTCGCCGAGTCCCTATCCTTCCATCAGACCTCATACCCGTCTCTACTCGTCGAGTTAGGAGATGACTCGACGAGTTTTCCTTCTAAATGAACACCGACTGAATCCACATCCGACTCGCCTAGTTGTATGAACAACTCGTCGAGTTCATCATCAACTGATACTCATGTCCTGACTTGACTCGGCGAGTTGTATGAACAACTCGTTGAGTTACTCTTCATCCTATGAACACGTTTTGTCCTCGACTCGCCGAGTTGATGAACAAATCGCCGAGTTCCATGAAGATTGTCTTGGACTCGCCGAGTCCGTGTATGCACTCGTCGAGTACTATGAATTCGCAGAACACTTTGATTAGTCCAGAACGTTGGATCACTCCCCGGGACTCCTAAAACCCTTCCACACTCAACCGGTCCTTATATCCCTCATTGATATGGGACCAAAACCCTTGGACTCACCGAGTCCAGGAAATGGACTCGCCGAGTGTATCACATTTCTTACTAAGAACTTCGATTTCTGATGTACAACACTTAACGAAATGATAGATCCAGGCCCCTAAACTCGATCTAGCATGTAAAAGGCTCTAAAATGGTTCTTTTGTTGCATGGGGCCTTCCTTGGTGCAAAAAGCAACCCAGATCTGACTTGTCGCTCATAAAATGACATGATACAGAAGCCCAAACCCCCAACCATGTTTGCAAACATGGTTGGCCACCAAAAATGGCTTCTAAAAGCCCTAAATCACCCCAAAGAGGGATCTAACAAAATAATGAGCAAGGCTCAGAGGTTATACCTTCCAAAGACTGCAAATACTGAACCAAACTCAAATCCTTCAGTCCCCTCTTGATCCTTCTATGCTCTTCCTTCTTCCTTGAGACCAAAACTCATAAGAATCACTCAAAAAGCCTTAGATCTTCACAAAAATGGATAGGGTTGCTATGATGAATGTTTGGGAGCATAAAGGGGGAGAGGAGGCTACGTAAGGTCGTTTAAATAGGATGAAAACCCCTGGAGTAGGGTTTTTGTCCAAACAGCGGCTACTCACCGAGTCCGGGACTCGACTCGCTGAGTCCGCAACATAAACCCCGCGCGTCGTCCCGCTTCTACACTGCAAGTCAGTCCTTCGACTCGCCGAGTCCAAGGCCAAAAATGCAAAAATAAATGAAGATTTAACAACAGAATACATACCAAGAACCAGATGCTACAAATCGCCCCCACGTATGTTAGACTTCGACCTCGAAGTCTGCCGCTCAATCCTGAAACAACTCGGGGTAGTGCTCCATCATCTCACTCACCAGCTCCCAAGTCCACTCTGACCCCTTTCGGTGCTGTCACTGCACCTTCACAAGTTCTACTCTTTTGTTCCTCAGATCCTTCGACTTCCGGTCAAGGATCGCCACAAGCCGCTTGATTTAATTCAGGTTGCCATCAACCTGAATGTCCTCCAAGGGTACCACCGCCGTATCATCCACTAGGCACTTCTACAACTGAGAGACGTGGAAAGTGATGTGGATCTGACCGAGCTCGGCTGGCAGATCCAGCCGGTACGCCACTTTGCCCACCCGGGCTACAACCCTGAACGGTTCGATATACCTTGGGCCCAACTTGCCCCGCTTCCTGAATGGGATGACGCCCTTCCATGGTGACACCTTCAGGAGAACCATATCCCCGACCTGTAATGTCAGGTCTGATCGACGCTTATCGGCGTAACTTTTCTGCCGACTCTGAGCAGTCTAAAGCCTGCTCCGGACCTACTGAATCTTCTCTGTCGTCTTGAGCACTACCTCGGTGCTCCCCATGACTCTCTGGCTAACCTCGCCCCAACATATTGGTGTCCTGCACCTCCTCCCATACAACATCTCGAAGGGAGGACGGTCAATACTCGTATGATAGCTGTTATTATACGAGAACTCCACCAACGGGAGGTAGGTATCCCAACTACCTCCAAAATCTAAAACGCATGTCCGCAGCATATCCTCCAGAGTCTGGATGGTCCGCTCGCTCTGGCCATCCGTCTGCGGGTGAAAAGCGGTGCTAAAATGCAGACGAGTACCTAGCTCATCATGAAACCTCTTCCAAAACCTGGAAGTAAACCGTACATCTCTTTCTGAAATCACCGAAACTGGCACTCCGTGCCGCGCCACCACCTCCTTGATATAGATATCGGCTAATTTCTCGGCCGAGATGCTCTCCTGAATCGGAATAAAGCGGGGGCTCTTGGTCAATCGATCCACGAGGACCCATATCGAATCCATCACCCGCACAGTCCTGGGAAGCTTCATGATAAAATCCATCGTAATATCCTCCCATTTCCACAGCGTGATATCCAACGGCTGCATCTTGTCGTGAGGTCTCTGATGCTCGGCCTTGACCTTCCTGCAGGTCAAGCACCGCTCCACGTACCATGCCACATCCCGCTTCATGCAGGGCCACCAATAGTCCAGACGAAGATCCCTATACATCTTCGTCGCCCCGGGATGAATGCAGAATCGGGATTTGTGCGCCTCCTCCGTTAGGACCTGGCGCGCTCCTCCATGATAAGGGACCCACACCCTACAGTAAAGAGTCAATAACCCTCGGCTATCATAGTCGAAAGAAGAAACATGTCCCATAATTCTCTCACTCTTCTGATGTTCCTCCTTCATAGCCTCATGTTGAGCCCCCCGGATCCGCTCCAAAAGCAGAGTCACCATTGTCATCCATAGACAGATATCCCTGATCGGTGTTTCCTTGCGGCTAAGCGCATCGGCCATGACATTAGCCTTCCCCGGATGGTAGAGGATCTCACAATCATAATCCTTCACCATATCAAGCCACCGATGCTGCCTCATATGCAGATTTGGCTTGTCCATGAGATACCTCAAACTCTTGTGGTCAGTGTAAATCGCACAACAAACCCGATAGAGGTAATCCCGCCAAATCTTGAGGGCGAACACAACAGCCCCCAACTCCAAATCATGCGTCGGGTAGTTCGCCTCGTGAGGCTTCAGCTGCCTCGACGCGTAGGCGATGACATGCCCTCTCTGCATCAATACCGCGCCCAATCCTGTGATGGATGCATCGCAGTACACAACAAAATCCTCCATGCCCTCTAGCAGGGATAAAATTGGCGCCTCGCACAATCTCTGTCTCAGCGTCTCAAATGCGGCCTGCTGCTCAGGCCCCCAGCGATACACCATCGACTTCTTAGTCAGTCGGGTGAGCGGAACTGCTATCTTGGTCGGATCTACCGAAATCCCGTTCTGGCTGACAAGGTGCCCAAGAAACTACACCTCACACAACCAGAACTCACACTTGGAGAACTTAGCATACAAGTTCTCCCTCCTCAAAGTCTCCAGAACCTCTTGCAGATGCTCCTCATGCTACTCCTGCGTCTTGGAATAAACCAAGATGTCATCAATAAATACTATGACAGACCGATCTAACATAGGTCTACACGCGCGGTTCATGAGATCCATGAACACGGCAGAAGGATTGGTGAGCCCGAAAGGAATCACCACAAACTCATAGTGGCCATAACGCGTCCGAAACGCAGTCTTCTGCACATCCTCCTCTCTGACCCTCATCTGATGATACCCGGAACACAAATCAATCTTGGAGAACCAAGATGCTCCCTGTAGCTGGTCAAATAGGTCATCAATCCTCGAAATTGGGTAGCGATTCTTCACTGTTACCTTGTTCAGCTCCCGATAATCTATACACATCTGATGCGACCCGTCCTTCTTCCTCACAAACAGAATCGGGGCTCCCCAGGGTGAACTGCTCGGACTAATGAAACCCTTGTCTAACAGCTCCTGCAGCTGCGTAGACAACTCCTGGATCTCAGGAGGAGCCAACCGATACGGTGCCTTAGCTATCGGAGTCGCACTAGGAACTAGGTCGATCCTAAATTCCACCAGTTGTTCCGGATATATCCCAGGCAACTCCTCGGGGAATACGTCCGCAAACTCGCGTACCACAGGTACATCATCCACCGTCGCCCTACCCGTTTCCCGGGTATCCATAACATACGCGACATCACCTGCACAACCCTGCTGAAGGAAACGCCTGGCTCTCGCTGTTGAACACAAAGTTAGTCCTCGCTGTGGCCTCTCGCCCTGAATCACCAGCTCTCCCCCACTTAGGGTCCTGACCCGGACCAACTACTGCGCGCAGTCGATCACTGCCCCATTAGGGCTGAGCCAATCCATGCCTATAATCACCTTGTTCACATGCAATGGAATGGGAACCAAGTCTACCAGGTAGCGCTCCTCAAATAACTTCAGCACACAATCTCGAAATACCTCCGATACCCGCACCGAACGGTCGTCTGCAATCCCTACCTCTAGAGGGCAATCCAACATGCCTGAAGACTCGGAAAATCTCTTGCTAAGCGCAAGAGACACAAATGATCGGGTAGCGCCCGAGTCAAACAATACCAGAACCGGGATGTCGTTCACATGGAACGATCCTAAACAGAGCACATATCAATAACACAATCTCAACAACAAAAAAAAAGATCAGAGGGAAAGAATCATACCCGTTACCACATCGGGTGCAACGCGTGCCTCCTCGGTTGTCAGCTGAAATGCTCGGCTCCGCACCACTGGAACCTCTGCCTTGACCTTCTGGCCATCTATAACCCGCACCGTCGCTGAGACCGGCGCTGCTGCTGGCACTGCTGCTGACGTTGCTGTCAATCTGGGGCAATTGGCCCTTTTTGTGGCCCCTCTGATTGCAATGGAAGCAAATCAGGTCTGTCATCTGTACCGCAGGGGCGGGTAGTACAATCCCTGCCAAAATGCCCCACCTTGCCACACTTATAGCAGCCCGAACCCAGCCCAGTGCGACAAGCTCCCTCGTGTGACTGACCGCATTTCCCACAGCGGTCCCGTCCTGCCGAGCCTTTCGTCCTACCATCAGATCCCTTGGGCTTCTTCCCTGAAGCCACAGTCGTCAGCCCCTCTACTGCCTTCCTCTTCTGGACGTGCTCCAGATCAATCTCCCTCTCCCTAGCCCTGGCAATCATGGAATCCAAGGTAGGGCAAGCTGAAAAACTAACATGCTCCCGAATTTCAGCTCGTACCATGTCGTGGTAGCGGGTCGTCCTCGTATCCTCATCACTCGCATACTGGGGCACCAACAATGCCCTCTCCCAGAACTTGGCGGTGATTACCGACACAGTCTCCGTAGTCTGCCTCATATCCAAAAACTCCCTGGCCAGCCGCTGAAGCTCCACAGCTAGCGCAAACTCCGCCCTGAATCTGGTCACAAAATTCGACCAAGTCATAGCCTCAACAGTCGGGGCTCCTAATGAGTCGCCAACAGACTCCCACCAATCCCTAGCCCTGTCTCGCAAGCATCCTGCTGCATATCTCACCTTCAACCCCTCTGGGCAGAAGCTCGTCAGCTGCACATACTCAATCTCTACGATCCATCTCCTAGCATCAATGCGGTTTTTCGCCCATGGAAATCCGGCGCACCACTCTCACGAAAGTCCTTAAAGGACAGTGTGCGCATACCCATCTGGCTAGACGCCATATCACTCCTAAATGATCAAAGACAATCCTCCATCTGCTCAACAATCTCGTACTTGATCAACCCGAAGATGATAGGGGTCGACTCAAGGATGCCTCTCGTGATCTCAGACGCGATGAACTCGCATAGCCCATCATCAACCTGCTCGGATCCCGAACCCGAGCCCGATCCAGATCCTGATTCGGAACCTCCTACTCCAAGTCGTGTGGTCACCATACTGGAAACACACGCATAAAAGTTAGGATCATACATATACTCGAGAGATCTAACACACTCCCCAAGGTTCCCGATTTCATCTAGGCCCTCCTCGATTCGAGTACGAGTCCTCTACTTTCAGTAGTACGGGCCCATACTACCTTCCACATCTACCCATGCTTTCCTCAAGGATTGCTTCGACTTTACCAGGTCCCTTTACCGATACCCCTTTCCATTAACCTCATCCTAGGCTTCCCTAGGGCACTCTCCGACCTACTCTCCGCCATCAGCTGCATAAGAGCCCCTACCATTTCCCCTAACTAACTTGCAGGTACTGTTACATATCTGCTACTTAGTTAGTTGGAAATAGCCAGAACCCCCATAGCACAAAGCAAGCAACATTCATGCATCGATTAACCAAATCAGGCATAACCTATATGGGCCATCCTACTGCTGACTAAACAGTCCTAGCATACAGCTCATACAATAGGCATATAAGGCATCCTCCTAAATCATTAGACCTAACTAGCATGCGATTATCAGAATCATATATCAAGCACACAAGGAATCTTCCTAGATCCTTAGTCCTATCCTAGCATGTAATTCTGAATCAAGCCATATAGCATAACATTACATGTATGGGTATCTTGGGGAAAACTTACTTGAGCCCGTCCGGTCGCATGTATCACACACCTTGTCTTTCGTAAAATCCTTTCGCATAGATTTTTAGAAAACGATTTTATTGTAAAAGTCTTTTAGCCCCTTAGTTTGAGTCCAGACACCCCCGAGGGCATGTCCGAATCCCTCAAACCAGGGCTATGATACCAATTTGTAACATCCCAACATTCAAGCCTGAAAATTTCATTTTTGATTAATTAATTCATAAACATTCATTAGAAAATATTATATAAACACGTCATCACAAAACCAAGTATCATATTTGAAACCCACAACCATGAACAAATGTCATATCAGAGTACAATCCCAGAAAACACCATGCAGAAATCATATGTGAGTGTGTGTGATGCCATGCTACGCCGCCGGCTCCTTCCCCTTGGATGAAGAGCTACCTGAAACCAAAAACTGAAACCGTAAGCACAAAGCTTAGTTAGTTCCCCCATCATACCACATACCATAGAATACCGTCGTTATCTCTCAACCGGTAATCATCATCGGTGTCTTTCAACCGGTAATTGTCATCGGTATCTTTCAACCGGTAATCGTCATCGGTATCTTTCAACTGGTAACTGGGGACTATTCCACCCCTACCACTAGCATACAATAGGAAGATATAAGCACACATTCAGACATATCTGGGTACTGACCTACCCCTTGGTCCTACGGACCACTATCAGGGAGACTATCCCTATCATGCAACATATCATACAGATATAAATCATAACCAAACGCATACCAGACCAAGATAAATTATCACAAAGACAATTATCTTCTAAATACTCCTGAATGGTGGGCCGGCATTGTGGCCTTAGACCCACCCTACTGGAAGGTAACTCACATCGTAGTTGTTGAACTGTGCAGGATTCCTCTGACTGCTGTCGTTGCTGCTCCGGAAATCCTCTGGCTAAAATTCCCACAAAACACTTAGTCAGAAACTGATATTTATTTACCCTTAGGGTAAAATGACCATTTAAGCCCTTGACCAAGTCAAAGTCAAAGTCAAAGACAACTTCCAGTTGAACTGACTCGCCGAGTTGACTCGCCAACTCGCCGAGTCCCTATCCTTCCATCAGACCTCATACCCGTCTCTACTCGTCGAGTTAGGCGATGACTCGACGAGTTTTCCTTCTAAATGAACACCGACTGAATCCACATCCGACTCGCCGAGTTGTATGAACAACTCGTCGAGTTCATCATCAACTTATACTCATGTCCTGACTTGACTTGCCGAGTTGTATGAACAACTCGTCGAGTTACTCTTCATCCTATGAACACGTTCTGTCCTCGACTCACCGAGTTGATGAACAACTCGCCGAGTTCCATGAAGATTGTTGGACTCGCCGAGTTCGTTCATGCACTCGTCGAGTACCATGAATTCCCAGAACACTTTGCTTAGTCCAGAACGTTGGGTCACTCCCCGGGACTCCTAAAACCCTTCCACACTCAACTGGCCCTTATGACCCTCACTGATATGGGAACAAAAACCTTGGACTCGCCGAGTCCAGGAAATGGACTCACCGAGTCTATCACATTCCTTACTAAGAAGTTCGATTTCTGATGTACAACACTTAACCAAATGATAGATCCAGGCCCCTAAAATCGATCTAGCACGTAAATTTACAAACTTTACGTGCATGCATGGGAAATTAGAGCTTAAAAGGCTCAAAAATGGTTCTTTTGTTGCGTGGGGCCTCCTTGGTGCAAAAAGCAACCTAGATCTGACTTGTGGCTCATAAAATGACATGATACAGAAGCCCAAACCCCCAACCATGTTTGCAAACATGGTTGGCCACCAAAAATGGCTTATAAAAGCCCTAAATCACCCCAAGGAGGGATCTAACAAAAGAATGAGCAAGGTTCAGACTTTATACCTTCCAAAGACTGTAAATGATGAACCAAACTCGAATCCTTCAGTCCCCTCTTGATCCTTCTATGCTCTTCCTTCTTCCTTGAGACCAAAACTCACAAGAATCACTCAAAAAGCCATAGATCTTCACAAAAACGGCTAGGGTTGCTATGAGGAGTGTTTGGGAGCATAAAAGGGGAGAGGAGGCTGCATAAGGTCGTTTAAATAGGATGCAAACCCCTGGATTAGGGTTTTTGTCCAAACAGCGGCTACTCGCCGAGTCCGCAACTTAAACCCCGCGCCTCATCCCGCTTCTACTCGGCGAGTCAGTCCTTCGAATCGTCGAGTGCAAGGCCAAAAATGCAAAAATAAATGAAGATTTAACAACAGAATACATACCAAGAACCAGATGCTACACTAAAGCTTAAATGTTATGTGTGTTGTCTAGTTGTATTTAATATATCTGTGTAACATGATTACATGATCAAGTTGATATTTATCAAACATAAAATGTGATTGAGTAGTGAAGGGTTGTGTGAAATAATAAATGAGAGGCTGTGTTGTGAAAATATTTGTTAGTGAAGGGCTATGCGAATAATAAGTTGTGACCAAAGTACTATCATACTGTTGCAGTCATGTAGGGGATTATATATGACAACCACTGACTATTCTATGTAGTTAAGTAAAACACTGGCAGACTCGTTACTTGTAAGTGTTAATGAACTACATGTTCATTCGTTATGCTTCATTCCCCACATGTATGTATATATGTATGTGCACTTGTATGTGTGTGTATATATATATATATATATATATATACACACACATACAAGTGCACATACATATATACATACACACATATAAATACATACACATAAATACACACACATACATACATACAAAGACACATACAAACATACACATATAGATATATACATACAAATACATACACATCCATACATATACACACGTACATATACATATACATACATACAAATACACACGTAGCTTTTCTTTCGCTTATTCATGTGTTAGATATTAATATTACTATTAATATCATTTTTAATTGTTCATGTGCTAAACTGTTTAGTTTTTTCAAATTTATTTTCTTGATGTTACATGGGTGCATGCATACGTAATACAATAATATATGTCTATACATATGATAAATATATAACAAATACGAATCGTCAAAAAAAAGTCTTAATACTCGAATAATAATAATAATAATAATAATAATAATAATAATAATAATAATAATAATAATAATGACGACGACCCCCACCACCACCGCCGCCACCGCCACCGCCACGGTCAGCATCTCAACAACAACAACAACATCAATAGCAGCAACATCAACAACATCAACATCTATAGCAGCCTCAACAACAACAATGGCGACGGAGACGGCGGCGCCGGCGCCGGCGACGACGACAACGACAACAATGGAAATTATAAAAAACCCTTCGGTATTTCGTAGCTTTTTGTAGCTAATCTGACCACATTTATTTTCTTGCTATTCCGTAAATATTTTGTCAATAATTACTGATTGTTTTCCGACGGATTTGCTTCCGTCGCAATTCCGTCACATTTTTGTTACTAAATTAAGTCATCTCATTCCGTAGGTATTCTTTATTAATTACCTACGAAAATTTTCCGTAGGCACTTTTCGTAGGTATAACCATTATTTTCTAGTAGTGATAACGGAGGAATGTCTTATCTCGAAGGAACGCTCCAAGTAAAACGGAAGGAAGCCTCGGGAGTCTTGTGTGACACCAAGGTCCTAATGAAACTAAAAGGAAATTTTATAGGCCGCTATTAGGTTTGCCGTGATATATGGATTTCAATGTTGTCGAGCAAGAACGACCACCAAAGGAATTCACGGAAGGACGATTGAGGTGGTATATACATTTTCAAAGGAGGCTACCATCATAGAGACACAATAATAAGGGTAAATTCAATGACGATTGATAAACAAAAGGAGGAGACGACGTCCTAAAGAAAAGTGAGATGGTAACATTAGGCTAGACGAGCTTACTCTTTCTAAGGAGTGTTGATTTAAAATCCAAAAAAACTCGATAATTTGATCTTAGTAAAAGTTATTTTAAATATTTGATTATATATATATATATATATATATATATATATATATATATATATATATATATATATATATATATATATATGTTTTTGTTATTTTTAATTACATATATAACATTACAAGTATTTTAAACTAAAAGCTTTGGTAAAGCTTTTTAAGATACCCACATGTTGTGGCTACCACCTAGATATAATGGACTGTACAATATGGGCCATTTCTTGATTGCAACTTTACATTGCATGACACTTATTTATTTCATTCATGCAAAAATAGATTACACCAATGGCCTTTTGTACTAATTGATATTAACCATGATATGGACAAATTATATAAAATGTAGATCTTCAAAACAAATTGGCTTAAGATAAAACTCCATTAATTCCACTTCCAACCGCTGATTTTGAACGAGAGCTTAGTATAGACTAATATATTTGGGTACACCTATATTAAGTATAAATACACCTTCCGATCAATAAGTATAAACATATTGGTCCACTCCATAAAATCAACCATATTCACAAATCCCTTTTGCTGTTCTTGGTCAACTTTTACATAGATAAAAGATGGCAAAAATCAATAGGAAACGTTTTAAAAACAAATATGATTTGATATATGTAGTTCCATTATTATCACTATTTGTAATAATAACGAACAGATTGAGACATAGGGAAAGAAGATTTAGCACATTCTCAATTGGGAAGATCCTCCTGGACCTTTATCGACGTTTGGCTGCTACTTTGCTAGGTCTATTTACCGGCTACTGACGCACCACCCACCCAAATCAACCATCTTTGCTTTTGGCTCCTTTGTCCCACTTTTCCACCCACCACAACCACTACCACCTTTCAGTAGTACTTCCCAATAGTAGCTTAGATTAATTTTTGCTTCTAAACGAAACTTTCCTTCAAATTTATAGTGGTAAACCCCATGAAAATCTTGTTTAAAGATGCACAAACCGAGATATCAAATATATATTTTTGTGACACAACTCTACTAACAAGTTGTTGGAGAAACTGAATGTTGAGATTTGGATAAGTTGTACGTAAGATAGCTAGGTTGTTTCTTTTTAAATTTATGATATTTGGTTTTACATGTAATTTAATCGTGTTTAAATGATCTTACAATAATGATTAGAAAGATTATTATTAGTTATTGATGGAAAGATTAATGGTCAAAAAGAAAGAACCATCGTGAGTAGGTTTGGTTGGAATATGAAGCTGGAAAAACCTAACTGATGCAATAACCTCCAACCACTACAAGAACGCCACATTGGCCATTGTCACCATCGGTTGAAAATTTAATTAACCACGGTTCTTTGCCTAACAAAAGACATGAATTAAACTACGATATGGTTGGTAATTGTGTACGTGGTGGACAAAATAACTCGAAGAAACATTGTCGTGACATGAGGAGACGTCTATGAGTGCACCCAAGGTTGGTAAAAATCGTCGCTTCAATGTCAAAAGAGATGCTAATTTATGCCAAACAGATGATGATTAATTAACATGCTAAACGCTTGATGGATGCAACCTTAACTCGAAACTTCAAGTGCACATAAAGTGATTGTGTACTTATGAAAAGACGAAACAAATCAACGATACTTTCACAACGTAATACGGGTATATAAGAGACATACATCTCTATTTTCCCGGGGAATCTTTAGAATTCTGCTTTTAAAAGTTTGGTTGGGTTATTGGATATTCACCACAATGATCATTTTGTTGTAATTATCTACGAAAATTTGGTCAACTTTTTAGAAATTAAAACAATGACCATTTAGTTTGAAATTTTAAACTCCATGCATACACATAACGCGCCCAAACAAATCGTACATAACATGCCGAACCCAAATTCCATTGCTAGACACTAGATCTTGGTCTTCCCACTACTAGAAAACTAAGTAATTACCTACAATAGAATTCGTAGTAAATCCGTAGGAACAAAACGTTACCTACAGATTTCCTACAAAAAACGGGTTGTAGGAAAAACTCTCGTGGATAATTTTTTTTCTACAAATTAGCTACAAACGTTCCTACGCATTTCCTACGGAATATTCTGTTACAAATTTATCTACGACGTTATTTAGCTACGAAACTCCTACAAAATACATACAGATTATTTTCCTCCGGAATACCTACCAAATGATTTTCCTACAGAATAGTTACCAACTACTTTACCTCCAGATTACCTACCAATACCTTTTCCTACAGAATAACTACCAACTGATTTTCCTACAGAATACTTACCAACTACTTTTCCTACAGATTAAGTACCAACATTTTTTCCTACGGAATACCAACAGATTTTATTGGATTTTATTTCCTACAGCGTACCCACTGAATATTTATTTCCTACAAATTTTCTATGAAATTTTTACCAGTTTTTATTGCTATATTAAATTTATAATTCCTACAGAATATTTATTTCCTACAATTCAGTCAAAAATCTATTGCTATGTTAAATTTATAATTTAAAAAATATCCAAATTTTCTGCTAAAAAAAACGAAATAAATAATTAAAATAATAGTCAAATACCATTACATTCATTACCATTAAAATAGTCACTAACATACTAGTCATACATTCAAATACTCAAAATACAATTACAATACCATTACAAAAACTAAGAACTAGTCAATAACATAACATTAATTTAGTGTTTTGAAACGAAAACTAAGAACTACTTGGTGGATTACTAGACGGATTAATTTGTTTTACAAAGGCCGCCAATTGTTGTTGCACTTATAATTCCATTTCATTTCGCATTTGTTGCATTTGCAAATTCATTTCACTTTGATTTTCTTCCATGGCTTGTTCCGTGTTTGACATTTGTTGTCACAACTCATTTACCTAAATATAACGACACAAACACATGTAGTTAGTAAATGTAATTCAACTTTAGACCATGATAGCAATGTACTTTACTTTTAATTCAATATAATAACACACTATTAATTATAAAAATATACATTGTTTTTAATATCCATAATAGTAACTTTTAATATGCATAATAAAAACATACTATATTTTTATCTATTATACCATTGTATTTTATATTTCCAATCCATAATATCAATGTACTTAAATTATTATCAATAACAACAA
The DNA here is from genome assembly GCF_002870075.4 of Lactuca sativa. Lineage (NCBI taxonomy): Eukaryota > Viridiplantae > Streptophyta > Magnoliopsida > Asterales > Asteraceae > Lactuca > Lactuca sativa. The sequence goes on along the minus strand of NC_056627.2, from coordinate 59,663,341 downwards.
TTTACTTTACCAAATATCAGTAATAGCAACATAGTATAATTTTCACCCATTATAGCGTTATGCTTTACCTAATTTAATAATAACAACATAGTATCAATTTCAACAATAATAACAATGCACTTTATCTAATATTAATAATGACAACATATTTCAATTTTCACCCGTAACAACAATGTACCTTACCAATATGAATATTTTTTTCAGCCATATTAAGTACCTCTTTACTTGATTTTTTTCTCTATAATATATTATGTAAATAATAGTACCTCCTGTTGTGACTTTGCAAAGTTAGCAGAAGCTGAAGTTGACTCATAAGAATATGCACCTGTCATCAGACAGTGAAGATCCGAGTATCATGCCCCATAGATAGGACCTTTTTGTTTCCCGCCTTTCCTAAGCAATTGTGTTTGGGTCCACAATTCAGGATCATTCACATTATGTTGAGTCGGATCATCACCATATTTTTGAGATACGGCTGTGTTTTATGATTCCTACAATATACCAAAAGAAAGTTTTTGTTATTGTACTAAAAAGTAAAAACTAATATTAGTAAATATATAAAAAGATAAAGAAAACTTACGATCACCACCCTAGATGTCTCATTCACAAAATCCACTAGCGTCTCTTTATCTCCCCCAAAATATATTTTCTTTTATTCGGCGGTAAGATGTGTCTTATAATAAAGATCAATGAATGTCTGACAACCCGAAATTTCCATTTTGTATGAACATTAACTATTCAATAGAAGCTAGTCCAGTTTCAATGAACTTCAGACTTTTCCGAATAAGTTTGTGTACATTAGGGTTTACATTTAAGGAGATATCAGGAGAGTGGATGCTAATGGGTTTGTGAAACTTGAGCATTTCAACACTTCATCATGTTAGAGTCCAAATCCAGAATAAAATATTTTCTGCCAAAATATTTCAGGACTATAAATAGATTTCTGAACTAAATTATTCATTATTCACATTTCCAACTAGAGAAAGGCCATATTCTCTCTCACGGATCTTCGGGTTTTCATCCTAAATCGTGATTCTACATTCCTAGTTGTGTTTTAATGCATGTTATATGCTTAATAACATAGTTTACATGTCAAATATGTAAGATCCAGGAGTTTACCGCCCAAGAACGTTCTTGGGGAGTAAACTCCAAAACGAAGCCTAAGAGCTATCTAGTCCCATTTCCTTGTTAGGTAGCTAGTTAAGGACATTATGTATGATCTTTTAAGGCTAGAACACAATCAAGAACACCTAGTTTTAGGAGTTTACGGCCCAAGAGTTTCTTGGACCGTAAACACCAAATTTCAAAGGCTTAAAGTGCCCTAAACACTCCTAAGACTTTAAGACAATAACCCTCTATTACTTGTAGCTTGAATGGGGAGTAAATCACATCAAAATCATCCCAAAAAGGGAGTTTACGGCCAAGAAATGCTCTTGGGCCGTAAAATCCAAGTGAAGGCACCAAAGTGTGCCTAAAGTCCCCTTTAGCCTTAAACAAAAGTCTAGAATTTATCCTTTGTGTGCAAGAGGCTTAAAAGAATTAAAACACCCACCCCATAGGAGTTTACGGCCGTAAACTCTAGGGGATATGGTCTTTAGGCCGTAAACTCCTCAAAGGAGCATTCTAAGGCCCTAAACTACCTAAAGGATTAAACCACCAATGCTAGGCTTATTCTAGAATTCATTTAACACTTTAAAACACCCAAAACCACCAAGTCAAGAGTTCACGGCCGTAAACTCAAGGGTTTACGACCGTAAAATCCAAATGTGGGGTTTGTTGGGTGGTAAGCTCATATACAAGGTCATTTGGTACATTAAACCCCTATAGCCTTGTCCCGTAGCAACTTAGATGCAACCATGAGGACCTATAACACTTATACCAAGTGTTTGCATGTTCCTAAGTGTCCCAACTTACTTCATTAAGTTATTATTTGGCTAATTAGTTATATATATGCTTATTATATGATAACTAGGCTCGTGCGTGTGAACAAGTCTCCGTTTGCCACCTAGCACGGTATCCGACACTACAATTCAAACCACTCACCACAAGTGAGTTCATACCCCTTTAATTAACCTTTGAAATACTTTTAAATGTTTTAAATACTTTATGGGGGGGGGGAATACAAGTTCAATGCTTATAGTTATTGAAATCAACCACATGTGATTGCATTAATCACATGTGATTAATAACTAGAAAACCAATGATTTTATCATTGTTCAAACTGTTTATCAAACTGCTTTACTTCAAAATGTTTTACAAACTCTTTTACTTACCAAATACTTTTATTTAAACTTTGTTATACTTCTTATAAATTGCATGCCCATATATGGATAGATATATAAGCAATGTTTAAAGGGCTTAGGAAGGCCATCCGCCCTATTTCCTTTTTCTCGATTTGGATGTGGTCTGGTGGGATTTCGGGTGACCATCCGAAGGTCATTTCAATATTAGTTATATATCAATTATACATATATAGACATAAAAGTACTTCTACATTCATGCGTACTATACATATCACTAGAAAGTTACCATCGGGGTAACACAGGATCATACTACTACAACTGCTAGATCAATGAGTCAGTTCATTCATGAGTCTATACATTACATTACTATGAGAACATATACAACTATACTAGAATGAGAAAATATACAACTATACTAGAAAGAGAACATATACAACTATACTAGAAAGAGAACATATACAACTATACTAGGAGGAGAACATATACAACTATACTAGAACGAGAAACATTACATATACAAGAATACGATAACAATTGTGATCCACTGGATCCGAGCATGCCTTAAATGTCATGGCCCGAGTTGTAGCCAGAATTCTCTTGGAGGGAGAGCGTGAGTTTGCGTATAGATCTATACTAGATTGACTATCCTACACCTTGCGGCTAGCTACAGCCAGACCTGCAGGTCTGCGGGTGCCAAACGTCATTCCATTATTACGACCATTCGTATGTCGTTGTTACCAGTCGATAGTATGGTGAAATTATCACATTATACCTTAATATAAATCCGGTTTAAGGTAGTTAGTACAACAGTAGTTCCTATAATACAAAACTACAGTACTACAATGATTTACCCATTACATATTTTTAGTGATAACCTCACTTAAACATTAATGTACAAACTATATTTGTTAAATGATAGTTACACTTGCGAAATTACACACTTTTACAACAAACGAGCATACAAAACAGTTAAGCCTTGATAGAAGGCTACTTTAATAGAAAATATAGGTTTTTCTGAGAGATTCAAACTTTTACAAACACTTACATACATTTTACAAACTTATACTTGAGACACGTTCAAACGTTTTGATAACAAACACCGACACTAAAATACTTATGAACTCACCAGCTTAATGCTGATAAACTCTTTCAAAATAACTTGTATTCTCAGGTCATCAGTAGACAGGTACCAATGCCAGCTTTTGAGAAGATGGAGCGCATTCAAGACTCATCATATTATTTTGATTTACATTATATTTCTGGTGTCTAAAACTATACAGAACACACTTGTATTAAAATTATATATTTAATGCAATGGATGATGTTGTTTTCTTATTTACATTTACTATGTTGTGATACTGTACATGACGTCCTCCGCCCCAGAACGTTTCCGCCGTTCTTGGTTTTGGGGTGTGACAGATTGGTATCAGAGCATTGTTTATAGTGAATCAAGTATATCAACCCATAAAAGATATACTAAACTATAAACCCATTAGGGATTAAAGCACTCTGACCTAGAGTCTATACTTTAAATATTAAAATATTTAATTAAGTATACTAGTCTGCATTCATACTAAAATCAGTGTCACAACGACAAGAACAAAAGTATTACGATTGTTAAATATCACAAGTGAGCTCGGGGATGTATGGTCAGTCCTGGGAATGGCATAGTCTGATCAACTATGCTGGTCCTGGGAGTGATTAGCGTATGCCCTAGAATGGTTGTGATGTGTTAACAAGTCTAAAAACTTACCAACAATACCACAAGAAGATCAGTAGAACTTAAACTTAAAAATACTGTAGGTGTATTTTGTACTACTAGTTACACGTATACTATATTGTTATACCCCTCTTCTCGCGTAGATTTAAATGGCTGGATTCCATCACGACGACCCGTACTTTCCAAATGAAGGCAATGCCGGGTGGATCGAAGAAGAGCCCGAAGATGAGCATCCAATCCCGTTGGATGATCACCTCGCAGAAGGCTTTTCTGATGGATCCGACTCCGAGCCTGAAGTCAACAACCTACCGCTAGTAGGTCAAGCCCCGAACAACAACCCCCGACCAGCTTTTCTCGATCCTACTCCCTTGTGGGCAACCAACTTGAATCGCTGGAGTGATGAACAGGGTCAACCCTTACCATACTTTGGGGACCGAAGCTTTTACAACGTCAGTGAAGGTAGTTCTGCTGACCGAGCTCTGCCCGTCATTATCCGTAGAATAGCTCGTAATGTTGAGCAAGGTCGAGCAGCCATCGACCGGGTCATGGAGATTGATGCCAACTCTGGTGTCAACACAGTCCGCATCCGCCGTCTTGAAGAAGACATGGAACAGACCCGGAGGACCAATGAAACCCTGCAACAACAGCTGGCTGCCTCATGAGCTGAAGTCTTGGAACTTCGAGCCCGTTAGAGGGCTCAGGAGCGACACCTTCAAGAGGTGTTTCGTCAAGTGTCCAACCTCAGGGCTCGCTCGAGGATTTCCCATCGCTGTTAGATGATGTCTAGTACATCTCTGTCTTTTGGTTAAGGAATAGCCTTTAACATAAGTGCTCTATGTAGCACTTATCTGTAAAATATTCCTAACTTTCAGTACTCTAATTAGGAATCTAAGAACTGTCAAACTTTTCTGTATGGTATGATGTAAGACCTACTGATAGGTCGATTTTCCCTGAACTTATTACATCAGTAATACTAGTATTATTGACATCTATCGAATCTGTGGGAAAAATCTTTACATTTGTGTTTCCTACTAATATTTCTTGTTGTGATTTCAAACACTCATTCAACTGTTGGGCTATGGTTAGTTAGTCCATGTGACACTTTCACGTTGCTTACAAATTCGTTCTTTATAAACTTATAGCTGAAAGATGCCTCCTCGCAAATCTCCCAGGAATAACCCTGCACCTCCACAGCCTCCTCCGCCTCCGGTCATCGATACTGCAGCCCTGAATGCTGCCGTAGCTGCAGCAGTGGCAACTGCCATGGCTTAGTATCACTCAACTGATGCCAGCAGAGGTGGAACCCCTGTTGAATCAATTCCGGTTGAAACCCCTGTGCGCTTGAGAGAGTGCTCCTACAAGGATTTCACCAATTGCAAGACGGAGCCTTTCTATGGCACCGGCGGAGTCATTGCCCTCTCGCAATGGTTCGAGAAGACTGAATCAGTCTTCGAAATCTGTTCATGCCCTACTGCGAGCAAAGTCAAGTATGCCACATGCACCTTTGAAGGAAAGGCCCTGACGTGGTGGAACGGCCACGTTAAATCACTAACCCTCGTCGTAGCCAACGACATGGGCAGGGAAACAATGAAAGACCTCATGATTGAGGAATACTGCCCGAGGGGCGAAGCCCAGAAACTGAACAGGAACTTTGGAACCTGACTATGAAGGGCACCAACGTAATTGCTTATACTGCCCGATTCAGCGAGCTGGTGGCCCTGTGCCCCAATATGGTTCCCACTGAAGGGAAAAAGATCGAAAGGTACATATGGGGGCTAGTGCCTCCGTATCAGGGGAATGTCCTAGCATCAAACCCCGCTACCTTCGACAGTGCCAAACGACTGGCACAGCGACTCATTGACCATGGAGTCAAAACCCCTGCAACAACAACCACCCTAGCCATCCCGGAACCCTCCAAACCCGCTGACACCAAGCGGAAGTTTTGGGACGAAAAGAAGAAGCAGCAAGCTGCCAAAATGCAGCAAATCGTGGTAGTGCATGCCGCGGTAACCCCTACTGCTGCTACTACTCTGGGGAAGCAGTATGCTGGAAGTTTGCCTAAGTGCAACAAATGCAACTTCCATCACAACAGCCCCTACCGTGAAATGCAGTGCTCTAACTGCAACAGGAAAGGACACACCGTCCGTTTCTGTAAGTTCCCGGCACAACCGATCACCCAGGTCCCTGGCTCTGGCGCGAGCCCGACTTGCTATGGATGTGGCGAAGCAGGCCACTATAAGAGGGACTGCCCCAAAGCAAAGAATGCTGGTGGAGCAGGGAGGGTACTAGCTATAGGCCACGGGGAAGCAGTTGCTGACCCGACAGTGGTGATTGGTACGTTCCTCCTCGATAACTCCTATGCATGCATTCTGTTCAATAGTGGAGCGGAGCGAAGCTTCGTAAACCATAAATTTGCTCGCATGCTTAAACAACCACCACACGCACTCAAAGAACTATTCACAGTAGAAATGGCTAATGGAAAAATTGAAAGTACGAATAGCATATACTTAGGTTGTACCCTAAATCTAGATAACCATTCATTCCCAATCGACCTCATGCCGGTCTTAATTAAAAGCTTCGACGTTATCATCAGCATGGATTGGTTAAGTCTTCATCGCGCCGACATCATGTGCTTCGAGAAAGCAGACCGTCTAAACCTTCCATCTAACGAAACTCTTATAGTCTACGGCGACAAACCTGGTGCAAATCTTCGTATTCTATCAAGTATTCAAACACAGAAGTATCTACGTAAAGAATACCATGCATTCCTTGCTCACGTCGTCGACACGAGCCTCGAAACGAAAGAACTAAAGAACATCCCAGTAGTGAGTGACTTCCCCGACATTTTCCCAGAAGAGCTACCTGGATTACCTCCGCAACGGCAGGTTGAGTTCCGAATCGACTTAATCCCAGGAGCTACCTTAGTAGCCAAGTCGCCCTACCGCTTAGCACCAACTGAGATGCAGGAACTCTCTGGTCAACTTAAAGAACTGCTCAGCAAGGGCTTTATAAGGCCGAGCTTCTCACCTTGGGGACCACCGGTTTTGTTCGTTAAGAAGAAATACGGATCATTCCGTATGTGTATTGACTACAGAGAACTCAACAAACTGACGGTCAAGAATCGTTACCCTCTACCTCGCATAGACGATCTTTTTGACCAACTGCAAGGGGCGAACTATTTTTCCAAAATTGATATGAGATCCGGATATCACCAGTTACGAGTACTAGAGGAGGATGTGCCGAAGACAGCCTTCCGAACTCGTTACGGACATTACGAGTTCGTGGTGATGCCATTCGGATTGACCAATGCGCCTGCAGTCTTCATGGATCTGATGAATAGAGTATGTCGACCTTACTTGGATCAGTTCGTCATCGTTTTCATTGGCGACATCCTGATCTACTCCCGAAGTAAGGAAGTGCATGGCGATCACCTACGATAAGTCCTAGGGACATTACGAAAGGAGAAACTTTATGCGAAGTTCTCAAAATGTGAATTTTGGATCCGATGAGTCGAATTCTTAGGACACGTGGTAAGCGAAGAGGGAATCCAAGTGGACCCATCCAAAATTAAAGCCATTGAGAACTGGTCAGCACCAAAGACGCCTACTGAAATCCGTCAATTTCTAGGCCTCGCTGGCTACTACCGCAGATTCATACAGAACTTCTCCCGAATAGCGAAACCTCTTACAACACTGACCCAGAAAGGCGTGACCTTTGACTGGGAAGAGAAACAAGAGAGAGCGTTCCAAATGCTCAAACGGGCCTTGTGCACCGCGCCAATACTATCCCTCCCCGAAGGGATAGAAGACTTCGTAGTCTATTGCGATGCATCCAATTAAGGGCTCGGGTGTGTTCTGATGCAGCGAGGTAAGGTCATCGCCTACGCCTTGAGACAGTTGAAGACACACGAGGTTAACTACACGACCCACGATCTTGAACTAGGAGCAGTGGTGTTTGCTCTGAAGATCTGGAGACATTACTTGTACGGAATGAAAAGCACTATCTTTACCGACCACAAGAGTTTACAACACATTTTCGATCAGAAGGAGCTCAACATGAGACAACGACGGTGGGTCGAGCTACTCAGTGACTACGAATGTGATATTCGTTATCATCCAGGTAAAGCCAACGTAGTAGCAGACGCCCTAAGTCGGAAGGAATATTCTGGTCGCAAAGTCAAGTCATTGTCAATAACCATCCATTCACACTTGTCTAAGCAAATTCAGGCGGCCCAACTTGAATCCATGAAACCTGAAAATGTGACGGGTGAATCCCTTAGAGGAATGGACAAGAATTTAGAAGCCAAGGGTGACGGAGCCTTATATTTCGTGAACCGAATTTGGACACCGAAACATGGTGGTTTCCGAGACTTGGTCATGACCGAGGTGCACAACACTCCGTATTCTGTCCACCCAGGTTCAGATAAGATGTATCTGGATCTTAAAAAGCTATATTGGTGGCCTAATATGAAAGCAGAGATTGCTACCTTCATAAGTAAATGTCTTACTTGCGCAAAGGTTAAGGTCGAGTACCAGAAGCCCTCTGGTTTACTGCAACAACCAGAGATTCAAGAATGGAAGTGGGAGCGGATCACTATGGATTTCATAACCAAGTTGCCCAAGACAACCGGTGGACTTGATACCATATGGGTCATCGTCGATAGATTGACCAAGTCTGCACACTTTCTGCCTGTCAAAGAAACTGACAAGATGGAGAAACTTACGAGAACATACATTAGAGAAATCGTACGGCTTCATGGTGTACCTATGTCCATTATCTCCGATAGAGATAGTATGTTCACCTCAAGATTATGGCAATCATTACAACATTCCTTAGGAACAAGGCTAGACATGAGCACCGCCTACCATCCACAGACCGACGGACAGAGTGAGAGGACCATCCAAACACTGGAAGATATGTTACGAGCCTGCGTGATTGACTTTGGGAAGGCATGGGATACTCATTTACCCCTTGTCGAGTTTTCCTATAATAGCAGTTATCACACGAGTATCAAGGTTGCACCATTTGAAGCTCTCTACGGCCGAAAGTGCAGATCTCCTCTGTGCTGGGCTGAGGTGGGTGATACCCAATTAGCCAGGGGGCAAGCTTCCGACAGTACTCTCACCGGTCCGGAGATCATTCGGGAAACGACAGAGAAAATCGTTCAGATCCGTGAACGATTGAAAGCCTCTAGAGACTGACAGAAGAGCTACGCTGATAAACGAAGAAAACCTTTGGAATTTTAGGTGGGAGACAGAGTCCTTCTCAAAGTTTCACCCTGGAAGGGGTTGATACGCTTCGGAAAGCGTGGGAAGCTTAATCCGAGGTACATAGGACCTTTCGAGATTCTTGCAAGAGTCGGCCCCGTAGCTTACAAACTCGACCTACCTGACGCACTTCGTAACGTACATTCTACATTCCACATATCTAACTTGAAAAAGTGTCTGTCCGACGAGACTCTTGTAATCCCACTCGACGAGATCGAGATCAACGAGAGCCTCAACTTCATGGAAGAACCAGTAGAGATCATGGACCGTGAGGTCAAGCAGACGAAGCAAAGTCGTATCCCTATCGTGAAGGTTCGCTGGAATGCCAAGCGAGGACCGGAATTCACTTGGGAACGCGAGGATTAGATGAAACTGAAATACCCTCATCTTTTCGCTTAATTGTTTGTAACTTCTTGTTTGCTTAAATTCTAATTTCGGGACGAAATTCCTTCTAACAGGGGGATGATGTGACAACCCGAAATTTCCATTTTGTACGAACATTAACTATTCAATAGAAGCTAGTCCAGTTTCAATGAACTTCAGACTTTTCCGAATAAGTTTGTGTACATTAGGGTTTACATTTAAGGAGATATCAGGAGAGTGGATGCTCATGGGTTTGTGAAACTTGAGCATTTCAACACTTCATCATGTTAGAGTCCAAATCCAGAATAAAATATTTTCTGCCAAAATATTTCAGGACTATAAATAGATTTCTAAACTAAATTATTCATTATTCACATTTCCAACTAGAGAAAGGCCATATTCTCTCTCACGGATCTTCGGGTTTTCATCCCAAATCGTGAGTCTACTTTCCTAGTTGTGTTTTAATGCATGCTATATGCTTAATAACATAGTTTACATGTCAAATATGTAAGATCCAGGAGTTTACCGCCCAAGAACGTTCTTGGGGAGTAAACTCCAAAACGAAGCCTGAGAGCTATCTAGTCCCATTTCCTTGTTAGGTAGCTAGTTAAGGACATTATGTATGATCTTTTAAGGCTAGAACACAATCAAGAACACCTAGTTTTAGGAGTTTACGGCCCAAGAGTTTCTTGGACCGTAAACACCAAATTTCAAAGGCTTAAAGTGCCCTAAACACTCCTAAGACTTTAAGACAATAACCCTCTATTACTTGTAGCTTGAATGGGGAGTAAATCACATCAAAATCATCCCTAAAAGGGAGTTTACGGCCAAGAAATGCTCTTGGGCCGTAAACTCCTAGTGAAGGCACCAAAGTGTGCCTAAAGTCCCCTTTAGCCTTAAACAAAAGTCTAGAATTTATTCTTTGTGTGCAAGACGCTTAAAATAATTAAAACACCCACCCCATAGGAGTTTACGACCATAAACTCTAGGGGATATGGTCTTTAGGCCGTAAACTCCTCAAAGGAGCATTCTAAGGCCCTAAACTACCTAGACGATTAAACCACCAATTGTAATAGCCCGAAATCTCAGGTATTGTTAAATTATGTTTTTGGGGTGATTTAAGAGGGGACTCGGCGAGTTGGAGCCTAGACTCGCCGAGTAGGATCGCAGACTTGGTCGCGGGATCGCAACTGGACTCGACGAGTCCAGATATGGACTCGGCGAGTCGACGCTGTTCAGCGGAAACCCTAGCCGTTTGGTTTTGGATCGTATATAAGGCACTATATGCCGTCATTGTCCGTCTTTTAGTCTACTGAGAAGAACCCTAAGCGGCTGTGGGCATCTAGAGCAAGATTGAAGGCCATTGGTGATTTGAAGAAATTGTGGTGCAAGGAGGAGGGGAGTTTTGGCTAAAGGAACTGCAAGGGATTCGAGTTCTGAGGTTTGGGGACACAGAGAGTGCGTTAATCAGGTAATATTTCGGATCATTTCTGTTATATTGATGTGTGTAGGGATCTAGGGTTTATGGAACCCATTTGGTGTTTAGATGGATTATTGCCTTGTTACCCAAACGACTATAACCCTGTATTAGGACCTTTAGAGGTCCAGAAGGTCCCATGCTTGTGTATTTCGGGACAAAACTTATCTCAGGAAGCAGTTTGATCGACTGCATGGCATGGACTCGCCGAGTCTGATGAACAGACTCGGCGAGTAGCTTGGAGATTGACTGGAACTCGTCGAGCTGTTCTTCAGACTCGGCGAGTGGAGTCGGGGTGGCCCCGCGATTCTTCCACGAGGATCTCGTCGAGCCAAGAGGGATACTCGACGAGTAGAAAGGGAACATCAGGGGAAGTTGGGGAGGACGTCTAGACTCGCCGAGTCGCCATGGCACTCGCCGAGTCCGGTCGAGGTGACCGTTGATCGTTGACCGTTGACCAGAGTTGACCTAAGTCTGACTTCTTAGGGATAGTCACACTTAGAAGATATAAGTGTTAAGGAGGGATATGTGATGTTATAGGGAGGTTGTAGCTCGTCGGATTGTGCACGAGTGATTTCAGGATTTGCTAGCTTCCAACATTCACGAGGTGAGTCTTCTCACTATACTGTGCCCGGAAGGGTTTGACTGTGTGACCGGAAGGTCGGATCTGATATGTGATATGTATGCTATATGTGGTAAGTTATTTGTTATATGTCCTATGTATGTCATGGGCCGGAAGGCGATTATATTATGGGCCGGAAGGCAATATGTTATGGGCCGGAAGGCGATATGATTGTGTGATGGACTGGAAGGTCGGCGTGGGTAGGACCGGAAGGTTTACCCAGCAGGGACGGAAGTCCCCAGAGACACATGGACCGGAAGGTCAGGGCCTGGAAAGGCGTATGTGCGTAAGTTGTATATTGGGGAACTCACTAAGCATTTATGCTTACAGTTGTTATGCATGTGTTTCAGGTACTAGCGAGGACCGTGGGAAGGCGCCGACATGATCGATACACACTGAAGAATGTTTTTATGATCTTGGGATTTAGACTATTTGTATTGACATAATACTTAAACTATTTATGCCTTGTTTTGAATGGAAATACTTTATTTTTAAAATGAAAAATTTGTTTGAAAATTTGCGTTGTAACAATTGGTATCAGAGCCTTGGTTTGAGAGATTCGGGTGCACCTTCGGGAGTAACTGAACTCAAACCGAGGATTTGAGGAAAACTTTTTAAATAAAGGCATAAATTTTTGTAAATGGTTTTGTGGTAAGCAAGAAAGAAGCAGTGTGTACGATCAGTCAGCGCCCGAACGGTAAAGATCCCCAAAATACCTTACAATGTTATATGATATGAATTGTTATGCATGCTAGAAGACTAGGTATTCATGATAGGACTAGAGTGGCCTGATTTGTGATGCCTTAGTCTAGGGAAGTTTGCCGATATGAGATTATGTGTTAGGGTGCGAGTAGATAGTGCATAACAGAAGTAGAGTACTCACTATCCGGGGTTTGGGGAGGAAGATTTGGGATGAATGCTGATGCGGTGTGGTCGGTAGTATTGGGCCCGTACTACCGAAGACACCGGGTCAGTGGGAGACCCAAGTAAGAATCCCTGGATATCGGAGACTGATTAGGGTTGCGTATCGAGTACGATTATACTCGATGGAGTCTCTGATGTTTTTATGTTGTATTTCAGAGACATCATGGTTAGACCACGCCACAGAGCGAGTACGAGCGGTGTGAGTGACGAGGAGATTCGTCAGATGATTCACGAGGAGGTAGCTGCGGCGATCCGGGCTGAGATCCCGGAGATGTTTGGGTCTATTAAGACCACCCTGATGGAGACGTTTGATGAGCGGTACGCCGCATTGACTGAGGCTGCAACCGCTGCAGCTACCGCAGCTGTGGCCGCTGCTAGGCCACAGGGGGGTGACTCGTTGCTGTTCTGAGAGTTCAGCAACACGAAGCCACCGGAGTTCGATGGGACGCAGGATCCGATTGCTGCGATGAGGTGGATCGCGGATATAGAGGGGTGCTTCTACACTTGTTCATGCCCGGAGCACCTGAGGGTACGGTTCGCATTGAACCAGCTCCGTCTGGGAGTGAAGGACTGGTGGAAGTTCGTGACGACGAACTTCACTTTGGCAGAGACTACAGCAGTGACATGGGAGGGGTTTACTGCTATGTTCAGGGACGAGTACGTTCCCCCGGGGGAGAGGGAATGATTGGTTCAGGAGTTCTTAACCCTCAAGCAGGGTACTGATTCTGTTGCGGTGATCACGCGGAAGTTTCATGAGAGGGCGATGTTCTGCCCCGAGCTGGTGTCCACTGATCAGGCTCGGATGAGCCGGTACTTGGGAGTGTTGAGGAGGGATATCCGGGAGTTTGTGTCAAACTCCACCTACCATACTTTTGCTGAGCTCCAGGCGAATGCCAGGAAGCGCGAGATCGAGTTGGAGACCCAGGCCAGGGAGGAGGCCGAGTCTCAGCGGGTGGACTGGCGACCGGCTCAGTCCTAGCCGGCAACCAAGCGGATAAAGTCCGCCGATTCGAGGACAGGAGGTTCGAAGAGCCGCACTTGCGGGAAATGCGGCAAGAGTCATGACGGGGTATGTCGATCTGGTGCTTGCTACAAGTGTGGCAAGGAGGGTCACATTGCTAGGGAGTGCCCCAAGGGGTTTACGGTTTGCTTTCATTGCAACCAGACAGGCCATAGGAAGGTCGAGTGCCCTCAGCTTCTTCAGGGATCTGCACCTGCTGCGAGAGCTACTGTGACTCGACCGATGAAGGCCGAGGCCCCGAGGGCTCGGGGGAGAGCTTTTCAGCTGACTGCGGAGGAGGTCCGCGCTGCGCCCGATGTTGTGGCAGGTATGCTGTAATTCATGTATTTATTTTAAAATTGAGATGTTATGCTTATGTTATTATATGCGTAGGTACTTTCCTTGTGAACTCTGTGCCTGCCTTAGTGTTATTTGACTCGGGTGCGAGCAGGTCCTTTGTATCTTTAGCCTTTAGTCAGCATATTAGCGTTAGTCGTGAGTCGTTGAGTCGACCTTTGAGAGTTTCTATAGCTGACGAGAAAGTGATTTATGCCACGGAGGTTCTCCAGGGATGCGTGCTAGAGATTTTCGGGGTCGAATTCCCGATTGACCTGATTCCTATTGTGATGGGTGACGTCTGTGTCATCGTGGGCATGGACTGGCTGAGCCGATTCGGCGCTATCATCGACTGTGAGCGTCAGCTGGTGACTATACGAGACCATAGTGGGGGAGTCCTTTCGGTGTACGGCGAGGGTACCCGCTCAGGATCAGCTTTTTGTTCGGCCGCTAGGGCAAGGCAGTGTCTACAGCAGAGCTGTAAGGGTTTTGTGGCGTATGTGATGGATACGCGGGAGGTTTCCGAGAGACCGAGGTCAGTGGAGGAGGTCCCAGTGGTGCGTGAGTTTCCAGATGTTTTCCCCGAGGAGCTGCCGGGAGTACCTCCTGTGAGACAAGTAGAGTTTGGTATTGACCTGGTTCCGGGGGTCGCACCTATTGCTAAGGTGCCTTATCGTCTTGCACCCCCAGAGATGCAAGAGTTGTCCTCGCAGCTCCAGGAGTTGTTGGGGAAGGGATTCATTCGGCCAAGCAGCTCACCATGGGGAGCACCTATTCTGTTCGTCAAGAAGAAGGATGGTTCACACCGGATGTGCATTGATTACCGGGAGTTGAACAAGTTGACGGTCAAGAACCGTTACCCGTTACCGAGGATCGATGATTTATTCGATCAGTTGCAGGGAGCATCGTGGTTTTCCAAGATCGATCTGAGGTCAGGGTACCATCAGGTGAGAGTGCGGGATGAGGATGTCCAGAAGACAGCGTTTAGGACGCGTTATGGGCATTATGAGTTTGTAGTGATGCCTTTCGGGCTCACCAATGCCCCAGCTGTGTTCATGGATCTCATGAACAGGGTATGCAGGCCGATGTTGGATCGGTCAGTGATTGTATTTATCGACAACATTCTGGTGTATTCGAGATCTAGAGAGCAGCATGAGGAACATTTGAGGGAAGTCCTTGAGGTATTGAGATCGGAGAAGCTTTATGCAAAGTTCTCCAAACGTGACTTCTGGTTGCGGGAGGTCCAATTTCTAGGACATGTTGTTAATCAGAAAGGGATATTGGTCGATCCGGCCAAGGTTGAGGCGGTGATGAGTTGGGAGGTGCCGAAGTCACCCTCCGAGATCAGGAGCTTCCTTGGGTTGGCAGGGTATTATCGGAGATTCATTAAGGATTTCTCCAAGATCGCAGTGCCGCTCACCAGATTGAACCGGAAGGGTGTAGCATTCTCATGGGGGCCCGAGCAGCAAACCTCCTTTGAGACACTTCGCCAGAGGTTGTGCGAAGCCCCGGTATTAGCTCTCCCGGAAGGAATGGAAGATTTTGTAGTATATTGTGACGCATCGATTTCAGGACTGGGTGCAGTGTTGATGCAGAGGGGTCATGTGATAGCTTATGCATCGAGGCAGTTGAAGCCTCATGAGGCGAGATATCCCACGCATGATTTAGAGTTGGGGGCAGTAGTGTTCGCTCTCAAGATTTGGCGTCACTACCTGTACGGGGTTCGATGTACGATATACACGGACCATAAGAGCTTGAAGTATTTGATGGATCAGTCCAACCTAAATATGCGTCAGAGGAGGTGGTTGGATGTGGTCAAGGATTATGATTGTGAGATCCTGTACCACCCAGGAAAGGCTAATGTGGTAGCCGACGCGTTGAGCCGCAGGACGGAGAGCACCCCATTGCGAGATGTATGCTTGAGACTGACTGTGATGACTCCAGTATTGGATGCTATTCGTGGGGCACAGGCCGAGGCTGTGCGACTAGAAATGCAGAAGAAAGAGCGGGTTGTGGGGTTAATTTCAGAGTTCGTTAAGGATAGTCGAGGGCTTATGACGTTTCAGGGTCGGATTTGGGTACCGTTCGTGGGCGGTACGCGTATTACTTTGATGGAAGAGGCTCATAGATCGAAATTCTCGATCCATCCCGTTGCTACGAAGATGTATTTGGATTTGAGGAAGGAGTATTGGTGGCCCTGTATGAAGAGGGACGTCGCATGGTTCGTTGAGAGGTGCTTGACCTGCCGTAGGGTTAAGGCCGAGCACCAGAGACCGCATGGCAAGTTACAGCCATTGGAGATTCCCGAGTGGAAGTGGGAACAGATCACCATGGATTTCATCACCAAATTGCCGAGGACTGCCAGGGGAGTTGATGCAATTTGGGTGATTGTGGATAGGTTGACGAAGAGTGCATACTTCCTTGCCATCAGTGAGAGTTCTTCAGCGGAGAAGTTGGCGGAGATATATGTGAGAGAGGTGGTATCTCGGCATGGGGTACCGATCTCGATTGTTTCAGACCGTGATGTGCGTTTCACTTCCAGGTTCTGGAAGAAATTTCATGAGGAGCTGGGTACTAAATTGCATTTTAGTACCGCATACCATCCCCAGACAGACGGTCAGAGCGAGCGGACGATTCAGACGCTGGAGGACATGCTTCGAGCGTGTGTGTTAGACTTCGGGGGTAGCTGGGATGCATATTTACCCTTAGCAGAGTTTTCCTACAACAACAGCCATCATTCGAGCATTGGTATGCCACCTTTTGAGCTGTTGTATGGTAGGAGGTGTCAGACCCCCATTTGCTGGGGAGAGGTGGGACAGAGAGTGATGGGCAGCACGGAGATCGTGCTTCAGACGACAGAGCAGATTCAGCAAGTTAGACAGAGGTTATTGACTGCCCATAGCCGACAGAAGAGTTATGCAGACAGGCGCCGATCCGAGCTTGAATTTCAGGTCGGCGACTTCGTTCTCCTGAAGGTCTCTCCTTGGAAAGGAGTGATTCGATTCAGGAAGAGGGGCAAGTTGGGGCCCCGGTATATTGGGCCATTTCGTGTGATTGCAAGGATAGGCCGGGTAGCCTATCGGTTGGGGTTGCCAGCGGAGTTGGGACAGATCCACGACACCTTTCATGTGTCGCAATTGAGGAAGTGCATAGCCGATGAGTCGACAGTGGTTCCATTAGAGGATATTCAGGTGGATGTGAGCCTGAATTATGCTGAGAGACCAGTGGCTATCACGGATCGGAAGATCAAGGTTCTGAGGAACAAGGAGGTACCCCTGGTGTTGGTTCAGTGGCAACACCGTAAGGGATCGGAAATGACTTGGGAGCCGGAACGTGAGATGCGGGAGCAGCATCCGGAACTATTTTCAGAGTGAGACTTCGAGGGCGAAGTCTAATCCAAGTGGGGAAGAGTTGTAACAGCCCGAAATCTCAGGTATTGTTAAATTATGTTTTTGGGGTGATTTAAGAGGGGACTCGGCGAGTTGGAGCCTAGACTCGCCGAGTAGGATCGCAGACTTGGTCGCGGGATCGTGACTGGACTCGACGAGTCCAGATATGGACTCGGCGAGTCGACGCTGTTTAGCGGAAACCCTAGCCGTTTGGTTTTGGATCGTATATAAGGCACTATATGCCGTCATTGTCCGTCTTTTAGTCTACTGAGAAGAACCCTAAGCGGCTGTGGGCATCTAGAGCAAGATTGAAGGCCATTGGTGATTTGAAGAAATTGTGGTGCAAGGAGGAGGGGAGTTTTGGCTAAAGGAACTGCAAGGGATTCGAGTTTTGAGGTTTGGGGACACAGAGAGTGCGTTAATCAGGTAATATTTCGGATCATTTCTGTTATATTGATGTGTGTAGGGATCTAGGGTTTATGGAACCCATTTGGTGTTTAGATGGATTATTGCCTTGTTACCCAAACGACTATAACCCTGTATTAGGACCTTTAGAGGTCCAGAAGGTCCCATGCTTGTGTATTTCGGGACAAAACTTATCTCAGGAAGCAGTTTGATCGACTGCATGGCATGGACTCGCCGAGTCTGATGAACAGACTCGGCGAGTAGCTTGGAGATTGACTGGAACTCGTCGAGCTGTTCTTCAGACTCGGCGAGTGGAGTCGGGGTGGCCCCGCGATTCTTCCACGAGGATCTCGTCGAGCCAAGAGGGATACTCGACGAGTAGAAAGGGAACATCAGGGGAAGTTGGGGAGGACGTCTAGACTCGCCGAGTCGCCATGGCACTCGCCGAGTCCGGTCGAGTTTACCGTTGATCGTTGACCGTTGACCAGAGTTGACCTAAGTCTGACTTCTTAGGGATAGTCACACTTAGAAGATATAAGTGTTAAGGAGGGATATGTGATGTTATAGGGAGGTTGTAGCTCGTCGGATTGTGCACGAGTGATTTCAGGATTTGCTAGCTTCCAACATTCACGAGGTGAGTCTTCTCACTATACTGTGCCCGGAAGGGTTTGACTGTGTGACCGGACGGTCGGATATGATATGTGATATGTATGCTATATGTGGTAAGTTATTTGTTATATGTGCTATGTATGTCATGGGCCGGAAGGCGATTATATTATGGGCCGGAAGGCAATATGTTATGGGCCGGAAGGCGATATGATTGTGTGATGGACCGGAAGGTCGGCGTGGGTAGGACCGGAAGGTTTACCCAGCAAGGACGGAAGTCCCCAGAGACACATGGATCGGAAGGTCAGGGCCTGGAAAGGCGTATGTGCGTAAGTTGTATATTGGGGAACTCACTAAGCATTTATGCTTACAGTTGTTATGCATGTGTTTCAGGTACTAGTGAGGACCGTGGGAAGGCGCCGGCGTGATCGATACACACTGAAGAATGTTTTTATGATCTTGGGATTTAGACTATTTGTATTGACATAATACTTAAACTATTTATGCCTTGTTTTGAATGGAAATACTTTATTTTTAAAATGAAAAATTTGTTTGAAAATTTGCGTTGTAACACCAATGCTAGGCTTATTCTAGAATTCATTTAACACTTTAAAACACCCAAAACCACCAAGTCAAGAGTTCACGGCCATAAACTCGAGGTTTTACGACCGTAAACTACAAAGGTGGGGTTTGTTGGGTGGTAAGCTCATATACAAGGTCATTTGGTACATTAAACCTCTTTAGCCTTGTCCCGTAGCAACTTAGATGCAACCATTAGGACCTATGACACAAGTGTTTGCATGTTCCTAAGTGTCCCAACTTATTTCATTAAGTTATTATTTGGCTAATTAGTTATATATATGCTTATTACATGATAACTAGGCTCGTGCGTGTGAACAAGTCTCCGTTTGCCACCTAACATGGTATCCGACACTACAATTCAAACCACTCACCACAAGTGAGTTCATACCCCTTTAATTAACCTTTGAAATACTTTTAAATGTTTTAAATACTTTATGGGGGGGGGAATACAAGTTCAATGCTTATAGTTATTGAAATCAACCACATGAGATTGCATTAATCACATGTGATTAATAACTAGAAAACCAATGATTTTATCATTGTTCAAACTGTTTATCAAACTGCTTTACTTCAAAATGTTTTACAAACTCTTTTACTTACCAAATAATTTTATTTAAACTTTGTTATACTTCTTATAAATGGCATGCCCATATATGGATAGATATATAAGCAATGTTTAAAGGGCTTAGGAAGGCCATCTGCCCTATTTCCTTTTTCTCGATTTGGATGTGGTCTGGTGGGATTTCGGGTGACCATCCGAAGGTCGTTTCAATATTAGTTATATATCAATTATACATATATAGACATAAAAGTACTTCTATATTCATGCGTACTATACACATCACTAGAAAGTTACCATTGGGGTAACACAGGATCATACTACTACAACTGCTAGATCAATGAGTCAGTTCATTCATGAGTCTATACATTACATTACTATGAGAACATATACAACTATACTAGAATGAGAACATATACAACTATACTAGAAAGAGAACACATACAACTATACTAGAAAGAGAACATATACAACTATACTAGGAGGAGAACATATACAACTATACTAGAACGAGAAACATTACATATACAAGAATACGATAACAATTGTGATCCACTGGATCCGAGCATGCCTTAAATGTCATGGCCCGAGTTGTAGCCAGAATTCTCTTGGAGGGAGAGTGTAGTTTGCGTATAGATCTATACTAGATTGACTATCCTACACCTTGCTGCTAGCTACAGCCGGACCTGCAGGTCTGCGGGTGCCAAACGTCATTCCATTATTACGACCATTCGTATGTCGTTGTTACCAGTCGATAGTATGGTGAAATTATCACATTATACCTTAATATAAATCCAATTTAAGGTAGTTAGTACAGCAGTAGTTCCTATAATACAAAACTACAGTACTACAATGATTTACCCATTGTATATTTTTAGTGATAACCTCACTTAAACATTAATGTACAAACTATATTTGTTAAATGATAGTTACACTTGGGAAATTACACACTTTTACAACAAACGAGCATACAAAACAGTTAAGCCTTGGTAGAAGGCTACTTTAATAGAAAATATAGGTTTTTCTGAGAGATTCAAACTTTTACAAACACTTACATACATTTTACAAACTTATACTTGAGACACGTTCAAACGTTTTGATAACAAACACCGACACTAAAATACTTATGAACTCACCAGCTTAATGCTGATAAACTCTTTCAAAATAACGTGTATTCTCAGGTCATCAATAGACAGGTACCGATGCCAGCTTTTGAGAAGATGGAGCGCATTCAAGACTCATCATATTATTTTGATTTACATTATATTTTTGGTGTCTAAAACTGTACAGAACACGCTTGTATTAAAATTATATATTTAATGCAATGGATGATGTTGTTTGCTTATTTACATATACTGTGTTGTGATACTGTACATGATGTCCTCCGCCCCAGAACGTTTCCGCCGTTCTTGGTTTTGGGGTGTGACAGAATGAGGGGTCTTCACCCGTCAACTGTTTCTATATACACGACACAACATAATGGATGTAATTAGTGTTGAAAGAAAAAAATATCACTAAAATCTATAATTAGGATTACTTACCAATTTAAGACGGTGCTCCTCAAATCCAACGCTACCACCCGTTTGTTTGGCTGCCCCCCAGAATCAGTGTTACGGTTTTTCTTTCCGCTTTTGGACAACTTTTTCCACTCATCTGTATCCCATTTTTGTAATATATATATATATATATATATATATATATATATATATATATATATATATATATAATTAGAATACAAAATAAAAAACAACAAAATAAGAAATAATGTATTAGATTCCTTGCCCTGCACAAACATCGCCAAACATCTCTATGTATTTCAACAGGATTGTAATTTGCAAGAATCTCAAAGTTATCCTTAATATCTGCGATAACGTGGCCAGCTTTTCTTGCAGAATTTACCGATGCTTCCCTAGCATCCCTCATTCTACCCCTATAGCGATCTTTCAGTGTATTCTCAAAACCTTCACGAATTATCCCTTCTTCATTTGGATCCCACCGGTATTGAGTCTGTAAAAAATAAAAAGTAAAAGTTTAAAATGCAAAATAACAGTGAATGAGAAATAGATATTAAAAATAAATAATTAATATATTACCCTGAAACGCTCAAACATTTGAGTGACAACTTCCTTCGGATTTTTTCTATAAGTAATCCAAGGTTCATTTATAGACTGCCAAAATATCTTTAAGATCGCCCAATGAATAATTTGTCTCCCAAACCTACAATATTGAAATAATCATATAAGGATAATTATAACATCAAAAATCGTAAATTTATAATAATTAAAAAAAGACTTACTTGTACCCCTTTCGTGTGATAAATGGCCTATGAGAGCCATTCGAATCTGCATCATTTGATCCACCATGTGTACCTGAATAGTGGGGCATCTGAACCATTGGTGATTCAGGCTCATGCACAGACTCATGCCCATGCTCAGGCTCATTTTCATGCTCAGTCCCATTTTAGAAAAAATCACTAGCAGGGTCTTCATTGTTGCCTGTCATCTCATAACCATATGCAACAATCAAGGACATGTGGGTATTTATGTCACCCATGCTACTACTCCCTGAGAATCCTGACCTTGCTTTCCTAACTGAATTGTGTGAAACGCTACCCGACAAAAGGATGCGTGGGAGGCTATTAGGGCCAGACGATGACCTGGCTCCCGATATAAAACCACCATGTGGAAGGCTACTAGGATAAGGTAAAGGTGATGACCAGAATCCTGATATAGAACCACCTATAAGAGGGATGCATGGAAGGCCACTAGGATCATGCAAATGTGATGACCCGGCTCCTAGTACATAACCACCTGTAAGAGGGATGCGTGGAAAGCCACTAGGATCAGGCAAGGGTGATGACCTGGCTTCTAGTACAGAACCACCTGTGAAATGGATGCATGGAAGGCCACCAGGATCAGGAAAAGGTGATGACCTGGCTCTTGGTACAGAACCACCTGTAAAAGGGATGCGTGGAAGGCCACTAGGATTAGGCAAAGGTGATGACCTGGCTCTTGGTACAGAACCACCTGTAAGAGGGATGCGTTAAAGGCCACTAGGGTCAAGCAAATAAGATGGCTTACCACCTGAGGAAGGACGAACCATAAAAAGGTTAAGTGCTAGGCCTTTATCTGACATGCTGCGTTTATAGAACAAAAATAATAAGATATGTTAGATGATAATGAAAAATAACAAATAGACTAGCGTATACATACCATATTATAAATTAAAAGTAAAACAGGATAACAAATATATTAAAGTGTATATACCATATAACATAAAACAAACTTCCAAAAATTTGTCCTCATCTGGATCATAGTAATCAAAATAAACTGGTTCGTCTCTATCATCTTCATCTGTATCATTTTCTTGGTTTTCCGCTTCAGAACCCTCACTCTTATCGGAAGATATTTGCTCAAAGTTAGTTCTATTTTCCGCTAGGCTCAAACGTTCACTAACATTTACTTCATTCGGTAACTCAAACTTCTCATCAAGATGAAATACTCCAGTTGCCTCAGTGCTACCATCAAGCGCAACTTCCGTTTCAGCTTCGGTGACTTCATATACCTCTCTTGGTTTTGTCTTGAAAACTGCACAAAGATCTTTTATTTCATTTGTCACCGCATGATATGGTGTATAAAATACTTGTTCCGCTTGTGATGCCAAACAAAAAGGGTCATTAGTTTGAATATGAGAGTTAGGTTTAACATCAACCAATTTATTCTTGTTAACTACTACACCACTGATATTATCAAACCAAGTGCATTTGAATAGTACAACAGTCGAGCGCCCAATGCCATAATAGTCAATCTCTAGGATCTCATCCAATAAGCCGTAGTAGTCTGACTCTTCGCCATTATACATCTCCCCCCTCACGCATAGTCCATAGTTATTTGTTGCACGTCCTTTACCATATTCTTGTGTGTGGATCTTATAACCATATACAAAGTAGCCATTGTAAGACCGAGCATCGTTCGAGGGGCCATTTTCTAAAGGTTCTAAATGTTTAGCACTTCCATCGGTTGAGTCCCTTGTTACCCACATTAAAGTGCATATATGCAAAATGTTTGTTGAGAAAAACACAAAGATTAACAAGTATGATTGAATTAGTTTTACTTACTTTGTATTTAAACCATTCTACAAAGTATTTATCTCTAAGTACTAAAATTCGTTCATTTTGATATGATGCTTGGGCTGCTCGATAAAACTCTGGGATGAAAGGGGCAACTTTTGCATAGTTTAGTAGGATGTAAGTGTGTCCTTTGTGAACTTCTTCATGTTTGAAGAGTCTTTTCTTTCCACCCTTTTCATGTAATCTTCTTGATGGAAAGGCAAATACACTTAATAGATCTCCACTTGAAGAGTTGTCATGTTGTGGTGCGAAATTTCATGGCTCTTGATTATGGTGTGTCTCAACCGTGGGGGAGAAATATAAAGAACAATAGGTAGCGATTTCATTCACTAGATGTTCATTGACGATTGAACCTTCGACCCTTGCTTTGTTCCTAATTGTTCTTTTTATTATCCCCAACTTTCTATACTTAGAAACTATCAAGAACGTGTTATGAATACTAAAAAGAATATGTAAAAGTTTAATACATAATATTACAAACAAAATGATTACCTCTCATATTGATTCATCCATCTGTATTGCACTGGACCACCAAGAATTGCTTCATCAGCTAAATGTATGATTACGTGCTCCATGGAATCAAAGAAACCAGGAGGGAATATTTTCTCCAACTTGCAGATGGTTTGAGCAATACTACATTTCATGTTATACATGTCCTCCATATGCAATGTTTTCGAGCATAATACTCAAAAAAACATGCATAACTCTGTTATGGCCTCATATACCATATTTGGAACAAACCCTCTAATAGCAAGTGGAAGCAACCGTTGCATAAAAATGTGACAGTCGTGGCTCTTGAAACCATAAAAACTACCATTTTTGACGTTCACACAATTCCCTATATTCGATGCATATCCGTCTGGAAATTTCAGCTTTTTCAGACAAGCACAAACTTTTTTAACATCGACTCTCTCTAAAGTGTAGTCTCTTTTCTTGATCCAAGCCTTCCCTTTATTTTCCCGGACAGAGTTTAGAAGAGGCCGGTCACACAACATCTGAAGATCTTGTCTTGCGCTCAATTTATCTTTAGATTTGGGGGTGTCCATACTTGTATAAAACATATTTTCAAACACATTCTTCTCGATATGCATAATATCAAGGTTATGTGGGATCAACAAATGACACCAATAGGGAAGCTCCGAAAAAATGCTCATCTTTACCCAATTATGTGTCACTCCAAAACCATCCGGCTTTATATAATTTGGACCATACGGAGTCCCTTCGTAAACAGTGTTAAAATGTTTGACTGTCTGCCAAATTTCAACTCCGGTTAGGTACAAAATATCTACTTTGCTCTTCGATGTCTTGTTTTTCCTAAAATAATCTTATCTTTTTTGAAAGTGTGGCCTTTGCGTAAATATTTTCTATGGAAGTCAAACCAACAATGTTTATTTCCCTTTTGAAGCCAGAATGATTCTGATTGATCCAAATAATATGGGCAAGCTAACTTAGCATTTGTGCTCCATCCAGACAACATTACATAAGCAGGGAAATCACTAACTATCCACATCAATACAACTCTCATCTGGAAATTTTCCCTTCGATGACCATCATAAGTTTCAATGCCATCTATGAACAACATCTTTAACTCGTGCGCTAAAGGTTGTAGGAAAACATCCAAATTTTGTCCAGGATTCTTCGGCCTAGGAATGATCAAAGGAAGCAATATGTGTTGAGTTTTTAAGGCCAACCAAGGAGGTAGGTTTTATACTGTGATAAACAATGGCCAACATGAATACGGACTCCCATTTGAATTATTTGGACTAAACCCATCGGTACAAAACCCAAGTCTGATATTACGTGTCTCTTGTGCAAAATCAGGAAAAACTTCATCAAAATGACTCCAAGCTCGACCTTCACTAGGATGTATCATCTTTTCATGATCTATCGGATGATCTGAGTGCCAATTCAAATGTTGAGCCTTCTTCTTCGAATAGAACAACCTTTGAAGTCTAGGTCCAATAGGCATGTAATTCATGACCAAATTAGGAACCTTGTTGCCCTTTTCCATGTATCTACTTTCATTACATACTACACAACGACCCAGATTAGCATGATATCCATAAAATAACATGCAATGGTTTATACACACATGAATTCGTTGTGAAGGAAGTTGTAATGGCTTCAACATTTTCTTGGTCTCATAAAAGTTGTTAGGAAGCTTCTCACTATAGGTAGACTATCTTTGATTATAGGAATTAATTTATCAAATGAAGAGTCTGATACATTGCACTCCGATTTCCAGTTCAACAATATGGTGGTGGTGGAGAGTGTGGAAGCTTTTTTAATCCCGTCCCATAAAGGCTCGCTAACTTGGTTCAACATTTTATAGAAAGTTTGGGTTGATTGATTTGGGTTTTGTTTTGCTTGTTGACAATAAGGAGCCTGTTGATAGTAAGGAGCCTCAGGTTGATGCATGCTTTCGATAATTATATGCTCGTATCTACGATAATCATCCACACCTTCATGAATATAATTCCCCATGTGCATACCAAAACATACAATCTTCCATGAATCCATTCTAGCATAGATGCAGTTCAACTAAATTTCTTGTCTTGTAATAACGATTTTTGCATTTCTTACACGGGCATCTTATTTCAAAAACCTCCACCCCTTTAACAATACTATGATGGATGTTTGTAGCGTTTGTGTAAGCAAAGTCCAAGAAATGATTGACATAATGTCGAAATTCGGTAATGAAAGCCCCATTCCTAGTGAGTCTCTTTGTATACATCCATTCTCTATTTGATGTCATTTCGATCTATAAACATCGTTTAACGTATCATTCTACTTGATTAATCCCAAAAAAATGAACATACCAATGTACTTTACACTAAACAAATAAACATATATGTGGTATAACCTAATTAAGGTTAGAAATACAAAATTTCGAAAATAGAGCAAAAGACAATTAAGGTTGCAATGGAACACTCAGATTGATGTTGTTGCTATGCAACCCAAACTTTTTGAATTTGAACGAAACAAGGTTTGGAGATTAATTCCTAAATATGATGATGTTTTGATTGTCGGTTTAAAATGAATTTTCAAAAATAAAACTGACAAAAAAGGTAATATTGTTCAAAATAAAGCTAGGCTTGTAGTTAAAGTTTATTCGCAACAAGAAGGTATCGAATATGAAGAAACCTTTGCCCCGGTAGCAAAACTCGAGGCTTTTCGGATATTTTTAGCCTATGCAGCTCACAAGGATTTCGATGTGTTTCAAATGGATGTTAAATGCGCATTTCTCAACGGTGAACTTGAAGAAACAGTTTACGTTGAACAACCACCAGGTTTCATGAATGAAGAATTTCTAATCAATTTTTTATCTTAGATAAAGCAGTTTATGGGTTAAAAAAAGCACCAAGAGCATGGTATGCAACTGTTACCAACTTCTTAAAGCAATCGAAATTTAAACAAGGATCAGTTGACCCCATATTGTTTCAAAGAAAGTTGGGAATCATCTAATGCATGCTCAAATTTATGCCGATGATATTATTTTTGGCTCTACTGACCCTGCTTTGTCTGGTGAAATTGAGAGTTTGATGAAAAGCCAGTTTGAGATGCGTATGATGGGAAAAATTAACAATTTTCTCGGATTAAACATTCATCAAAGTAGAGAAGGCATTTTCATAAATCAAGAAAAATATACTAAGAATTTGTTTGAAAAGTTTGGAATGACAAATGGAACGAGACTTAGAGTGCCAATGGCGGTTGGAACAAGGCTTACACCTTCGTTAGACACACCTGTTGTTGATCTTACTGTATACAGGATCATGATAGGTTCGTTACTTTATCTAACTGCAAGTCGACCTAATATCATGTTTTCTGTTTGTAATTGTGCTAGGTATCATGCAAATCCAAGAGAACCACATTTGACAGCTGTGAAAAATATTTTACGTTTCCTTAAGGGAACAATTTCGTTAGGATTGTGGTATCCTTCGAAATCAGGCTTTTTCATTCAAGCATACTAAGATGTAGATTTGGGAGGATGTAATCTTGATCGAAAAAGTACAAGTGGAGGATGTCAATTATTGGATGGGAAGCTTGTAAGTTGGCAATCAAAAAAACAAACTTGTGTTGCAATTTCAACCACTGAAGCTGAGTATGTTGCAGTTGTTGCTTGCACTTCGCAAATGATATGGATCAAAAGTCAATTGCGTGATTATGCAATCAGCATGAAAAAGATTCCATCGTATTGTGATTCACAAAGTGCTATACGCATTTGTCATAATCCAGTACAACATTCGAAAACTAAACGTATTGCACTTCGTTATCATTTCATAAAAGATCATGTGGAAGACGGAAATATCAATGTTCATTTTGTAAAAACAATTGATCAGCTTGTTGATACTTTTACAAAACCATTGGATGAAAAATCATTTGTTAGAATTATGACAGGTTTGGGAATGATTAATGCAAGTTCTGTTCTAGAACAAATTTCGAAAGAATGATAAGTTGATGTTGATAAAAATGTGTCGATTTAGAGGCAATAATGACTCATTCAATGGTTGATAGTATTAACCATTCAGATGTTACAGTTCACATTCAGTGCTTCCATACGCTTCGTTTTCGACATCTGGAAATGAAAATTTACATTTGTTTGGTACATTTTTAAATTTTTGTTTGTCTTTTAATTTCGAAAAATTTGAAAAGTACAAAAGTATTTTCGTTATTTAGATTTATTTTTAATTAAATCAAAAATACCAAAAAGATTTTCTTTTTTGTTATTTGTTTCTTATTTTCAAATATATATAAAAAAACCTAAAAGGTTTTTGTTGTTTGTAGTTGGTTTTACTTGTTTGATGTAGATTATAACGGAGTCTATCAAGATTCATTATTTCAGCTCTGGGGTGAAGTAATCTTTCGAAAATTTGAACTAGTTAGGTTGTCCCTAGAAGCATGATGCAACTTGTCGACAAAAGCCTCCTTTGACTCATTGTGTATTTTTGAAAGCCTTAATGAAAATTTTCATTACGAAATTTTTTTCCCATCCAGGCTGTATTCACAATAGTCCATGAGCTACCTTACTCTTCTCATATGAGTTAAGAGTTTACTGCTTGGTCCAAATATAGCAGACGTACAAAAGTTTCGAAAAACCAATCTTTTTCATCAAAAGTTTCTTACACGATCACACACTATGATATATGTCCAAGAGATCTTTGATCAAAACCAATCAAGATTTAGACATATCCAAATTCTGTGTTTGTGATCCGGATTCATGAGGCCGTGATGAAGGTGAAACCCAATTCTTCGTAAACTAAAAAGGAATGATGGGGAACTAAGATCCAGATTTCACGAAATATTTGTTTCGGTACCAATTGTTCATATACTCAAAATCATATTCTTTCGTTGTGAGTGATCTTGATCAAATGTTCGAATCCCACCACATTTGTTTCCCAACAGGATCCAGCTAACACTTTTTATTTTTTGGAATATGATTTCTGTATGAGTATCAATCATTATCTTTGTCACAAAAAATAATTTCCAAAGCATACTTCTCACTGACTAAATTGGTCAAACAAGTGATTTCGATTACAATTTATCACACTTATGTTGAGTGCTGAAATGTAACGAAATTTTTTAAACTGTCAATGTAGCCATACAAAAGAAGCCCTTCGATACTTCTTTACAAGTTGTTGATTATCTCTGTTGATAATTAACGAAGTAATCTTTTCCCGGGATTTAACTACCTTTATGTCGAAATTTTTTTTGACATCACAGATCTAAAATTTTCATTATATTGCTTCTTATCTCATTTTGTTGACACACTGCACTCACGAAATCCTTGAGGTTCTGAGTACTACCAACTCAGGCTGAAGATTTCACAAGTCTAGCATATGACTTCGTTTGTAAGCCCAAAAATGAAAGATCCTAATCTCCATGCCGAAGGTTATTGATCTTATCCACTTGGTACTCACGAACAGGTTGATGTAACTGTTTGGCAACTTGGTCCGATTTTCAAGGTGCTTTATCTGACAAGGCACTAATAACAGCTTGTGTTGCGTGTTTCAAGGACAAACGTAGCTTACTCTTTAATGAAACCGTTTGGAATTCAATTAGGGATACATATAGAAGGAAGTTATTTTCTCCTTTTATAATTACGCATTCAAATTCACAGACAATCAAAAAGCCCTAAAATTTCTCTATTCTTCAAGAATTTTCTCAAAACCCTAATAAATGGTTGCTGCTCAAACCAACACTACTGAAGAAGTTGCATCCCAACCAATCATGAAGATTCAAAGCACCAACTATCAAGTTGAGGCTGATGTTTTGTTGTACCCAGAAGAACTCAAGATACTGATTGTTGCTCTTCAACATTCAGGTCTTTCCACTACTATGTTTAATGCCTTTGATGTTCCGATGTCCTGGTTGTCAATGGATGGTTCAACTGCTACCTACAACAAAGCTCTTGATGTTGTAACACTAAATATGGTGAATGAAAGGAGGTTCCATCTTACAAAGCGAATGTTTTCTCAAATTCTAGAAATTCCTAACCCGCCTTCATTCTACAAGGTATCAACTGATCAAATAATTTTTATATTCAACGAGATGGGTAATCAGCCAACACTCACCAAGACCAGTGACTTCAAGAAGTCAGGTCTTCCTTGTATTCAGAACTTCTTGTTTGCAATCTATCTTCGTTGCTTAACTAGACGAAGTGTAGGGTTAGACATGGGAAGATTGGAGGTGTACGTAATGGTTGATGGTCTATATTATGATCTTAATGTAGACTATGCTATGCAACTGTGGAATGGGTTCATCAAGAGTGTGGAAAACATGAATGTGGTACAGGGGATTTCATGTGCTCGATATTGGAGTTTGATTCTTCAGTATGCTTATAAGAAGGTAGGTATTCAAGTTCCCATTGATGAAGCTAAAGCAGAATTTATGAAGTATCACTTTCCGAAGTCAGTGGAAGTTGATTCATAGGTTTTCCCAAATGTTGTTACGATTCCAGATGGTATGCTTAAGCATACTCTCCCATAATTATTTAGCGTTTGGGGGTGTAAAACACTCATAACAATATATTATGGGGGTTTCAAACCATGCATTACAAAACCAAACACTAATAAGGGCCACCGACCAAATCTCTCCAAATCTCTCCCACTCTATCTCTATGTCTCCCAAATCTCTCTGAAAATCTCTATAACACCGTAAATTTTCAAAGTAATTTTTCTTTTTCAAAATCACATAATGATCACATCACAAATCAAAATCCATAATCAATACTGTTTTCAAAAACAAATCCCAAGATCTCTACACATAATAAACTCCATCGGTGTGTGTACGTGTCAAGCCGTCGCCTTTCCACGGTCCTCGCTGGTACCTGAGACATCAAACACAACAACTGTAAGCATAAATGCTTAGTGAGTTCCCCAAAATACCACATACCACAAATACGCCACTCAAGGCTAAATCCGACCCTCTGGTCTAGATGTCTCAGCGGGACCCTCTAGTCCTGCAGCTCGTCGGACACTCCGGTCCAGTCACAGCTCATTGGGCCGTCTGGCCTGGTCAGAATCGTTGGGCCCTCCGGCCCGGTCAGAATCGTTGGACCCTCTGGTTCGGTCTACACAATCATGCAGCATACCTATAACACATAGCACGTAATCTCATACATAGCACATAATCTCATACATAGCACATAAGACCCTCTGGTCAACTCATAATACCACTCAAGGTAATCTATAGTGAGAAAACTCACCTCGCATGTCTCGGTAACTCGTAAATCTCTCAACCACTAGTGCTCGATCTCCCGAGTTATCGTCTTCATACAACACAAGCGTATTTCTACTTAATACTACCTTGACTCTGGCTGACTAATACCACGAAGTCAAACCAGTCAGCACTGGTCAATGGTCAACGGTCAACCCGACTCGCCGAGTCTGGGGTGGACTCGCCGAGTTCCTACGGGAACCCGATCCCTCTGAATCTCTTCCGACTCACCGAGTCACTCACCCGACTCGGTTACTCAACCCCTGGTTCGTAATCGTTGAACAACCCGCACCAACTCGCCGAGTCTGGGGAATGGACTCGACGAGTGCATTCCATGCACAACCCCAAACGACCTTCTGAGGTCAGATCCGCTTCACTAACTCATAGATCCAGTCTCCTTGAGCTTATTGACCACGTAAAGTCCAAGTCTTGATGCTCATCAAGCATTGAATAGCTCATGAATGGTGTTTTAGCCTCAAATACATTGATCCCAAGCCAAAACCTCCATGGATGCATATAAAGCTTTAGTAATGAGGTGCTCTGGACCTCTATGGGTCCAGATCCAGGACCTTAACTCGCTAAGGGACCATGAGGACACTAGATCTAGCCACAAATGGGTTAAAAAGCCCTAAGTCTACATGAACATCACAATAACAGAGAATGATTCGAGATTGTACCTCAGTTGTGATGTTCTGGACCTCAAATCTTCAAGAATCCACCCCTCTTTTGCTTTCTCTTGGCTAGATCTCCTCTTTCCTTGCCAAACAACAACTCCAAAATCAATAATGGCTCCTTCCCTCACTTGAATCACTCAATTTATCTAGGGTTTCACTCTGGGGACTGATGAGTGCAAATGACGGCCATAAGGCCCTTTAAATATGCCTTAAACCCGAGAAATTAGGGTTTCATTAAACAGCGCGGACTCGCCGAGTCCGGACGCGAACCCGCGTCCAAATCCGCGATCATACTCGGCGAGTCTAGGCTCCAACTCGCCGAGTCTCCTCACTAAATACCAAAATAAATAAATGAATAATACCTGGGAATCCGGGCTGTTACAACTCACCCCCACTAGATCTAGACTTCGCCCTAGAAGTCTCGCTCTACAAATAACTCTGGATGCTGCACACGCATCTCACGCTCCAGTTCCCAAGTCATCTCGGACCCCCTCCGATGTTGCCACTGAACCAAAACCAAGGGCACCTCCTTGTTCCGCAGAACTTTGATCTTTCGATCCACAATCACAACTGGTCTCTCCGCGTAGTTCAGGATCGCATCCACCTGAATGTCCTCTAACGGCACTACTGCCGACTCGTCGGCTATACACTTCCTCAACTGAGACACATGGAAGATATTATGAATCCGCTCCAATTCCGCGGGTAGCTCCAAGCGATATGCTACCCTGCCCACCCTCGCGATCACTCGAAACGGCCCAATATACCGGGGCCCTAGCTTGCCCCTCTTCCTGAATCGGATCACTCCTTTCGAAGGAGATACCTTCAGGAGACCATAATCACCGACCTGGAACTCGAGCTCGGTTCGACGTCTATCTGCATAACTCTTCTGGCGACTCTGAGCGGTCAACAACCTCTGCTTGACCAACTGGATCTGCTCTGTCGTCTGAAGCACTATCTCCGTACTACCCATCACGCGTTTCCCCACCTCACCCCAGCAAATAGGGGTACGACACCTCCTCCCATACAACAGCTCAAAGGGTGGCATACCGATGCTCGAATGATGGCTGTTGTTGTAGGAAAACTCCGCCAAGGGCAAATACGCATCCCTGCTCCCGCCGAAGTCCAACACACATGCTCGGAGCATGTCCTCGAGCGTCTGAATCGTCCGCTCACTCTGCCCATCATTCTGTGGGTGGTATGCGGTACTAAAATGCAACCTCGTACCCAACTCCTTGTGAAAATTTTTCCAGAATCTGGAAGTGAAACGCACATCTCGGTCTGCACACGATTGAGATGGGTACGCCATGCCGCGATACCACCTCCCTCACGTACAGCTCTGCCAACCTCTCCGCATAAGAACTCTCACTAATAGCGAGAAAGTGGGGGCTCTTCGTCAATCGGCCCACTATCACCCAAATCGCATTGACACCCCTTGCCATTCTCGGCAATTTGGTGATGAAATCCATGGATACATGCTCCCACTTCCACTCCGGAATCTCAAGTGGTTGCAACTTACCATGCGGTTTCTGGTGCTCGACCTTAACCCTACGACATGTTAGGCACCTCTCAACGAACCACGCCACATCCCTCTTCATGCAGAGCCACCAATACTCCCTCTTCAGATCCAGATACATCTTAGTGGCCCTAGGATGGATCGAAAACTTCGATCTGTGCGCCTCTTCCATCAAGATAGTACGCGTCCCGCCCACAAACGGTACCCAAATCCGTCCCTGGAAGGTCATAAGCCCGCGACTATCGGTAACAAACTCTGACACTAACTCGCTATCTCTTACGGTTCTCCGGTCTCACCGCCTCGGCCTGGGCCCCTCTGATGGTATCCAATACCGGAGTCATCACCGTCAACCTCATACAGATATCTCGCATCGGGGCACCCTCTGCCCTACGACTCAAGGCGTCAACTACCACATTAGCCTTGCCCGGGTGGTACAGGATCCCGCAATCATAATCCTTTACCACATCCAGCCATCTCCTCTGTCGCATGTTTAGGTTGG
Organism: Lactuca sativa; assembly: GCF_002870075.4. Classification (NCBI taxonomy): domain Eukaryota; kingdom Viridiplantae; phylum Streptophyta; class Magnoliopsida; order Asterales; family Asteraceae; genus Lactuca; species Lactuca sativa. Next base: position 59,629,317 of record NC_056627.2, on the reverse strand, counting down.
GCTGATCCATCAAGTACTTCAAACTCTTGTGGTCCGTGTATATCGTACACCGAACCCCATACAGATAGTGACACTAGATCTTGAGGGCGAACACCACAGCCCCCAACTCCAGATGGTGGGTGGGATATCTCGTCTCATGAGGCTTTAACTGCCTCGATGCATAAGTGATCACATGCCCTCTCTGCATCAACACCGCTCCCAACCCCGATATCGATGCGTCACAATACACCACGAAATCCTCCATCCCTTCCGGTAGTGCGAGTACAGGAGCTTCGCACAATCTTTGGCGAAGGGTCTCAAACGAGGTCTGCTGCTCTGGAACCCATGAGAAAGTAACACCCTTCCGGGTCAACTTGGTAAGTGGCACGGCGATCTTGGAGAAATCTCTGATAAATCTCCGATAGTAGCCTGCCATCCCTAAGAAGCTCCTGATCTCCGTAGGTGACCTCAGCACCTCCCAACTCATCACAGCCTCGATCATGGCCGGGTCAACCAAAATCCCATTCTGGTTAACGAGATGCCCTAAGAACTGGACCTCCCGTAACCAAAAATCGCACTTGGAGAATTTGGCGAAAAGCCTCTCCGCTCTCAGAACTCTGAGGAGCTCCCTCAAATGTTCCTCATGCTGCTCTCTGGTCCTCGAATACACCAGGATGTCATCAATGAATACAATGACTGAACGATCCAACATCGGCCTACACACCCTGTTCATGAGATCCATGAATGCCGCTGGTGCATTAGTGAGCCAGAATGGCATCACCACGAACTCGTAATGCCCGTAACGAGTCCTAAACGCCGTCTTCGGGATATCCTCATCTCGAACTCTAATCTGATGATACCCCGACCTCAGGTCTATCTTGGAGAACCAAGACGCCCCCTGCAACTGATCGAATAGATCGTCGATCCTCGGTAATGGGTAACGGTTTTTGACAGTCAACTTGTTCAACTCCCAGTAATCAATGCACATCCGGTGTGAACCATCCTTTTTCTTGACAAAAAGGATCGGCGCTCCCCAGGGAGAGCTACTGGGACGGATGAACCCTTTCCCCAACAGCTCTTGCACCTGTGAGGATAACTCCTGCATCTCTGGCGGCGCTAGGCGATATGGCGCCTTAGCGATAGGCGCAGCCCCGGGAATCAAATCGATACGAAACTCCACCTGCCTCTCGGGAGGCACACCCGACAACTCCTCGGGGAACACGTCCGAGAACTCACGCACTATCGGCACATCATCCACTGAACTTGGCCTCCCAACGGCCTCTCGCATATCCGTCACATAGGCTACGAACCCCTTGCAACCCTGCTGCAAACTCCACCTCGCTCTGGCAGCCGAACAGAATACTGAACCACCACGACTCCCCTCGCCATAAACTGTCAGCACTCTCCCACTAGGATCTCGGATCGTCACCAATTGACGCTCGCAATCTATGGCAGCCCCGAAACGGCTCAACCAATCCATGCCTACTAAAACACAAACATCCCTCATGGCAATCGCTACCAAATCAATCGGGAACTCCACCTCGAAGATCTCCAGTACGCACCCACGTATCACCTCGGTAGCACACACCTCACACTCATCGGCTATGGAAACCTGCAGAGGCCGACTCAACGCCTCCCTCGGAATACTAATGTGCCGACTAAAAGTCGCATATACGAACGACCGAATCGCACCCAAGTCGAACAACACTAATGCAGGTACAGAACTCACAAGAAAAGTACCTACGCATATCATATAGCAATTACCATAGCATAAACTCAACATAAAATAGATAAAGAATACATACCCGCCATGACGTCAGGCGCTGCGCAGACCTCCTCCACAGTCAACTGGAAGGCTCTTCCCCTAGCCTTCGGTGCTTCGGCCTTCGCTGGCCAGGTCTCGGTAGCTCGAATCGCAGGTGCAGATCCCTACGCTGACCTCTGAAGCTGGGGGCACTCGGCCTTCCGATGGCCGATCTGGTTGCAATGAAAGCAAACCGAGAACCCCTTAGGACAATCCCTCGCGAAATGTCCTTCCTTCCCGCACTTGTAACATACCCCAGTCTTGCATGACCCATCATGGCTCTTGCCGCACTTCCCACAAGTACGGCCCCTCGAACTACTCGTCCTCGAATCAGCGGGCTTTGCCCGCTTGGCGGTCGGCTGCGACTGCGACTGCGCCGGTCGCCGATCACCCCTCTGGGACTCGGTCTCCTCCCTCGCCTGTGTCTCAAGCTCAATCTCCCTCTTCCGAACATTTTCCTGGAGCTTGGCAAATGTCTGGTAAGTCGAGTTCGCCATGAACTCACGGATGACTTAGTCCCCTGCTTGAGGGTCAGAAACTCCTGGGCTAAACGTTCACTCTCCACCTGGGGAACATACTCGTCACGAAACATCGCAGTAAACCTCTCCCAGGTCACTGCAGTCATCTCAGCTGTCGAATAGCTCGCGGTTGCAAACTTCCACCAGTCCTTTGCCCCCAAGCAAAGCTGGTTGAGTGCAAACCGCACCCTCAAGTACTCCGGACACGAGCACGTATAGAAACACCCCTCTATGTCTGAGATCCACCTCATAGCAGCGATCGGATCCTGTGTACCATCGAACTCTGGTGGTTTCGTGTTGCTGAACTCTCGGTACAGCAATGAATCACCACCCTGGGGTCTCGCAGCAGCAACAGCCGCGGTGGCTGCAGCAACAGTAGCATCAGTCAAAGCAGTGTAACGCTCGTCAAACGTCTCGATCAGTGTGGTCTTAATAGACCCAAACATCTCCGGTATCTCGGCTCTGATGGCAGCAGCCACCTCCTCATGGATGATCCGACGGATCTCCTCATCACTCACCCCACTGCTCCCGGTGGTCTGGCGTGTCCCGACCATGATCAACCTCTAAAATACAACATATGGAATATCAGGGAAACTCTCGAGTATACTCACACTCGACAACTCAATCATCCTCAACTTCTGGTACCCCAAGGATTCTTACTTGGACTGTGCACCAATCCGGTGTCTTCAATAGTACGGGCCCAATACTATCTTCCACACCAAATCGATATACAACCCAAGTCCTCCTCCTAGAATCCCAAGTCGCAAATACTCCACTCTCGCTATGCACTGGGTACCCTCAATAGCCCTCTCCTGAGCTCCTCACTGCTACCTACTCACTCTCAAAGTATCTCATAGCAGCAGAAATCTCCTAAGCTAAGGCATCACAAATCAGGCCCACTCTAGTCCTAACAGGAATACCTAGCCTCTCTAACATGCACAACATAATATCTCATAACTCATAACATATAATGTAAGGGTATTTTCGGGATTCACCGTTCTGGCCCTGGCTGACCGTACACACCTTCCACTCTGCTCGTTTCCAAAACCTCTTTTTCTTTTTAGAAAATTTTAGTTTTATTTGAAAATTTCTCAAATCCTCGGTTTGAGTTCAAATATGCCCGAAGGTGCATCCGAATCCCTCAAACCAAGGCTCTGATACCAACTTGTAACACCGTAAATTTTCAAAATAATTTTTCTTTTTCAAAATCACATAATGTATCACATCACAAATCAAAATCCATAATCAATATTGTTTTCAAAAACAAATCCCAAGATCTCTACACATAATACACTCCATCGGTGTGTGTACGTGTCAAGCCGTCACCTTCCCACGGTCCTCGCTGGTACCTGAGACATCAAACACAACAACTGTACGCACAAATGCTTAGTGAGTTCCCCAAAATACTACATACCACAAATACGCCACTCAAGGCTAAATCTGACCCTCCGCTCTAGATGTCTCAGTGGGACCCTCCAGTCCCGTAGCTCGTCGGACCCTCCGGTCTAGTCACAGCTCATTGGGCCCTCCGACCCGGTCATAATCGTTGGGCCCTCCGGCCCGGTCATAATCGTTGGAACCTCTGGTCTGGTCTACACAATCATACAGCATACATATAACACATAGCACGTAGTCTCATACATAGCACATAATCTTATACATAGCACATAAGACCCTCTGGTCAACTCATAATACCACTCAAGGTAATGTATAGTGAGAAGACTCACCTCGCGTGTCTCGGTAACTCATAAATCTCTCAACCACTAGTGCTCGATCTCCCGAGCTATCGTCCTCCTACAACACAAGCGTATTTCTACTTAATACTACCTTGACTCTGGCTGACTAATACCACGAAGTCAAACCAGTCAACATTGGTCAACGGTCAACGGTCGACCCGACTCGCCGAGTCTGGCGTGGACTCGCCGAGTTCCTACGGGAACCCGATCCCTCTGAATCTCTTCCGACTCACCGAGTCACTCACCCGACTCGGTTACTCAACCCTTGGTTCGTAATCGTTGAACAACCCGCACCAACTCGCCGAGTCTGGGGAATGGACTCGGCGAGTGCATTTCATGCACAACCCCAAACGACCTTCTGAGCTCAGATCTGCTTCACTAACTCATAGATCCAGTCTCCTTAAGCTTATTGACCACGTAAAGTCCAAGTCTTGATGCTCATCAAGCATTGAATAGCTCATGAATGGTGTTTTAGCCTCAAATACATTGATCCCAAGATAAAAACTCCATGGATGCATATAAAGCTTTGGTAATGAGGTGCTCTGGACCTCTATGGGTCCAGATCCAGGACCTTAACTCGCTAAGGTACCATGAGGACACTAGATCTAGTCACAAATGGGTTCAAAAGCCCTAAATCTACATGAACATCACAATAACAGAGAATGATTCGAGATTGTACCTCAGTTGTGATGTTCTAGACCTCAAATCTTCAAGAATCCACCCCTCTATTGCTTCCTCTTGGCTAGATCTCCTCTTTCCTTGCTAGACAACAACTCCAAGATCAATAATGGCTCCTTCCCTCACTTGAATCACTCAATTGCTCTAGGGTTTCACTCTGGGGACTGATGAGTGCAAATGACGGCCATAAGGCCCTTTAAATATGCCTCAAACCCGAGAAATTAGGGTTTCATTAAACAGCCTGGACCTACCGAGTCCACTCTTGGACTCGCCGAGTCCGGACGCGAACCCGCATCCAAATCCGCGATCATACTCGGCGAGTCTAGGCTCCAACTCGCCGAGTCTCCTCACTAAATACCAAAATAAATAAATGAATAATACCTGGGAATCCGGACTGTTACAATCTCTCCTAATATCTCTCAAAACTCTTGGTAGTAAAAATCACATTTCCCAACGTTTTTATGAACATCCATGAACAACTTAAAACATAATAAAGAAGTCAAAAAGATGGCTGAAGGTTCGCATGGCACTGTTCACCTGTGAACCCTTCCATGCCTTCGCGTCCCTTCCCTTGTCAGGTTCGCTTTTGAGTGAGGATTTCGTGTCTAACCAGGAAGATTCACATCATAACCCTCAGACTGAAGTCTCCTCTCGTTTCGGACCCTTTCGCTTGGCAAACCGACGACATTCGCTTCTACTCGCCCAAGTTCGCTTCTGATCGACCAGGTTCGCGCCAAACTCCCTCGCACCAAGCCTCACCTTTACAGACGAACCCTCTGGGACTAAACCCTCCCCCTGCCACGAACCTTCTCAACTGCGAGCCTTCTCTTTGGAGGTTTGCATCCACTTCCCGATTTTTGACCAGTTTCACATTTTAAGCTCGTTTTTGATGATTTTAACGTGGGAATCTCACCAAACTCGTATTTTCATCATTTTAAACCCTCCAAACTCATATTTTATTCCCCTCTTTAAGATTTATTGTCTATAAAACATATCTTTTGTTCAAGATCACACACAAAGGTTTGTTGACTATTCCCAAAAAAAATTATGACACCAAGCCATCCCCACATCAACTTTATGTCACTATTCACATCCTACCTACTCAAATCAATATCTTTCTTCAACACTCCATTAGATTTATCCTTGACCAAATCCAATCACTAAATCTTAAATCTTCACTTATAATACCGCATTTACTTCCTCCAAAAACAAACTTTTCTCTCTTTCTCTTTCTCTCTCTCTCTCTCTCACTCTCTGGAACTCAAACTTTCCCCAGGAAGTCTCGAGCTTTTTCCCCCACTCTTAGTAAGTTCTTCATTTTATTCCTGAATATTCTACATTCCTTCACACAAATCATGATCATTTACACACATATTTACATTCAACTGTTCTTTACTTGAAACTCTTCATCTTCAACCTTCTATTCTTCAATATTTCATAGAAGGTGAGTTCATAACCCTATGTTTTCATTTTTTTCTTCAAGTTTTAAGGGGGAGAATACAAGTTACAACACCAAAATAGTTTATAAATTCATTAGCAATTTGTAACATGTTGGCAAAGTGTATAACCATGTTTCGCTACATCTTAATCGTATTTAATGTTAGTTATCTTCATGAAACAAAATTAGACATTCATCATAAGGATCTTTCATTAATTACAAACATATATGATAAGCTATAATAGGTATAGTTTATGGTTTGTTACACTACAAATACACTATGAAACTTTTCAAATACACTACAAAAGGGGTTTTCATTTACTACAAACATATGGGATAAACTATAATAAGTATAGTATTTGGTACATTAACACTACAAACATACTAACGAAGGTTCCATTTACACTACAAAAAGTATATTCAATCACACTACACGTAAACTCGTTGAATCAAATTCGTGAGACGTCACTTCATTGTACCCCTTTAGGGAACTGTTTAAAGTCTTGTATTATAACCATAGTCTCCTGTAGGGAGAGCATGATACTTATATATAGATCTATATTGAGACTGACAATCCCGCAACTAAGATGCATGCAACAGCTAGACCGAAAGGTCTGGGTGACAAATGTCAAAGCATTCCGACACCTGAAGTACGTCGTAAAAGGCTTACTATGTCAAATGCAAGGCTATAATAACTCACATAGGGAACCAATGACACTTAAAGTTTATAATAATTATTACATTTTAAAGGGTTTTTAATTAATTAAAACTCACATAAGGAACCAATGACACTTAAAGTTTATAAGGAAAATATTGGATCTTTCTAGAACATACACTACATTTACAAAGAAAGGTTTTTCAATTCTACATACAAAAGCTTATGCACTCACCAACATAATTGTTGACACTCTTTCAAAATTACTTGTATTCTCAGGTAATCAATGAAAATAGATAACTACCAGCTTTTGAGGATGGGATGCTACGATGTTAGACAAACCATTTTATCATTATATTGTAATCGATTATATTTAACATGTAACTTATGAAACCATGTAACTTTTTCAATTATATTTATGATGCTTGTATTTACTTTTATCACTATTATACTCGTTGTTATGATTCTATACATGAAGTCCTCCACCACCGGACATTTCCGCCATCCTTGGTTTGGGGGTGTGACAAAGTTTGATGGTGTCGCCTGTGTTTGATGGTGCGACGTCAGATTGTGTCGCCAACGAGCAACAAAATGTGAAGTGAAAGCAACAAGGCGATCACCGTCCAAGTTGCATAAAGAGAAAAAAAAGAGGATAGGAATCGAAAAAATGGAAGTTTAGGGTTGACTAAAGAAAAAAGAAACAAAAGTTTCTTTTTGGAGCCTTTTTTTTCTAATTTTGACTAGAACATGATTTTTTTAAATTGTTGACTTTAGGTGACCAATTAGGCAGATTAGCCCACCAAGAACTGGTGTTGACCGATATTGACCAAGACCGATTAAATTGGCGGCCTAGCCTTAATCGTAATTAGCTCACAGATGCCAAGCGATTAATCACCAACTGCCAAGGCTGATTTTTATAACGCTGCTCTCTCGTAATATCATTTTGAGTTCTTTCTGGTTAAGGGAAACCCAAAAAGGACTTTGCTTCTATTTTGCAAGTTTATACCAATTTAGTTATGTTTTTAGACACATTAATCCAAGAACAAGGTTAATGAGGTAGTAGTAGTTGAGTTCTTTTTATCTGTATTTGTCGTTACCATTTCAGTAATGAATTAGAAAATGAACATTATTTCGAACCTAGCAGTCATAGCAAACCATGTCCGAATAAGATAAATTTACGAGGTAAGTTACTCGGTTTAGAGAACCATGTTCAATGTAGTATTCGATTTTAGTCAAGAGATTTAAGGAAAATATAGTCGAAGCGATCGATTGAAGTATCACGACCGTGACTAAAATTGAGCAATTAGTAGCTAGAAAGGCTACCTCCTATGATGTGGTTGTACCTCATTAGAACATCAAGGAAGGCGTCTTCAGTATTAGGAGTTTGACTCATAAAGACTTAAGACTAACCATTACATCATGTGATGTAAGGTCATTAAACGTAAGCATTTAGTCTGTTACTATAGCTGAAGTGAAGACTTTATCATGGATTGGGTATGTTTAAGAGGGATCAGGAGTCTCGGATGAAGATCGACTTTGTAAATCTAAGGTCAGTATTGAAGGTCCAATAGAGAATAAAGAGCAGATGCAAGTGTGAGCATCGGCATCTGTTAAGAAGTGAAAGAGATTGATACTCATTAGGAAAGACATAGGAGTTATGATTATTTCTTAGGATGGAAAAGTCACTCACGAGATCGTTATCCATCCCCGTTTTGTTGATAATTTCAGGACGAAATCATCATAAGGGGAGATAATTGTAATTTTTGCAGATTCAAGCTAGAAATTTAAGATATAACAGATAATCTTAGCTAAATATTTATTATTTGTAACCACTATCACTAGGATATAAGGAGCGCTTAAATCTAACTTCATATGAAAAAGTTATTTTTCTACAAAGTTTCGTGATTAAACCACACAATTATGTGTGTCATAAAAATTGAATCGAAGGTAGGTTCGTTTTAGCCTAATTAATCTAAACAAAAGTCGTGGTAATAATAAAACTAAACTCGTTCATATAGAGAACGTCCAAATTTAACCTCAAATGAGGAAGTTATGATTTTTTCGAAGTTTGAGTATAGTAGTGTGCGATAAAAAAACTAAATTTTAAGTAGGTCAATTATTACACAAAACAATCTAAACGAGAGTTAAAGGCCTCGTGATTAAGAGTTCGTCGATATAAAGACAGTCGAGAACGGAGGCCATATGAGAGAGTTAAGATTTTTATATGGACTTTAACAATCTAAGCCTGTTAAAAATATAACTTTAAAATAAATTGGGAATTAGTTGACAAAATCTAAATATGAGTTTTAGTTCTCGTTGATAGCTACGCGTGAATATAAAGAACGTCGAAAATAGAGCTCATATTAGAAACATATGAATTTTTGAAAATTCCAAAATTTACACTAGTGCCCAAGAGGTGCAGCACACACTTCTCGAAGGTGCAGAGATGGACCATATAATTTTTTACACATGTCACATTCTGGGAGAAAATAGTGCCAACCACACCAGGGAGTGGTGCACACCTCCGATTTTAAGCCTATAAAATCCCCTTTAGTGTCATTCTTCTTGCACACATTCATTAAAATCTCACTCAACTTCTTAAGCCAAATTTTGAGGCCTTTCTTCGAAATCTCAAATTATATCAGCTTAGCTAAAATCTGGGTATCTAGGCTTAACGAGTAGAAGGTCTACAGTCAGAGAATTGACTGCATTATTTCCCGATTTTTCGCAAAAAATTGTTGTGAGTTAAGTTGCACTTACTATGCTTCAAGTGTAACTTATATTTATATTCATAGTTGTTATTATGAATCTATAAATAAGATATATCAGTAATTTAAAGTCAAAATATTGATTGATCTACTTACGGGAATGATGTCTATGCTAGATTTAGTGAGGTGTTTAAAATGGGATTTCCAAACATTATACTTTGTATACCAAACGGTAGACATTACGATTGTTCCTTATCATCCTACATGATTGTTCCTTATCATCTAAATATCAGTAGACATTACGATTATTGACGAATCTATAATATTATTATTCATAAGAGTATAAGACTAAGACTTAGTGATATTCGTACCTAGGTCATATCAATGGAAAAGTTAAAGCGTTAGGCGAAGTGCTGCTCGAATCACAAGTCATCCATTTTTAACAAGTGGATGCATAGTTACTTTCATCTTACACATAGATATGAAGTATTTAAATAATTAAATGCTATATGTGCTTATGTTGTTTTCTTAAGATGTTCTATGTAAGATGGAATAATATATGATGAGTTTTATATGATTTAACTGTATCTATATTTTCATGCTTATAATAGATTGGGTAGTGAAGGGTGGTGAGAGATGAAAATGATGATAAGATGCGATGATTCTTATAGTAATAAGAGATGATAGATGATGAGGTTGAAGGGTGATGAGAGATGAAAATGATGAAAAGATGCCATGACTTTTATAGTGATGAGAGATGATAGATGATAGATTATGAGGGTGAAGGGTGATGAGATATGAAAATGATAACAAGATGTCATGACTTTTACAGTGATGAGAGATGATAGATGATGAGGGTGAAGTTTAATGAGAGATGAAAATGATGATAAGATGCCATGAATTTTATAGTGATGAGAGATGGCATATAGTGAGGGTTATGGGAGACGAGAGATGGTAGATGATGAGGGTGATGGATGATGAGAGATGAAAATGATGATAATAGGTCACAACTTTAATATTATTTTTGTAGTAACGATGTAGTCATCTAACAGAGTAGAGATGAGGACCACAGACTATTCTACACAGTCTAGTGAAACACAGGTAGGTCCATAACTAGTAGGTGATGAATTACATGTTCATAAGTTGTACTCTATTCCTTACTAACATGTATTGAAAAGGAATCCCTGAAGTAGTACTGTCTACTCGATGTTGCGTGATGATTATTAGGTTATATCCTTAGAGATGAACATTGAAGAAAACGGGGATGAGTAATTGGGATAGATGTTTTATTTTAAATAGATAATTAAACAAGTTAATTATATTATTATGGTTTGAAAACCCTAATTATTGACCATGCGCTCTAGCCTGACCTACTCAGTTTCTTTTTACCGCAGGTAACAATACAAAGATACATGGATAATAATGTTTGGACGTAATGAGAGATTCGAGGAGATGTAGGCCATCATTATAAAAAGATATTGTAAGGCTTGTAATAACTATGTTTATGATTATGTTTCTTATATCAGTTATGACATACCAAGTTTTAAGTAATCAATGAAATATATTTCTTTGAAATACTTTTTGGGGACAAATTTTGCAATATTAAGAATACTCTGTTTAAAAATAAGCATAAAAAAAGCCTTTTCGGGCCGAGAAAATGGGGACGTCACAATAAATGACTAGAATACATCCCTGTTTATGGACTAGGGATCATACCTAATAGGCCAAGCCCATTAATACGTCAGCCCATCAAAAGGTTTCAACCAATCACAATCCTCCGTGAAACGGCTTCTAGAATCCTCATTTTCGACATACATTTCATGTGCATCAGCAACACACATAATGGAACATCCTGTGCAAACATGGCTCATCCGGAATGATCATGCCTCATCATAATGGAGCATCCTCCATCATGATGGCGCACTCTCCACCAAAGTGGCGTATCGTGCCATTTGGTCATCTACTTTAAGCATATTCAACTTCCGGGCATTCATGGACAATCTTGTGAAATATCATTTATGCTCAATAATCATTATGAAATGAAATTTTCATAACTTATCATCATATAAGGTCACACAGTATATCAATTAAACACTAATGGGTTATTTATTAAATAATACAGTTATTAATAAATTAAATCATCATTTATATTTAATTCAGGAAATATTATTTTATGGAAATAATAATTATAAAGAGTATAATAAGTTGCATTTTAATCATAATGTATGATTCAAATCTTATGCACATTATATTGGAACTATGGTAGACAATTAATATAACTTGTGTACAAGTTATATAAGAGATGATATGGCATCGACTTTCTCTCTTTCCTCTTGCCTAAATCCATACATATCATGGAAGATATCGAGGTTTCTTATCTTAACTTTTTCCTTCTTACACATCATGGTTACTTTCAAGTCTTTTATTCATTTAATGAAGGTAAGGTTGGAATAGCTATGTGTAATGATATATATATATATATATATATATATATATATATATATATATATATAGAGAGAGAGAGAGAGAGAGAGAGATAAAGCTAGTGACCTTTCTTCTCTTTTTTTATTGAAAAGCTAAGAATATATCATCCATTTTCCTCCTGTCTCTTGAAAAGTTAGTTTATAGTTTTTGGTGCTCAGTATTGTTCTCCTTTGATGAAACGTCCCAAAAATATGACCCAAAAATTTCATATTTGAGTTAAATAAAACAGTATTCCACAAAACATCATCAATACACTACAAGTGAATCACAAAATTGGAACTATGTGGTGTGTGTGATGCAGTCATCCCAAGCTCTTCCCCTTGGAACCATAAGTATCTGAAACATTAACTGAAAACTGTAAGCACAAAGCTTAGTGAGTTCCCCAAACTACTCCATAGCATACATAATAAATCACATACTGGGAACTCGCCCTACATTGGGCCCTGTCCGACATCGAACCCCGCTCGGAATGCAAATCTATTATTTTTAGGCCCCGCCCACTATACACATATAATATGTGTGTGTGTGTGTATATATATATATATATATATATATACCACATAATCATGCTAACACATACAATGATCATAAAACAATAGCATACGTTTCAGCCATCGGGCCTTGCCTGGCATCGAGTCCTGCTCGATGTACATAGAAACACATAACACATACAAGGGTCACACAGACCCCTACCATCCTAACATAAACAATAAGGACCGGCATTGGTGCCTTTGACCCGCTAAACCTAGTCAGGAAACTCACGTCGACTACTGAAAATCCATGGTTACTGGTCTGACGAATCCCAAAGCAATCAAAATAAAATAACACCCAATTAACATTTAGGTTCCAATCAAAATCCAATAATCCATACATGGGGTAAAAAGACCATTTTACCCCTCACCTATTTTGGTCCAATACTAAGGCCCAAACTTACAATCTAAAAGGCTCAAAACCAATTAATCATCCAAGGCCCACTTATGGCCCACATTTCCATATTTGACCCAAACCTCTATATGGGCCATATCCCAAAGCCCAAAAAAATTCCTAGTCCAAACCACTTGCACTCAAATGTCCCAATAAGAACTCAAACACCCAAGCCCAAAAGAAAGCAAAATCTCGAAGTCAAAAATGGGAAAACCCATCTGACTTAGAATGCGGGGCGTGCCTAGTTGTAAACTTAGTGTACCCGCTATATGGCTTGTACGTCGTGTGTACAGACTTGTACGCATAGCGTACTCACCCATTAAGCCAAAATCCTCCTTAACCACTTAATTCTTAAGTCCATCAGTCCAAACCACATATCTAAATTCTAATAAGTGCCTAGAACCATAAACTCACTGAATTGGTGACTTTACATCCCCCAAAAGAACCCAGATTCAAGATATAACACTTTACTTACACTAAATGAACATAATCTCATGAATGGGTGATTCTAAACCCTAAAGGTGCTAACTTTATGGACCTTGAACCTTAGAAACACCAAGAATGGCAACTCATAGCTCCTGGGGTGGTATCAAACCACTAGATCTCATTCATGAGGCAAAAAGGGGGCTAAAACTCATATATATTAGATCTAAGCCATTAATGAACAAGATCATAGCTTTGTACGTCTAACAAGCTAGAAATGGAGTAGAGAATCAATATCCACAAGCTCTTCCTTGATCAACAATCTTTCACCAAGCTTCTACTTCTTGAGTATGTACCAAAACATACCAAAATGGACACAATGAGATCAAAACAAAAAGGAGAGGTTTAGGGTTGCCTGCATTAGGATATAAGGTCAGTGGAAGATGAGAAATGAGGGTTATATGAGCCATAAATGTGTTTATATAGTGTCCAACCTCGAAAATAGGGTTTTCATTAAATCATATGTACCCCTCGTATACAAGTATGTATGCCCCATGTGCATAGATGTACACGCTGCTTCAATCACACGTACCACCCGTACACAAGGGGAAATTGTAATGACCTAAATTTCACGTCCAAAAATTTTGTTTTTAAATCACTACTTTAGGAAACATTTGTAAATAAAACATTGTCGGATCAAACCACTTCAAAACATACATTGTGTCTGAAAACCGAAATACGAAAACAAGCAAATATCAGAGTAGAAAATCCCATAATGACTCACGGTGCAGAAAACAATGTGCATGTATGATGTGTCGCTACCACGCCAGCTCCTTCCCCTTCGATGAAGAGGTACCTGAAAAAAAAACTGTAAACCGTAAGCACGAAGTTTAGTGAGTTCCCCCACTGTACCACATACCATATATCCACAAATCATACATATATTGTCAGGCATATCTGGGTGCTCGACCTACCCCTTCGGTCCTCTCGACTGGATACTGGCTAACATATCTGGGTGTTGGCCTCCCCTTTGGTCCTCTCGACCGCATACTGACTAGCATATCTGGGTGCTGGTCTCCCCTTCGGTCCTCTCGACCGGATACTGGGGATTCTTTCACCCCTACTACTTCCACATAACACCTATCACATAATCTACTGTAGTGATAAAGAACATGGTTTGGCATGCGGAATTAAAGCTTGTACAATTAAACACGGTGATTTGGGTGTTTAAGAGATATATTGAATGTATATGGTGTTACACAAAAAGGATCTAGATCTAGACTACATAAATAACACACACTTACACACTTACTTTTACATCTCTCAAGCACACCTCTACAAGTGGACAAACCCACTATTTATAGAGGTGTTTACATGTCTCTCTCTCACTCTAAGTAACAAATGGGTCTAAAGGCTAAAGCACCACATGCAAGTGGGTTTTACAAAAGTCAAACATTTACAAAGTCATGAATCAATAACTTTGCAACCCCAACATTCTCGCCCTCAAAGTTAGGAATGAATGACCCACTTCAAATCTTCCAAAATCAAGCACTATGCGATTCGAGCCTCAAAGGTGACACATGTCGAAACGAACTTCAATCTTAAATTCTTCCATGACTCTTCAATTTGGGCTCTAGGATGTGAGATCATACAAACCGAGCAGCAACGAATGATCAAGAGTATTCCAAACTCCAAATAATCACCCAAAAGTTGCGCATAAAAACACACCCCAAAAATCTTCAATAATTCCAAACCCATTTCGAATACATCACTTCTGAACTTCCAATTGCATCATCCCGTGGCTTCAAAACTTCAAGATCACTTCGGTCTTCAAATCCGCGTAATATGAAAAATTCAAGTTCGAATTTCCATATAAAACTTCTTCCCCTTTTTATAATCGAAATTTGATTATAAAACTCCAAGGAAAAAGAACGTGCTCTATTCGAAATTTTTCATGTCAAAACTCCCCCTTAACGTGTGGCATAAACTTTGTGCTTCAATCTGGAAAACCCAAAAAATATTCAATTTTTATCGTCGTTCACGGATCGCCTTTGACAAAATTTCTCAAAAATGGGTAGAAATTGTCAATTTCAAAATTCTGCAGTGACCCGTTGCGTCAAAAACAGCCAAATATGCGAAACACACTCCCATTTGCGAAACTGGGTAAAATGTGTAAATTCGCACAAACTGCAGGGACAAGATTTGAAAATATTCCAATTTCTCAAAATTTTTACCCCAAATGCGAAACTGGGTAAAATTTGCCATCTTGCGAAGACTGCAGGGATGCAAAATGAAAATTCTGCACTTTTGTCTTTTTATTACCACATTTTGCGAAGTTGGACCACTTATATTATTTCATTAAAAGAGCAGGGACCAAATGCGAAACAATTAACTTTCTTCTTCATTAACGGGTGCTTCATATTCCTTCACATCTAAACAAATGCGAACTTGACTAAGAAACCCAATTAATCACCTTCGCATTTTAATTCAATTAACCCATATGCGAACTCAACTTTGAGTCACTCATATGCGAACAGTTCTTGATTTCAAATGCGAATACACCATTACATAACAAAATGCGAATGAACATCTTGCCTGACTTCCAAATTGCGAATCGTATTACAACCTTATGTGTGAACCCAATATGCGAAGTCTTCAATCGTTCTATCACCAAAACAAAAAAACCAGTCGATTATGACTTCAAAGACAATAGTTCGTTTTTCATTCAACCCAAACCGAATCCACATCGATTCCAAAAACCATCGACATTAGCATCTTGATCAAAAAATCACCGACTCAAAAAAAATTATCCCAAATCCAAAATCAAATTCATTCTCAAAGCGAAGTCTGTGTGACCCTAAATTTTTCTTTCAATTCAAACATCACACATCAATCGATTCTTAATATGATACTTCAAGATTCCAACTTCGCATCTATCAAGTGCCAACAAACATCGAAATTATCTTCTGAATATCGATTGTAGATCAAAGACCAAATTTCAAACAAAATTTTGACTGTTCTTCATATGTTCATGAATGTTCTTCAGTAGTTCATCAGTTTCAATCCAAATCAACGATTTGCGACTTCAATCAAAATCTCCAAACCAAGAATCATCAACTCATCGATCAAATTTAATCAATAACCAACATCGATTTTGAAGCAACATCGATTCTATCATCTCAATCAAATGTTCGTGATCAATTTTATCAAAATCAAAAGATCAATCTCCGACTTCTTCACTGGAACTTATATAAAATCGAGTTCATCATATTCCAAATCATAAGAAATCGAGATTCATTTTCAGATATATACATTCAACATCGATAGAGAAAAAAATTTAATTTTGAAAACCAAATGCAAATATCACATTCTCAGATGCGAACCCAAAATTTCAAATGCGAAAATTATTTTTGAGATCAGATGCGAACTTGATTTTACAAACTGGCCATCGATTTCAACTTTTTAATTAGAGGCGATTATCAATTCCATCTTGACTTCGCATCGACAATTTGTTCTCAGTTCAACACTCAAAAGAAAATCAACATTAAATTCCAAATATGCGAAGCTTAACACAGATCGATCGTTAACCCTTTAATAACTCATCTAACTTTCGCTTTTCAGTCAAGATCAATTCCAATCAAAATCGATCATTAGTTCTAACCCAAAACCACTTTTTGATTTTAAAGTCACAGATTCGTTATCAAGCATTGATCGATCATTCCTTCATACATCAACTCTAAATCCTTTCGAAATCCAAAAATCAATTCTCTTTGTCAGTTCGTTCCCTGTTCGTCAATGATAATCCAATTGTACAACACAGTGATGCACACAGACAAGTTGAACCAAGAACAACGACGTAGACTTTATGTTTTGACTCTTCAATTCATCAATTGACAAACTCAAATCCATGAATCTAACCTCGATTTTCATATCAAACAAAGAATAATGGATCGTTCTTGATCAATTTCATTCAGATTCAAGAATCAATTTCGACTATTACTCTAGGTCAACTTGATCATTATCGACTGATAATCACTCAAATCAATTCCAGTCAACTCACAAGTTTGAAATCATGAAGAACATCAATCGTATTTAAGAAGAATTCTAAATCGAAAATGAAACAATCGGTATATGATAATCTGAATGTTGTTCGTGATGTTAAAAGTGACGAAGAACCAAGAGTTATGCCAGTGAATTTCATGAGTTTTGATTTCAATAGATTAATATATTGGATCGAAAGTAATTTTGGGCTTATAATATTCATGAACAGTAAGAATATTGATTTTGGGCTTCAAATCGAGACTATGAACCATATTTTGATTTTGATTGGGCTTGTACATTTGAGAAATGAACAGTGAACGAATTTTGATTTTAGAATCAATTTTTGATCTATTCAACAATAAATGGATCAATCAACGGGGTGAAAACAAATTTTGATCCATTGAAACAAAATGATCAAACAATCAAGAACGTAACGCACGAATCAAAAATTACGAGAGATCATAGAGAGAGACTCACCAAAATTGTTCAAGTTGCGACAAAAATTGCCAAACCGAGAATCGTTCTTCAAAAGTCACGTTGATCGTGAAAACCAAGCTCTGATACCAATTCTAGTGACAAAGAACATGGTTTGGCATGCGGAATTAAAGCTTGTACAATTGAACATGGTGATTTGGGTGTTTAAGAGATATATTGATTGTATATGGTGTTACACAAAAAGGATCTAGATCTAGACTACATAAATAACACACACTTACACACTCACTTTTACATCTCTCAAGCGCACCTCTAGAAGTGGACAAACCAACTATTTATAGAGGTGTTTACATGTCTCTCTCTCACTCTAAGTCACAAATGGGTCTAAAGGCTAAAGCACCACATGCAAGTGGGTTTTACAAAAGTCAAACATTTACAAAGTCATGAATCAATAACTTTGCAACCCCAACATCTACCTACCCCTTCGGCCCTATCGACCAGTACTCTAGGAACTATCTCCCCTACTCTCACTAGCACATAGCATCATATCATACTAGCACATAACATATCAGGTAGTAGCAAACCTAGATAAATATCACATAGACAATCATCTTAATCATGCAACTCCTACTGATGGGCCGGCATTGAGGCCGTAGACCCACCGCTACCGGAAGGTAACTCACCTCTAAAAGTAACTGCTAAAAGTATGCTTGCGAAGCGCCTGACTGCTAAACCGGTAGTCCTCTGGCTATAAGTCATAAACATAGATTAGCCACTCATAAATACCCTTAAGTCAGATGACTGACCCACCCCTGGTCCAAGGTCAACTCCTTGGTCAAAGTCAACTTCCAGTTGACTGGACTCGCCGAGTCATGGTGCCGACTCGCCGAGTCCTTCACCTACTAACCCGGTCCTACTCGACAAGTCCCTCTTCCCACTCACTGAGTCACCCTTAACTCACTACTTGGGACGATAGAACCGGCTCGCGATCCGACTCGTCGAGTCCACGCGAGCAGATCTCCTACTCGCTTCCAAATCCTCACCAGAGCATCCCTTATGAGGATTTGGGTTTCTGGGACTATTGCTACACTTTAAGTTGCTAATTCCGCGTGCAGATACGAAGGCTTTGACCTTAAAAACCTAAACCCTTCTTACTCAGTAACAGTTCATATGACTCGCCGAGTTTGAAGAACAACTCGTCGAGTTCCAGGAAATCTTCATAGGACTCGCTCAGTTGTTCATCCAACTCGCTGAGTCTAAGACCATCATCATAGAACTCGCCGAGTTCCACTTTGGGACTCGTCGAGTCCCTTCGACCCACTTCCCATACAGACCAAATCTGAGACATGCAACGCTTCCAAACCATAGATCTATGTTCCTAGGGCATGCTTATCACGTAAAGTCGCAAACTTTACGTGCATGCATGCCCCTATAAGCTCCAAAAGGCAAATCCAAGCTCTTTATGAGGTCATACACTTAATAGGGACCTCAATCTCTTCAATCACATAGACTTTATACTTCTAATATGTCCATAAGGTCTAGATCTGAAGTCCTTTCGTATAAAGCACAAACACATGGAGTTTGGTGTTTTAGGGCTTGAAACCTACCAATTATAGACAAAAAGGGAATCTAAATAACTAGTGATCAAGGTAGGGACTTTTCTACCTGAATGGAAGCCTCTTGCAGAGTAGATATTGGATCTACTTCTACTCCTTGCAGTCTTCCACCTCCTTCTTCTTCTCTTAAGCTTCAAACTTCCTTCACAAGGCCAAAATCACTCACAAGGCCAAAATCACTCACAAGGACAAAAGGGGGGCTAGGGTTTCACTCTACAGCTCTTCTGGAAGTGTTAGGGATAAGGGAGGCCGTGTTAGAGTGCTTAAATAGGGTGCAAACACCCGGGTTAGGGTTTTTTCCCAAACAGGGCGTACTCGCCGAGTCCGGGAACCGAATCGCCGAGTCTGAGGCTCAGACGCCGCGTCTCATCGCGCTTCTACTCGGCGAGTTGGTCCTTCAACTCACCGAGTCCAAGGCAAATTGCATTAATTAAGAAATATTAATTACAAGGAATACATACCAGGAACCACGTGCTACAAATCTCCCCCACTTATTTTAGACTTCGTCCTCAAAGTCTGGTGCTCGATCCTGAAACAACTTGGGGTAGTGCTCCATCATCTCTTCCACCGGCTCCGAAGTCCACTCCGATCGCTTCCGGTTCTGCCATTGCACCTTCACGAGTTCCGCCCTCTTGTTCCTCAGATCCTTCTACTTCCTGTCGAGGATTGCCACAGGCCGCTCGATGTAATTCAGGCCGTCATCGACCTGAATATCTTCCCAAGGCACCACTGCCGAGTCGTCCACCAAACACTTCCACAACTGAGAGATATGGAAAGTGCTATGGATCTGGCTGAGTTCGGCTGGTCGACCCAACCTATACGCCACCTTGCCCACCCGGGCTACAACCCTGAATGGCCTGATGTACCTTAGGCCCAACTTACCTCGTTTTCTGAATCGGATGACACCTTTCCATGGCGACACCTTCAAAAGAACCATATCCTCGACTTGGAATTCCAATTCTGAACGGCGCTTGTCGGTAAAACTTTTCTGTCGACTCTGTGCAGTCTGAAGCCTGCTATGAACTTGCTGAATCTTCTCGGTGGTCTTCAGCACCACTTCGGTGCTCCCCATGACCCTCTGGCCAACCTCACCCCAACATATCGGGGTCCTGCATTTCCGCCTGTACAACATCTTTAAAGGAGGACGGTTAATACTCGTGTGATAGCTATTATTATATGAGAACTCCGCCAACGGAAGGTAGGTATCCTAACTACCTCCGAAATCCATAACACATACCCACAACATATCCTCTAACGTTTGGATGGTCCGCTTGCTCTGACCATCCGTCTGCGGCTGAAAAGCGGTGCTAAAATGCAGACGAGTGCCCAACTCATCATGGAACTTCTTCCAAAACCTGGAAGTAAACCGTACATCTTTGTATGAAATCACGGAAATGGGCACTCCATGCCGCGCCACCACCTCTCGGATGTAGATGTCACCAACTTCTCGGCCGAGATACTCTCCTGGATCGGTATGAAGTGGGCGCTCTTGGTCAATCGATCCACGATGACCCATATAGAATCTACTCCCCGTGCGGTCCTGGGTATCTTGGTGATAAAATCCGTCGTGATGTCTTCCCATTTCCACAGCGGAATATCCAACAACTGCATCTTGCCGTGTGGTCTCTGATGCTCGGACTTGACCTTCCTGCAGGTCAAGCACCGCTCAACGTACCAGGCTACATCCCGCTTCATGCAGGGCCACCAATAGTCTAGACGAAGATCCCTATACATCTTCGTCGCCCCGAGATGAATAGAGAACCGGGATTTGTACGCTTCCTCCATAAGAACCTGACGCACGCCTCCATGATAAGGGACCCACACCCTATGGTGAAGGGTCAATAACCCTCGGCTTTCATAGTCGAAGGAGGAAACCTGACCCACAATCCGCTCACTCTTCCGAGATTCCTCCTTCATAGACTCCTACTGAGCCTCCCGAATCCGCTCCAACAGCGGAGTCACTACTGTCATCCGTAGGCAGATATCTCGGATCGGTGCTGCCTTACGGCTAAGCGCGTCAGCCACCACATTGGCTTTCCCCAGATGGTAAAGGATCTCACAGTCATAATCCTTCACCACATCGAGCCACTGATGTTGTCTCATGTTCAGATTTGGCTTATCCATAAGGTACCTCAAGCTCTTGTCGTCTGTGTAGATCGTACAACGAACCCCATAGAGGTAATGACGCCAAATCTTAAGGTTGAACACCACAGCCCCAGCTCCAAATCATGTGTCGGGTAATTCGCCTCGTGACGCTTCAGCTGTCTTGATGCGTAAGCAATAACGTGCCCTCTCTGCATCAACACTGCACCCAAACCCGAGATGGACGCATCGCAGTACACAACAAAATCCTCTATGCCCTCTGGCAGGGATAAGATTGGCGCCTCGCACAATCTCTATCTCAACGTCTCGAACGCGACCTGCTGCTCGGGCCCCTAACGAAAAACCACGACTTTCCTCGTTAGCCTGGTCAGGGGTACGGCTATCTTGGAGAAGTCCTAAGTGAATCTCCGATAATAGCCTGCTAATCCCAGGAAACTCCGAATCTCAGATGGAGACTTCGGAACCTCCTATCTCATCACGGCCTCCACCTTGGTCGGGTCTACCGAAATCCCGTTCTGGTTGACAAGGTGCCCAAGAAATTGCACCTCACACAACATGAACTCACACTTGGAAAACTTAGCATATAAGCTCTCTCTCCTCAGGGTCTCCAATACCTCTCGGAGATGCCCCTCGTGCTCCTCCTATGTCTTGGAATAAACCAAGATGTCATCAATGAAAACTATCACAGACAGATCCAGCATCGGTCTGCACACGCGGTTCATGAGGTTCATGAACGCGGCAGGAGCATTGGTGAGCCCAAACGGCATCACCACGAACTCCTAATGGCCATAGCATGTCCGAAACGCGGTCTTCTGCACATCCGCCTTTTTGACCATCATCTGATGATAACCTGAACGCAAATTGATCTTGGAGTACCAAGATGCTCCCTGTAACTGGTCAAAGAGATCATTAATCCTCGGGAGTGGGTAATGATTCTTCACTGTTACCATGTTTAGCTCCTGATAGTCTATACACATCGAATGCGACCCGTCCTTCTTCTTCACAAACAGAATCGGGGCTCCCCAGGGTGAATTGCTCGGTCTAATGAATCCCTTGTCTAACAGCTCCTACAGCTATGCAGACAACTCTTGCATCTCGGGAGGAACCAACCGATACGGTGCCTTGTCTATCGGAGCTGCACCAGGGACTAAGTCGATCCTGAACTCCACTTGTCGCTCCGGAGATATCCCAGGCAACTCTTCGGGGAATACATCCGTAAACTCTCGAACCACGGGCATATCGCCCACTGTCGCCTTACCCGCCTCCCGGGCGTCCATCACGTAAGTGAAATATCCTGCGCAACCCAGCTGAAGGTAACGCCTAGCTCTCGCTATTGAGCATAAGGCTGGTCCTCGCTGTGGCCTCTCGCCCTGAATCACCAGCGCTCCCCCACTTGGGGTTCTGATCCGCACCAACTACTGCGCGCATTCGATCACTGCCCCATTGGGGCTCAATCAATCCATACCGATAATAACCTTGTTCCCCCGCAAAGGTATGGGAACCAGGTCGACCAGATACCGCTCCTCAAACAATCTCAATACACAATCCCGGAAGACTTCTGATGCTCACACCGACCGGTCGTCCGCAATCTCAACCTCTAGAGGGCAATCCAACATGCCTGAGGACTCAGGAAACTTCTTGCTAATCGCAAGATAAACAAATGATCGGGTAGCCCCCGAATCAAACAATATCTAAAGTGGGATATCGTTCACATGGAACGATCCTAAACAGAGCACATAGATATAACATATCAAAATTATAGCAGCATAACATAAAAGCATAATTAAGGAATCATACCCGTCACCACATCGGGTGTGGCGCGTGCCTCCTCTGTAGTCAGCTGAAAGGCCCGACTCCTCACCACGGGAACCTCCGACTTGCCCTGCTGGCCATCTATGATCCGCAGGGTTGCTGGAGCTAGCGCCTTCAGTGGCGCTGATGCTGGTGTCAACTGGGGGCAATTGCCCTTCTTGTGGCCCCTCTGGTTGCAGTGGAAGCACAACAACTCAGACGTCGAGAAGACGGGTGCAGGGGCGGTACAATCCCTGCTAAAATGCCCTAACTTGCCACACTTATAGCAGCCTAACGATCCCAAATTGCACGCTCCCTCGTGCGTCTTGCCGCATTTCCTACGGCGGCCTCGCCCCTGTTGGCCTTTTGGCCCAGCATCTGATCCCTTGGGCTTCTTCCCCGAAGCCCCTGTAACCTGTCCCTCCTCTGCCTTCCTCTTCCGAATATGCTCCAGATCAGTCTCCCTCTCCCTGGCCCTGGCAATCATGGAATCCAGGGTAGGGCAAGCTGAAAAACTAACATCCTCCCAGATGTCAGCTCGTAACATGTCATGGTAGCGGGACCGCCTCATATCCTCATGACCTGCATACTGGGGCACTAACAACTCCCTCTTCCAGAACATGGCGGTGATCTCCGCCACAGTCTCCGTCGTCTGCCTTATATCTAAAAACTCCCTGGCCAGCTGTTGAAGCTCGACAGCCGGCGCAAACTCTGCCCTGAATCTGGTCACAAAGTCCGACCAGGTCATAGCCTCAACAGCCGAGGCTCCCAATGAGTCACCGACGAACTCCCACTAATCTCTAGCTCGGTCTTGTAAACACCCTGCTGCAAACCTCACCTTCGACCCCTCGGGGCAGAAGCTAGTCAACTGTGCAGACTCGATGTCTACAATCCACCGCCTGGCAGCTATGGGGTTCTTCGCCCCGTGAAAATTCGGCGCACCACTTCCCCAGAAGTCCTTAAAGGACAGTGTGCGAGATCCCGACTGGCCAGATGCCATGTCGCTCCTAAATACCCTGAGGCGATCCTCCATCAACTCAACTATCCCTTCCTTGATTGACCCAAAGATAATGGGTGTCGACTCAAGGATGCCCCTGGTGATCTCTGACGCGATGAACTCGTGTAGCCTCTCATCCCCTAGCTCGGAACCTAATCCCAAACACGATCCCTCTCCTGAACTGCCAACTGCTGGCCTCGATCGTAGTACCACCATTCTGCACTATATAAACAACAACTGCTAGCGATATTGATACCTCTCGAGGAACCACATCCACTACAGGTTACCTGGTCTTATCTCAGCCTTCCTCGGTTCGGGTACGAATCCTCTATTTTCAGTAGTACGGGCCCATACTACCTTCCACATCTATCCTTACCTTCTTCATGGATTGCCTTGACTCCACCAGATCCCTTTTTACCACTGCTGATCATTGCTATCTTTATCCTAGGCTTTCCCTAGGAAAATCCCTAACTCCACTTAAACCAATCCTCAACTGCTGAATGCCTCCTTGTAATGCCAATTAGCCATCACCTGAATACCATCACATGTGACGAGGCTTGGATAATCCTTCGAGTAAAAGACTTTTCCCTACAACTGTTGGACTCAAACGAGAGTTGCGTAGCCGGGCCAAATCCAACACTCTGAGATTATCCATCCTTGATCCCATGTGATGTGACGTATTCACCTAATGGCTAACTCCCATCACTTGGAGTCCCATAAATCACAAAGCAAGCAGCATTCGGATACATGAACTACGCAAGAAAATCTATTCTCATAACGAGAAACTGCACTAGCATACAATGTTGAACTCATACTATCAGGCATAACCTAAACAGGCTATTCTACTGCTGTCTACTCAATTTATAGCATGCAATACTCATAAGGCTGGAACACATAAAGCAGGCACGTAACGCATCCTCCTAGATCCTTAGTCCTATTCTAGCATGTTGTTCTACTAAAACTGATAAACATAGTATAAAATTGTATGGGTACCTTGGGGAATACTTACTTGAGCTCGGCCGGTCGCGCACATCACACACTTCGTTCTTTCTTAAAACTCTTTACTAAATCTTTTAGAAAACTTTTTCTTTTTCGAAATCCTTTAATCCCTCGGTTTGAGTTCAGACACTCCCGAAGATGTGTCTGAATCCCTCAAACCAGGGCTCTGATACCAACTTGTAACGACCCAAATTTCACGTCCAAAAATTTGTTTTTAAATCACTACATTAGAAAACATTTGTAAATAAAACATTGTCTGATCAAACCATTTTGATAACATACATCGTGTCTGAAAACCGAAATATGAAAACAATCAAATATCAGAGTACAAAATCCCAGAATGACTCAAGGTGCGGAAAACAATGTGCGTTTATGATGTGCCGCTACCGCGCCAGCTCCTTCCCCTTCGATGAACAGGTACCTGAAAACAAAACTGTAAACCGTAAGCACGAAGCTTAGTGAGTTCCCCACTGTACCACATACCATATATCTACATATCATACATATATTGTCAGGCATATTTTGGTGCCCGACCTACCCCTTCGGTCCTCTCGACCGGATACTGGCTAACATATCTGGGTGCTGGCCTCCCCTTCGGTCCTCTCGACCGGATACTGACTAACATATTTGGGTTCTGGTCTCCCCTTCGGTCCTCTCGACCGGATACTGGGGATTATTTCACCCCTACTACTACCACATAACACCTATCACATAATCTATCTAGCATAGCTGGGCATGACTACCCCTTCGGCCCTATCGACCGGTACTCTGGGGACTATCTCCCCTACTGTCACTAGCACATAGCATCATATCATACTAGCACATAACATATCATGTAGTAGCAAACCTAGATAAATATCACATAGAAAATCATCTTAATCATGCAACTCCTACTGATGGGCTGACATTGTGGCTGTAGACTCACCGCTACTGGAAGGTAACTCACCTCGAAAAGTAGCTGCTGAAAGTCTGCTTGCTAAGCGTCTGACTACTGAACCGGTATTCCTCTGGCTATAAGTCATAAACATAGTTTAGCCGCTCATAAATACCCTTAGTTCAGATGACTGACCCACCCCTGTTCCAAGGTCAACTCCTTGGTCAAAGTCAACTTCTAGTTGACTGGACTCGCCGAGTCAAGGCGCCGACTCGCCGAGTCCTTCTCCTACTAACCTGGTCCTACTCGACAAGTCCCTCTTCCCACTCATTGAGTCACCCTTAACTCACTACTTAGGACGATAGAACCGGCTCGCGATCCGATTCGCCGAGTCCAAGAACAACTCACCGAGTCCACGCGAGCAGATCTCCTACTTGCTTCCAAATCCTCACCAGAGCATCCTTTATGAGGATTTGGGTTTCTGGGACTATTGCTACACGTTAAGTTGCTAATTCCACGTGCAGATACGAAGGCTTGGACCTTCAACACCTAAACCCCTCTTACTTAGTAACAGTTCATATGACTCGCCGAGTTTGAAGAACAACTCGTCGAGTTTCAGGCAATCTTCATAGGACTCGCCGAGTTGTTCATCCAACTCGCCGAGTCTAAGATCATCTTCATAGAACTCGCCGAGTTCCACTTTGGGACTCGCCGAGTCCCTTCGACCCACTTCCCATACAGACCAAATCTGAGACATGCAACGCTTCCAAACCATAGATGTATGTTCCTAGGGCATGCTTATCACGTAAAGTTGCAAACTTTACGTGCATGCATGGCCCTATAAGCTCCAAAAGGCAAATCGAAGCTCTTTATGAGGCCATGCACTCAATAGGGACCTCAATCACTTCAACCACAGAGACTTTATACTTCTAATATGTCCATAAGGTCTAGATCTGAAGTCCTTTCGGATCATAAAGCACAAACACATGGAGCTTGGTGTTTTAGGGCTTGAAACCCACCAATTAGAGACAAAAAGGGAATCTAAAGAACTAGTGATCAAGGTAGGGACTTTTCTACCTGAATGGAAGCCTCTTGCAGGGTAGATGTCAGATCTACTTCTCTTCCTTGCATTCTTCCACATCCTTCTTCTTCTCTTAAGCTTCAAACTTCCTTCACAAGTCCAAAATCACTCACAAGGACAAAAAGGGGGCTAGGGTTTTGCTCTACAGCTCTTCTGGAAGTGTTAGGGACAAGGGAGGCCGAGTTAGAGTGCTTAAATAGGGTGCAAACACCCAGGTTAGGGTTTTTGCCCAAACAGGGCCTACTCGCCGAGTCTGGGAACCGACTCGCCAAGTCTGAGGCTCAGACCCCGCGTCTCAGCCCGCTTCTACTCGGCGAGTTGGTCCTTCAACTCGCCGAGTCCAAGGCAAACTGCGTTAATTAAGAAATATTAATTACAAGGAATACGCACCAGGAACCAGGTGCTACAGAAATAATGAAACATACTATGATTCAAGTGTTACAATTCTACCACTTGAATCAGACTTCTTCCTCGAAATTCGCTGCCTCAGACAACTCCGGATAGTGCTCTCTCATCTCAACATCAGGCTCCCAAGTCCACTCTGATCCCTTGTGGTGCTTCCATTGCACCTTCATCAACTTAACAACCTTGTTCCTCAAGGTTTTTTTCTTCTGATCTAGAATCGCCACCGGTCTCTCAGTATAATTCTGACGGGTATCCACCTAAATATCGCCCAATTGTACCACTACGGAATCATCCACTAAGAACTTCCGCAGCTGAGAGACGTGGAATGTGATATGAATCTGATTGATCTCATCCAGAAGATCCAAGCGATAAGCAACCTAACTTACCCGAGCAAAAACTCTGAAAGGACCAATATACATGGAGCCCATCTTGCCCTGCTTCCTGAACTGGATGACACCTTTCCAAGGTGACACCTTCAGGAGTACCATATCTCTCACCTAGAACTCTAAGTCTGACCGGCGCCTGTCGGCATAACTCTTCTGCCGACTCTTTGTTGTCTGGAGCCTACTCCGAACCTGCTGAATCAGCTCAGTGATATTGTGTACCACCTTGATAATCCCCATAACCTGTTAACTGATCTCGCCCTAGCAAATCGGGGTCCTACATTTCCTCCCATAGAGCATCTCAAAAGGAGGTCGATCAATGTTGGCGTGATAAGTTTTGTTATATGAAAATTCTGCTAACGGAAGATACATATCCTAACTCCCACCGAAATACAAAACACACGCCCGCAACATATCCTTTAGGGTCTGAAATTTTGCTCACTCTGACCATCGGTCTGAGGATTGAATGTTGTGTTGAAATGGAGACGAGTGCCCAACTTGTTATGAAACTTCTTCCAAAACCTAGAAATAAACCGAACATCTCTATCGGAAACCACTGATACTGGCACGCCATGACGTGATACAAACTCCTTAATATAAACCTTGTCCATCTTCTCTGCAGAAGTACTCACCTAATCCAGAAGAAAATGCATGCTCTTGGTCAAATGATCCCCGATGACCCATATCGAATTCACTCTGCACGCAGTCCTGAGAAGCTTTGTGACAAAATCCATGGTGATGTCCTCCCATTTCGATATAGGAATATCCAATGACTGCATCTTTCCATGAGGTCGCTGATCTTCGGCCTTCACCTTCAGGATGGTCAAACACCACTCCACATACCATGCCACACCTCGCTTCTTGTAGGGTCACCAATAATCAGGACGAAGATCCCTATACATCTTCATCGCCTAGGGATGAATGGAGAATATCGTCTTATTAGCCTCCTCCATCAGAATGTGACATACACCACCCCAGTACGAAACCTATACTCGCTAATGTAGAGTCAAAAAATCCACAACTATTATAATTAAAGGAAACCACATGACCCACAATGCACTCGCTCTTTCGGTGTTCTTCCTTCACAACCTCAGTCTGTGCCTCACGAATCCACGCCAATAATAGAGTAATCACATTAATCCTCAAACACATATCTCTAATCACATCCATGACTTCCTTGTGGCTGAGATCATCGGCCACCACATTGGCCTTCCCCAGGTGATAAAGGATCTCGCAATCATAATCCTTCACCACATCCAACCACCGATGATGCCTCTTATTCAGATTTGGCTAATCCATCAAGTACCTCAGGCGCTTGTCATCCATGGAAATGGTACAACTGAACCTATATAGGTAATGCCGCCAAATCTTGAGGGCGAAAATGATGGCCCCCAACTCAAAATCATGTATCAAAGGAACTGTTATCTTGGATAAATCCAGGATGAATCTCTGATAATAACCCGCCAGCCCAAGAAAACTCTAAATCTCAGATGGAGACCTCAGAACCTCCCACTGCATCATAGCTTCAACCTTGTCCAGATCGACCAGAATACCATTCTAGTTGACAAGGTGCCTAAGAAATTGCACCTCGTGCAACCAGAACTCAGGCTTGGAGAACTTTGCAAAAAGTCTCTCCTTCCTTAATGTCTCTAGACTTCCCTCAAGTGCTCCTCATGCTACTCCTGAGTCATAGAATAAACCAAGATATCATCAACAAATAGTATCACAAACCGATCCAGCATCAGTCTGCACACGCGGTTCATGAGATCCAAGAACGCGGCTAGAGCATTGGTGAGCCCAAAAGGCATCACCACGAACTGGTAATGACCATAATGAGTTTGGAAAATGGTCTTCAACACATCCTCATCCCTGAACTGCATCTGATGATAGCCCAATCGCAAATCAATATTGGAGAACCAACATGCACCCTAAAGTTGGTCAAAAAGGTCATCAATCCTTGGGAGTGGATACAGTTCTTCACTGTTACCTTATTCAGCCCCCGGAAGTCGATACACGTATGATGAGACCCATCCGTCTTCTTTCCAAACAGAATCGGTGCTCCCCAAGGAAAGCTTCTTGGTCGAATAAATCCATTATATAACAGCTCCTGCAACTGTGTGGACAAATCCTGCATCTCGGGAGGAGCCAACCGATACGGTGCTTTGGCTATCGTAGTCGCACTAGAACCATATCAATCTTGAACTCAACATGTCTCTCTGGAGGCACCCCAGGAAAATCCTTTGTGAATACATCCGGATAATCCTGCACAATTAACACATCATCCACAGTCTCCTTACCCTTATCTCGGGTATTTATAACAAAGGAGCATATCCGAAACAACCCTAATGAATATAGCATCTGGCCCTCGCTGCTGAATACAAAATCGGCCCATGTTGAGATCTCTCTCCATGAACCACTAACTCTCCCCCACTTATAGTCCGTAATCCTACCAAATCCTGCTCACAATCGATCACTTCCCCGTTAGAGCTCAACCAATCCATGCCCATGATAACCTTGTTCCCACGCAACAGAATATGAATCTAATCCACTAAATGTTGCTCACTGAACAATTGAAGGGTACAACCTCAATGAACTCTCCTAACCCAAACAGCCCTATCATGAGAAATCTCAACATCAAGAGGATAATCTAGCTCCCCTGGAGCTCTAGCAAATTGCTTGCTAAGTGCAAGCGATACAAAGGATCGGGTAGCCCCCCAATCAAACAATACCAATGTTGAAATACCGTTCACAAGGAACGATCCTAAAATTAAACACATAAACATAAGCAAGAAATTCAATATAAATAATGAGATAAGGAGAAGATACATACCGGTCACCACTTCGGGAGATTCACGCGACTCCTCGGCCATCAACTAGAAATCCCTTCTCTTCACCACATGTGCATCTTCCCGACCCTGGCGGTCGTTAGTAATCTAAAGAGTTGCAGGATCGGGTGCTGACATCAGTCCTGCTGAAACTAAACTCGGACAATGGGTATTCTTGTGGCCCCTCTGATTACAATGAAAGCAAATCCGATTAGAGCCCTGGGTGGTGGTAGTAGTACAATTCCTGCTATATTCACCCATCCGGCCACACTTGAAGTAGCCAGATCCACAAACCTTACATGGTGTCTCGTGCGTCCTGCCACACTTCCCACAACCGCTAATGCCCTGATGGCCTCTCGATCTAGACTCAGATAGCTTGGGCCTCTTGCCTGAACCCTTGGCACTTGACACAGAATCTGGCTTCCACTTCTTCTCCATCTTCAGATCAATCTCCCTCTCCCTATCTCATGCTATCAAATACTCCAACGTCTTGCAGTTTGATCAGCTCACAAACTGCCAAATGTCACTCCTCAGAACCTCATGATATCAGGCCTTCTTCATCTCCTTGAATCGAGTACGAATCCTCTGCTTCTAGTAGTACGGGACAATACTACTTTCCACATCTATCTATACTTTCCTCAAGAATTTACTTGAATCAACCAACTTACTTTGTATCCATATAGCTTTCCCTCACAGATAAGGCTCCCAGCACTAGATCTCATCCTAGGTTTTCTAAGGCAAACTCCATACCACTCTATGCCATCAGTTGCAAAAGGAACTCCCGTTAACTCCCTCTACCTAGCTCACGAATACAACTACATACCACTAAAACCATATAATTCAACAAAAGAAAGGTCTCACACTACAACGGTTGCACTCAAACAAGAGTTGCGCAATAGAGTTAAAAGTTAACCTTCTAAAATAATTTAGTTCCCATAGTATGTAAATTATCATATTCGCTTACTAGTTTGTAACGCTCTGTTCCAAATTGACTCCGAGTTTGAGGTTGTAGCTCGAAGTTCGGTCATTAAAAGGATTATGGCTCTTAGTAAGGTAATATCTAGGCTCATTTGGGTGTGGTTGATGTATTAGAAGTGATACGGGTGTTCAGTTGGTGTTTTGGAGCCTAGGGGTATTTCAGTAAAGTGGCAGTTTGGGCTTATGTGGAAAATGAATTTTTGTTTAGAAGGTCTTAAGAAAAGTTTGAGTTGTTAGATGTGTAGGTCTTCTCGTCACCTTTCCGTGGATATAAGGATCGTCGGAATTGGGGTTATAACGAAGAAGTTATGGCCTTCGAAAGTTTCAAGATTTTCAGGCTTATCCGAGTACACGGGTTGTACTAGTGAAGAAAATAGTACGTTGGGCGTACCTTGGAGTACTCTGGGCGTACTGACCAGGATAGTCTCGAATGTTCCCCGGAGTACGTCCGACGTACCATATGTACGTTGGGCGTACTTAAGTCAGATCAAAACCCTATTTTAGGGTCTTGGACCCTATTTAAGCTCCTTATCTCATAACCTAACCCTAATATCTTCAGCCACCACCCATTTAAACTCTAGAAATCATCATATATCATCCATGGAGGCATTTTGAACTTATGGAGTCCATTTTTGGGGTGTTTGATCCATTTTCAAGAAGGTGGATTTTGATGTAAAGATGTGAATCAAGGAGGAGCTTATGGATCTGGCTTTTAGTACTCATTCTTCGCTTGATGAAGGTATAAAGCTTTGAACTTGATCATTCATTTCTTAGATCTACCATTTTTGGGTTTTGGTTCCTTTTTGGTCCAAAGGACGAAGCTTTATGGTTCAAATTCGATTCTTAGACTTAGGGTTGCCACCCTTGATGCTATTTGAGTCCCTAAGACATAAATTTTCCAACTTGAAGGTCTTAATGGGTTCATGCATGAGTTTGGGTCACTTTTATGGAAGTAGAATTCCATTTTTGGAGTTTGGGTTTGTTTGGGACATGCAAAGTCACCAAGTCAGTGACTTATGGGTTTAAACGTTAAGTATAGCTCAGATCTGTGATTTGGACTGGTGGGATCAAGTATTCAGCACTTAATGGATTTTAGGATGGAGTTGTCTATACGTTGGGTGTACTATGTAGTACGCTGCGCATACAATCCATTTGTCCAGTACGCTAAGCGTACATAAGAGGTATGTTGGGTGTAAGCTCTTAGGAGGACTTAGGCCTTGGTGGACTTTGGACCTTTGGTGCCTAATGGTTTTGAGCCTGGACTTGCGTTTTGTTGGGTCTGAATGTATCTTGGGCCAATATTCGAATTGTTGGGCCTATTGGGCCTTGTGGCACAATATAGAAAGGGGCTTTACATTTGTGAACCTCCATTTGGGCCAATTCTTGGATTAGGTTGTTGTGGGCCTTCATGGGCCAATTAGGGTCATGATTAATGACTAAGGAGAATATTGGGCTTTAGTATAAGGTCCATTAGAAAGGTCCGGGCCCAATTTGGAAAATTAGGCCATTGATGGTTTTATGGACATTATAGTGTTGGGCTTTTGTTTTGGGTTTGGGCCTTAGTTATGGAGCGTACTGGGCCAGGGGTAGAATGTTTATTCTACCCCATGCATGGATTAAGGATGATGGTATGGGACCCAATTGGTAATTGGGTATATTGATTGGTAGTGACAGCTCGGGAAGCTAGTGGGGCAGCAACTAAGGAATTCATGTTGGAAGCTTCTGTAGTGCAAGGTGAGTCTTCTCAGCATACCAATGGGTCTAAGGTACCAACGCCGGCCCATTTATCTAGTTATGATGATTTTTGCGAATGTGCTATTGATACATTATGTATTTATCTGAAGACCATGTGGGGGTTCCCATGGAAAATAGTTATATATGAAGTATGCTAGTTGATTGTGTGGTATTTGGTATGCTAGTTGTCTTTGTGATACTTGCATGGAAGACCCCAGGGGGTTCCCGAGGCAGTTTGACATAAGACCATGTGGGGGTTCCCATAGCTTTCCAGGATAAGACCATGTGGGGGTTCCCATGGTAGTAGGCTAAGACCATGTGGGAGTTCTAGTGGCACCCGATGTAAGACCTTGGAGGGTTTCCAAGGCATCCTTATATGTTGTATGTTTCGCTCATATGTTTGTATGTATAGTTTGCATTATGTCTTGTTGGCAGGAAGACCTTGTGGGGGTTCCCAAGGTAGGAAGACCATGTTGGGGTTCCTATGGAAGATAAGACCAC
This sequence comes from Lactuca sativa, assembly GCF_002870075.4. Lineage (NCBI taxonomy): Eukaryota > Viridiplantae > Streptophyta > Magnoliopsida > Asterales > Asteraceae > Lactuca > Lactuca sativa. The sequence continues at coordinate 59,595,207 of NC_056627.2, read as the reverse complement.
GTGGATCTTCCTGTGGCACTAAGTGTAATACCTGGAGGGTTTCCATGGCTTCCTTAAATGATTCTATGCAGGGCTTATGTGGTAGAGATAGGTTTTACAACTAATATGATATGTGGTATGCGGTAGAGATAGCTTTTATAGCTAATATGATATGTGTTATGTGGATTGTGTGTGGGGTATGCTCTGGGGATTCATTAGTCTTTGTGCTTATGGTTTACAGTTTTGGTTTCAGGTATCATCGATTTGGAAAAGAAGAGCTCAGATTGATCGCAGTGTACACCCCTATGATTTCCGCAACGAATAATTTTGTGATGAACTTTGATAAATGTTTTACTTAATGATGATTTAAAAATTTAGAAATAAATGGTATCAATTTTTAGCTATATTAAAAACGAAATTTTTAGCCTTGATTTTTGTGTCGTTACATACTTAACTAAAGCTAGTTAGAACTCCTAAAATCACAAATCAAGTAGCATTCGAGCATCAAGTAATCAGAATCAAGCATCAACTAAACAGGCCATCCTATCACCGACTAATCAGTACTAGCATGCAAGTCAACAAGCTCATACAATAGGAATACAAAGCCATCTCTCCTAGCGTTCTATCATGCAAAAACTGAGCTGATCCTTTGCCCCAACTAGCATGCGATTCACAAATTCACAGATAAAATCTTATCAGATAACATGTTTGGTTAATTTGGGAAAACCTAGATGAGCTCAGCTGATTGCATGCACCACACCCTTTCTTATTTCAGAGAAATTCTTTTCCTAAAAATATATTTCTTTTTGAAAAAAAAACATTACCAAATCCTCAAATTGAGTTCAGACACACCCATGAATGTGCCCGAATCCCTCAAACCAAGGCTCTAATACCAACTTGAAACGTCCCAAAAATATGACCCAAAATTCTCAATTTTAATTTAAATAAAACAATATTCCCAAAAACATCATCAATACAATCCAAGTGAAACTTAGTTTATCAACATCATATCAATCAGAGTAAACCACAAAAGCAGAACTATATGGTGTGTGTGATGCAGTCACCCGAGCTCTTCCCCTTGGAACTAGAAATACCTTAAACATAAACTAAAAACTATAAGCACAAAGCTTAGTGAGTTCCCCAAACTACCCCATACCATACATAATAACTCACATACTGTGCCCCCGCCCGGCATCGACCGCCGCTCTGTATGAAGATCTGTTATTCTTAGGCCCCGCCCACTATACACATACAATATATATATATATATATATATATATATATATATATATATATATATATATATATATATATATATATATATATCACATAATCCTGCTAACACATACAAAACAATAGCATACGTTTCAACTATCGGGCCTCGCCCGACATCAAGCCCCGCCCAGTATTGTAACGCCCTCGTTTTTGGCTAAGCATTAATATTATGATGTAATAGTTAGGGTCGACAATTGTAACTTATTTTGAAGTAATGAAAAACAATTATTTGAATATTATGTGATTATTGTGCAATATACGTGCTTCTGATGATGTAATAAAAATACTAATAATAATATGTGTCAAAAATAAAATAATAGATAGACTCAATATCTATAAAAAAAAAATAAAGTAGTCGTAACAAGGATTCTAGGGATATAAGGAATGTTGAAATTCGACTTATAATGAAGAAGTTATGACCCATTGAAATTTTGCGACACTACCAGCACGACGATTTGTATCGTAAAAAGTGAGTTTGCGATAAAATATATTTAGCCTTAGAAATCTAAATAAGATTCATAGTATATGTTAAACCGAAAGCGTTCATATAGAGAACGTCCAAATCTGACTTTGTTAGAGGAAGTTATGATTTTTCTAAGATTTGACATAGCAATATGCAGCCCATAAATCAAATTTTAGATCGATCGATTTTTAGCCGACACAATCTAAACAAGAATCTAAGATCACTTTAATAGGATGTCAACGATATAAGGACATACGAAAACGGAATTCGGATGAAATATTTATGATTTTTTAACAGACTTTAACTGTCTAAACCTGTTAAAATATAACCTTACAAATAAATTCAAAATTAGCTGACAGAGTATAAATGAAAGTTGTAGATCACGTCGCTACATATGCGTGGATATAAAGAACGTCAAAAACGGAGCTCGTAATTGAAAGTTATGGACGTTAGAAGATAATTAAATTATGGGTTATGATGCGAGGCTGACACGTGGTATAATCCCAACCCCACCTTTCTCCCACAGGTTCACATTGGATCTCGACACATGGCCCACGTACGCCCATAGGGCTTGATATGCCTAGCCTACTGAGTACGCCCCACGTTCTCTGAAGTGACGCCCCTCCTAATGCAATTCCTCATCCTATAAATAGAGGCATAAATCTTCTATTTTCTTCACAACTTTTCTTACCAATATCTCCCAATACCCCTAAACTGTCTCTTCCATTCCCTAGCACTTCCTAAGTGCTAGAAGCGAGTCCCGGTGTGCCAGAAGGCTCCACGAAGAAGAGTTTTCAGCCAACAATTCTGCCTGAGGAGAGCCCAGTTCCTCATTATGCCCCATTGTAAGTGAGTTATGCTTACCCTACTTTAAGTATAACTTATGTTTAAGTTCATTAATGTTATTATGAACCTATAAACAAGATTTATTAGCAATTAAAATTCGTTATACTAAATGATCTACTTACGGGGATGATGTCTAGGCTATGATTTAGTGAGGTGTTTAAAGTGATATTTCCAAATAGTATACTACGTATACCAAACGTACCCTACCTTCGATATAATCCTACCTGGTTGCTGCTTACTTGATATATCATGAAAGTAGAATTTGATTTAATGATGAATCTAGACTAATAATTAGCCGCAATAAATATTTGAGTAAAATCTTGTGATAATAATACTAGGTGTCGTCGAAGGAAAGGAAAAATGTTAGAAGCGAAACGCTGCTCGAGTTCCGAATCATCACTTTAACAAGTGAGTGTATAGTTACTTTCATCTTACACATAGATATGAAGTATTTAATATAAACTATGTGCTATGTGTGCATATTATATGTTTTCTTGGTATCTATGCTGGATGAAAAAAATATACATGTTTTTATTTGATTTAAATTGTATATGTATTTTATACCTATAATTATGACGGGTAAAGATGGGTAGATGATATAGATGATGAAATAAATGACGAGAGGCCTCAATGTTTAAGCTGATTTAGCCTTCTAGCGGAGTATAGATGACGACCACAGACTATTCTAGATAGTCTAGTGGAACGCTAGAATGCTAGCAACCTGTAGGTGTTTGTGAACGATGTGTTCGTCCGGTGTAATCCATCCCCCACATGGTTTTCTTACTGACATATATTGCTGAGGGATCCCCTAAGCAATATTGTCTTCTTGATGATGATCCTTAGGCTAGGTCCCTTGAGTTATATGTTTCAGGGACAGAAAGTGAGGATAACAGGAACGGGTAATCGGATTGAATGATTTGATGAAATTAAAGAATTTAATTATTTAGTGTTGAGAACCTTATGTGCTCACCAGGCTCCCAAGCTTGACCCACTCAGCTTCTTGTATTGTATGTAGTCGCAAAAAGAGAACAGGAGTGTTGATTTGATTACAGATCTATAGATTATAGGCCATTAGAATAATAGATGTTGTATGGTCTGTACTATTTCTATTTATCCTTATGTACTGTATTGACAATGACATCCCAACGTTTTTAATATAATTAAAATACATTTCTTAGGAAATGCTTTGATAATATCTTTATCATATTTTTGGGAACAAATTCTGCAACATATTTCTTCAAAAGGATACTCTAATTTTCAAATAAAGCATAAACAAATCGGTCTTTTCCGGTCATGAAATTGGGGATGTCACATGTATACATAGCATCACATAACACATGCAAGTGTTACACAAACTGTAGTGGTGTTGATTATGATGAAAAATGTAGAATATGAAAGATCTAGTGAATCATCATAAAAATCATGAACGTATGGAGTAAATAAATATAGTTTAAGCTCTCATTAGTTTTTGGTATAAAGAGTACAAACAGGTTTGCTATTTCTCTCTCTAAAACTAACAATCCAAAATGATCATTACATAAATGAGTGTCACTCACTTCCTATTTATATGAAAGACAACTCAATAGACAATACAAGTGGGTAAGCACAAACTACATTCAAGCGTGATTTTGCACCTTAACATTCTCCCCCTCAAAGCTAGGATTCGATGTACCGGCTTCAATATCCAACGAGCTCGCACGATCAAGTCCAACCCCCTTGAAATGATACCGATCTTCAAATACGCAAATGAATACACAAAGCTTCAAATACCCACTCTTCATTCTCCCCCTTTTTATAATCAAAAAATGATTATAAAACCCATTTAGGGTGAGAAGCGCTAGATAAATAATCTTCACATAACTCCCCCTTGATGTGTGCCAAAAATGAAATATCGATAAACTTGCATGGAAAAACAATCACGAAAAAGTCTTGAAAATTTTCCATTTGTGAAAACTTTTGAATTTTGGGTGAGAATTTCAAGAATTTCGAAAAACTGGGTAAAAACTACCAATTTCGGAATTCTGCAGGGAGCCGATGCGCCAAAAACAGCTTAAGATGCGAAACTCTACCCCATTTGTGAAACTGGGCATAAAGTGTAAATTTGCATTAACTGTAGGGGATGAACTAGTAAATTCTTCAATTTTTCAGCATTGTTAGTCCAATTTCGATGTGGGGTATTTTTTGCCAAGTCTTCAAAACTGCAGGGACTAAATGAGAATCTTCTGCTTTCTTTACAAACTTTTTACACCAATGTCGAATCTGGACTAAAACTGTCAATTCTTTTAAAGACCAAACATGCAAACCGTAAATAATTGTTTTCTTCTTCACTTCGTTTCACAATAAGGGTCAATTCGCTTTCCTACTACAAGATTTCGACAGTCGACGCACAAATGATCAATCCAAAATTCAACCCTTCGCTTTTCATTTCAAGTCTTCGTTAACGAAGCACGTATAGCCATCGTTAACAAAGTGTGTAAAGGTCCGAGCCAACGAAGCACGAATCCACTACTTTCGTTTTACATGTCTTCCCTTTCCAGATCGAATACACAAAATCACAAACTTCACTAACAAAGCACGAATCCACTGCTTTCAACAATCCTTCGATTTCAGTCAACACTTCGCTTTTAATCAAAATGCATCGACATGAAAATATAATTGTAAACCCTTTGATATCAAACTCAAAATCATCACACTTCTCTTTTAATCAACCAATGTAGACTAGTGATGCTTGAGTCTTCGAAATCAAAATCATTAACAATCGACTTTTATATATCGACCCCAACCCCTTCGAAATCGATTCCACTATCAATCAACTCAAAGCAAATCATCGACATATCGATTCCAATCCTTCAATCAATCGAAATCTAGATATAGATTTGAACTCAAATATCCATTCTTCGAAAGCTATTCAAACCTTATTTCATTTCGTTATCAATCAACTGATCGGTTAATGTAGGTTTGACTCAAAAAAGTCAACTCAAATCAAATTCACTTTGAATCAAAGATTTTCATTCACAACTCGTTACCAAGATATAATCAAAAAAATTGATCTCAGATTCGATTCCAAGCATAAGCTTTCTTGACTTGACTCGTTACCAGGATATAATCAACAACATTGATCTCAATTCATCACCATCGAATTTGATCCTATAATCAACAACATCGATCTCAATTCATCACCATCGAATTCTATCCTATCGATTCGAACTCAAATTGAATTTCCACTCTAATTTAATAACAATTGACACTTGACCTGATCAACAATATCAGTACCAAATCGTTATTCAAGTTGATTTCAGCTTCAAATCGAACCAATCAATATCAATTTCAAAATCAACTTAATACCATTCAAAATCATGTTTGACACTAGAATGAACATTATAAAAATCGAGTTGTTACTCAAATGAACACTAATATGATTTTTAGAGATGAGGAAACGAAAACGAGAATCAAGAACAAAGTGATCAATAATTGAGAAAAGAACATTAGAGTGTACGACTGTGAAAGCTATGACGAACAAAATGTATTTAGAATTAAATGGATTTAATAATATTTGGGCTCAAACAAAGAAATCAGATCAAAGTGGATTGATTAGCTGAAGAGTATACGAATAACATTTTGGGCTCAATTAAACGAATCATGAACATTAAATGACTAATAGAATTGGGCTCTGAAAGTTTTTATTTAATTGGATTCGATGAACAGTAAATTTCATGATATTAGGTTTCTTCTAAATAAAAAATAATTAGATAAATCAATGGGATAGAAACGGATTTGATCCAATCACACCAAGCGATCAAAAAATGAAAAATCCAAAATATCAATCGAATCATGGACGTTTTGGAATCTATTTGAGAATTTGAGATACCTTTTCGACGATACGAGTTCCATTTGCAACGAATTAATCAAATTTAGAAGATATTGGTTCTTTTGTTGGAACGAGAAAATGTCCAATTTGAACATTGTACAACTTGTTCTTCATGTACTTCAACGATCTAAGAACATCTTCAAAAGAAGCATCTGTTGGGTTGTTACTTCAAATTCAATGCAACATTTGGAGATTGTTGCTTTGGAACCCAAATTTGCTTCATGGGTTTCGGATTCACAACAACATTTGATGATTTTTGTGAGTAAACCTGCTTGTTCTTCCTTTTAATCTTCTTCTTCTTTTTCTTTCTCATCTTTTTGCATCTTGAAGATTTGATTTCAAGAACCACTACATTCTTGACAAATTCAACTTTGCAAGCTTGAATCAAATCTTTTGGAGTTTAATAGTTGTGAATTTCTTCGATTAATGGCTTTAGATAAGGAGTCATTCCTTCAAACGAATCACAACAACATAAAACATCATCTGTTTGAACTCCTATCGAGCAAAAAACTTTTTCATCTTCATGAGAATCAATTTGAATCCTCTTGTCATGAACTTCAAGAAAATCAAGAACATCACATTGAACTCCATAGTCTTGAACTTCAAAAAAATGAAAAGCAAGAAGATCATTTGTGTTTTCAATTAGAGAAATTTATTTCTTATTAAAAAAAATCTCTCTCTTCTCCTTCATATTGATTTCTGCTACGGACTAATACAGACAAGGGAATTTTATTCAACCATTCAATCTTACAAAGTGACTGAAATATCAAGCTTCGACCATCATCCTTCAATCCTCCATAAGAAACCTTATTACCACATGAAATCAACCCGCTTAACAATAACCCATAAAATTGATTTTCATTGACTTTGTATTTGACATCTTTAATGATCATAACCCAAGAATCATACGGCAAGTCCACGATCTTTGATCAGTTCATAAGATTTTGAGTTTTCTAGAGGGGGAAAGTGATAATCAAAGAGATCTTTAGAGAGAGAAAGTGAATATGAACAAAATTATATAGAGAGAAAGTGGTACAAACAAGTATTCGAGAGAGATAAAATCGAATTATGTATCAAATCAAGGAAAAATTCGATTTCTAAAATAGAAAACACTCTCTAAAACACGAAGATCAATAAGAACATGAAGAATCACCAAATCTAAAATGCCATCATGGATCAATTCTTGAATAAATCAAGAATCACCAAATCTAAAATGTCATCATGGTTCCAATCCATACTTCGGGTAAAAAGACCATTTTAACCCTCACCTAGTTTAGTTCAAGACTAAGGCCCAAACTCACAGTCTAAAAGGCCCAACACCAATTAATCATCTAAGGCCCACTTATGACCCACTTTGCCAAATTGGACCCAAACCTCTACATGGGCCTTACGCTAAATCCTAACAATTTTCCTAATCCAAACCACTTACACTAAGATGGCCCAATAAGAACTCCAATACCCAAGCCCAAAAGATAACCCAATCTCCAAGCCCAAAATATGAAAACCCATAAGACTAAGTACGTGAGGCATACTCAGCTGTACGCTAAGCGTACACGCTATATGGCTTATACGTCATGCGTAGAGACTTGTAAGCCCATCATATTCACCCATTAAGCCAAAATCATCTTTAATTACTTAATTCTTAAGTCTAGAAGTCCAAACCACATATCTAAATCCTAATAAGTATCAAGAACCATAAAGTCACTAACTTGGTGACTTTGCATGCCCCAAAAGGACCCAACTTCAAGATATAGCACTTTACGTTCACTAAATGGACATAATCTCATAGCTCCTGGAGTGGTATCAAACCACTCGATCTTATTCATGGGGCCAAAAGGGGGATAAAACTCATATATATTATATCTAAGCCATTAATAAACAAGATCATAGCTTTTACCTCAAACAAGCTGAAAATGGAGTAAAGAATCAAGATCCATAAGCTCTTCCTTGATCAACAATCTTGCATCAAGCTTTTTCTTCTTAACTATGGACCAAAAGACACACAAATGGACACAATAAGCTTAAAACATAAAGGAGAGGTTTAGGGTTTCATGCATGAGGCTATAAGGTCAGTGGAGGCTGAGAAATGAGGGTTTCATGAGCCATAAATGTGATTATATAGTGCCCAACCCTGAAATTAGGGTGTTCATTAAATCACATGTACACCCCGCGTACATGGATTTAAGCCCCGCGTACGTTTCTAGAATCCAGACATGGCCTTGCGTGAGTATGCTAAGCGTACCATGTGGTACACCCCGCGTACTCGCTTCATAGCTTTTACGCCAATCGTACCATGTAGTACACCCCGCGTACTACACAAGGACCAAAATGCAACTTATAAATACCCAAGGGACAATAATGAAACATACCAGGATTCAAGTGTTACATTTGATGACTTATTTGACATAAGACTTAAAGACTAGAGTTTAATTCCATACAAGTGAAGGACTAGCAATCATGGGTCGCATTGCTGAATTGTTGAGTGGATACATATAGATAGATTCTTGCTTGGATCTTTTCCTTCCCCATTAACTATTAAGCGTCCCCTTGAGTACTCAAAGGACATCAAAGGTTGTTAATATTTTAACACTTCTATGATTGTTGTTTTCTTTCCAACTCTTGGAAAATGATCCTTTATGCGAATAAACTAGTTATGTTGTTCAAAATTTAAGTCTTTCATTTGCTAACATCTTGAGATTTCTAACTAATTTTAAAGAAAATCCCAACATCCTGAGAATCCTAGTGTACCTTCCAGCATATATGACACACTAAAGACATCTGTGGCGTACCCTTGCACCAAGATGGAGCATCATGATAGAAGATGGCACATCTTGTAGAAGAGTGGCACATCTTCTTCTCAAGGTGGCACATATAGTTCCTAAATGGCACATCTACATCTTAAGGCGGCGCACCTACTCTAAAATGGTGTATCTTCCTTCGAGATGGTGCATTCTCTTTCAAGATGGCACATCTATCTTCCAAAGTGACACACCTTGTTTCCAAGTGGCGTATCCATCAACATGGCACCTCTCTGATGTTCTATTCCCTTTTTAGGTGCTCTATTGCTTTCTTATATGCTCCATTCCTTTATTAAGAATGCAATTTCCTTCTTATAGGCTTCATTCCCTTATTAGCTGCTCCATTAAAACCAATCCATGAGAATGATCTAAATAATCCAAATGCTGAAGTCACATTTAACATATCTCCTCCAACTTTCACTCTTATTTATCTTCATTGTGTTCCGCAACTCACCACAATCATAATGGATACGGTCTACAATCTTCCATCGAATTGTTGTCGGTTCATGTTAAGGTTTCTCCGTAGAGTGATCCTTGCTAGGATTTCTACGTTAATCTCACTCAATTGTTCGAACTCTCATCAAGGACTTGCTTCTCATATTCTTTGCAGATCTCAATTATGAAATCTACAAGTACAATTTACTAACTCCATTGCAGACTTCCATCTCTTTCGAACATCCTTTTACTCGAATGGTTGCCAATGTTGGAATTTTACAAAGACGATATTACCTTCGTAGATCTTCTGAACAGTTTTATTGGAATCGAAAACTATACAGCTCATCTTCCAAGCATTACCTTTTCATAGTCGTATCCTATTAAAAGACATCTCTTTGGAGATTTTCAAGGTTTCTCATGCATCGGAGGACCTAATTTAGATTGGACGGAACCTCAAAGGAACCCCTTGTGTCCCTAGGAAGCTAAAGGCGAGTTCCAAGGCACTTCTTGTTACAAACTAGATCGAAATGGCAAAATCTATGATCGTTTACCCCATCCAGCGACAATTATGTTTTCATGTTTATTTCTATGTAGGTTTTCTACGTATGAATTTGGTCATATATATTTCATCTACCAACTAATGTAACGGTTCCTAACTTTTATCAATACGTTGGTCAAAAATCAACTTACAAAACGAATTGGTGTCACCTCAATGTATGATGTGAAAATTCATAGTTCTTAGTTAGATAATAGATGTAAGGCTTCTAAGATGAGTCTGATTGATTGTATTAAAAGCTCTCATTTAACTATTAACTTTTGTGTAATTTAAACTATTTCTACTAATTTGATTATCACTATTGCTATCGTGTTTCAATATATATATATATATATATATATATATATATATATATATATATATATATATATATATATATATATATATATATATATATATATATATATAATGAGGTTCAATAAATAACCATAATTAACAAGGAACCAAGAAACCAATCGTGAGTGTCGGAAATCATAATGATCAACGGCCAAGGAAATAGATATACACGTGCATATTAGATGCACACACACACACACCAGATTATATCAAAAAATCCGCACTCTTACCGAAAAACTAATTTTTATTTCGTTTAAAAAAAATTTAGGCCACATTTTTTATCGGAAAAAAAAAAACCGAATATACCGTTGTTCTAGATTTTCGTCCTCTTTCCGTAGAGATACATGTTGATATATATAAAACGAATTTTTTTTTTCGTAAAAAACACATTTCATTTTGTTAGTTTTTTCAATTTTTAATTATATTCTTACCAAAATAAAAAGAACTAATTATACCAAAAATATTAATTTTTTGTACTCTATTAATAAATATTAACACCGACTAAAAAAAACCCCGATCAATGTAGATTCACACTGTGAATCTAAACTATAAATATTTCAATTTTTAACATTCACAATGTGAAAAAGCTCGATCAGTTCAAATTCACATTGTGAATATGTAAAAAAGCTCGATCAGTTCAAAATCCCACTGTGAATATGAGAATGTTCAAAATATGAATATTAATAGGTTCACAATGTAAATCTAAACTAAAATATCGTTTTTTTAACATCAATATTAATCTTTGTTTAAAGAGTACTAAAAACTATAAATTTTGATATATTTATTAACTAGAAAGGTTACCCCCGTTACGCGGGGGCTAGAAACTTTCAATGTTGTTTCCGAATCGATAAATATGACAGATGTACAAAGTGGAAGGATGACAAGCCCGAGCTTTGCCCCAAACCGTTTTGTTCATGTTTTTATGAAAAAATGTAAAAGTTTTGACTGCAACGACCAGAAATGTGAAAATGGCTAAAGAATTAAAACGATAGGAATTAGCAAGTTTTTAGAAAATGGATCAAAGTTTTCGAACCGTTAAAGTTATGTGGCCAAACTTTAAATATTAAAATGTTGCTAAGTAGAAAAGGGATCAAAGTTGTCAAACCGTTAAAGTTTTGTGGCCATACTTTAAATATTAAAAGGTTCCTAAAAAAATGTAAAAATATGGATGATAAGGACCAAAAGTGTAAAAATAGCTAAAAAATGAGGACCAAAGTTGTCAAACCGTTAAAATTTTGTGGTCAAACTTTAAACATTAAAAGGTTCCTAAATAGAAAAGGGATCAAAGTTGTCAAACCGTTAAAGTTTTGTGAACAAACATTAAATATTAAAATGTTCCTAAAAATGTAAAAATATCGATTACAAGGAGCAAAAATGTCAAAATGGATAAAAAATGAGGACCAATGTTATCAAACCGTTAATGTTTTGTGGCCAAACTTTAAATATTAAAAGGTTCCTAAATAGAAAAAGGATCAAAGTTGTCAAATCGTTAAAGTTTTGTGGCCAAACTTTAAATATTAAAAGGTTCCTAAAAAATATAAAAAGAAGGATTACAAGGACCAAAAGTGTCAAAATGGCTAAAAAAGCAATTTCCATAATATATATATATATATATATATATATATATATATATATATATATATATATATATATATATATATATATATATATATATATATATATATATATATATATATATATATATATATATATATATATATTTGTGAATCAAGATTAACAGTTGAATTTAAAACAAATACACAATATCATTTCTGGGTAAACATGATCTCAACTTGTGCAATATTTAATTCATTACACAACCCATCTCAGCCATCGTTTCTTCACTTATCCTCTACCTTATTTCACCGCATAAACCGGCCCGTAAGTCGGTAACAATGAACCTAGTTACAATCATCATTTTAATGCCAATCAGTATGTAGCTTTTTGACCAACGAAAAGCTAAATTTTGATATTATCTTATAACATTATCAAGAGAACCTACAAAATTTACCATCTTAACAAAGAATATATATATATATATATATATATATATATATATATATATATATATATATATATATATATATATATATATATATATATATATATATATATATATATGGATTGACAGTTATTGTGCGGATGTATGGACAATGCTATTATATGAGAATTACTGATAGAATAGTTTGTTTTTACTAATGTGAATACGTTCAACCTTATACAACTATTGTCATTTTTATGTATTCTTATTAATTTTTGTTCTTACACATCATTTTTTACTCATTTTCATTTTTACAGAATACGACTCAATAAACATTATGATAGAATGAGAAAACTAAAAAAAAGTCTATAATGACCTTATAGACGATCTAATTAATGAAAATGCATGATAATGACAATAGTTATGTAAGATTGAACGTACTCATATTACCAAGCAACATATTTTCTTTGTCAATCTCACAAAATAGCACTGTCACACGTCCGCATAATAAATGTGAATCCATATTTGAACCAAGCTATATATATATATATATATATATATATATATATATATATATATATATATATATATATATATATATATATATATATATATATAGGGACTGATTTAAATAAGAACAAAAAAAAATAATAACCGCAAGAACCCTATTTTATAAGTAAATATGTACACAATACTTATTAAACATGTTAGAATTTGGATATTTTTTTGTATTTTCGGTACGAAATAGGAAAAATTGTAATTTTTGCAGTCTAATATTTTAGTGAATACATCGAGTCATATTTTAACACAAAAATTATACGAAATACAAAATTTAATACAATCCATTCATAGGTTAGTATACAAAATTCACAATTTAATACAATAATAATAACACTAATTCACTAATTTAGGAAAGTCAAACTCAAACTCTACCACCACCACCAACTACCACATATCAACACCATCTATCGATGTTAACGTCGTAACCATCATTCCTTTCAAACCAAAATTATATATAAAATTGTACATTCTTAGCTTAATATTGTACTCACAGTTTAATAAACATATTAATTCACTAATTTACAGTTTAACGCAACAATTATAAAAACATATATATTCTTATATATTTACTTCATAAAAAATACTAACAAGAAAATTAATACAAATATTTATATTTTAACAAAAATTCATAAGAAAACAATCACAATTTAATATAATCATCTGACAGCTTAATACAGTTAATAGACAAAATTAACAGCTTAATATATTAAATTCATTGTTTAATACACAAAAACTATATATTCACATCCATATTTTGTACTTAGTAGTTATATTTATACCTTAAGACATGTGGGTTAGTTTTTCTTTCAAGTTTTAATTTATATAATATTCACAATTTAAATTTTACATGTTATTCAAAATTAGAGAAAATAAAATCTTTATATAATGCTTCTTTCATCCTTTATTTTAGAAGCAAACATAAAATCCATAAAAAGAATTAACAACTTAATATACTTATTTCACAACTTAATACATTTAATTTACAATTTAATAAACAAATTCACATTTTAATAAAATATATTTACAGGTTAAAAATTAAATTTGATGATGTTTGGAGCTTGTATGTTATATTAGATTATAGTCCACACACTCATCACAATTCACAATTTAAAAAACTTAAATTCACATTATCTGAGAAAACACTAATATAATAAAAACACGTTTAAACTCACATTAAAACTTATAAAAATTCATACATATACTGCTTAAAACATATAAAAAATTCATTTAATCACAACTAAAAATTATGAAAAAAATCATACATTCACAAATTAATATTTACAAAAAATTATGTATTCACAACTTAAGACATATGCAAAATCATGTATTTATACAAAAAAAAATTCTAATTGAAACAATCAGATATGTATAAAGTCCATGAATTAACAACTTAATAATTATAAAAAATACACTTATTCACAGCTTAAGAAACTAGTTTAGAAACGTATTCATATTATTCAATGTTTAAAAATATACCTTGTTTTTGGTGAAGCATTTCGTCAAACATCTTCAATGAATCATATATCAAGATCTGACATTGTTCCCTTGCTTCAGATCCATGAGCACTGATGGTAGGCAGCAACGGTGGTGCGACGTCGGTGGTTGTAGATGTGGAGTCACATCGACGGTGGTAACATCAGATCTGTTGGTGGTGGATTCCGTCAGATCTATTGTTCCGACGAAGCAAATTGGAGAAGTTTTCTTATATACCATCAGATCTGGGGACGAACTAGATCTGAACTTTAGAGCAAAGTGTGATGTTTTTTGGTGTTCCAACGAAGCACAATAGTTGATGTTAGGTGGTGCTCGGTGGTGAAAAGGTCGACTATCAGATCTAACCAAATTGCACCAGATCTAATATGTTTTGTGTTTTAGAGAGAGAAAGTGAAGCTGAAACAACTTCTTGACTTCGGATCTGAAACCAAATGGTGATAGACAATGATGGAGGAAGGTGGTGGTTATCACCGCTCACCGGAGCTCATAATCCGGAGGAGAAAATTGTAGATCTGAAGTCGAAAATAGTATATTTGAAGACGAAAATTGTAGATCTGAAGAGAGAAATCATAGATCTGAAGAGGAAAATCGTAGATCTGAAGCTGAAATTGTAGATCTGGAGCCAACCGAAACTTGTGGATCTGATGGCGGTGGTTCGTCGGCGGCGGGTGACAGTCAAGGGTGGTGGCTTGTGGATCATGTAAGAATGTAAGTTGTGTGTGTAGATCTGGTTATAAAATAGGGTTCTTACGGTTCTTAGTTTTAGTGGTTCTCATTTGAACCTTTACCTATATATATATATATATATATATATATATATATATATATATATATATATATATATATATATACACACACACACACACACACAATAAGAAAATGCACAATTTGGGACGACAAAGAGCGTCACAAATACTCAAAAATGTCATTCCTAAAGGCTTTAGGGACGACATGTCGTCGCAATTGAGTCGCCACATTTCCCTTGTAGCTAATACACAAACAGTGTCCCAAAAGTTTCGTCCCTAATAGCCATCGTTGCAAAAGGTGTCGTCACAAAAGGCGTCGTCCCTAATAATGTCGCCATTAATACTGTTTTTTAAGTAAAATTTATATATTGTATTAGTTTATATTATAAAAATACATAAATTATAATTTAGAAATCTGCATTATATTAAACATCAAATAACATATACAATGTGCAAAACTTACATAAACAATCTAATAAACATGAAATAAGTTGATCTAATTCATACTCTAGTAAATCCATACTAACATCACCCATAACATAAAACAAGAAATACCAATCGTCTTCCCTTTTGTCGTTTTCCTTGTCGTTGTTGGTTGCATTATCGACTTGGTTGCTAAATGAGCAGATAATATATTCAATTGCCGTCACAAACGCCTAGTTTTTGAGAAAAGCGTTAACATTCACATCCTACAAAGTAAGAGTATAAGTTCAAATATATCAAACTATAAAAACAAATTATTATTACTTAACAATTAAATCACAAACACATTAAGACATTAACAATTTAACAAACTACCAAATTCATACCAATTTAACAAACTATCAAACTACAAAATTCACAACAAATTGATAAGTACATGTGTTGGTTGCAGTGTTTGTGACTGTGACTTCCACTATAAGGGAGCACTTGTACCTGCTACGGAAGGCTTAGGCCCGATGCCTCTTACATGCCTCCTTCGAGCACCTAACACCTTCTCCAATAAGGTTATCCAATCAATCTAGTTTGGATCACCACCAGAGTCAGCTATTTGCTGAGTTTGTAAAGCAACCTAAGAAACTAAAGCAATTTGTATTTCATGGACATTGTCAATATATTTCAAAACAAACACAAAAAAACAACATTCTACTTTATTTTTAAGTAATAATAACTTACATACTATTCTTCAACTAACGGATCAACGAACTCCCCTTTTTTATTGTCATGGGCACGGTGAAATACTTCAAGTTTATTTAGATTCTATTAAAATTAAAAAATATGTTATACTTTGAATAAACATTACAAAATATGTTATAACTGAATAAACATTGATGTAACTTACATTCTTGAAAGAAATACTATCGCAGCTGTACGTCCCTCCACGATTCTTAACTACTTCCTTTTTACAACATTCTTTGTTTACAATGGCTCGTTTACAATGCCTATCTGTTAAGAAGTGGTTAATAGTAGCACTCCAACGCGCCGAATCCATAACCTAGGGGGTGGGGGGGGGGGGGGGGGGAGGTCGAGCCCTTGCTGCCTCCGCACCCTCTAGCATATCTATAAATATATCTTTTGCCCTATTTATGCGACCTGTATACTGCTGACATATCTGATGTTTCAGTGACGCCCATAAAATTCTAGCATCTGGATTATTTGAAATGACTTGAAAATCAAAATATGTCTACAAGAAATAGAGAAGTTAAAAATACATCAAAATAAAAAATGTTAAATATAACTTTATAAATAATTTACCAAAGGATACGTAAACATGTCATTCTGATCGGCTTTAGGAACTTCTTTCCAGGTGTTCTTATCCAAAGCTATGTCGCGTCAAATATAACTTCCAACCTCCCAAAAAAAGCATTCGTATACATCCCCAATCGGCACAAAAGTATTTCTATAAAATACTATTTTTAGAGGTCGTCTGCCGTTTGCTTCGTATAGCCGATGGATTTTCTTGTATACTGTCATGCCTCTTCGTCTGGGAGGTACAATTGCTTAAAAAATATTAGTCATGATAGTTTTTATATACATACACTATGAAATACAAAGAATTAGAATAAATATTATTTACCATCAATATGGTGAACACCAAAACCTCCACCGAATGGATGTGGTGCTCGTCACCACCATCACCTTCGTAGCCCATCACAACAGTAACAAGATGAACCAATACAACCCAAAAAATGACATCCTGAATATATATATATATATATATATATATATATATATATATATATATATATATATATATATATATATATATATATATAACACGATATGAAAAATTATAACACAAGTGGGAGTAGTTTTTCTATTATAACATTGTCCCTTAAATGTGAATTATAACATACTTTTATTATTTATTGTGTCTTAGTGTAGCATCCGTTTGTCGGATCGTCGGTTACTATCATTAGCGATGACACTATTAGCAGCGACGCCGGGCGCATAGTAACGACAATCCGACGTTTGTCTGATGTTGTCCCAAGTGCCTCATGTCGTCGCAAATAATGACGTCCCTAATGGTTGTTTCTATCACTTTCATTTCAATAATATTCAAGCCTATCTTCCAATTCCATCAAGGAGTACACTCATGCCATAACTAACCCATTACTTAAAGCGTTCTTTTTCTTCTTCATGAATATGTGCAATAATCACACACACCACTACCATCATCACTCATGCAATGTCAATTGTCACACATCATGAATCTTTGTTACCCCATTAAAGGACAGACTGCAACTGTTGGATATACCACTACACTTAGTTGCTTTCATTTCATTCTTTTTCTATTTCAAACTGACTTTGTCTAATATTTGACAAACACAAACTCAATCAATACAAGCCAGTGAAAACTAATTAAAGAATCCCCATATGTGAAACATCAAGGCCAAATATCATATGTTCATCCTTGAAAATCATATGATGCTAACATTTCAAGCAATTTGCATAACTTTTTCTTTCATATCTAAAATGTAGCTTTATAGTTGCCAACTAAGAATGAAGATGCTAATTCATCAATTCACGAGTTATTTTTATCTCAACTGAAATATATATATATATATATATATATATATATATATATATATATATATATATATATATATATATATATATATATATATATATATATATATATATATATATTCGCTAAAGATGATCATATGGAGGCCAAAATCTTTTCACATTTATTAGTTACATATATAGGGACACGAGAGCATCATTAACGTCAACATCAAAATAACACCAAAACTAATATTCCAAATGTAAAAATGTACTAGAGAAGAACTAGAAATATCAATCTATGCGACACCATTTACCACTTGTGATCGTGACACATTTTTTCTCCTTATATTGGTTAATTACCCCATTTACATTGTACGTTCATGGAATGACAAAGCGTCCATCAACACTTGCATCAAAGCGGCACTATATATCAGCACATAGGACCTGTATCGTGGGGTACCTAATTAACCAAACATTCCCCAACTCAACTCTAACCTAGTCCTTGTCAAGTTTATCAATCCTTACAACCAACCTCCCCTTATAAAGAAGATGGTGTACAGGAATCTTGGGCCCAAATATGCCCTAAAATATCCTCCATGGTAGACAATGAAGATTCCTAGTAGGTATTTTTCAAGATTCACATAGTCCTTTTGCATGCGCCTGACAACCTCACTCAGTGGACGACAAACTTGTAGCTGCTCATGCTGAATAAGAGCCCATTAATTAGTAGATATTTCACTCCATTTTCATTTAATGATTGAAATCCTTAATCAACATCATCTACACTTAAGCAACATGACCATGTGAGATAATCATCACTTGATGATGATTGAGAACTTTGATATATATATCTTTGCAATAGTTTGACTCTTTAATTAATGAACATATTAAATATGTTTGCATATGTGTGTTTTAAATATAGGACTTTGTTCTTAAGGAGATTTATAAGTATATGTATAAATATACAAATCATTATACGAGGACACATTAATTGACAATTTATGCACACAAAAGATATATTGTAAGAGCATCACAATAGAAAAGTTTTTTCATTAAGTATTTTTGTGTTACATAAGCGTCGTCAACTCAACAAAATAAAAACCTCAACGTATCTCCACTACAGAAAAGCTCTTTTCACAAATCTTATTTGTGGGTTCTACTAAATTTTGAAAAAGTTCATGGATAGATATCTTGATTTTCACTTTGTCAAATGAGCTCCTAAAAGGACTAAAGATTCCAGCAAAGAGATACATGCACGCATCTGCTAGAGAAGTATAAGGGCCTCACCTAGTTGAAGACTTGTAAACATCAAGGAAACCTATGGTGCTGATTGCTCAATTGATTCTTTTACTTGTGCATTATTGAAGAAACTCTTACTGTTTGTACTACTTGACCGATGTTAATTGCGCATTATGTAAATGCGCCTAATGATTACATCCGTGAAAGGTGATGAAATGGCATCATGCATGACTAATAGAAGAAGAAAAAAAACAAGAATGATCCTAACACACAAAGTGTCACTAGATAAGTCTTTGAATGAAGAATTCTTAGTGTTAGGATAATCAAGATATTTCTATAATTGTCTTTCTTCACTTTCATGATGACTGAGCTGGAAAGATGGCGAATAATCACTTTATCCAAAAATCAATGAAATAGGAACCTGCACATCAACATTGATCTTGATCTTGATCTTACTTGAAAACCATGCCCATGGTATCGACTGGTAATTAATTAAGAAGAATATTAAATATTCACACGGAATGCAAGCCAACCACAATGAAAGAAAGAACAAGCGAAAGAATCTAGTAAATTGACATATGAAGTTTGTTCTTTGATGTTGATCTTCACATGATGGGACAAGAAATTGGAAATACCCTCCTTAACAAATTAGTTATTGATGTCATCAAAGCTTTAATCAATATCTTAAAGAATACAAATATTAATTAGGCTCTAAAAGTTGAAATACGAGTGTTTGATTATTGTAATGTCTCAAAAATTCATAGTAAAATTTTCATTTTAAACAATAAACTCATATAATGAATTGTTCCAAAACCAATTAAAGTGAGTACATCATTTAAACATCATAGTAAAAATCATAAATAGCCAATGTGGAAAACTCTGTGAGATGTTGTGCAGTCGTATTGGGCCCTTCCCTTTGAAACAGGAAGTAGCTAAAACCATAAACGCAAAATCTTAAGCACAAAGCTTAGTACGTTCCCCAAAATACCACATACCATACATGGAATAAAGAATGTTATGTGCCAACCATAGTCTTACAATTACTATCATGCCATGAGCCGTATCATGGTCTTTCATTGCTATGTCAGGGGCCAAAACTCAGGTCTTACAAATAAGTACCAAGGGCCACCTCTTAGTCTTCCATGCAACTATCACAAAGACAACTAACATCCTATATATAACTGCCAGGGTCCAGACCCTGGTCTTGTATACAAAGTTTCGAGAGCCACAGCCAGGTCTTTTGTACAATGTGTCAGGAGCCATATCCAGGTCTTTTATATAATTGTCAGGGGACACCACATGGTCTTCCTACATAACATAATCCAGTGGGACGACATTTGTGTCTTTGACTCACAAATACAATGATGAGACTCACCTTTCAGTCGATACTCAATTGATACTGCTCTTACTGTTAGGAATATCGATGTTATGCACCACCTATACTGTTATACAAGGTAAGCCCTTAGCTCTTCTTCCAAAACTAGGAGTTTGGCCAAAAGTCAACCCAAGTCAAAAGTCAACGGTCAACGTTCACTTTAGTCAACATGACCACTCTATGGCACTCATATAACAATATAGTCGTGCATTTCACAGTCGCCATATCATGACGACCTAAGGCCACACCGTGGGCGTTGGGTCTTTAAACAACTTAATGGGTTAAACTGTTTTCATCGATTCTAAGAGCTCCAAAGCTTAGATCTGGTCAATTTTATGGTCTAAATGGATAAGGTTTCCAACTTTATCCATGAAGACACCCAAAGAGATCAATATCTCAAACCTTGGGTCCAAAAGGGCAAAATACAACACAGAGTTAACCATTAATCCCTTAATCTAAAAACTCCTTAAGCCAACTACTCCACAAGAGTTTTCAATACAAGATGTAGCGTAAAGGTGAGTGCTTTATACACATGCATGTCCAATGCATGTCTAGAATCCATTTTAGATTAAAATGATCTAAAAGTGACCAAAAAGTCATGCAAGTTCATGAACCCCAAACAAAGTCTAGATCTATAAGATATATTATTCATGGGACTCAGGAGAGTCACAAAGTTGCAACCTTTATCACTTCAAACCAACCAAACATTTCTTATGGACCAAAATATGCTAAGAAACTAGATCTACAACCAAAGAATCATCAAAATAGAAACTTGAGGACTTACAAATGGTCCAGAGAGTGATTCCAAAGATGAAGAGGAGTTGTTGCTTGATCCTTGGGCTAACACCTTCTTCTTCTTCTTCTTCTTCTTCTTCTTTCAAAAATGCAACAAAACACCACAAAGGGCTCAACACTCAACAAGGGAGGCTAGGGTTATGGTTTTTGATCTTGAGAGTATAATGGAAGCTAATAAGGAACCTTAGGTTGAAGTTAGTGAGGTTTAAATATGGAAGAAACCCTAAAAGATCTTAGTCTTGGGGCAGAACAGCTTCCACACCGTGGCTCCCTTGGCCACGTTATAGTAGGTCATTAAAATTTTGCGATCAAGAAAACACTGCCACGCCATGATGAAGCCCCCATTCCATGGCCACCCAAAATGAAAGTCTTAAAATCTGAAATGATCTCAACCTAAAACGGATGTTACAACTCTCACCAACTTAAATTAGATTTCTTCCTTGAAATCATTCCTTACAATTTACTCTTGCCCACCTGTCAAATGTGACAACCCTGGATTTTCATTTGGTCAAACCCTAAAATTCAATCACTTCTTATTATAAGTTCGTTTGATTATTTTAATATTATTCTTTTAAGTGAACGGGTGAAAGAAAGTGTCGTCTCGGGTTTTGAAATTTCAAAACCGCAAACTCCTCGTGTCTTAGAAGTTCACAGCCAAACTTTTATGTTTGGGCCGGAAAATCATCCAAAAACCGTGAACTCATGCATAAGCATGAGTTTACTCCTCAAATTAGTCACTTTTCATTATTTCACCCTAAAAGAGTAAACTCAAAAAGAGTAAACTTAAAAACCTTCTCAAGTATCATCCAAGAATTAAATCAAGATCTTCAAACTTGTAAGTGTTCTAGCCATTCCAAGTTGGTATAACACTTAATCTAGTGATTGTACATCTTTTCATCCATCCATATTTGTGTTTTGTTTAGATTTGCAAAAACACCAAGAACACCAAGAACACACACTAAGTGTTCTTGGACTTTTAGCTAAATTCAAGCTTCCATATAGTAAGTACTTCCATCCTTGAGTCTTATTAAGCTTGTATTACATGTTAACATCAAGAAAATGTCCCAAGAACACAAAGATAAAGGTGTTCACGGTTTTGGGAGGCTCCCAAAACCATAAACACCAAATAAGGTGCAAAGTGGTGCTTTAAGTTGGCTAGATGCTTCACAATGCCTAATGGACTTGTCTAGATCTTTCCTTGATGTGTTTAAGCCATGAAAAACACCAAAGTCCAACATTATTATGTGTTTACGGTTTGGGGATCTCCCAAAACCGTAAACACCCTAAAGTGAGTTTAATTGGGCCATATTCCTTCCTTAGGCCTAAAAACTAACCTAGACAATTACCTTGATGAATTAAGGACTTGAAAACATGGAAATACCATTTTCCATATGGGTTTAAGGTAGTAAACCCAAAGGGAAATGACCAAGAGGCCGTAAACTCCTCAAAGGAGTGTTTTGTTGCCCTAGTCCCTTCCAAAGGCCTAACCACCAAGTAGAAATGCTTCAAAGGACTTGTAAAACCTCAACACAACATATGGTCATAAGGTGTAGAGTTTACGACCGTAAACCCTTGAGTTTACTGCCGTAAACTCCTTGGGTAATGGTCATTAAAACCGTAAACTCCAAAAGAGTTTACCCTTGGACCCTAAACACTTTAGCCTTGACCTCAACCACTTAGATGCCATCCTTAGGGCTAATAACACCTATGTAAGGTGTTTATCATGTTATAGGAGGTCTTATCATGATCAATTAGTAGTTTAAAACTAATTGGGTACATATATGTGTGATTATATGTTAACTAGGGTCATAGAGTGTGCTCAGGACTTCACTTGACACCTAGCAATCCTACATCTTCCGTACTTCTGAACCACTCACTACAGGTGAGTTCATACCCCTTAATCAATGTTTTAAATGATTTTAAATGCTTTAATGGGGGGGGGGGGGATACAAGTAGAAAGCAACATGTTATTAAATCACTCATATGTATTTATAACTGTGTTTTCATCCAACAGATTTCACATACTTCAAAATGTGATGTATAAAATGGTTTTCTATCTTAAAAATACTTTGTTATCAAATGTATTACTTTTGAAATGCTTATTAAAATGACATCAAGTCATTGTTAATTATTGTTCAAAACTCTTAAATGTCTTACAAAACCATTTTCATCTACTTGAACAAAACTATATCTATACACTTATGTACTTATATAGGTATTGATATGATAATTTTCAGCCTTCATTCAGTTTTCCCACACTCTTGTGTAGCAAGGGTGTATAAACCTTCTTGAACAATCAATTACCTTCCAGTTAACTATTATAGGGATAGTTAGGAGATACAAAACATAATTCCTGTTACAAGGAATCACACCAGAGTCAGTTCATTCATGAGTCTATGCTATACATTACATGATACATGAATACGTCTACATAGATACGCTTACATGAATACATTTACATATATACATTTATTTGTATACACTTACATGGATACTTGTACCTAGATTCATTAGGATGAATTACTAGTACATTATGTGTAAATTGTTCTGCCTATCCTAGTTCAAAAGGATAACTGGACGGGACTAACCATTCCGGAACCCACCTGTTAGCAATAGAGGTAATGAACATCTACGGATGCCTATGGTTAACACTTATATTAGGAGTACCTTTACGGGACTAACCATTCCTTAAACCTGCTACTAGGTACAGAGGAAAATGAACAATCTACGGATGTTCAAGGTTATACCTTTCGGCAGTCGCGATGTCGAGTTGATCCTAATGCAAAAGGACAACACCTACATGATTATATTTTTCCTATTACTTTATTTTGTGATACATTCACATAAACGATGAGTTAGACTAAGTACTATTAGTAATAGTCAAAAGAAGGAAAAACTATCTTTGTTACAGCAAAACATACAGGTCTTGGTAGAAGACTACCTTCATACATACATGTCTTGGTAGAAGACTACTTTCAAAACATTCGGGTCTTGGTAGAAGACTGCATTTTATACTAGTAGGAAATATGGGATTTTCTAGGGTTTTTCATACTTATATCAACTCTTTCATTCAAAGATTTACATGGCATTCATAACAACTTTCCAAAACAAGACAATGAAACTTAAATACTTATGAATTCACCAGCTTTAGGCTGATACTCGCGTTCAAAATAACTTGTATTCTCAGGTCACCAGTAGATAGGTACGATGGCCAGGTTCTGAGAAGACAGAGCACAGACAAGACTCGTATTTTATTTTGATTACATATTTTGGTGTCTTATTACAATGAAAGAACACACATGTATTAAAACATTACTTTTAATGCAATGGATGATGTTGTTGCTTGTTTACTACTTTACACTGTTGTGATACTGTACATGACGTCCTCCACCCCAGAACGTTTCCGCTGTTCTCGGTTTTGGGGTGTGACAGATTGGCATCAGAGCATTGCTTATAGTGAATATAGTATATCAACCCATAAAAGATATACTAACTATAAATACATTTGATTAAAACACTCTGTCAAAGAGTTTATACTTTTTAAATAATTAAATATTTAAGTAAGTATATGTGCCTGCATTCATACTAAAATCAGTGTCACAATGACAAGAACAAAAGTATTACGATTGTTGAATATCACAAGTAAGCCTGGGGATATATGGTCAGTCTTGGGAACGGCATAGCCTGATCAACTATGCTGGTCCAAGGAGTGATTAACATATGCCCAAGAATGGTTGTGATGTGGCAACAAGTCTAAGAACTTACCAACACAACCATAAAGAAATACCATAGGGGTATTTGGTCTTACTGTAATTATCTTAGTCAGTTCGTCTGTTTAGCTATTTCTTATATCCATTTTCTCACGTAGATTTTAATGGTTGGATTTCACCATGGCGACCCGTACTTCCTAAACCAAGGCAATGCTGGATGGCTAGAGGAAGAACCAGAAGAGGATCACCCAATACCTTTTGATGATCACCATGCCGAGGGTTTTTCTGATAGTTTTGACTCGGAGCCTGAAGTCAACAACCTACCTCTGGCTGCTCAAAACCCAAACCTGAACCCTCGTCCTGCATTTCAAGGACCCACACCCCTGTGAGCCACAAAATTGAATACATGGAGTCAGGAACAGAGTCAACCTATTCCCTACAACGGAGACAGAAGCTTCTACAACCTCAATGAGGGAGGTTCTGCTGACAGGGTCCTACCCATCATGGTTCGTAGCATTTCTCGGAACACAATACTGGGTCAATCAACTATTAATCGAGTCTTGGAGATTAACGCGAACTCTGGCGTTAACACCGTCCGCATTCGCCAACTAGAGTCTGCTCATGAAAGGACTCTGGTCCGCAATGCAGCTCTGCAGAAAGAACTTGCTGAAACTCAAGCTGAAGTTAGGGAACTTCGAGCTCAGCAAGCAAGAACTGACAGGCGTATAAGGGACATGGAACGTCTACTGTCGGGAACAAGAACTCATGCAAGTAGTTCTCGTCACCGATAGAATCTCATTGACTCATCTTTTGGATATAACCTAGCTTATGTAAAAACTTTTGTCTAATTTCCTACCTTTGTAAATCTTAGACCGTTAGGTCTTGATCTAGTCATGGTTCTGTCAAAATTTTCCTATCTTGGTTGATGTAAAGCCTACTTCTAGGCCATTTTTCCTGAACTTGTTACATCTGTAATCCCAGTATTATTGACAGATATTTAATCATATGGAAATTATTATCCAAATGCTATCATCTTCATTTAAGTTATACTATTCACTGTGTTGTTGGATTATGGGGAGTTAGTCCATGAGGCACACTCATTATTCATTTATTCTTATCCATGTCGTCATCTTTTAAATGTATAGTTAAAGATCTCGCCCCGCAGGAATCCCAGGCGGAACCCAAATAACGAAACGCCGATACCACCTCCACCACCACCTCAACCTCCTCAACCACCTTCTCCTTTCGATGCCACTATGTTCCAGGCAGCCTTCACAGCAGCAGTGGCAGCTGTTTTGATAGCCATCAATGCTCATGTCCCTAGTGGATCGGGAACAGGTGCACCTCCCTCAAACCACATCGAAAGCCATGGAAATCCCCGGGAATGCACCTACAAGGACTTCACGAATGCCAAACCCCGCAACTTCAATGGAACTGGTGGGGTTATGGTGTTAAGACAATGGATTGAAAAGATGGAATCAGTCTTTGAAATTTGTGCTTGCCAGGAGGGTAACAAGGTCAAGTTTGCAACTTGTACCTTCTCTGACAGAGCACTAACATGGTGGAATGGCCATGTTAAGTATCTGACTATAGTGGTGGCATATTCCATCAGCTGGGAACACTTGAAGGACATGCTGATGAGAAAGTACTGTCATCGGGGTGAAATATAAAAACTCGAGCAGGAACTCTGGGATCTGCAAATGGTTGTATCCCACATATCAACCTACACAAATAGGTTCTGCGATCTGGCAATCCTATGCCCTGATATGGTTACTCTCGAAAGCAAGAAGATAGAGAGATATATCTGGGGATTGTCTCCCTAGATCCAGTCAAGTGTGTTAGCTTCCAAGACTGTCACTTTTGATAGTGCCAAGGAGCTGGCACAGTCTCTCATAGACCACGGGAAACACAGTAACCCAACAATCCCTACACCCGGACCACAAAAGTTCAACCCCGACAACAAGAAGAAGGGGTGGAACAAGAGGAAAAGAGGGGCTTCGCAAGAATCCTCCAAGAGACAACAACTTGTGGCAATCAATGCCACCACGGTAACTCCCGTTGTCCCTGCGAACCCCTTACCAGCAAGAACTTCCACTGGAACCCTCCTGAAGTGCAACAAATGCAACTTCCACCACCACAGACCTTGCAAGGACATGCGGTGCTCTAAATACAACAGTAAGGGGCATACAACCCATTTCTGAAAGGTTCCAGTAGCGCCAACTGCCCAAGTTCCTAACGCTGGTATGGACCAAACTTGCTATGGTTATGGCGAAGTGGGCCACTACAAGAGGAACTGCCCTAAAGCGGGGATGGCTGAAGGAGTAGGAAGAGTTATGGCCTTGGGACACGAGGAAGCGGTAGCTGATCCTATGATAGTTACTGGTACGTTTCTCCTCGATAACTCATATGCTTGCATACTTTTCGAAAGTGGAGCTGAGAAAACTTTTGTAAGTCATAAATTTGCACACCTGCTTAAATAAAAACCATGCGCATTAGATAATTCATTCACGGTAGAAATGGCTAACGGGAAAACGGAGAGTACTAACTGCATATACGTAGGTTGTACTTTAACTTTAGATGGCCATACTTTCAAGATAGACCTCATGTCGGTCCCAATTAAATGTTTCGACGTTATCATCGGCATGGATTGGTTGAGTCTTCTTCGCGCCGACATCATGTGCTTTGAAAAAGCAGTTTTTGAATACTAATTAGGACTGAGAACTCCTCTCGTACAGAAGACCGCCTTCTAATACTTCTATGAAAGTCCCTATCTTAGCAGTGTTCACAAATCCAAATGAAAAATCAAACCTTAATCCTCTGCCCTCGACCAACTAAGGAAGATTCCAACTACTATGCCCAAAGCTAAAAACCCAAAACCATTTTTGACCCACAGACAGATATGACCTTCCAAAGTTACAACGCTAATGACTCCACAATGCAACCCGAACTGAAACAGACCTCTTCGTCTCTGAGTTGTCCTATTGATACTAGAAAACAATATTCCTGACCATTTGCTAATGTCAGCAACCTCGCACTCGAATACGATAATGCTACCCAACACGAAACTCAATTGTTGATGCCATACCAACATCTAAATCTCCTCCCACTGACCAACATTTGTATTTTCGATTTAACTGAGATATCCTTGGTCTTGTACTAGCCTATCAATTAAGTGAAGTATCGGATTTCCAACCGGTTGGCATAGTTGATAGCCTCACACACAACCATACCACGAGACTCCAACCAAGAGTCTATCTGATAAAAGTTATCCTAGCATATTTACCAACACATACACATTAGATAGTCCACTTTGCTCTAGGTGAATGCTATCGGCCTAGCCATAGTCTTACATCACAAACAACCCCAAATCGACCTACAACCTTCCTCAATCCCATGGATGATGTAGCCGTCCCACAGTCTCACAACTCTTCCCGACATGGTCTAATTCTACCTAGTGAAGGCTACGAGCCAAATCATAGATTCACAACACTACCATAATTTCCCATCAACCTTGTGAATGCTACAAGCCACACCACTGTCTTATAACACTCCTACTGTTGTCTATATATCTACTGAATGATACGTCTACCTCACAGTTTTACAACACTTCCACAACTACCATAGGCCCAGCCCATGGTGTTACTAACTACCCACAAAAATATCTAACCAAAGATCATTATGAGTCGAAACCCCCATCCTTATAAGCCCTAATCAGGTGTTCATGTCATGCTTCGAACCCCAAGGCCTTTATTAGACAAGAACAGGCAGAGAGGTTCTAACACAACCTTCAACCTGAACCTAGTCACACATCTATCATGTGCCACTTTCGTTGCTTTATGTCTTCAAAGGAGATAACCCCAAATCTTCAACCTTTGCTTCTGTGATTACAACTGACCACCTACATTATCCCTTGCGTAATCATTGACTCATACCCCCAACCTAACTGGATACTCACTTGTCCTTATTTATAGAATTCCATGTTGACCCACATTTGGAAATATTTCCATTAGCTTTTAACGTTCTCTTTAGTTACACTCCAACAGCCTTCATAACCATTCGAACTTCCTAGCCAGCCCAGAATGTCACCCATTTGATCCTTGACACCCATTCCTGCCATTACCAGTCATAAAAAAATTGGATTCTTCAAAAAATTTCCAAAAGGTTTTACTATATGACTGTTATCCATATAGATAGAACTCCATTTCTAACTTGTGGCCACAACCTATATGAATGAGAAACCCAACCATAATCCTTCTTAACTCAAGGAAATACCCCAATCATAAGTAACCAAATCGATCCTTTATAAGCACAACTTACCGATAAGACTCCCTGAACTGAATAATGTTATACGACACCCTAACTAGTAACTTGAATGCCCGATGTTCTATAATTACCGAAAGATCATAGCACCTTTTGTTGGATAAGGTGTCTAAGTCAGTAACTATATTTGGTATGTACTTGACCCGACCCGGCATGGTGCATTTGGGTTGCACTTCACCGAAATAATTTATATGGATAATCTTTTGAGAATAGTATATTTATGATTTATTAATATATTATTAGTTACAGTATATTAATATGAAATCATATTATTTAATTAGTATTGATTAAGAATTAATTTAGTGATGAAAAGGAACTAATTAAATATGGACTCTTATATATATATATATATATATATATATATATATATATATATATATGTGTGTGTGTATATATATATATATATATATATATATATATATATATAATGGGCCAAGTTCATTTAGGATGGGCTAAGCTTGCATGGATAGTCTATGGAGTTTTTAACCCATGGATCCTATGGAAATGAAAGGTCATGGGTATTAGGGTTTACATGGATGTAACCCTAGTCCTCTATAGTATATAAAGAGGTCTTTGGCACATGATATGGTACAAGTGTGTGAGTGAAGAAGAAGGATGGAACGTTCTGTATGTGTATTGACTACCGACAATTAAACAAACTCACCATTAAAAACCGTTACCCTTTACCTCGGATCGATGACCTCTTCGGCCAGCTACAAGGAGCAAGTTTCTTCTCAAAGGTTGACCCTAGATCAGGGTACCATCAACTATGAGTTCCAGAGGAGGATATTCCCAAGACAGCCTTCAGAACGCGCTATGGTCACTACGAGTTTGTAGTGATGCCCTTCGGATTAACAAATGCACCTGCGGTGTTTATGGACCTGGTGAATCGGGTGTGTCGACCTTACTTAGACAAGTTCATGACTATTCTCATCAATGACATACTAGTCTACTCCCGAAGTGAGGAAGAACAGAACTAGCATTTACGTCAAGTCCTGGAGACACTGAGACTAGAGAAATTGTACACAAAATTCTCAAAGTGCTAATTCTGGATTCGAGAAGTGGATTTCCTCGGACATGTCGTCAGCAATGAAGGAATACATGTGGACCCTTCAAAGATCAAGGCAATCGAAAGTTGGGCAGCACCAAGAGCACCCACATAAATCCGTCAGTTTTTAGGGATCACCGGTTATTATCGAAGATTCATCCAAAACTTCTCCAAAATCACAAAACCACTCACCACCTTGACTCAAAAAGGAGTGACCTTCGCCTGGGAGGATAAGCAACAGGCTGCGTTCCAAACACTGAAACAAGCCTTGTGCAGTGCTCCGATCTTGTCCCTACCAAATGGAACAGAGGACCTTGTGGTATATTGCGATGCATCAAACCAAGACTGGGATGTGTGTTAATGCAACGAGGAAAGGTCATTGCCTACGCCTCAAGACAGATGAAGATGCACGAGGTAAACTATACGACGCACGATCTCGAACTGGGAGCGGTAGTTTTCGTCCTAAAAATATGGAGGGATTACCTCTATGGCACCAAGTACACTATCTTTACCAATCACAAAAGCCTTCAGCATATCCTTAATCAAAAAGAACTCAACATGAGACAAAGATGATGGATAGAATTGCTAAATGATTACGAATGTGAGATTCATTATCACCCAGGAAAAGCCAACGTGGTTGTAGACGCTTTAAGCCGAAAGGAATACTCTGGCTGCCGAGTTAAGACATTAACCATGACATCCATTCACACCTATCCACACAAATCAAGGAGGCACAAGAAGAAGCCTTAAAACCAGAAAACATAGCAGGTGAAGCGTTGAGAGGAATGGACAAAAATCTTGAAGTCAGGGATGACGAAGTTCGTTTTCTCATGAACCAGATCTGGACACCGAAATTTGGTGGATTCAGGGACATTTTCATGAACGAAGCTCACAAAACTCGTTACTCAGTGCATCTCGTCTCAGAAAAGATGTATTTAGACCTCAAGAAGTTGTATTGGTGGCCGAACATGAAAGCCGAAATAGCTACCTTTATGGGCAAGTGCCTGACTTACGCCAAGGTTAAGATGGAGTATCAGAAGCCCTCAGGCCTGCTTCAACATCCAAAGATACCCGAGTGGAAGTGGGAGTGGATTACGATTGATTTTATTACGAAGTTACCTAAGACAACGGGTGGGCTTGACACCATTTGGGTAATAGTCGACAGATTAACCAAATCTGCACACTTCCTACCAATAAAGGAGTCAAACAAAATGGATACACTGACAAGGATCTACATTAAAGAAGTCATGCGACTTCACGGAGTACCGATATCCATTATCTCCAATAGAGATAGTCGGTTCACGCCACGGTTTTGGCAGTCACTTCAGAAAGCTATGGGAACTAGGTTGGACATGAGTACAACCTATCACCCACAGACCGACGGGTAGAGTGAAAGGACCATTCAAACGTTAGAAGACATGCTAAGAGCTTGTGTGATGGACTTTGGTAAAGCTTGGGATGCTCATTTTCCCCTTATCGAATTCTCATACAATAATAGTTATCACACTAGCATCAAAGTTGCTCCGTTCAAATCCCTCTACGGTTGTAAGTGCAGATCACCCCTGTGTTGGGCTGAGATGGGCAATACACAACTAGTAATAGGGCAAGTTCCTAACAGCACACTCACTCGCCCAGAGATCATCAGGGAAACAACAGAAAAGATCGTCCAAATTTGAGAACAAATGAAGGCTTCGCAAGACCGACAAAAGAGCTACGCGGATAAGAGACGGAAGCCTTTGGAGTTCCAAGTTGGGGATCGAGTACTACTGAAAGTATCACCTTGGAAAGGATTAATACATTTTGAAAAACGTGGGAAATTAAATCTAAGGTATATCGGACCATTCGAAATCCTCACCAGGATTGGACAGGTGGCATACAAGCTACGATTACCACAGGAGCTTAACAATGTTCATATACCTTTCATGTGTCAAACCTGAAGAAGTGTTTGTCTGAAGAGACCCTTGTCATTCCTTTGGAAGAAATTGAGATCAATGAGAACCTCCACTTCATAGAGGAACCTGTTGAAATCATGGATCGAGAGGTCAAATTGACGAAACAAAGCCGCATTCCTATCGTAAAGGTCCGCTGGAACGCCAAGTGAGGACCTATATTTACATGGGAACGGGAGGACCAAATGAAGCAAAAATATCCACATCTATTCCCCAACCCTTGAATTCCCTCTCAAAATGCAAATTTTGGGATGAAATTCCTTCTAACGGGGGGATAATGTGACAACCGTCAAATTCAAGTCAAAGTCAAATTCAACAAGTCAATGTCAAGTCAACAAGTCAAACCGGTCAAACTTATCTAATACTTGTATGATTAAAAGTTACTGTATGAAAATGTACAGTAGTATGTCAAGAATTCAAGTTTCACGGATATTTTATGTGTTTATCAATGTAAAACCCTAAGAAGGGAGTTAAAACGCATAAAAAACATGACTATGGACCCTTTTGGGGACATAAAAATGGTCATAAATGAAGTATAACGAGATTCACGGACCATGCATTGCGAGACTATGTACTAATATTGGCTAAAATTAAATCTCTCCCAAATCTCTCTCAAAATCTCTCTCAACATTTTATAGTCATCCGGGTCATCCCGACCCTTAACTTGGCCAAAAATCACGCAAAACGGAAAGATATTGTGGAAAACAGCCTTTTAGAACCAAGCCTCTTAGGAACCGAACCTCTTCGGAGCCGAATCCTCCTATTATAGCCGAACCCTCTCAAAACCGAGCATGTCAGAAGCAACCCTGTCAGAACCGAACATCCGAACCGAAGCCTGCAACCGAACTGAGCCTCCACATTCGGTCCCTCCCCTGCCACCTTCGGTCCCTTCTTCCCCCTTCGGATCCTCCTTGCTTTCTCTCGGTTCCTTCCCTACATTCGGTCCTCAGCACTTCCAAGAGCCGAACCTCGCAGGTTCGGTCCCTAATGTCGATTTTTTACTACTTTCGCCTCCTAAGCCCTTTTTTGACATGTTTGACGAGGATTTTTCACCAAATTCATATTTTTACCATTTTAAACCCCCAAAACTCATATTTTATTTATTTCTAAAGGGTTTATTAATTAAAAATCATTATTTTATATTAAGAGGATATTTTACCCCACAAGTGGGTAAAGTGTGCCCACTTGCCTCCATGTGTCACTTCCTTATTAGCCCAATCTTATCCACATCACACAAACCAAGGCAAGCATCCTATCAATCTTGAAAATTGCTCCAGCAACCTCCTATATAAAGAAATCCCTAAAAGATTTCTTGATTTAGTTTGATCATTTCCACACTTTTACACTTTTCTTACCCTACAAGGAAGTTTATTTTCTCTCTACTTCCAGCCACTTTTTGGAAGTGTTCTTGAGATATTTCCTCACTTTTTGGTAAGTATTTCATCTAAACTCAAGCGTTATTACATGTTTTCATAACACCTTGAATCATCTGCACACATTTACCACCAAAAAGTGTTCTTAGGATCATCCAACACTTCAAGTGTTCATCAAGTGTTCTTGACTTGATACTCGTCGTCTTTGACCTTTCACTCTTCAAAGAATCACTCAAGTTGAGTTCATACCCCTACATTTTCTAGTTTTCTTTAGTTTTTAGGGGGAAGGGGATACAAGTTAAAACACTAAAACACATTTGAAACCTAACTTGACAGCTTACAACATAAAAGTTGTGACCTGTCCATGAACTGTTTTACCCAACTTAAACTTAATATTTTTAAAAAAATGTTCAATATGTAAATAGTACAGTTTTATACCTTTAAAATGACTACTTGGACATCTCCATATGCTTTTGGAAAAATTTATGGTGATTTTTACAAACTGCTTATCACTGCAACAAAAAACTCGGACCAGGTTGTGAAGATGAACATTTTCACACTGGTTTGAGACCACAAAAAATTATAGGAAAATTCATGAACACAGTAGACTTTTTTTCCAAACTCTCCGAGTTTACGGATTTAGTTTTTGACTTACGATGATTTCTCTATAAATATTCTAAAACAGTGACAGTTAAGTGTAAATCCGTTAAAACGAGTCTAAGACTTATTCACACCTTGTAACATGCTGAGCAAGGTGTGTACAAGATAAAACATTTTGATAAACTATAATAGGTATAGTTTGGACACCTCATTAACAAAGAAATGGTAATACAAATCGATTTACAAAGCGGCTATTTTAATACAAACTTCGTGAACATGTTAATGAATAAATTTGTGAGACATTCACTTTCGGAGTACTCTTAAGTACAAAAGAAAAGTCCTGTAGTTATACCCATAATCTCTTGTTGGGAGAGCGTGATAGTTGTGTATAGATCTATACTGGGTATGACAAACTCAAACCTAAGCTACTTGCAACAGCTAGGCCGGTAGGTCTGTGGTGACAAGTGTCATAACATTCCGACGCTTGAAGAATGTCGAGTACGAGGTCTTCGAGTCTTAGCATGGTTATAACAAACCATATGGAGAATTAACAAAACACATAGTTCACAGGAAATTAATGATTTCACAAAAAGGAGTTTTATTTAAATATAAAACACAGATAAGTATGACAAATTTACTTACATATACGATGTTTTGGTTCAGTTAAGACTACAATAAACCTTTTAGAAAATATTGGATTTTATGGAATCAAACTTGTAACAAACTTTAAGGAACAACACTAATTTTTCATTCATAAATTAGTTATGAACTCACTAGCTTTAATGCTGACAATCTTTCAAAAACAACTTGTATTCTTAGGTAATCAGTAATACAGGTAACCACAAGATTTTTGAAGGCAAGATGCTAAGGCGCAAATTTCTTTTGAACTATTTGACATCATATGTAATTTATTTGGAAACATGTATTTTTGCAAACGATGTAACCTTTTAAATTATATTTATGATGGTTGTGTTTACTTTCTTCACTATAGTTATGATACTGAGCATGACATCCTCTGCCCCGAACGTTTCCACCATTCCGGTTTAGGGGTGTGACAGATAAGGGAGTAACTCACAATTTCTCAGCTCCCTACACTCCACAACAGAACTGAGTTGAAAGGCGAAACCCCTCTTTGTGTGAAGCATCCCGAACCATGCTTAGTTTGCTTCATTACCTTTGTATTTCTGGGTTGATGCTATAGTTGTTGCTTGCTATACCCAGAACCCATCCTTCCTCAACAAGTGCTTTTCCATCACTCCATACGAGATTTTGAATAATTGCAAACCGAATGTCAAGTTCTTCCATGTGTTTGGTTCAAGGTGCTTTATTATCAACTCCAAAGAGAACCGAAACAAGTTCGACATAAAGGCAGATGAGGGGATCTTCCTCGGTTACTCACTAACTTCAAAGGCATATAGGGTTCCGATTAAGTGTTCAAATAAAATTGAAGAAACCTATTATGTCACCTTTGATGATGATTATGTGAAGAAACTTCAATCCAACAACGGACCAACAGACGAAATCTTTCCAGCTTCAGGTCAAGCCTCGACCCCTATATCCAACCTATTTGACGAATATATGTTGCTATTTGATTAAACAGAGAGGGCAATAAATTCTAAGACAAAGGCAGCTGACAATAAGATCAACAACTTAAAGAAAGTTATAGATGAAGCATCAAAAGAAATGGAAAGAGAACATCATGAACCAACCGAACAGCCAGGTCCAAGCGAAACTCCAAAATACAGTTCTATATTCCAGGGGGAGGGTTCATCCACATCAGAGAACCCTGACACATCTCTTCAAGAGGAATGCCCATCACCAACAAAGTCTCTAGACGTCTCATTCGAGGGGGGCATTCTGATCCTGATGTTGAAGTCGTCTCAACATTCGAGGGGGAGAATCATATTACGAATGATGAATTGGATTTTCAATCACAATTTAAAGAGGAAATTAATGCCGATATGGATCCAGCCTTTGATCTGAACAATCCTCTTCTCATAAAATGGACAAGAGATCATCCAAAAACTCAAGTAATTGATGAAGCATCTGAGGGAGTCCTTACTCGGTCTCAAGTAAAAGTGAAGCGAACTGCTCTGTTCTCTCAAGTTAAATTTTGCATGTTTAATTAGTTCGTCTAAAAAATAGAACCAAAAATGGTTAACATTGCACTCAATCACTCAGAATGGGTACAAGCAGTGCAAGATGAACTCCATGAGTTTGAGCAAAATCGAGTTTGGAGATTTATTCCCACACCAAAGGATGCATATGTCGTTGGCCTGAAATGGGTTTTTAGAAATAAAATGGATAAATAAGGGAATGTGATTCATAATAAAGCGAGGCTGGTTATGATGGGATATTTTCAAGAAGAAGGTATCGACTATGAAGAAACCTTCACTCCAGTTGCAAGGTTAGAGTCCGTGCGAATCTTCCTGGCATATGCGGCACACAAAAACTTTGAAGTGTTTCAAATGGATGTCAAGTGTGCATTCCTGAATGGTGAACTAGAGGTGACCGTATATGTTGGGAAACTACTAGGTTTCATGAACGAAAGGTTCCCTGATCACTGCTATATTCTAGATAAAGTCATCTATGGGTTTAAGCAAGCTCCTATAGCTTGGTATGAAACCCTTAGTCGATTTCTACAAATGTCAAAGTTTAAACAAGGTTCGGTTGACCCAACCTTCTTTCGTAAGAAAGAGGGTGACCACTTAATGATCGTTCAAATTTACGTTGATGACATCATCTTCGATTCCATAAATCTTAGCCTAACAGTTGAATTCAGGAAGTTGATGGAGACTAAGTTTGAGATGAGCTTGATGGGTCGATTTAACTTTTTCCTTGGCTTGAATATTAGACAGAGACCCAAAGGAATATTTATCAATCAGGAGGCCTACACGAAGACACTGCTAGCGAAGTTTGGCATGATGGGTGATTCCAAAGTAAAGGTGCCCATGGCGTTTGGAACGAAGTTAAAACCATCTTTGGAGAAACAGGTTGTTGATATGACTCTTTATCGAAAAATGATAGGGTCTCATGTATCTAACAACTAGTCGACCAGACATACTGTTTTTTGTCTCTTATTGTAATAGGTTCCAAGCTAATCCACATGAACCTCATATGGTGGTTGTTAAGAATATATTTAGATATTTTAAGCTAACCTCTTCTCTCGGTCTGTGGTATCCTGCTAAATTAAGATTTTTCATACAATCATTCTCTGATGCTGATCTTGGAGGATGCGGTCTACACTGAAAGATCACTACAACTGGATGTCAATTCCTCAATGGTAAACTTGTCAGCTGGCAGTCCAAGAAACAAACATGTGTTTCTCTCTCTACAACCGAAGCTGAATAAATCGTTGCAGCATCTTGCACCTCTCAGATCATTTGGATCCAAAGCCAACTAAGAGATTATGGCCTTAACATGAAGAAGATTCCTCTTTATTGCGACTCTGAAAGTGCCATTATGATCTGTCATAATCCAGTGCAACATCCATGATGAAACACATTGCACTAAGATATCACTTTATCAAGGATCGCGTAGAAGACATGAATGTTGAAATTTACTTTGTTCGGTCCTCTAATCAATTGGCTGACATCTTTACTAAGGCCTTGCCTGAAGCATCATTTAATAAAATACTACAAGGCTTAGGAATGATGGAAGCTGAGTCATGTCCAAAACCACACTCGTTTCATTAAGAATAACTTTCGCTTTTGTTTTCTTTAAGTTTTTTTTAACAACAGAAATGAGCCGAACGCTCGATCTATTTCGGCTCGTAATTATTCAGGAACCAAAATGAACTGAAGGCTCGGTCTATTTCGCTTATTATAATTTTTCTTAAAGCCGAACGATTGTTTTTATTATGTCTTCATAGTCATAAAACTAAAAAATATTTTTCGTTATGTCTTCATAGTCATAAAACAAAAAAAATATTTTCTTTTCTGTTTTTATTTCTTTTCAGAAAATTCCTAAAACACAAAAATATTTTCTTTTATGTTTTTATTTCTTTTTCAGAAAACTTTTAAAATCCAAAAATATTTTTTAATTTCGTATCACAGATGCAATCTCAGGATGGAGTTGGGGAAAGTATAAACTTTCTATCTATGTACTAGCTAAGTGTCCCTAGAAGCATGTTGCTGCATGTTGACCGAAGCTTCCAAGACTTTGAGTGAAGCCATAATGATTCAATATATACCAATCGTTTCTTCCCAATTAGGATGATATAATCACTCAAGTCACGAGCTACCTTACTCTTCTCATATCAATTTAAGATTTATCTGCTTAGTCAATTTTTATAGCTGAGGTACTTTCGGTTCTTTAACCACCTCTCACTATTCTCCATCTCATTTCGGTTCATAATTGTAAGCGATGATGATGATGATGATGCTACCATCACCAAGCGGCACCTAAAGATCTCAATGAGAAGCTTGACAGGTTGCTCGCTTCATCTTCCACTTCCTCAACGTATGCTTATTCTAATGCTGTTGTCGAAGCCCTGATTGAAACTTCCATTCAAAAGCATGATGCGTCCATCCAGACAACAACCAGGGTTGTGGATGCCTGTACCTTGTCTTGTAAGAATGCATATGCAGAGGTGGTCAATGTGATTCAAGATACCAAGCTTTTTCTAGACTCTCTTAAGGGAGCTGCTAACTGCAATGCTAACAAAGTCAATTCTGTTATTGATTCTCTTTCAAAGTCACCTCAAGGAGAGAAACAAAAATTTGAGGTGGTGCATGATTCTCTAAAAGCTGATCAAACTATTCTTCTGTCATCCATCTCCTCTCATCTTGACAAACAGCAAAGCGATCTAGCCATCGAAAACAAAGTCATGGACGAACTGGCTATCAAAACCACTCAGGTCAAAACTCAAGCTTTGCAACTCACCCAGGTTCGAAAGGAGAATGCTGACCTCAAGACAGAGTGAGCTATCATCGAAAGTAGCATTGGTGACGTCCACTCTATACTTCTGCCTCTACTTGAAGCTCATGACTCCTCTCTTACTATTACGGTTCGACGCCACATCCCTGAGCAGTTGAGACCTGCTCTGGACATTTTGAGCAGGATTGAGGGTGTTCCGGAGTTCGTTGTTCCTCCGAAATAAGGGGGGATAATGTTGGTCAAGCTCAATCTCAACCACCTCCTTCAAGCAAACCATTTCACAACCAAACGTCGCTCTTGTACCGAAGAGTAATGAAGCTTTGGGTAGTGTGAAGAACAAACGAAACGAGAAGGTTAATGATGGCGATGAGGTGGTTATTGAAGACATAATTGAAATTGCAGGTAAAGCCCCCCAACCTGAATATCATAAACTCAAACACAATGATTGAGATCTCTAGGATAAGCTTTCCAAAGAGAATGAAGAAAATTGAAAAGGAGAAGAAGCTAAAAGAAGCAAACGAGGCCATGGAACGAAGGAAATCCTTATTCCCTCTGTGGACGATGGAAAGACTTCTGAAAGAGGCAATCGAATCTCCAAGCACACATTGGCTTAAACCGGTCCTTTCCTTCGGTCTTGAAAACTCCAAGGATGCTTAGTTTGTCATGCCAATAACTCGAACGACATTTATCTTTCATTGTTTTGAGTCAACAGTCGCCATCCCATCTCCTGATCTAAAGGTTGATCGACACTTGCTCGAATATTATCTTTCGTTCTCTCAACCTAAATACCTAATGTGGAGTAATCGGAAGATCACCACTGTCAAGGTGTTGAAACCTACTTTAGCAGGGAAGTTCATCAATATCAAATTCAAAATAACCTGAGGCTCAAACAGTTCGGTCCATATGATCTCCCTTGCTGATCTACCAAATTTGAATCCTCATGATTGGCTTCTTCTGAACAATATTTTACTGACCAATCAACATGAGTACAGGCCTATTATTGATCATGTCAAGCGGATGCTAGTGTGTTATATACTTGAAGTGGCGAAGATGGATTAGGAAGTCGCCTCTGCCATCAGAAAGAATCCTATTGTAAAGCCGATTGGGAAGGAAAGCGACATGTCTGTGATGATAAAGGGAAAAATCGATCCACACTTTCACACCGTTTTGTTGACCAGGGGCGAAGGTCCAAAATGCTTGTTCGCTCTTGCAGACAAACACTTTTTCTCCACCACTTGCTTGGAGCATATACTTGAGATCATTTACAAGTGTGACCAGAACGGTGATGCAGACAAGAAGTTGTTCTCGGAGATGCTTCGGTGGTATATCAACTTCAGGAAAACTCTAGTTGCACTCATATTCAAGACCGTGAAGAAAACAACCTTTGTTCAACCGAAGTGAACTCTCGCCTCAATTCACATTAAGGGGGGGATTGTTAAGTTCAAGAAGATTGCGTCATTGGGCTTAGTAGTTCGGTCGATTAAGTACTCTCGATATGGGCCTGTCCAACCGTGATTTGTCTAGGGTTTTGTATATATAGTGCATGCATGCATTATATTGTTAACGCTTTTGATAATTACTTTGCTTATCGTATTGTAACCTTAGCCTAACTCTAAAGTAGCAATTCACATTGAATTCTTATGAGATAGAGCATATTAATCATTCGAAACAGGTTTGATTTATTATTGTGTTCATTGCTTTACATTACTGTCGTTATTCTTCATTTAATAGTTGAATCTATCGATCTAAGAGAATAATATTCTCATCATTTAGGTTGGGCTAAGCTTACATGGATAGTCCATGGAGTTTTTAACTCATGGATCCTATGGAAATGAAATGTCATGGGTATTAGGGTTTACATGGATGTAACCCTAATCCTCCATAGTATATAAAGAGGTCTTTGGCACATGAAATGGCATGAGTGTGTGAGTGAACAAGGGTGGGCTGATTTCTACAAGTGCATGCTATTCTCTCAAGTCTTCCAAGGTTTTTTGGTGATTTGTGATTCGACTTGAGGCATCCACATTATTGGTGCTAGGCTCTCAAGACTCCAAGCAATCAACCACAAGAAAAGGTATGTTATTCTACTTTTTTTTATGTTACAAGTACCCCATAACATGCTAGTTAGGTTGAGAACCTTGGAGAATCAAATTTACATGTATAATAGAGAAAACATAGATCCAAAGTTTCTTGGGTTGCATGTACACCATAGAAGTGTTAAAATGCTCAAAACCCTTCACCTTTAACATCTTCATCTGATAAAACTCAAACATCCTCGAATAATCTAAACATATGAATAATTTCATGTGAAACTACATCACCCACCCCTCGAAGTGGATAGACCACAAAATTTCTTACCCTACTAGTGATAGCAATCCATCCAATAAGCTAACCAACCCTATAACTAACATACCACCTGAGTGACACAAGAAACTCTACATTCTATCTCCATTATTCTAGAAAGGACAACTGATTACAACGAGATCATGGCCTAGAAGCCTTTAATGCAAGGACGATAAGTAGATAACTGAAAGCTTGAATCTGACAACAACTCACCATGAACGCGCATTCTGACCAATACCTTATACCCTTAACCTCGAGAGATCTCAAACATTTTGAATTCCGAAAGCAGCTAATGTACTTACTCTTAAACTTCCTTCGATCCATTGTGATGAAGCCATCAAAATTAGCCCGGTTGATGATCCTTCGAGCAACACCCTTAGTCTTCCTCTACTTAATGCTTACTCAGTCATTGGTCGGGCCCTCCCACGGCGAAGCCTACAACCAGATCAACCAGATATTCTTCAAAGATGATTCTCGATATGTAAAATAGCATATGAAAATTCTTCGAATGATGACTTAAGCAATCATAAAGAAACACTAAACTTTAGATGGGGACATTAAATCTTTCCAACATCACAACTTCGAGCCTATCAAGAGCGATCTAAAAACTATTGATTTATGAGGTACCGTGAGGAGTGCACTCTAATCCATTAAAATTTGTAGAGATCCCAATATAGTTCTAATCATCTCCCCATGAAAAAGGAATTCCGATCTGCGGACACCACACTGCCAAGAACATACTAATTCTAGATAGAAATAACATTACAGAATTGGGAATCAAAATACATACTAGTGATTTCTTGAGGCTCGACCTTGACCTCCTGAAGGACGATCAATGCTGGGCTCTACACTCCCTCTGCCACCCATGCAGGACAACCAAATTTGAAATGACCTGGCTGGGGAACATATATGATCCTTATTACTCTCGGTGCAGATGCCCTCTTTCTCCACACTTGAAACACCTAAAGTTATAACAAGAAAACCAGTGAGTTCGGTCACACTTGCCACATATTTC
Organism: Lactuca sativa; assembly: GCF_002870075.4. NCBI lineage: Eukaryota > Viridiplantae > Streptophyta > Magnoliopsida > Asterales > Asteraceae > Lactuca > Lactuca sativa. The sequence goes on along the minus strand of NC_056627.2, from coordinate 59,552,236 downwards.
AAAGTCTTCCTGACTTACAGTACCCAGGTTAACTGTATTGAACTCTCCACCCCTCTCCAACCGCATTGAATCATGTGTCTACCTTCTGTCTCCTTTTTGGTGCCTCCACATCAAGATGTACTTCTCTAGTCACCTCAGTAATCTCTCTTGAAAACCATAAGATTGCGGTCTACTCCTCAAACTTGATAATCACCCTGTCAGTGATCCGAATAATGATACCAGACAACTCTTCCAATAAGATTTGTGAAACCTCAGTGGCAATCCAGTCACGTAATCCTACATTGTCCGCACCAATCTTAGAGGGCTTTGCATCCCGTCTAGATATCGACATCCTATTAAATAAGACCAAACTATCATCTCATAACCAAAATGTCATCATTAATCCATCATACTTACCAGCTAATCAGAAACCTGCACATCGACCCTCTACTGGCTTCTTAAAATCCTCTCGACGTTCCCCGATGCGAGTATATATGTCGTGCTTTCAGTAGTAGGGGCCCAATACTACCTTCCACACTTATCCATATTTTCCTCAAGAATCATACTAAATCCTCTAAGTCATCTTCTCAAGCTGTCATTCCTAAAACCATTAAACAGCACACCAAACCCACTAAAGCACTTCATAGACTCTCCTAGGGTCCCCGTTTCACCCTGCTATTAGCTGCTGAAGAACTCCTACTAATTTCAGATAATAAATTCATGATTACAATCAAATGCAGCAAAGCTTAGATAAATTTTCAACTAAAATACTCAACCCTAAAAGTTAGACTCGGACAAGAGTTGCACAATATGGCAAAATCTATCACTCTGAGATTTTTTAAACTTTGCGGTATGTAACTTATCATATTCATGCAATAATTACCTCACATCATTATCAGTCACACAAAGCACAAAGCAACCAGCATTCGAGCATCGAGTAATCCAAAACAGTGCATTCCCTAATCAGGTCATTCTATCCAACAATTGAAATTAATACTAGCATGCGGTTCTAAAAGCTAAATGAATAGGCATATTAAGGCATATCTCTTAGCATTTTATCATGAAATCCTTAGTAGATCCTAAGCACTATTCTAGCATGTAGTTTTCATATACTCATACCAAAACAATAAACATAAAACGTGTATGGTTATTTTGGGAAGTACTTACGTGAGCTTGGCTGATTGCACACAACGTACCCCTTTTCCATATAAAAATCTTTTAGAAAATTCATTTTTTCAAAAGGATTATAAAGTACTCAATTTGAGTTCAGACACACCTGAGAGTATGCTCGAATCCCTAAATCCAAGGCTCTGATACCAATTTGTAATGTCCCAAAAATTCATAGTAAAATGTTCATTTTTAAACAGTAAACCCATACAGCGAGTTGTTCCAAAATCAATCAAATTGAGTACATCATTTAAACATCACAGTAAAAATCATAAATAGCCAATGTGAAAAAGTCTGGGGGGGGGGGGGTGTTGTGCAGTCACGTTGGGCCCTTCTCTTTGGAAACGGAAGTACCTAAAATTATAAACATAAAATCGTAAGCAAAAAGCGTAGTGAGTTCCACAAAATAGCACATACCATAAATGGAATAAAGAATGTTATGTATCAACCATAGTTTTACACATACTATCATGCCATGAGCTGTATCATGGTCTTTCCTTGCCAAGTCATGGGCTAAAACCCAGGTTATACAAAAAAGTGCCAAGAGCCACCACCTGGTCTTCCATGCAAGATTCAGAAATACAACTAGCACGTAACATCCCAAAAATCATAGTAAAATTTTCATTTTCAAAATCATTTTGATAATCCAAAAATCATTCAAAAAATTGTTCCGAAAGCCATAATCGTTAATCAAAGTATCACACAATCATTTATCAATAAAATATTGAAGGATATTGTGCACAACCACGCCTTCTCCTAGCCCCAATCATCTGATGTACCTGACACCATGAAATAAAACTGTAAGCCAAAGCTTAGTGAGTTTCCCCTAAAGTACCTGACGTAACCAAATAGATAAAAGCATGCATACATGAGCCTTCAGCCTGACTAGACCACCTTACATGGCCTACAGCCTATCTGGACCGCTCTCCGGGCCTTCAACTTGACTAGATCGCCTCGTAGGGCCTACAACCTATTCAAACTGCCCTACAGGCCTTCGGCCTGACTGGACCGCCTCGCCGAGCCTACAGCCTATCCAGACCGCCCTGAGTATCTTAGCCTTTAGCTCAAAGTAGGACTGCTGCAACCAGACAAAACAATAACATGTTGACATATATAATAACAATTAATAATCAACAAACACATGTAACCATACATATCTACTAGTTTAACATATAACCAACACAATATCATATGAAACGTCCCAAAATTTGAAACCAACAATTTTGATTTTTATATTAATAAATCCATTATCCAAAACAAGATCATAAACCATAGTGAACTGAGAGTATGACAATAAACATCTGAATACATCATAGTTATCTAAAATGCAGAACAATGTGGTGTCTACAATGCAGTCATCCTGAGCTCTCCCCTTTTGAAATCAAGGTACCTGAAACATAAAATGAAAATCGTAAGCACAAAGCATAGCGAGTTACCCAAGATACCACAAATCAAACATATAATGGCCCCCCTTGATATCGAGCGCCGCCCAGCGTCGAGCCCTGCTCGGTATATAGATTTTCCAGTCATCGGGACCCGCCCGTTATACTTATAAACATATAAACACATAATCATACAAACACTTCCAATAATCACAAAGAAATAGCACACATGATAGTCATCGAGCCCCGCCCGGTAAGCATACAAGCACATGACACATGCAAGAGTCACGCAAACATCTAGCATCCTAGCATAACAAACCATGGGTCGACATTGGTGCCTTCAACCCGCGAAACACAGTGAGGAAACTCACAACGATTGGAGATAACCGATACACAAGTGCTGCTGCTACCGAAAGCCTCATACTGAACATAAATCAACAATTTTCTAATTAATAATTAGGTCTTAATCCAAAAAAAAAAGAATCTAGATCACTTGCCCAACATCTACTGTAAAAGACCATTTTACCCTTTTTCCTACTTGGCCCAAACCAATACCCAACCAAATTGTTCAAAAATCCCAAACTCCTAAATGGAACCCAAAGCCCAATATGGCTCAATCTAAGAAGGTCCAAATATCCAATAACAGCCAAAAGTCCAAAAATTCTCCATAGGAGTTAAGGGAACCAAGCCCAAACGTAGCCCAAAAAACCTAAGCCTACAATTCAATCCGCCCACAGCCTAGGGTACGCTCGGCGTACCAAGCTTATACGCCCTGTGCGTGCGATTGATTCGGAAACGTGCCTGCACCCTAGTATGCTCAATGTACCCAGGAGTACGACCCGCGTACTGGCCAGATCTTAACCCTTCGCCAAATGACTTAATCACTTCATAACATATCATCCAATTCACAAAATAACATCATATCAAGGTCCTAACCCATAAAGTCAAAGACTTTAAGCCCTTGCATAGCTAACCACACCCAAGGTCCAGTTCTAGCATCTTAACTCCATTAAGAGAAACATCAACCTTGCATGGTTGCACAAAACCCATCAACATATCATTTTTATTAACAAAGGACCTTAGAACACCCTAGATCTATCATCCTAGGTTTTTGGAGTAACCCATACTCCCAAACAAATCTTATAAGACCCAAAATGCATAAAAAAGGCCCTAAACTAGATCTAGTATAAGAAATCATCAATTAGAGAACTTTATGCCTCAGATAGCATGCAAATATGATAATGATTTTGGATCTACAAGCTCAAGCCATTCTAAAGCAACCTCTAAGTGTTCTTCTTCCGTAAAATCACCAAATACCACTAAAACTCACATCCAAACTCAAAATTCACAAAAAGGCACTTAGGGTTTCGTTCTGAGGGTTTAGGGGAGTGGAGGCTGACCAAAAGATACCACCAAGCCAACATAAGTACTTTAAATAGGGCACAAACCCTAAAAACTAGGATTTATCCCTGCTTAGTGTGCGCTCTATGTACTCCACGTACAACGAACGTGGGAACCTCCGCGATCTTTCATCAAGTCATTACACCTAGCATACTTCTTGAGTACGCCAAGTGTAATCGGCTAGGGCTAAAAACCACCAATCTTCCGTAAGCCATAACTCCTTCGTTCTAAATATGATTTCGACATTCTTTATATCCATAAGAAGGTAATGAGAAGCTCTACACATCTCTCGACTTCCCCTTGCTATAATACTTTCAAAAAGAAAATCCAACATTCATAAAAGGCCCGAACTGCCACTTTACTGATATACCCTTGGACTTCAAAACACAAACTGAACTACCCTATCATCTGATATACCTTATCCATACTCAAAAGGGGACTAAGTGTCTTTCCCAAAGGCCCTAAGACTTATGATAACTGGTCTTCGGGTCATGGCCCCGAATTATGAAACGATTTGAAATAGGGTGTTACATTATCCTATATACCAGGATACAAAAACCTAGTAGGCCCACATTGGTGCCTTTGACCCGCAAGTACAGTGAGTAAAACGCACTTGAACTACTCATTAGAAGCCCAATTTCCACCTCAGCATTAGAATAGCTAACCCAAGCTTCATAAAGTCAAACTGAAACCAATCCTTAGTCAAATACTCAATTCTACCTAAGTTTTAACAAAGGTCAAACTAGTTAATAAGTCAACAATATAATCTAAGGTCAAAATTGCGAATAACAGCTCTCCACGTCGTGGCCTTCCTTGGCCATGTTGTACGCACTAAATGCCGAAATAGTCGTTGATTCCCCAGTCGCCATGTCGTGGCAGCCCAAGGCCACGTCGTGGGGACTAGTATAAACAACTCAAATGAGCTTAATCCATTTTATTCCAATTTCAAGAGCTCCAAAGCTCAGATCTAATCCTTTCCAAGGTCTTAATGGATAAGTTTCTAACTTTATCCATTAGGAAGGTCTAAACCACCAAGATCTAGACTTTATGTCTCAAATGGACCCAAAAATGCATTTTTCTTAACTTAATATAGTAATGCCAAGTCTCCCACTCTCTAGATCTCAATCAACAATATGTCTAGAGGGATAAAGTTTCCAACTTTCCCCAATCATTCAAGATCTAAATTTTAACACACCAATATGTCCTAAAGGACCAAGATAACTTGCATGGCTAAAAAGGAAGGAAAAAAAATCATAAATTTCGAGGTCCAAGAGGTCCAAGACATCTTCCAAACTGATCAATAGATGTTAGGGTCTACTCAACTCCAAGATCACCCACAAAATGGACCAAAAGTGCCAAAAACCCCAAATAACAAGATCTAAAGATCTAGATATCAAGATTAAAACTTTTTACTTATAATAGTCCATAAATGTAATATCTTTGATGGATCCAAACTTAAAGCATCATTTCTTGTAACCAAAATAATCTTCTTGATCTTAAAACTTCATCAAGATAACATAAAAACCATCTAAAAAAGGAGAAAGGAGAGAGGAGAAGCTTAAATCTTGAAGGTAGACGGTAGCGTTTCTCCCAAGGGGTCCTAGAGGTGGTGGAGGCTGCTAAAATGGCTAAAAATGCGGAACCTTATGCTTAAGTACATTGAAAACCCTAAAATCATGGGCTTAGGCCTAACAGACTGCCATGTTGTGGGCTCTGATCCCCACTTCGTGGCGATGGTTTTCACCAAAATCCACCCCAAATTCGAACAACCATAACTTCTTCGTTACAACTCTATTTTCGGCGATCTTTATATCCACGAAAAGGTATTATGATCCCCACACTTTATATAGTTAGTTATGGCTTAAAACATGTCCAACTAAAAACCATAACTCATGAAATATGTTTGAAACATCATTTTTCCCATTTTAACCTTTGACACCAAAATACAAACCAAGGGCTTGGACCACATAACCAATATTATCAACATCCAATAAGGCCTAAACCCTATTCCCTTGAAGTCGAAGGCCTTAAATTGATTCATTTAGTATCCACCATCCCGATATAAGAAACTTCGCGAAACAGGATGTTACCACTCTTCCCCACTTAAACTGGATTTTTCCTTGAAATTCGTCGTGGTTAGGATCTTTGAAGACAATGCCAACATACTCCATAAGCTTCCTATACCTTCAAAATCAAGGAATCTTATAAGGAAGACTTGAGAGTGCATTCGGAAACCCACAACTGCGAAAAAACAATCCAATAACTTGCAAATACTTAACTGCAATGACTATCCTTCTCTCCCTAACTGTAAGACCTAACTTCTAGTGAAAACCACTTAACCCGGGAACTCTCAAAACTACAACCACAAACCAAATCCATCAATATACTCCCCGAAACCGGGAACCCATCACTCTAAACTTTAGAACTGATATCTTAAGACTGATGATCATCCATTCGTTGTACTTACCCTTAGTCCCTGACTAAGAACATCGCCTACCATGCATAAAGAATGCTCTAAACATCTCGATCGTGAATTCAAAAAATCCTCAAATTTGGAAATGGTGCCCAAATAAAACCTTGAATACACACTTAGTTCCCTGAAAATTCATCACCAACACACTACTCGCACTAGCATAATGATGGTCAATCTAAGAATCTCTCGTTACATCCTAATCCCTCGTCAACTAAGGTGTACATCCACCTAAAAAATCACTCGAGACATTTATAAGGAACTTCATGACTCAAGATTTCATAATTGATACCCAACATTGGTAAACAAACTCCTAATAAACCGCTTGCAATAAAACAGGTTTCATAATGCAAACATTCAACAAAAGAATTATGATGCACAATTAATACTCCCAACTAACTTTTACTGAACAACATAAACCCTAACAACTGGTCACTAAGCCTTCCGGCTCCCTGAAATATCCTTACACCCAAATAAGCAAGAAGACTAACGATCTGAGACCGAAGAATCTTAATCAAATTACTAATGGGTCCTACCTGCATGAATAATACATCCACTGGTTCACAACACATCGTGACACCTTCTAACTACTAAAAAGATAAGCTCACGTGTAACATACACATTCTGTTATCGTGTTATGTAATTATTAAATGTGAATAAAGTTGAGTGTTGAATTCTAACAGATAGTTTTTACTAGAAATAAAGTAACACTATGTTTAGAATCACTCACAAAATATTACGAGTCTTATGAGATTCCAGTTAAAAGCCAAATAGTGAAATTTAGCGAAAATATAAAATTTTAAATAAGTGAAATTTTATTATTTAAAGTTTTATAGAATCTCGTTAAAAAATTTAGGCGAAAACTTCATCGCAATCCGAGTTATAACGAAGAAGTTATAACCAATCGAAAATCCGCGACAAAACCAACACGACACCGAATGACGTAAAAAGTAAGTTTTTGATAAACTACTTTTTAGCCTTAGTAATCTAAATTAAAGTCATAGTATTCGTTAAACCGAGAAGTTCGATAAAAAGAACGCCAAAATCTGACTTCGTATGAGGAAGTTATGATTTTTTCAAGTTTCAGCTTAGCAGTAGACAGCTAAAGACTCGAATTTTAGATCAAGTGATTTTTATCTAACACAACCTAAATGAGAATTGAAGGTCTCGTCATTTGTAGTACATCGGTAAAAAGTCTGACGAAAACGGATGTCGGATGAAGAAGTTATGAATTTTTAACGGATTTTCTTGTCCCGGTCTGTTAAAAATATTAATATTAAAATTAAACTAAAAATTAGCCGACAAAGTCTAAACAAAAGTTGTAGATCATAATTTTAGCTACACGTGCATATAAAGAACGTTAAATACAGAGCTCGTATGCGAAAGTTATCTATTTTAGAAGATTTGGGCTAAATTTCTGAGAAATTCGCATGGATAAGCCTTATCCGGAACCAACCACGTCACCTCGCATGAACAGTAGCCGCTTGTCACCTTTTGATTGGACCGAACTTCGGTCTGGTAAGCTTCCGACGCGCCTTTTGGCATCCAAGGCAACGTCTAAGACGCCTCCTAAGACGCCTCGCATCTGGCTGTCACCTCCTCGCATCCGAGCCAGCTGCCGCGCCACGTGCTTCGCTCCTGCTACTGTCGCGTGTCTTCACTGCTGACTCCCCTCCTTCTTGACCGACTTCGGACTTCACGCTATAAATAGTAAGGTTGTGAACCTTACTGGGTAAAATGGGATTTTTGCCATTTTGACCCCTTTTTCCATATTTTTAGTATTTTGACATCCCCCGAAGCCCCGATATCATTTTTAAAACCTGAAACACGCCCCGAAGTGCCCGTGAAGCCCGAGAAATTTATCTTTTCAGTTTGAAGCTCTATCCTCTCAAGGCCTATTTTTCAATAAATCTCCCATTTGCGATGAGGAAAGCTATATTTAGAGCCAAAGTGATGCCTAAATTACTATTTTAACCCCCAGTTATTTCAAGGTGAGTTCAATATATAGGGACAATTGTATGTTATGTGTTATATGTGCTCTGTTCTTTTTCCTTGTTATTATCTTGTGTTGTTATTTCATGTTACATTTGTAGCAAAGTTATACCTTCGACCATGTGATCAGTGAAAGGACTTAGATTCACGGTGGTATTGGTATGTAGCCTCTGGCCATGTGGAACATGTCTCGTAAGAGAATGACTTCAATTCTATGGCATTGGAAGAATGTAAGATAGGACTGGTATGTTGCCTCTGACCATGTAGAGCATGACTCCGTAAGAGAATGACCTCTATTCTATGGTATTGGCAAATGGTTAGACAGGGCTATAAGCCTGGAATCTACCAAAATGTTACTAAGAAATTATATGTCTTCTATGCCATTTGGGCCAAAGCTTTATTCATACATATCAAGTATGGAAATCATTATGTCTCATTGATCGTAAATCTTTGAATCAAATCTTGAGTTGATATTGAAATCCTGACATATGATACGCATATGCTATTGTTTTTGTTGTTCCTCTTTGCCGTTGTCATATTGGTATATATAGGCATAAGATTATATTGTATCTATTTATTGAATTCACTAAGCGTTATCGCTTATCCCTCTCAATGTTTAACAATTTTAGGTGATGGGTATCCAGTATAATTTTATACTGCTGAAAGATTTAGAATAGTTAATATTATTTCTCTGTATTTTATGTTCATGTATATATATGAATAGCAGATTCCTGGGTAGATATGTAATGTAATAAAACTTAGTCGGTTTGTATCCAATCTTTTGTAATCACTTTATTAATATAAAATATTGTTTTATAAATTATCATGTAGCATATTTTGAGGAAGCAGCTTAAGAGTAATGTTGGAATAGTATGAAAGTTCGGGTCTTTTTTCAGAAATACGAAAGTGAGGGTCTTTCAATCATGGTATCAGAGCAGTGGTTTAAGTGAACTAAATACCACGGATTGGTATTTAGACTTAAACTGTTGGAAGTTCAATATATGAACTGGATTCATAGTAATTATATGGATACGAACCGTAGGAAATACTTAAGTGGGGTATTGGGTAGTGATAAACCCTTGTATTCTAAGTTATTAAGTTACTTCAAAATTTTCAGAGAATTAGTTTAAGTGAACTAGGAATTTTGAGAAATTCTAGACTTAAACATAAATTGTTAATTGAAGATTATACAACGTGTATCTTGTATACTTAGGTTGAATACCTAAATGGAAACAAGCACTAGAATATTAAGAAGAGATATGCCTTATATTCTAATATGTGCTAAATGATAAATGAATATAGCATGCCTTAGGTTGCTTGCCTTATTGCTATTATTTAAGAAAGTTTATGGTATGTTTCCAACCTTGATTTAAAAGAGAAAATTTTATGTTTAGAATTCTAAGAATTTTTTTAATAGATTTTACATGAAACATTTCGAAGTGAGAAAGAGACTTATGATAGTTGACATCTATAAGTTTGTTGATAAACGATCGAAAGGTATCGTAGAATCATATTTATCAAGTGTTATCGTAAATAGTGTATTAATACCTATAGAGTGGTATTGTACCTTCAAAGTATATTTGATGATATAATAACATCTTTGGAAGAATAATGTGCGTTTGAAACACATTTGGGCATGATATGTGTGGTTATGAAATCCATGAAGTTTTTCCACCACTCTCCAGAATGAAGCAGTGATTGATTAATAGAGTCGGAAGAACCAAAGATGGTGATCAATGTTTTGGCAATATCACAATTAATGTTATGCAAGATTTTGAAGAATTAAATGAAGATCAAAGGAAAGGCTAATGAAGTTTTTAGACTCAATAGGTCATGACTTTGTCTAGACTATGTGATGTAGTATGTAGTTCAAGTAGTAATCATATAAAGATTTTTAGACTTAGTATTTGTTAATTCTGAAGGATGACTGACTTCTATCACATCCTTATGGAAGTTCCATTATGTGTTAAGCCAACTTTAACATAAAAGATTAGGATGCTGAATTGAGTCATTTAGTAGTAAAAGGTTAAGCAACTTACTTGTTTAAGTAAGGTATAATGTTTAGTTGAAGAAGCAATAAGCTCATAATATTGTATGAGAAAAGATGTTGTAATTAGAAATGACACAGAACCAAGTTGAAGCTAGTAGAGCATGCTGAGATGCAGCTATAATGCAAATTTCTTAGGATAGACTCCAATGAAGTAGACTTAAAGGAATACACCTAAGAGAAGACGACTTACTCATATACAGGAATGACGATGTCAAGGAAGAATAATGAAATGAACAAATGTGCATGGTGAATTATATGAGTTAGGAGATGATGCAGGTAGTTGGAAACCATTTGTCTTCACACTGCAAGAGTAAATTTTGGTATTGCATGTCTAGTAGAGTAGACACTACCCGAGAAAGAAATTATAAGAATATTTGGAAGTAAAATCCATATTGATCTAGGAAAAGTATTATACTATGCTATATTGAGCATATGCATAAGAAGAATCCTAGAAGGCGAATACAGGAAATCCATGATATGTTTGTTAGAAATGTGAAATCCTTAATTGAGTCTAAAAGAAATTGTTGTATGTACTTGTTTGAACACACTCATGTTTGATAAATTGCTTTGTGATTTTGAATGGTAACCTGGAAAACTACGAGACAATACTTGGGACGAGTATGAGTAGGTGTGAATGGTAGTAGAGGCCTATACTACTGGAAGCACAAGACTAACACTTGGATCAAGGAAAGTCACAAGGTTACCAAGAAGCTAGTAATTGATTCCGTTTTATTCATGTATATCGTTACCATCATTTCGGTAATGACTCAGAGGATGATTGTTTTTCCGACTCTAGTGGTCATATCAATCTAAGTCTAAAATAGACAAGTATGTTACATGGTTTAGAGAACCAAGATCGATGTAACATCTGACCTATTCCAGTAAATTGAATTGAAAGATAATCAAGGCGATCAATAGAAGTATCGCAATCACCGTTATAGTAAAGAATTTTGTAGCAAGAAGTGGTACATACTAGAATATGATTATATTACATTAGAACATGAAGGAAGGTTACTTACATAATAGTATTATACAATTCGAGACGAGAGTTTGTTTTGTTGTATGTTTCTTGCGTTATGAAATTGAAAGTCATTGGACAATGACCATTCGCATTGTGGTTATAATAAAAGTAAAGATTTTACCTTGGGTTTAGTATATAAACCAAGAAGGAGTAGAAGTCTGCAATGAGAATTGCGTTTTAACTCAAAGATTAGAATTGAAGGTTCAATAGAGAATAAAGAGCGGGTATAGGTTTGAGTGTCACTATTAAAAAATTTTATTAATAATTTGATTAAAAATAGTACATTTTAAATTACCACAAAGGAAGCACGTTAGTACCTGAATGTTATGACTAATACAATTCTCGTCAACCCTCAACCTACTCACATCAGATTTGATTATGTTGTTTCAAATTCTTTTGTATCTTGAGAATTTGTATATTCATTTCGAATTGCTTGTTACGCAATTGTCCAATTATTTCATGTAGATACCGTAAGAAGGTTATCATTATTTGTTGATAATGTTTATAGAGATAGTGACATAGAAATTGAAGGTTATAAAATTCTTGCTAAACTGATTCCTATCTTCTTGCCCAACTTTGATATTATTCTCGACATGGATTGGTTGTTAAAGAACCACGCAGAACTCTTATGCTATGAAGAGATGTTGTGGATCTGTACCAAAAGGGTGGATTCTATTTATGTCTACGATGAAAATAATAAATTTCTTTCTTAAAAACTCGTAAATTTATATCGAAGGGATATTCTACTTATCCGGCTTATACAGTTAATACCTTGAAAGAGGATAAGAAAACTGTGAATGATAGAATTTGGATAATTATTGACTAGCTAATTAAGAATGCATGTTTTCTCGCCATACGTGAAACGACTCCAATGGCAAAATACGCAGAAGTATACTTGGACGAAATTATGGAAAGACATGGTATGCCATTAAAGATTATCTCTGATCATGATACTCGCTTCACTTTTGGGCGAGTATGCAACAATAATAGGAATCTCGAGTTGTTTGCAGCACAACTTATCAACCCCAGATAGATGGTCAGACGAAAAGAACAATCCAAACTATAGAAGATATGCTTTGTGCATGTGTTTTGGAGTTCGGTGGTAACTAGGACATGTATTTTCTCTTGTCAAATGTTCGTATAATAACAAGTTATTACACTATAACCAAAATGCTTCCATACGAAGCATTATATGGGCGCAGATGCCGCACTCCATTATGTTGGTCTGAAGAAGGACATAAAGTACTTGGTGGTCCTGAAATGATTCAATACGCCACTCATAAGATTCAAATGGTACGAGAAAGAATAACAGCAGCCTAGGATCAACAAAAGTCTTGTGTAGAAATGGAGGAGACGATCCATAAAAATCCAAAAGGGTGATACTGAAGGTGACCCCGTGGAAAGATATTATGAAATTTTGGAAGAAAAGAAGATTGAGTCCAAGATTTGTTGGACTTTTCAAGATTATCCAAAGAATTGGTAAACAAGCATATTGCTTGGGATTGCCTGAAGATTTTTCAGGTATACAGGATGTGTTTCATGTGAGTTATTTTCATAAATGTTTGAACATTTAAGACGAGACGGTTCCATTTATCCGTGGTGAAACTAGATAATAAGTTAAGTAGAAGAGATCGTAAATGAAAGAACGACTAATCTACGTAATAAAGAAGTAGAGTTAGTGTTTGTCAAGTGGAAACACCATCGAGGCCCAAATTATACTTGGGAGAATAAGAATGAGATAAGAGATAAATATCCCCATTTGTTTTAATCGATGTAATTTGGGGGACGAAATCCTCAAAAGGAGGAGGTATTTGTAACATACACATTCTGTTATCATGTTATGTAATTATTAAATGTGAATAAAATTGACTTTTGAATTCGAACAGATAGTTTTCACTAGAAATAAAGTAACACTATATTTAGAATCACTCATAAAATATTGGGAGTTTTATGAGATTCCAGTTAAAAGCCAAATAGTGAAATTTAGCGAAAATATAAAATTTGAAATAAGTGAAATTTTATTATTTAAAGTTTTATAGAATCTCGTTAGAAAAATTTGGGCGAAAACCTCATCGAAATCCGAGTTATAACGAAGAAGTTATAACCAATCGAAAATCTGCAACAAAACCGGCACGACATCGAATGACATAAAAAGTAAGTTTTTGATAAACAACTTTTTAGCCTTAGTAATCTAAATGAAAGTCATATTATTTGTTAAACCGAGAAGTTCAATAAAAAGAACGCCAAAATCTGACTTCGTATGAGGAAGTTATGATTTTTTCAAGTTTCAGCTTAGCAGTAGATAGCTAAAGACTCGAATTTTAGATCAAGTGATTTTAGCTAACACAACCTAAATGAGAATTGAAGGTCTCGTCATTAGTAGTACATCGGTAAAAAGTCTGACGAAAACGGATGTCGGATGAAGAAGTTATGAATTTTTAACGGATTTTCTTGTCCCGGTCTGTTAAAAATAATAATATTAAAATTAAACTAAAAATTAGCTGACAAAGTCTAAACAAAAGTTTTAGAGCATAATTTTAGCTACACGTGCATATAAAGAATGTCAAAACCGGAGCTCGTATGTGAAAGTTATCTATTTTAGAAGATTTGGGCTAAATTTCTGAGAAATTCGCATGGATAAGCCTTATCCGGAACCAGCCAGGTCACCTCGCATGAATAGTAGCCACGTGTCGCCTTTCGATTGGACCGAACTTCGGTCTGGTAAGCTTCCGACGCGCCTTTCAGCATCCTAGGCAACGTCTAAGATGCCTCCTAAGACGCCTCGCATCTAGCTGCCACTTCCTCGCAATCGAGCCAGCTGCCGCGCCACGTGCTTCGCTCCTGCTACTGTCGCGTGTCTTCGCTGCTGACTCCCCTCCTTCTTGACTGACTTCGGACTTCACGCTATAAATAGGAGGGTTGTGAACCTTACTGGGTAAAATGAGATTTTTGCCATTTTTGACCCCCTTTTCCATATTTTTAGTATTTTGACATCCCCCGAAGCCCCGATATCATTTTTAAAACCCGAAGCACGCCCCGAAGTGCCTGTGAAGTCCGAGAAATCTATCTTTTCGGTTTGAAGCTCTATCCTCGCAAGGCATATTTTTCAATAAATCTCCTGGTTTTCAATGAGGAAAGTTATATTTAGAGCCGAAGTGCTTCCCAAATTGCTATTTTAACCCACGGTTATTTCAATGTGAGTTCAATATATAGGAACAATTGTATGTTATGTGTTATATGTGCTATGTGCTATTTCCGTGTTATTATCTCGTGTTGTTATTTCATGTTATATTTGTAGCAAATTTATATCTTTGACCATGTGATCAGTGAAAGGACTTAGATTCACGGTGATACTGGTATGTAGCCTCTGGCCATGTAGAACATGTCTCGTAAGAGAATGACTTCTATTCTATCGCATTGGCAGAATGTTCTATGGTATTAACAAATGGTTAGACAGGGCTATAAGCCTTAAATCTACCAAAATGTTAATCAGAAATTATATGTCTTCTGTGCCATTTGGGCCAAAGCTTTATTCATGCATATCAAGTATGGAAATCGTTATGTCTCACTGATCATAAATCTTTGAATCAAATCTTGAGTTGATATTGAAAGCCTGACATATGATACACATATGCTATTTTTGTTCTTGTTCGTCTTTGCCTCTGTCATATTGGTATATATAAGGCATAAGATTATATTGTATCTATTTATTGAATTCACTAAGCGTTATCGCTTATCCCTCTCAATGTTTAACAATTGCAGGTGATGAGTATCCAGTATAATTTTATATTGATGAAAGATTTGGAATAGTTAATACTATTTCTCTATATTTAATGTTCATGTATGTATATGAATTGTAGATTCCTGGATAGATATGTAATGTAATAGAACTTAGTCGGTTTGTATACAATCTTTTGTAATCACTTTATCAATATAAAATACTGTTTTATAAATATGCATGTAGCATGTTTTGAGGAAGTAACTTCAGAGTAATGTTGGAATAGTATGAAAGTTTGGGTCTTTCAGAAATACGAAAGTGAGGGTCTTTCATCACGATACTAAAATGAACTTATCATTATACCATCATCGGCCTAAACACTCATGACTAGCACCATAGGGCCTAAAGATACTTAACCATCAATTCACTGAGTTGTAGGAACCTAATCCAAATCCTTCTCATGCTAACTGAAACACAATGCGGGCCATACCCTTCTATCAGGCACAATTACTTTCACAACACAAGTGCTACCAACGTAAAACCAGATGAAAACATGGTCACATACAAACCGATAATGAGATAAGTGGTTTCACTCTTGTTCCAAATCAAAGGCTATAAAACAAATAAGAACCACGCTAATAACCAGAGCCAAGTGTTATCATGCTATAAGGGATGAATAGGAACAACAACTTGTTGCATGAAACCAAGATCAATAAACCCTTTATAGTCATCGGTTTCTGATTGATCACTAGTTTCTGGAATGGGCTAATCAGTTGTAGCATCTGCATCCCGAATGTCAACAACACCAATTTGCTTTTGAGGATCAACTTCGTTTTCAACCCTTCTGTAACACTGTAAATTTTCAAAAAAAAAAATCTTTTTAGATGCACATAATTCTCATTAACATATTTCACAAGAAAAATCCCAAAGTATCAAATTATCAAAACACATATCCAATATAAGAATCCAGGATCCTCAAACATAACTCCATCTTGTGTCTACAATCGAGTCGACGCCTTCCCGCGATTCTGAGAAGTACCTGAAACACATATCACATAACATGGTAAGCATAAAGCTTAGTGAGCTCCCCAAAATACCACACATATCTAATTAGCCTCTCATGGCTAGACACAAATAAGCCCATCTGGTCAATGTGTCTTAGTAGAACCCACCGGTCCCACAACTCGGGTGTACCCTCTGTTCCTAAATCAGTAAGCTCAGAATAATACACAACATAAATCACAAAGACAATATGCAGGATATCACAATACTCAATATAAACACATAAGACCCTCCGGTCACACAAAGATTACCACTCTAGGTAAGTTTAGTGAGAAGACTCACCTCGGATGATGAACAACTCCTATAGATGTTGCTGCGACACACCGGCCTCTAACACTGAACCAAAACCCACAATTACCCAATTAAAATCTAAGACCAAACCTCACTCATTAGGTCTAAAAATAGTTCACTACCCGGCCCACAATTAACTCAAGCTTATTAGGCCCACCAAGGCCTAATACTAAATGGGCTCTCCCAATGCCCATATCTTAAACTTAAGTACAAATGGCAAGTCTAACACAAAGGCCTAAAAATCCAGGCCCAACACTTAAGGCCCAATGTGGGTTTTAGCCTAAAAAAACCCACAGCAAGGTTACGCGGGGCATACCTCACTTGGTACGCTCAGCGTAAACATGAACCTTGATCGAGGACACTTGACCAGTACACGGGGCTTCCTAGATTTACGCTCGGCGTACGTCCAAACTAGATTTTTCCCACACTCTTGGTCTTAACCTGTTAAGACCATTGCTATACTCTCATATCTGGACTCCCTAAAGGCTCATACTCCATAAAGTTCATGACTTTAAGCCTTTGCATGGCTGATAAAGTCCCAAAACCAAATACACTCACTCTTTACTCCCAAAAATGCTCATATCTTATGCATGGGGCATCTTTATCGTCCAATACCTCATTTTTATGAATCCTCTTCATTAGAAACACTTAAAGGTTCAAATCATAGGCTCTGGAGTTCAACAACTCATAAAGCTTCAAGCTTTTGGACCAAAAACCATAAAATAGACCATAATATGCTCAAATCAAAAAGGATGAGAACACTTTGAGCTTTATACCTTCAAATGATGCTCCAACCACAGGAAAGCTCAAATCCAAGGCCTAGACTCCAACTCTATTCTCCTCAATGCTCCTTCTTCACTTCAAGGATACCACAAGAACACTTAAAAGCTCAAAAATGGACACTCAAGCTAGAGGAATGGATATTAGGGTTTTGAGAGGGTTGAAGGTTGGAAATGGTGGCCAGAAATAAGGCCATCATGTTCTTTAATTAGGGACACGCCCCTCATTTAGGGTTTTCACCCTATGCCTAGTACCCCCAGCGTACTAGGTGGCTCCACTTCAAAATCACACACATGAGTACGTAAAGCGTACACTGACACACGCCACGCGTACTCAGCTACCACCTTTCTCAAATAAGGGACTAAACTCACCAAATTTTCAAACTATCATAGCTTCCTTGATATAAGTCCATTTCTAATGAACCTCATATCCATGAAAAGATGATCGGAACCCCTACGCTTCTAGCAACTCGTCGCAGCCCCTCATGCCCGGATTGCAGCCCACGAACCCTAAATCATGGACGATCTGAAACATGATGTTACAATTCTACCCCACTTAAATTAGATTTATCCATTGAAATCGCTCCTTATCATTAACAAGATCCCAACAATTAGCATGAGAAGCGCAACCGATTATTCAGAACATAATCAGTCTCCCCAAGACAACCGAAATCAAACTGAACCCTCCATCTAGAAGAAGAATGAATCGTTCGCTATTGTAGAACCGACTCTGCCTCTCCAAAACTTGGAATCTATAGTGGTATGTCTCCCCGACTGACCACCCATTCGGTATATTCCTATGTGATTTGCTCATCGAATAACAGGCTTGATAAAACATCTCCAACTCTGATTACTTTTCGTAACTAATGGAACAAGTCGTTAACCCTAATTAGCACTTGAACACTCCTGCCCGACACACAAGTCGACTCCGACCGAAACCCAAAGAAACGGGGCTCATCTCACACCAATGACCAATCCTTTGATAATGCTATCAGAACCCATTTGAAGAGTGAACCTCAATACTCAGTCCTTAACACTAAATGAAGACCTGCCAATCCACATGGGAATCGAAACTCTTCTCTAGGTCTGACTTCCCGTCAGACACAATCATTTCACTGTCGACCCGAGGATGATTAAGCTTCGGCCCCAAAATCAACGTCCATGCCTGACCGAACTATCCACTGATAGTCGGAAACATAACTCCAGCTACCTCTCAATGCTAGACACCAAATCTAAATACAAGATCGACTCCTGACCCAACTGTTGAATCTATGAGGTTACCCTAGCCCATTCGGCAATATGACTTCACAGTAGTCCTATTTAACATAGTTGACTCATCCAATCACATTGAACTCCACAATCATGAAGCTCACTTTACCCTATGCGATTTCTACACCCGATTTGAAATTGCACCCCACACACGACCTCGGTCGTTTACCACATGTTAACTCATGCGCGTCATGGTCCTCCTCAAACCAATGAACAGGTTCACCCAAGTCTAAAACATCAAATGAGAAACACATCCCTCTCAGAATGTAATCCACCTGATATCCCCTCCTACTCGTCCTCCATGTAGATAGAGCCAAATTTACCCACCAAAGTCTGGTCCGACACAGAGTTGGAACCACTCGTCCCAACCCAAAACCCAGCTCATGACCCATGATCCACGAATATACATATGCATTAGACCTCGATCCTTCCGACTTGCGACACCCCCCTCTAAGTCCAAACACAATGGGTTCCGAACAATGTTGAGACCCCAGTCTCTCCCCTGATTCGGCCACCGGGTTCCCACAGACCCATTTGGCAAGGCTACCAAGGCCTAAGAGCCCTTCTGCGTCACACCCTGACCAGTAAGGCTGCGACTCCCTGCAGTTATACAACACTTTCTCACTGACTAACAAATGCTATAGCTCCACGTAGTCCTATGACACTTTCTTATTTCCTCACGAATGCTATGGCTCCCCGTAGTCTTGTGGTACTCTCTCACTCTCTGAATCATGTATGTTACGGCTCCCCATAATCATATGATACTCTCTATTTGACTCATGTATGTTACGGCTCCCCATAATTATACTCTCTTTCTCTCTCTCTGACTCATGTATGTTACGACTCCCCATAATCATACGATGCTCACTTTGTGTCTCTGACTTATGTATCTAACGGATCCCCGTAATCATATCATACTCTCTCTCTGACTCAATATTTTTTATGTCTCCCTATAGTCATACGACACTGTCTCTTACTCTCCATGGGCTCTCTCCATGGTCTCCACTGACAGTCCTAAGTGATTACTCCCACTCGGATCAGTTCACTCTCTTATCACCCTACAATTTCATTCTCAAGTTCTCACCATACTGAGTTCACTATCGAATACTCCACGGTCCAACATAGTTATGTGCTCACACCTACCCATATTATGCATCAACACTCTTAAGCTCTCATAGACAGGCCATTTCCCTCAATACAGTTAGACTCTTGAAAAATCCCCGCCTCGCAACCATTAGGTGATGATCTCACATCTTAAAATATAGCTGCTTGATGATCCACCTGCCATCGGACACACCCAAGTCTCATATTAATCTAACAAACTAGGGCATCATACTCAGATACCTCGATACACCCTTACAAAATCTGACAATGTCTTGCCACAACCACTACCACACAACTTGAAACCTTGAAGTATTCCAACTGACAATTGGAAGCACGGAGGAATCGGCACGACTGAGAACACGTTGACACAAATCCTATGCCCCATCTGCTACTTATCAAGCCTATGCGAACTACTCATATCGACCCTATAGTTGATTGACAAACCAACTGTTGGCCCTCCTAGAGTACAAATAACAGTCCATACATCGAACTTTTGGTCTTTTCAAAATCGAATCTTGACCTTGGCAACCTAACCATCTCGAAACTCATATATTGGTACACCCGAAGAAACACAAACCATAATTAGATTCCTGTCTACCAACCACCCACCGTGAAGTGACTCATTTTCTCCTGAGAATACATGACATGCATCATCTCGCATTGTATACTCTCTCGACTTCTACATGACTCCCCTCTCATATACTCACACCGCAGATTCTCATAACCCAGACTTCTGTTCCAAATCAGATTGAGGATCCTCCCTCACAAAATACCCAGTTCTCCCCCACTTAGGGATCAAGCTATCATCCACAAATTTGTTTTAAAAATAGTTTCGTATCAAAGTTTCCCAAAAATCCAAATCAACATATGAGGAAGTGTACGGTCACGCCTTTGCCTTCCCGCGGTCATTCGCTAGACCTGAAACAATAATTGACAAATGTAAGCTCGAAGGCTTAGTGAGTTACCCCTAAATACCAACGCCATACCAATAGAACCATATCATATCAGCATATAAGCAAACACAGAATAACCATGCATCTCGCGTTTGTAGTGTGACTGGTCCGCCGGCACCGGGCCTTCAGTCCACCTGGTCCACTCTCTGAGTCTACAGTATGACTGGACCGCACGCACCAGGCCTTCAGTCTCTTTGGCCCACTCTCCGAGCCTCGGCAGGTCTGGACCGCCCTCTTGGGGCCTTTAGGCTATCCGTACCACTTGTTGGGCCTTCGGCTTGACTATGTGCCCTCTTATGACTGCGGTCTATCCGGTCCGCCTTGGGTATGTTGGCCTACAGCACGAAGTAGGACCCGCCTCAACCCAAGCCCCATACCAATCAAATAATCATGTGCACATAAATATCATACGTTAGCATGTATATAACAGATAATCATACCGATCTAACAAATCACTAACACAACAACCATCCTATAACCAGGATACCGACCTAACCGGTCATTAACATAACATCATCCTATATACTAGAACACCGACCTAAACCAGGTCTCTAACATAATACCATTCTAACTACCAAGATGCAGATCTAGCAGATCAATAAACATATCAAGCAAATATCCGGATAGAAATCTGATAAAGGGTTGGCCTTGGTGCCTTATACCCTATTGATATAGTGAGGATAACTCACCTCGCAATGTCGGTCTGAACTGAAGTACCAACTCCCGAAGTATTGTCTCACCGAAAATCCCGAAGTATCCAAAATAATGAATGTTGAGTCAACATATGGGCTATCAATCTTGACTAAGGGATACATATAGTCGATTTTGTCTTTTCTTCTAATTTGGGCCAAGGGCCAATATCAAATCCATGATCCAAAAGTCCACATATGCGAAGCCCATTATTGGCCTAATTTAACAAATTGGGCCTAACTCCCTAATTGGGCCTAAATCCAAGGTTCATTATCAAAACTTGGCCCAAGTCCAATTATTAAGAGAGTCCAACAAGGCCCAAGCCTAGCTAGTCAAAAACAGCCCAAAACTCGAAGCGCAAATGACAAAAGCCCAATAGAGGATGTACGCAGGGCGTACTCTCTTGATGTTGACCACCATTGGGGTGTTTGACCCAGTACGTTGGGCGTACCGGATTTATGAGGGGCATAACCTTGCAGATCTTAAAACTTCCATAAGTGCTTAATAGATTAAGCACTTGAGCTTAAACTTTAGATCTACTGCTCAAATGTGCTCTAGGACCATAAAGTCTCAAACTTTAAGACTTTGGTCGAATGAAAAGAGCTCAATACATGGTCTTAATCCATTAAGACCTCCTATAAAGAACTAGGGACCCAACTAGCTAAACGGACCTCATTTTTATGCCTTAGGACCTATTCTAGAGTCTGAAAGGACAACTCAAATCGTCTGAAATGAACCATACATTATAATGGGACTTTTGATGGGTTTTATGTAAAACAAATAAACTAGAAAACAATTCCTAAGTTCACATGAAACCTACTTTGAATTACAAAACAAGAACCCTAGAGGAGGAGGGTAATATCAAAATTAACAAACTAGGGTTAGGAGTTACATACCTTTCAATTGTTATAGTAAACAATTGACACTTCCCTTGTTCTTGATCTTGATCTTCTTGGAAGCTTAGCACCACAAGTGTAATGCCTCTAATGGAATCACACCCAAACTAGCAAGAAGGAAAGTAGAAGAGAGAGGGGAGAGGGAGTATGCAAAATCTCGGCCTTAGGGTTTCTTCAAAAAAAGAGTGACCAAAATGTGAACTAGAAGGCTCCTTATATAGCCTTATCCAAGCCCCTATGGACGAAATTATTAGGGTTTCCCCTAAAGATTTCGTCCACCCTCTTCCAAGGGGGTTCTAGAGCCTTCCACTCAACTATTAGATAATTTCAAACTAGTCCCTGCACCTTATAATTAATTCTTTTAACCCCAAAATTAATTCTAATTAATTTCTGGTTAAATATTAATTAAACATGATGATTTCGAATTAACATATTAATCTTTTAATATATTAATAAATTCATTTATATTAATTTATTAATCTTATAATAAATTAATATCTCTCCTTTCATAATTTCTTGTCCGGTTGCTAGGTTTGAGGGCAACCTAAAAGGACTGTGCTGCTATCAATTCAAGTACATACCAATTATAGTTATGGGATTAGACACCTACTACAACAGTCTCCCACTTGGATAAACTATAATTGCTAGTATGCCTTCTAAATTTGACTAGTAAATTGTAGCTTCCAAAAAGCTGCTGCCGAACTCTGACCCAGTCAGTTATGTGTCCTAAGATAAGTGATCATATAATCCTTCGTTCTACTAGATATATCAAGACATAAGACATGGAATACAATCAATCTCTTTTCCAGAATCTATGTTTCCCGATTTCTGATTTGTGATGATATAGGACTTCTAATTGAACACATCAATTTAGTCCTGGCTGGGCCCAGCACATAAGTCAACACCAAATCATCAAGGGGCCCACATATATCACTTTTCCCGTTAGGGCAAAAGGAACGAATAAACATTGACTCATATTCTTGTATCTTTTACTCATCAAACCATACATGATAATATGTTTTATAACACCAAGTTACTGATGCGTTTTCGTATCACCAATGCATAGCCGACTTGCAATTACAACTCATATATCTTTGTTTCAAGATCATAGATATTATCGTCTCAGTATTACTCGTGATGAATTCCATGAAGTAATACTCTGAGCGTGGGTTTATCCAATACTCAAATCTCACTCTCTAAGTACTCATTAACATTGCAACAATTCTATTGCTATGTCTATCCTCAGACAATCTGCAATCCAATTCATAACAATCTTAATTCACTACTTACTTCCAAAAGTATGAGCGACTGTGGAGTTTGAATAATGTTATTATTCAGGAAGTAAAACATGCAAAAATGAAACACATCAATTAACAAAAGGTAGAACCCAAACTTATAAATAATACTTTATTATTTAATCACCAAAAGTCAATTACATTTACTTTGTTACAAGTTTCAGAAAACTAATCTAACTACTAAAACTAATATCATCCTTCAGTCGTATGCTCCGAGCATGTTGAATATGCTTAGCCCTACTCAGACCCTTTGTGAGGGGATCTGCTGGGTTATCTTCAGATGACACCCTCTTCACTATAAGATGGCCTTCTTATACTCTATGTCTGATGAAATGGAACTTTCTGTCGATATGTCTGGTTTTACCATGATCTCTCGGTTCCTTTGTCAAGGAAACTGCTCCTTCATTATCGCAGAACAGTTCCATAGGCTCATGGATGGTTGGAACAACTCCGAGATCCCCGATGAAGTTTCTCAACCAAGCTGCTTCTTTCGACGCTTCACTTGCTGCTATGTACTCTGATTCACAAGTAGAATCAGCCACCGTATCTTGCTTGTAACTCTTCCAAGTAACTGCTCCTCCATTCAGTAAAAATACCCAGCCTGACTGAGAACAAAAGTTATCTCTATCCGTCTGAAACCTGGCATCACTGTAACCATCTACTCTCAAAGTATCATTGCCACCAAGCACAAGGACCCAGTCCTTCGTCCTTCACAAATACTTGAGTATATTCTTTATGGCTATCCAATGAGCTCTACCTGGGTTTCCCTGATAGCGACTGACAATGATCAAAGCAAAGGCCACATCAGGGTGAGTACATGTCATAGCGTACATGATCGATCCGATAGCGGAAGCGTAAGTTACACGACTCATGTCATCTATTTCCTCATCTGTACTCGGGCATTGAGTCTTACTCAATTTTCTATTGCTCTGTATAGGTAGCTCTCCCTTCTTGGAATTTTCCATACTAAACCTCTTTAGTACCTTATCCAAGTATGTGCTCTGACTAAGTCCAATTAGTCTCTTCTTTCTATCTCTCAATATTCTAATCCCAAGAATATAGGCGGCTTCTCCTAGGTCTTTCATGGCAAAACACTTTCCAAGCCAAGACTTAACTTCATTCAAGGTTGGAATGTCGTTACCAATGAGTAATATGTCATCGACATATAACACCAGAAAAGTTACTATGCTCCCACTAGCCTTGATATACACACAAAACTCATTGTCACAACTGGAAATTTTGTGTCATGTAATCTATACACTCAAGTTAATGTGAATCAAAAACTTAAGAACATGATTGACACCTACTATTATGACATCAAAGACTTCAATCAAATACATCATACAAGTACTACAAATAGTCATCAAACAATTGGAGACCCTAGAAGTCCTTGTTTAAGTCCACTTTGGACTAGGACTTCCTTATTGGATCCAAATGGACCAATAAGCTTCCAATTAGACTATCATGGGCTTAGAACCCTAATTTGGGCTCTAATTGGACCCACACTAATTTATTTCAACATTTTGGGCCATTTTGGGCCTAGAATGAAATGAATTAAAAGCTTTGATCCATGAATACCCTAAACTAGTCCAACAAAAATGCAAAAATCATACTATATTCTTTTATGTTAAAATTCACCCAAACTAAGTCTAATATTGGGCTTAGGAGCAAAAAGCCCAAATTTTCTTTTTTTCCTTCCATGTTTTCGGCCCAAAAGAAGCCCAAGAGGAGGGTTTGACTTTCTCATGCCACCTCATTATTAACCAAAAGATATCCATGCATGAAACTCATACTTCCAAGCACCTATCTCATCAAAGATCACTTCTCTTCTCTCCTCTCTCTCACTCTCGGCCATATTCAAACACAAACACAAAAATTCACTCATTCTTCTCTCAAAGAAACTCTCTCATTTCTTCTCCATAATTTCGAAATCTA
Source organism: Lactuca sativa (assembly GCF_002870075.4). Taxonomy (NCBI): domain Eukaryota; kingdom Viridiplantae; phylum Streptophyta; class Magnoliopsida; order Asterales; family Asteraceae; genus Lactuca; species Lactuca sativa. The sequence continues at coordinate 59,526,782 of NC_056627.2, read as the reverse complement.
AGAAGCTTTCAAGAGGATCTTTCAAGTTAATCATCATCTTAGGTAAGTTTTTACTTTTATCCATGATCTAGCTATTTCATTCCATCAAAAATCACTTCTAAATCTATTCCAACTTGTGATCATGCACCTTAGAAGTCACCAAACTCGAGATCTACAAAGGAAAGGTGCTAAGGCCGAAAATCACTTCATTTTTCTTCCATTTTCTCTTCAAAACCGAAACCACACTAAGGTGAGCTTCATACCCCCTATTTTCTGTTTTATGAGTTTTGTGGGGGGGGGGGGGGGGGGGAATACAAGTGAAGGTGTAGATCTATATGTGTTTTGTATGCCTTGTATGATTTCCATGCTTATATGTGTGTTATTGTGTGTTATAATGTTGGATCTAGCCATAAAACCCCTCAAAACCGAGATATACTTTATGTTAAATGATTCTAGCATAAAATATATTTCTACATACAAAGTGTTCCTAGAAAAATAGCTAAATGGCTTAGTAACATTTTCTTTGGGCTAAAAACACAATTTTTGGACCTAAAATGTGAAAAATACAAAGTTAAGGGCCCAAATTGACATATCACGAATTATGATGGATGAGGTGTGTTAAAACAGTTTCAATAAAACAATTTCTAGAAATATACTCATTTGGAGGATTAAAAACATAAATTGCAAGCTTAATGGGCTAAAAATGACATTTTCGGCCCAATGAGGCCCATTATGCGAGATTTTCTGTTTTGGAGGGCCAAAACTGTATTTTTCTGTAAAACAGTGGACTATAAGTGTTCCAAGTCCTTTTCAAAGGTTTAAAATGCTTTTTAAATTTAAAAAGGACCAAAGTTGCAAAAATTTTACAATTTGGGCCAAAATTGTCAAAGTTGCGAAAAAGAAGGGCTATTACCGAGAAAACTGCAATTTCAGGGACTAAAACTGTTTTCATTGAAAAATATGCTGAAAAATATCAATTTCAATAATTTTTGGTGTTAAAATGTCAAGAAAAATGATTTAAGGATCAAACCGGAAAGTTATTTAATTAAAGGGTCGAAAAAGTAAATTTTACAAACAATGAGGGGCTGAAAACAGAAAACTTCCAAGGCTAATTCAATACACGCAATTTGATCAAATGATGGCACCGCGACTATCGACGAAATACAAAACACAACAATACCAAAAGTCGTTGTTAAACGAATTGGTTCGGTCTCGAACCAATAAAAATCCGAAACTACTAACACGACGACACTACGATTCATACAAGTAACGTTTGGGAATTCAATATACATGCGAGTGTGCACAGACATCTACGCACCATCTTTGGGCCCCAAAAGTGTAAAATCTTGTTTGTTGGGCCTAGCTAGCCCAATGACCTGATCTTAAGGCCCGAAGACCTCTATCTTACGAAGTGTTGGGTTTTACCGATCTAACACAACGTAAAAGGACTTTCAATGGCTTGTATACTACTGGTCCCCAAGGGTCCTTTGGTATTGCTAATAAAGTCGACATTTCATGCGAGGCGGGTCTGGGACCCCTCGTACATTTTTTTATCCCCAACCGGTTAATGGAGTCATCGGGGCCTTCGTGTCCTCTTTCTCTTCGGATGTGGGACTACACGTAGTCAGGGCGGTTGGATAACGTGATTAGTACGGACGACGCCTACGGGATCGTTAGTATAGCTATAAACTGGTCGTTTGTGTAATGCGTGTTTGTAGCAATTAATCATGCTCAAAAATAATCCAACGTCGCCTGGGACTGACACTACACGCTATGCAATGGTTTCAATGTGACTTCATGAAATTCAAGGAATTAGGAAAACATCGGGTTTTCCTAGGGTTTTTCAATACATACAGATTCGAAATGCATACAACTTTAACGAACAATCGTTTTACAAGTATAGAAACAAACAAGCATACCTATGGATCTTCACAAACGTTTTCAAAAGCTTTACTTTTCAGAAAATATCGGATTTTCTGGTGGTTTTCAAACGATACGAAACATTGTTTTTTTCAAATACCGCTTATGAACTCACCAACATTTCACATGTTGACGTTTTTCAAAATACTTGTATTCTCAGGGAACCAGTAAATCAAAGGAAATCATATTCAGTGATGGCTTGCAGTTTATTTATGTACGAATCGAACAATTTATTTTTGGGAATTTAATGTTTAAACAATGTATTTCATGTAAACTCTACTGGTTGTACTATATTAATGCATGGTGACGAATGTTGTTACGTTTCATATATATTCAATGTTATGGTATTCAATTGAGTCACGACAGCCCCCGAACGTTTCCGCCGCCTGGTTCGGGAGTGTGACACTCATCTTCACTTCTAGAGAAACCAAACTCCTTGACTTTCTCATGGAAGCAAAGATTCTAGCTGCGAGATGCTTGTTTCAATCTATAAATGGATTTCTCAAGCTTGCATACTCTATCAACAAAACCCTCTGGCTGACTCATGTAAACATCCTCAGGCAACTTCCCGTTAAGGAAGGCAGTCTTGACATCCATCTGCCAAATTTCATAGTCATGAAAGGCAGCTATGGCGAGCAATATCCTAATTGATTTAATCTTAGCTACTGATGAAAAGGTTTCATCATAGTCAACTCCTAGGGTTTGAGTGAAACCTTTTGCAACCAGTCGAGCCTTGAATGTATGCACATTTCCATCCATGTCTGTCTTCTTCTTGAAGATCCATTTGCACCCAACTGTCTTACGACCTGGTGCACTATCAACCAAATTCCAAACTTGGTTGTCATACATGGACTTAATCTCACTGTCCATTGCCTCTTTCCACTTGGAAGCCTCTGGGCCTGCCATTGCTTCCTTATAAGTGATTGGTTCATCTAAGTTTACCAGTGTTCTGTCACTTATGAATGTGTCACCATCTGAAGTAATATGAAAACCATACAACTTAGGTGGCACACTCACCCTAGTGGATCTTCGAAGAGGTAATGATTTATCAACCGGTTCAACAGGAACTTTTTCCTCTGGTTGAGTGCTAGTGTCATCTAAGGTTCCTTAATTGGTTGACTCTTGAATCTCTTCATGGTCAATGGTACTCCCACTGTCCTCTTTGAATATGAGCTATCTTTCCAGAAAGACTCCTCTTCGACCTACAAACACCACGTTCTCACTAGGTCTGTAGAACAAATATCCAAAAGACTACTTTGGGTGACCAATGAAAACACATTTCTCACTTCTAGCTGCTAGCTTGTCGTGAGTCTCTCGTCTTACGAAAGCTTCACAACCCCAGACTCTAATATGTGCTAACGAGGGAACTTTCCATGTCCACATTTCGTGAGGTGTTTTGGAAACCATCTTTGTAGGGCCAAGATTCAGGATGTGGGTGGCTGTGTCACACCCCGAAAACCGAAGGCGGAAACATTTCCGGGGTTGACTCCACGTTGAGTATCAAATCCAATGCACATAGTAAGTAAAGTAAAGCAACCATTACATTACGTAATAAAGTTTTACAGTTGATCCAAAAGTAAAGTTTGTACAGTTGTGATACATAGTATATATATAAACAAAATGAACGAGCCTTGCACGCACACGATCCTGAACCAAGTAAGTCTTCGGGTACCTGTACTATCGTTGACCTGAGAACACAAGCAGTTTGAAAATCAGCATAACGCTGGTGAGTTCATAAGCAGTTTTGTGAAAATGTTTATGTTTCCTTTCTGTTTCTAAAAATGTAACACACGCCAAGAAAATCCCATATTTTCTTAAAAGTTGGTTGTTGTTTCATAAAAGTAATGTATGGTTTAGTTATCCAATTCATTGTTTTATATCTTTAATGTATCAGTGTATTCCCAGGAAAGTCCCATACTTTCCTGAAAGGTAGTTATTGTAAAAGATGTAATGTTATTCAGCTGGTTACTCTTTTCTGATTATGTGTATGTTACCCAGGAATGTCCCATGCTTTCCTGTATGTTGGTTTTCAATGTAAAAGATGTATTCTGTTAGACTTGATTATGTACAAGATTTCCCAGGAAGATCCCATACCTTCCTGAATGTTGGTTATCATTTGTAAAAGATGTAAAAGATGTAAAAGATGTAAACCGAATCCTGGTTATCTGTAAAAATGTAGCATGTGGTTCATTATTACTATAAGTAAATCTCTGTTATCCTAGTTGCGAGTTCCATAACCATACTAAAGACTGAACCTGTGGCAATAAGTAGTCCACAGCCTTGTGGCAATAAGTAGTCCACAATCCTTATGACTTTCGTCACCCTTGAACCATTTCGGTTCGGCTGTAGCTAGCAGCCAGGTGTGGGGTAGTCAGCCTCGTATAGATCTATACACTCAAGTCTCGCTCTCTAAATCCCAGAGATTCTGGTTACGGGTGTAGTCCTCCACTCGCGTATCTCTGTGGAGTGTTTGCCGAGGACGTGTCTCCAATCATACGGAATAACAAATTTACTAGTAATAATAGGATAATCCTCCATTCGCGTATCTCTGTGGAATGTTACCGAGGACAAGACAGTGTATGAATTACATTGTTTATGTGTTATAATGTCATGCTTTTAACTGATAAAATGTGGAAACCATTTGTGAAATATATAAAACATAACCGTTTATAAAATCCATTTCACAAATAAATGTTTAAGTGAGCTGTATGTTCTACTGGTTATCAGTTATGTATATCTGTATTAAAAGCATATGGAATGTGAAACACACACACACGAAAATAAGTTTTGAGTACAAGAAAACCCTTGTACTTTGCTTGTGTTCCCCCCTGAAAACAGTGAAAAACAATGAAAAAGGTAGGGGTATGAACTCACCGGACTCGAGAATGTGTCGGTTTTGGATACTAGACGTTGATCTGGGGATTGTTTACTTGTGATGACCCTATGTAAAATGAAATAATGTCCATATATATACAATTAGGGATACATTCACTAATCATATGGAACATTACACTCCAACGAGGTTAAACACCTCGAAATGAGCGTTTGGAGTGACCCGGGTGACATCTTCGAACGTGTAAAGGCACTAGGGACTTGGGACTTGAGTTTACTCTCCATAAGTAAACATTTAAATGAGTTTACAACCACAAAACACACACATACATGAGTTTACGGCCGTAAACTCATGTGGGTGTGGTTTTGGGTGTTTAAATGGCTTAAATGGACATGGGGATTGTTGGAATGGATTTCTAAAATGCCTTGGAATACTTGGAATGAATTTACAACATATAAAAAGGGAGTTTACTGCCACCCCATAAGAGTTTACGGCCGTAAACTCACCTATGGGCTAGGAAAATTGATTTGAGCTTCATAGGACAATCACATGTGATTCTAACTAATTTTCCAAGCCTTGTTATGAATTTAGAACATCATTTAACACATTTATTGGAGTTTACGACCTAGAGGTATGTTCTAAGGCCGTAAACTCTCCTTTACCCATGAAAAAGATAGTTTTTGATGTTTAAAACAATCACATGTGATTCTAGAAATTTATACAAGCCATTTGAGTGTATTTGATGCATCATTAACATGGTTTTATGAGTTTACGGCCAAGGGTATGCTCCTAGGCCGTAAACTCTTGTAAATGATACTTTTGATATGTTTCAAACCCTTAAACTATTTTTAGATTCATCTAGATTTTACCACAAGGCCATTGGTTGAGTTTCAAGGCATTTGGACAAGTTTTAAGGCTCTAAATCCCCAATTAAGAGGAGTTTACGGCCCAAGAATATGTCTTGGCCGTAAACTCTCTTTTGTCCCCCAAAAATCATGTTTAAGGCGTTTAGATGCTAAAATCAATATCCCACAAGTCATATCTAAGTCCCAACTATGATTTGGAAGGGTTAATTGGCTCAAAAACCCCATAAATATGAGTTTACGGCCCAAGCTTATGCCTTGGCCGTAAACTCCTTCAAATGGCTCAAAATTAATGTTTCAAATGCTATAAGTCCTTTCCATTAATTAAGCCATATCTACTGTCCAACATTGCTTAGGAGGGCTTTTAGGGCTTTAAAAACCCCATTGATAGGAGTTTACGGCCCAAGCTAGTTCCTTGGCCGTAAACTCATGTTCTTGGTCCCAAATCACAAATTAAACACAAATTTGAAGGCTAAAGAGGTTGAATATCAAGTTAGGGGTGTTACCTCTTTGATTTCAAGCCTTAATTCTTTGTTTTGGACCTTGATTTTTGGGTTGAGGAGAGAGGTTGTGAGTGTTTAATGCTAAATTGACCAAAGGCTTCAAATGGTGTCTTAAACACGTTTATATAGAGTTTAAGTTTTGGACACGGAGGAATTCTACCCGATACCGGCGTTAGACGAGGCTTTTGGTCGTATCCGATTGAGTTACCGTAACCCGATATGGTAATTTCTAGAAATATTCCGATCACTAAAGTTGGGTGTTAAAATGATTTCTAAATGTATTAAGACACCCATTAAGTCATTTTAAATGTGTACTAATAAATAACTTAATTATACGGAAGATCGGAAATCGAATTTGGAATGACGATTGGTTGCGCGAATTGGACTACGAAAGAGTTACAAGTTGTGGTACAAGAAGTGACATGAAATTTCGGGTTGTTACATTATCCCCCCGATAAAGGGAATTTCGTCCCGAAATTCAAAGTTTAAAACACAAGACAAGATACAAATCATGGATCAGAAAAGAGTTGTGGATACTTCTGTTTCATTGAATCTTCCCGTTCCCAAGTGAATTCCGGTCCCCGCTTGGCATTCCAGCAAACCTTCACCAACGGGATGCGACTCTGTTTCGTACGTTTGACTTCTCGATCCATGATTTCGATTGGTTCCTCCACAAAGTTGAGGTTTTCATCGATCTCAATCTCGTCTAATGGAATCACTAGAGTTTCATCGGATAAGCACTTCTTGAGGTTTGAAACATGAAAGACGGGATGAATGTTACTGAGTTCGTGAGGTAAATGAAGTTTATAGGCAACTTGACCGATCCTGGAGAGGATCTCAAAGGGTCCAATGTACCTTGGATTAAGTTTCCCATGCTTACCAAAGCGTACAGTGCCTTTCCAGGGCGAGACTTTCAACAGAACACGGTCCCCAATCTGGAATTCTAGTAGTTTCCGACAATTATCAGCGTAACTCTTCTGACGATCGTGTGAGGCCTTTAGTCGTTCACGAATTTGAATAATTTTCTCAGTGGTTTCACGGATGATCTCAGGACCAGTAAGTACGCTGTCGGGGACTCGACTCTTGGCTAACTGTGTATCTCCTACCTCTGCCCAGCACAGAGGGGATCTGCACTTGTGACCGTATAGGGCTTCGAACGGGGCAGCCCTAATGCTGGTGTGGTAACTGTTGTTGTACGAGAATTCGATCAATGATAGATGTGCGTCCCACGACTTTCCAAAGTCAATGACACATGCCCTAAGCATGTCCTCCAGGGTTTGGATTGTTCTCTCGCTTTGACCGTCGGTCTGAGGATGGTATGCCGTGCTCATGTCTATTTGGGTTCCAAGGGCTTTCTGGAGAGACTGCCAAAATTGGGAAGTAAACCTGCTATCTCGATCAGAGATAATGGATGCAGGTACACCGTGTAGTCGGACTACCTCCTGAATATATATCCGTGCGAGTCTTTCCATCTTGTATGATTCTTTGATTGGAACGAAGTGAGCTGATTTTGTCAAACGATCGACAATCACCCAAATGGTATCATACCCACTCGAGCACTTGGGTAGTTTGGTGATGAAATCCATGGTGATCATCTCCCATTTCCATTCAGGTATCTCAGGTTGTTGGAGCAGACCCGAGGGTTTCTGGTGTTCAACTTTTACCTTGGCGCAAGTCAGACACTTGCCCACAAATGAAGCTATCTCAGCCTTCATATTTGGCCACCAATATTGTTTCTTGATATCTAAGTACATCTTGTCAGAGCCCGGGTGAACAGAGTATCTGGTTCTATGTGCTTCCTCCATGACTAATTCTCTAAATCCTCCGGACTTGGGAATCCAGATTCGATCCATAAAACAATGGACTCCGTCACTTCTGATCTCAAGTTTCTTTTCCATCCCTCTCAGAGCTTCAGTTGTCATGTTCTCGGGTTTCAGGGCTTCTAACTGAGCTTCTCGGATTTGTATGGGTAAGTTGGAATGGATGGTCATCGTCTGGTTCTTCACTTTGTGGCCTGCACTATCCTTTCGGCTAAGGGCATCTGCTACCACATTGGCCTTGCCGGGGTGGTAACGGATTTCACACTCATAATCACTGAGTAATTCTACCCATCGTCGTTGCCTCATATTTAAGTCTTTCTGATTAAAGATGTGTTGTAGGCTCTTGTGACCAGTGAAGATTGTGCACTTGGTTCCGTAGAGATAATGTCTCCAAATCATCAATGCAAAAACTACGGCTCCTAGCTCCAAATCGTGTGTAGTATAGTTGACCTCGTGTGCTTTCAACTGTCTTGAGGCGTAAGCAATCACCTTTCCTCTTTGCATAAGCACACAGCCTAAACCTTGATTAGACGCATCGCAGTAGACGACGAAATCCTCTGTCCCTTCAGGCAGAGATAGAACAGGTGCCCTGCATAAGGCTTTCTTCAATGTCTGAAATGCGGTTTCTTGTTTATCACCGCAACAAAAGGGTACACCTTTCTGTGTTAGAGTGGTTAGAGGTTTGGCGATTTTGGAAAAGTTTTGGATGAACCTTCGGTAATAGCCAGCAAGACCCAAGAATTGTCGGATTTCTGTGGGTGTCTTCGGTGCTGACCAATTCTCTATTGCTTTAATCTTGGAAGGATCGACATGAATACCCTCCTCACTTACCACGTGACCAAGGAATGTTACCTTCCGAATCCAGAACTCACATTTTGAATACTTCGCATATAACTTCTCGGATCGCAGGGTCTCCAACACTAGCCTTAAGTGTTGTCTGTGGTCTTCTTCACTTCGGGAATAGATGAGTATGTCATCGATGAATACTATGACAAACTTATTCAAATAAGGACGACACACCCGGTTCATCGGATCCATAAACACTGCCGGTGCGTTGGTTAAACCAAAGGGCATCACTACGAACTCGTAGTGTCCATATCGAGTCCTGAAAGCTGTTTTGGGTACATCACTTTCATGAACTCGTAACTGATGGTACCCTGACCGAAGGTCTATCTTAGAGAAGTAACTGGCTCCCTGGAGTTGATCAAAAAGGTCATCTATTCGAGGAAGAGGATATCGGTTTTTGACAGTCAACTTGTTTAGCTCACGATAATCAATACACATGCGAAAGGATCCATCCTTCTTCTTGACAAACAAAACCGGGGCTCCCCAGGGTGAGGAACTCGGTCTAATGAATCCCTTGCTAAGCAACTCGTTAAGCTGACTGGATAGCTCCTGCATCTCTGCTGGAGCTAAGCGATACGGAGACTTTGCTACAGGAGTAGCCCCAGGAATTAGGTTAATACGGAACTCGACCTGACGCTCGGGAGGGATTCCTGGAAGCTCTTCGGGAAACACATCAGGAAAATTGCAGACCTCGGGAATGCTCGCGAGGTTTTTAACTTCTTGATTCTCGTTGATTACATGGGCCAAGAATGCAACACACTCCTTACGCAGGAGTTTCTGTGCTTTGATGCAGGAAATGATATGAAGGTTGGAACCAAGTTTATCGCCATAGATCACTAGAGTTTGATCAGAAGAAAGGTTAAGACGGATGGCTTTTTCGAAGAAAAGGATATCTGCATGATTGGGACTCAACCAATCCATGCCAATGATGACATCAAAGCTCTTTATGGATACAGGCATAAGATCGATAGGAAACGAATGGTCGTTTAAGGTAAGAGTGCAATCTATGAATATTTCACTCGCACTTTCTTTCTCTCTGTTTGCCATTTCGACGGTAAATATTTCAGTTAGAGGTTGGGAATCATGTTTTAGGTTATGTTTGAATGCATGACTAATAAAACTTCTTTCAGCGCCCGAATCGAAAAGAATATTAGCATACGAGTTGTCGAGAAGAAACGTACCCGAGACAACATTGGGATCGGCGACTGCTTCTTCCCGTCCCATAGCAAGGACCCTTCCGGCGTTGCCAGCAGTAGTCTTCTTGGGGCAGTTCCTTTTAAAGTGCCCGACTTCACCACAGTTATAACAGGCTTGACCAACGCCTGTTCCAGAGGATTGATTTGTTGATTGAGTTGGAGTTTTGCAGTATCGAACAGTGTGTCCCTTCTTACCACAATTGGTACAGGATAGTTCTCGACAGGGACCAGGGTTGTGGTGATACTTGCATTTTTCGCAAAGAGGGAGGTTACCAACATATCGGCTGGTAGGAGTTGGTGTTCTGGATCCCACAACAGAAGCAGCAGCTACGGGGGTAGTAGCAGCATGGACTGCTACCGTTTGTTGTTTCATGGAAGATCCTTGAGAAGATTGACCCTTCTTTTTCTTCTAGAATTTCCTCTTTTCACCACTCCTTTGAGTCGGCTCAGAAGTGGTAGTGATTTCCTTAACATCGTCGCTGTGATCAATCAGAATTTGAGCTAAAGTCTTGGCACTATCATAAGTATTCGGACGAGCAGCCAAAACATGACTCTTTGTCGGTTGAGATAACCCCCAAACGAACCTTTCGATCTTTTTGTTTTCAGGAGTGACTAATCCTGGGCAGAGAAGTGCGAGATCATCAAATCGGGAAGTATATGCAGTAATGTCAGAACCTTTCATCTTCAAGTTCCAGAGCTCGTGCTCTAATTTCTGCATTTCGCCACGGGGGCAGTACTCAGCAATGAGAAGTTCTTTCATGGCCTCCCAGCCCATGGCATTGGCTACGAGTAAGGTCAGAGATTTGACTCGGCCATTCCACCAAGTCAAGGCTTTATCATCGAAGGTACAAGCCGCAAATTTAACTTTATCAGACTCTGCACAAGCACAGATTTCGAAGATGGACTCGATTTTCTCGAACCATCGGGATAAGGAAATGCCACCTCCAGTTCCATTAAAGGATGTTGGTTTCGCGTTCATGAAATCCTTATAGGAACTTCCTCTTTGGTGCCCCTGACTACTTTCAGGGTTTTGAGATTGAGGACCACCTCCTGAACCATTTGAGTTCATTTGCGACATAGCTGCTACCATTGCAGCTGTCATCATCGTCTGCAGTGATGCTAGGTCAAACTGGGGAGGGGGTGGCGGCGAAGAGGGATTGTCGTTGTTCTTTGAGCTGGGTCTTTTTCTTGGAGGCATCTTGATCTAAAAAGATCAGGAAAGAGAGGATCATAAGTCCTCTGAATTGAATCAAGAGATATGGGATAGGAGATATCTCATCAAGGCAAATATAGCATCATACTAAGCGATAAAGCAGAAAGGAGTTATCAAGATAGAACATTTTATCGCTAGAGTAATAATCAAGGAATAATGCGTATACAAGAATTTCTACAAAGGAACGGCTCGAGAAATACTCCCATAGTATTTCATGGTTCGCTGCAGCGACGATTTGTTGTTTGGGATATTGGGTAAGTTTTAGGCATGCCGCCTATTACAGTCACTCCCAAGCACATGTTGGCCGTGTCTCGAATGAATATAGTTGGCCAGGCTATATTGACCCTAGACACGACTACATAACTGCCCAGGTTTAACTGCAATACACAACACCCATTTACTTATATTTTGTTCTATTTATAGATACGAATCTCGACGGTTCGGTATACTTGTATATTTAAAAAAAATACTTGTAGTCTGAAGATACTTTTATTTCAGAGAACTTAGGCCCTTTAGTGTTTATAGTTTTATACCATGTAAGGTTTGGTGTACTTTATTCACTATAAACAAGGGCTCTGATACCAATCTGTCACACCCCGAAAACCGAAGGCGGAAACATTTCCGAGGTTGACTCCATGTTGAGTATCAAATCCAATGCACATAGTAAGTAAAGTAAAGCAACCATTACATTACATAATAAAGTTTTACAGTTGATCCAAAAGTAAAGTTTGTACAGTTGTGATACATAGTATATATATAAACAAAATGAACGAGCCTTGCACGCACACGATCCTGAACCAAGTAAGTCTTTGGGTACCTGTACTATCGTTGACCTGAGAACACAAGCAGTTTGAAAATCAGCATAACGCTGGTGAGTTCATAAGCAGTTTTGTGAAAATGTTTATGTTTCCTTTCTGTTTCTGAAAATGTAACACACGCCAAGAAAATCCCATATTTTCTTAAAAGTTGGTTGTTGTTTCATAAAAGTAATGTATGGTTTAGTTATCCAATTCATTGTTTTATATCTTTAATGTATCAGTGTATTCCCAGGAAAGTCCCATACTTTCCTGAAAGGTAGTTATTGTAAAAGATGTAATGTTATTCAGCTGGTTACTCTTTTCTGATTATGTGTATGTTACCCAGGAATGTCCCATGCTTTCCTGTATGTTGGTTTTCAATGTAAAAGATGTATTCTGTTAAACTTGATTATGTACAAGATTTCCCAGGAAGATCCCATACCTTCCTGAATGTTGGTTATCATTTGTAAAAGATGTAAAAGATGTAAAAGATGTAAACCGAATCCTGGTTATCTGTAAAAATGTAGCATGTGGTTCATTATTACTATAAGTAAATCTCTGTTATCCTAGTTGCGAGTTCCATAACCATACTAAAGACTGAACCTGTGGCAATAAGTAGTCCACAACCTTGTGGCAATAAGTAGTCCACAATCCTTATGACTTTCGTCACCCTTGAACCATTTCGGTTCGGCTGTAGCTAGCAGCCAGGTGTGGGGTAGTCAGCCCCGTATAGATCTATACACTCAAGTCTTGCTCTCTAAATCCCAGAGATTCTGGTTACGGGTGTAGTCCTCCACTCGCGTATCTCTGTGGAGTGTTTACCGAGGACGTGTCTCCAATCATACGGAATAACAAATTTACTAGTAATAATAGGATAATCCTCCATTCGTGTATCTCTGTGGAATGTTACCGAGGACAAGACAGTGTATGAATTACATTGTTCATGTGTTATAATGTCATGCTTTTAACTGATAAAATGCGGAAACCATTTGTGAAATATATAAAACATAACTGTTTATAAAATCCATTTCACAAATAAATGTTTTAGTGAGCTGTATGTTCTACTGGTTATCAGTTACGTATATCTGTATTAAAAGCATATGGAATGTGAAACACACACACACGAAATTAAGTTTTGAGTACAAGAAAACCCTTGTACTTTGCTTGTGTTCCCCCCTGAAAACAGTGAAAAACAGTGAAAAAGGTAGGGGTATGAACTCACCGGACTCAGAAATGTGTCGGTTTTGGATACTAGACGTTGATCTGGGGATTGTTTACTTGCGATGACCCTATGTAAAATGAAATAATGTCCATATATATACAATTAGGGATACATTCACTAATCATATGGAACATTACACTCCAACGAGGTTAAACACCTCGAAATGAGCGTTTGGAGTGACTCGGGTGACATCTTCGGACGTGTAAAGGCACTAGGGACTTGGGACTTGAGTTTACTCTCCATAAGTAAACATTTAAATGAGTTTACAACCACAAAACACACACATACATGAGTTTACGGCCGTAAACTCATGTGGGTGTGGTTTTGGGTGTTTAAATGGCTTAAATGGACATGGGGATTGTTGGAATGGATTTCTAAAATGCCTTGGAATACTTGGAATGAATTTACAACATATAAAAAGGGATTTTACGGCCACCCCATAAGAGTTTACGGCCGTAAACTCACCTATGGCCTAGGAAAATTGATTTGAGCTTCATAGGACAATCACATGTGATTCTAACTAATTTTCCAAGCCTTGTTATGAATTTAGAACATCATTTAACACATTTATTGGAGTTTACGGCCTAGAGGTATGTTCTAAGGCCGTAAACTCTCCTTTACCCATGAAAAAGATAGTTTTTGATGTTTAAAACAATCACATGTGATTCTAGAAATTTATACAAGCCATTTGAGTGTATTTGATGCATCATTAACATGGTTTTATGAGTTTACGGCCAAGGGTATGCTCCTAGGCCGTAAACTCTTGTAAATGATACTTTTGATATGTTTCAAACCCTTAAACTATTTTTAGATGCATCTAGATTTTACCACAAGGCCATTGGTTGAGTTTCAAGGCATTTGGACAAGTTTTAAAGCTCTAAATCCCCAATTAAGAGGAGTTTACGGCCCAAGAATATTTCTTGGCCGTAAACTCTCTTTTGTCCCCCAAAAATCATGTTTAAGGTGTTTAGATGCTAAAATCAATATCCCACAAGTCATATCTAAGTCCCAACTATTATTTGGAAGGGTTAATTGGCTCAAAAACCCCATAAATATGAGTTTACGGCCCAAGCTTATGCCTTGGCCGTAAACTCCTTCAAATGGCTCAAAATTAATGTTTCAAACGCTATAAGTCCTTTCCATTAAGTCATTAATCCATATCTACTGTCCAACATTGCTTAGGAGGGCTTTTAGGGCTTTAAAAACCCCATTGATAGGAGTTTACGGCCCAAGCTAGTTCCTTGGCCGTAAACTCATGTTCTTGGTCCCAAATCACAAATTAAACACAAAATTGAAGGCTAAAGAGGTTGAATATCAAGTTAGGGGTGTTACCTCTTTGATTTCAAGCCTTAATTCTTTGTTTTGGACCTTGATTTTTGGGTTGAGGAGAGAGGTTGTGAGTGTTTAATGCTAAATTGACCAAAGGCTTCAAATGGTGTCTTAAACACGTTTATATAGAGTTTAAGTTTTGGACACGGAGGAATTCTACCCGATACCGGCGTTAGACGAGGCTTTTGGTCGTATCCGATTGAGTTACCGTAACCCGATATGGTAATTTCTAGAAATATTCCGATCACTAAAGTTGGGTGTTAAAATGATTTCTAAATGTATTAAGACACCCATTAAGTCATTTTAAATGTGTACTAATAAATAACTTAATTATACGGAAGATCAGAAATCGAATTTGGAATGACGATTGGTTGCGCGAATTGGACTACGAAAGAGTTACAAGTTGTGGTACAAGAAGTGACATGAAATTTCGGGTTGTTACAGGCTGTCTCTAAGGCATACCCCCATAAGTGAATAGGAAGCGAGGCACGACTCATCATAGAACGAACCATGTCTAACAAGGTTCGATTATGCCTCTCAGCTACACCATTTAACTGTGGTATCCTAGGAGGAGTCAATTGTGAGACTATCCCACATTCTTTCAGATAATCATTGAACTCGGTACTAAGATACTCCCCGCCTCTATTGGATCTAAGTATCTTTATCTTTCTGCCCAATTTATTTTCGACTTCATGCTTAAACTCTTGGAACTTTTCAAAGGTTTCTGACTTATGTTTGATCAAGTAGATGTCACCATATCTGCTATAATCGTCAGTGAAAGTCACATAGAATCGATTACCATCCCTTGTGGTTGATCTGAAGGGCCCACACACATCTGTGTGTATGAGATCCAATAGACCTTCACCTCTTTCACAAGACCCTGTGAATGGTGATTTTGTCATCTTTGCCAAAAAACAAGACTCACACATATCATTTGATTTTAGGTCAAATGATTCCAACACTCCATCCTTTTAGAGTTGGGCTATGCGTTTCTTGTTAATGTGTCCAAGACGACAATGCCACAAGCATGCCTTGTCTGCACTATTAGACAAGTCAATATTAAGTACACTATTTCCTAAGCTATCAACACAAGTCACTGTTTCATACACACCATCACAAGGTAAAGCTTCAAACATAAAAACACCATTCTTATAAACCGAAATTGAACTATTCAAATTATTAAAAGAATACTTAAAACCTTGTCTGAATAATGCATGAAATGAAATAATGTTTCTCGTCATCTCAGACGAATAGCAACAATTCAATAAGTCTAATCTAACATCATTATTAAGCAAAAGTTGATAAACTCCGATCATGGTCACTGGTGAAGACTTCTTGTTTCCCATGATCAAGTTTATCCTTCCTTGCTGTATCTCCTCACTTTCCTTTAGCCCCTGCAACTCAAAACAAATGTGAAAACCACATCCTGTATCAAGGACCCATGAACGAGTAGATAATGAGTTATTAGAAGAAATAGTGTAAATACCTGCTCAAGATGGCTTCACTTTGCCATCTTTGATATCCTGCAGATATTGAGGGCAGGTTCTCTTCCAATGCCCCTTTTGATTGCAATAAAAGCAAACAGCTTCCTTCGGATCATAGACATGGGGAATGGAAGCATTGGGCTTGGCTTTTTGGCCACTGCTAGATGACCCAACTTGGACCTTTGCCTTCCAGTTTTTCTTAGGAGGACCTTTCCTCTTTTTCCCCTTTCCCTGTCCAATAGCTAGAACAGGAGCACTTGAGGAGTAGAGGCTATACTTTTACCCTTCATCCCTGCTTCAGCAGTCTGCAACAAGTTGTGCAATTGGTCCAATGTCTGCTCAGTTTTGTTCAAATGGTAAGTTAAGATAAAGTGACCATAACAATCAAGCAACGAGTTCAAGACCACGTCAATGTCCAATTCCTCATCAAAATGAATGTTGAGCTTGACCAAACGCTCTATGTAGCGTTGCATCTTTTGCACATGAGACATAACCGATTCCCCTTCTTTCATCTTGCAAGTCATGAGTGACTTGAATACTTCAAACTTTTCTTGACGAGCTCGCTTATGGTACTTTTCCATAAGGTCCTTGTTCATCCCAAAAGGCCAGTAGTCCTCATAGTACCTCTGCAGTTCTGGGGACATGGTTTCGACCATGATGCATGCCACTTTAGTAGCATCATCATAGTGCTTCTTGTAGGCAGCATACTCTTCGGGAGTGGCTTTGGACTCATCAAGTTCTTTGAGCTCCTTTTCAAGGACATACTCTTTGTCCTCGAATCTAAGCGCCATCTTGATGTTACACATCCAATCGTTATTGTTAGAGCCATCCATAACGAATTTTGAGCAGATGTTTAGTAGAGAGAAGTTGTGGCTGGAGGATGATGAAGCAGAAGTGTTTCCAGGAGCAGACATCTGAAAAGAAAGATAGTTTTAGTTAGATTTCAAAACACCTCAATATTGTTGGGGTTTGAGCATTCTAACACTTCCTAATTGTACATGCAACCCTAATAACCTTGAATCTATGGTTTCTCTATATACATGCAAATTTCTTTTTCAAGGTTATTTCCTAACTAGCATGGCATGGGGATTACATAAAACATAAAAACTAGTAGATATACATACCTTGTTGTTGCTTGGATTCCTTCAAGACTTTGTGAGCCTAGCACCCCAAATGTTGTGCCTCAAATGCTTCACACAACACCACAAAACTTCGAATAACTTGATAGAATATTTCTTACACTCAAAAATCGGTTATGCCCTCTCTAGTAACACTAGTTCCGATTTTGCATGCTATAGGGTTTCTTTTATAGTGTGTCGTAATTAGGGTTTCATCATGAAGACCGATAATTGTCATGACTCTTCATTTCTCATGACCCATGGGTTTGTAACTCCCATAGACTATCCATAGAGCTCCATATGGTTATAACCAAACCCATAAACCATGGATCATTAATCCACCATAAAAGAATTGATGATTGTCATAATCAACCCTAAATATTTAATTAGTCTCACTTTGATCACCAAATTAATACTAGATTAATACTTGATCAATACTAATTAAATAATACTATTATTAATATATTAGAACTTATAATATAGTAATAATCATAAGTGCCATATTCTCTCATTTAGTCTATCCAAGTATTGCAATGCCATGCAACCCAAATGGACCATGCCGGGTCGGGTCAAGTACATACCAAATAAAGTTATGGACTTAGACACTATATCCAACAGTCTCCCACTTGGATAAGTCTAATAACTATATTTGCAAATATGACTTCAAAATCCGACTAGCAATCATAGCTCTTTCAAAGTCTCTCAGAACTGATATGATGATGATACGCCATTTAAGATAAGTGATCATATAATCATCTACTCTCATGATATCAGTCGGACAAACACATGGAACATCGTCTTACTTATTGTCCAGAATTTGTTTCTCGATCTCCGATTTGTTTCGACATAGAACTAAATTGAACACATCAATTAGGTTCTGACCGGGCCCGATACATAGGTCAAAACCAAATCATCGAGGGGCCCAGATATCACTTCTATTTCTAGAAGGAACAGATAAACTTTGACTGATATGCTTGTACTAAATACTTGTTGAATTATTCACAAAGGCACGTTTTATAACATCGAGTTACCAATGCGTTTTCGTACATTCAATGAATAACCAACTCATAGTCAACAACTCATATCTCTAGGTTTGAAGATTTATATGATATTACCATCTCACGATCATTCGAGATAAATTCCATGAAGTGATGCAAGTGAGCGTGGGTTGAATCCAATACTCAGCCCTTATGAGTACTCATGAATGTTGTAGCAACCATTGCATTGTCTAAAGCACTTTAGACAAATCATACAAGCCAAATTCATGACAGTCTTGATTCATATCTACTTCCAACATATGACTGACTGTGGATGGTTTGAATAATATGATATATACCATAACATAATTATTCTGGAAGTCAATACATGCAAAGTGAAACGCAAGAATAATACTAATCTTATATGACCCCAACACTTTGAGTGTAAATAAAACACCTTTTATTTAAGCACCATATTGATTACTCATTGTTTATGTTTCGATTAATCAACCTTATGCTTGAATTAAAACATTAGTTGTCCCATGCTCCAAGCATGTACACTATGGCTTTCCAAACAACAATTATTCCTTACTCTAAGTATGCATACTATGTTTACATATGGTCCTATCTTTGTGAAATAGATCAATTGACAATATTCAAATGACGCTCATTTCACAATTCCAATCCTTGTGGTAAATGCAAGAATACCAAACTCTTGCCATTTACTATAATCTTTTAGATTCTAAACTTATATGCAATGATCCCCTTGTAATGACTATGCATAGAAGTCACAAAGACTTGGCAACAGACATTACAAAGCATTCCAATGGAAAACAATTCCATGGAAATGAAGTCTCAAATTCAAAATACATTCCTTTGAACATCCTTCTTAGCATTAAGTTCTTTAATCTTACACAGATTCAAAGAATAACTTCCACCTATGGAGACAATTCCATATTACCATTTTGACCATCACTTCTGAACAAGAGTTGCCGCTTTTCAAAATATGTCAATATGGTCCTTACTCTATACTTCTAATTGTCCATGAGCAACCAATCTTTGGTAAACCTTAGATTGTCCTCGACAATTTTGCTTAATCATTTTAGTCATTTCCAGTTCTATTCCTTTTTCCATCTTAATGCCCTAGGCATTTGGAAAATTTAGAAGGGATGAATATTATAGCACATTCAATCGATCCTATATCTGAAGCATATGGGACACGATTCATGCTATAAAATTTTTATTTGCCTTGTTCTCACAATTCGAACTATGAAGAGGTATGCCGTAATCATAATCGAATTTTGAGAACGCAACATATATAGAATTTCCTTATGTTGAACCATTCCATCATAACATTCATATATATTCTTGACTAAATTAGATTAAAATATCAATCTAAGCTTGTAGAATTGGAGTGAAATATAAAATCCTCTCCCTTAATTATAGCAAAACAAATTTTCAAAGCAAATTGAAACTTTTGTTTTCTATAATTAACATTGCTAACTTACAATACTTAACATAATCATCATGCTCCCACTAGCATAATGATTACCAGCATAACATTTTATGCTCCCACTAGCTTTGACATGTACTCAGAAATCAATTGGACTTCTAGAAATCAATACTTTATTGACTTTCTTACGAAAGTTCATATTTCTGATACTAGATTGCTTTGATAAGACTTTATCAAAAAAACATACACCTTTCTTAGATAGCTCACATGTTTGTCTAGACCTTTTGCAATTCTCACTACTTAGTGTGCCGGTTAACCACACACGCTCCACTAACTATATGAGAATGCAAATATCACAACCGCTATCTACTTAAAATCTTCTTAGTGAAAACGTTTCCTTACCATCATTTTCATGAATCGAAGAGAAACCTTATGACACTTAGATTTTATGGTGTATGTGTTCTTTTCCATGTGAATTTTGTCAAAACCATAATCACATGACTAGGTTAGTGACACTTTCAAATTCATATGGACTGAACTTGTGCAATCTTAGTTTCTTGCCACCCGACAGCGCAAGGGCCTACCATTGCTTCTAGGTTGTTATGCAAACAGTGGAGAACTCTCAGAACTCCAATTCAAAGCCAACCTTAAATGGGATGAGCACAGAATATGTCAACACGATAGGTTACAAACCTCAAGTCGTGGGCTAGTGATTAACAAAACTCTTGATTAGTTCTTGAAACTATTTCAGAATCTTTTAGACTCCCACTATCCTCTTGACATATAAGACTTCTCTTTGTCAAGAACCATTCCTTGACAATACAAATATTCAAGAGCTAGTGCGGATTCTTATCAAGTTAAACACTCACTATTGGTCTTAGCTAGTCTTTGTTTTATCCAAAACATCACAACTTACCAATCTCAAATGTACAAGAATAGGAAACATCTTACTCTACATTTGACAAGTGTTATGAACTTTCTAAAGACTATGTCACTCAAGTTACAATCTTGGAGTATAACTCCAGGATTTGTTTTTGGTACGAAGTATGAATATCTTTTGATTTAACCATTTCAACAATTCACGATTCCTCTCCTCAGCCAACATACACATTATGGTGTCCTTAGAGGATCAATTGTGATATGGTTCCATAATCACTAAGATAATCATAAAACAAAATACACAAGTACTCTACCATTTCTTCAGATTGGAGAAACTTTTATCTTTCTACCTTATTTGATTCTTCTTATTCATTCTGCCATACATTGAAACTTTTCCAATGTTTCAGAATTACACTTAAACTTGTAAGTATAACCATATTTACTAAACTTTAGTAAATCATAATGAATAATCTTATCAACCTTTGTGATGGACCTGACCAGCACACAACCAAGTGTACCCAATCTCTTAGTCCTTCACTTGACTCACATGTACATGTGAACAAGGAATTAGTCTTAATTTCCCAAAGATGAAAAATTCTCATTCATCATACAATATAAGTTGCATGATTCCAAGTTTCTATCCAACTGAAACTTGGGTGATGAGAATCTTTCTTTATTTGGTAAATTATGACACTACCACTAATGAAAGAATCAAATCCATTTACCCATATTGCTTATCAATGGAAACATATAAGCAACAACCTTTTTAACAAGTGCCATTGTAAGGATACTTAAAATAAATAAAATCAAAACCATTTTTTCTTTTATTTTAAAAGTTTGCAGAAAAATTATCCTTACAATCCATATGAAAACCTTGTTGTTATCTATTCCTAAGCAATATGTTTCAACTCTTAAGTAACAGCTCAAAATTCTGATCACCGAACCATGCGATCAAAATCCCTCTTCGTGATTAGAATCAACATATACTTCCTTTAAGTTTCTTCACTTTTCTTTTGATTCTTAAAACATCAACATGTGACCTAGTCACATCATGCAATAAGAATTTCAGAATAGAAACTTAATAAAGCTAGATAATGGACTTTACCTAAAGCAGAGTCAAACATTTGACTTTACTATCCTTATGGAGTTTCAGGTAAATTTGGCAGCTTCGCAACCAATGCCCTTCCTTTGGCAACAGAAACATATGGACTCTTTGGAAATGATACACGAGACTATCACAAACTTAGCCTTTCTCTTTACCATTTGGTCAACCGAGTTGACTATGGCCAATCCCTTTCAATTGGGAAGAGAAAGTTTTTCTGGACTTCCAATGTTACCATTGTCAATGTCCATGGAAGTTTGGGAATTTGATCTTCCAATCAAATTTTGCTTTACCAATGCTCCAAATCATTGCTGATTCAGCATCATCAATCAAATAGGTAAGATCATTAAGGGTCATGTCGTGATCTATCATCAGGGCGTGACCAAGTCAACATGTGACTGAGTCTCCAAGACCTAAGCACATATAGAATTTGTTTTCCAATAGGGATTGAGTGACTTAGAACTTATCAGGTCTTGAAACTTGTGGGATAGGGAGATTTATTAGAGTAGGTGAAGGAAGTGAAGTATGATTTTCAGTCCCAGTAATGCACAACAAAGGGATTGATCTTTCACCTTGGTTGCCATTTGGGATATCATCTTCATTAGGAAGCTTCTTCCTAAAGATCTGGGAAGACCATAGATGTCTAAACTAGACATATATAATGGGAGAAATTCAATTTAGTTGATTTAAAGTCCTTAATATAACACACAATATGAAATATTAAGGCTAGAACCCAATAACCTATTTGTAACTGGAAGAGGGATGTCGTAATCCAAATTATAAAATAGTTAAAGGTAGGGAAATGATGATTTACCAATTTCCACCATGAAAAACGAAATATAATTAAGTTTTAATTGGATTTGAAACTCCTAGATCCTTTGAGATACATTGAACTTTTCAATGGCATGTTTGAATCTCGAATGTGCCCTCTCAAGTTTGTGATTGGGATGTCGAGGATCACAAACAAGGTGTGAATAACCATACAAATTGACTTGGTACCCTTAACAATATTACCTAGTCGATGTGCCGGTTAACCACACACGATCCACCGATCTATAATAAAGTCAATTTACCCTTTGCCACTCTTACTAGTCCATGTTAGTGTGCCGGTTAACCACACACGCTCCACTAATGACTTGGTAAGGTACAAAGTGTAATTTTATGGGCTAGCACCAAATTCACATTTTCCTAAAGTAACTAAGATTGGGAATTTATAATGTATAGTTACTTTATAATTCATTATACTTTTAATGAGTATTTAAAGTCGTATCCTACCCGTTCGGCTAACGACCCTCCACCGATCAAGGAAGCGGTGGGTTAGAGTGGACACCCATTAAGTCACCATTTTAGGGGCAACAACCTTATACCCCCCTTATAGACCGGCTTTGTGAATGAGGCCTACTACCGGTAAGAATGACATATTCTTATACATATCTATATAATTAAAATTATAATAATAGTATAAGGGTGTATTTTAAACAATTAAAATACTTGGTGGTTTAATCTATTAATTAAACTATACTCTTAATTTAATTAAACTTAAACCATGTCTTTATGGAATTATTAACTCTTATAATTAAACATTTTAATTAATTTAATGAAGTCCATAAAGTTTGAAGTTTTTTTTAACTTAAAAAAATAATAATTTGGAATTAAAGTGTAAGACTTTACAAATTCCAAAACTTGAGGGCAAGAATTGAAACTATTCCAAGTCTCTTCAATTTGTAACTTATGAGTTTTAATGGTTCATAAAGTTGAAGACTCTTCATTTTATGAAACCTATTATTCTTTAATTTAAACTTTTAAAGAAGTGACTTTTCGTTATCCATAACTTGAGGACAAGTTATGGACACCATCATTGCCATTAAGATCATGAATTAAACACACATAGAGGTTACACATAATTCCTATGATCTTCTAAAAACTCATAAGAACACAAATTCATGTCAAGCAATTTCAAGAAATCATATAAACACATACAATACTTGAAAATTAATAAAAGCCTTGTAAAATGGGTTAACATAATCATTATCATTTTGAAAAACATATTTTACAAGTCCAAAATATATTGGGATAATGATTTTAATCCATTTCCAACAACAAAACACGAAAAGCTTCCTAGCACGCTCCTACTTGTCGAGTGCATTATCCTACTCGACGAGTAGGATGAATTTGTTCATGGACTCGGCGAGTCCTCCCCATGAACTCGGTGAGTCCAGTCGACAGTGAGCAGAATTTTCGATTTTCAAGCAGTTATGCATCAAGTATACAGAAAACAATCCTAGGCTCTGATACCATTGTTGGGTTTTGAGCATTCTAACACTTCCTAAGTGTACATCTAACCCTAGTAATCTTGAATCTATGTTTTCTCTATATACATGCAAATTTCTTTTTCAAGGTTATTTCCTAACTAGCATGGCATGGGGATTACATAAAACATAAAAACTAGTAGAAATACATACCTTGTTGTTTGGATTCCTTCAAGACTTTGTAAGCCTAGCACCCCAAATTTTGTGCCTCAAATGCTTCACACAACACCACAAAACTTCGAATAACTTGATAGAATATTTCTTACACTCAAAAATCGGTTATGCCCTCTCTAGTAACACTAGTTCTGATTTTGCATGCTATAGGGTTTATTTTATAGTGTGTCATAATTAGGGTTTCATCATGAAGACCCATAATTGTCATGACTCTTCATTTCTCATGACCCATGAGTTTGTAACTCCCATGGACTATCCATGGAGCTCCATATGGTTATAACCAAACCCATAAACCATAGATCATTAATCCACCATAAAAGAATTGATGATTGTCATAATCAACCCTATATATTTAATTAGTCTCACTTTGATCACCAAATTAATACTAGATTAATACTTGATCAATACTAAATAAATAATACTATTATTAATATATTAGAACTTATAATATATTAATAATCATAAGTGCCATATTCTCTCATTTAGTCTATCCAAGTATTGCAATGCCATGCAACCCAAGTGGACCATGTCGGGTCGGGTCATGTACATACCAAATAAAGTTATGGACTTATACACTATATCCAACAAATATAATAACCCAAAGATATCATATCAAGGTTAGGACCCAACTATGACGATTTACAACTTAGAAATGGGATGCCGAGATCCAAGTTCAAATCTCATAAAGGTAGGTGAACGACGATTCACCAATTCCACCATTAGATAAAATAAACGAAGTGAAATTCCTAATTCTTTTGAGATACATTAAAACTATTTAATGGCATGTTTTAATCTCGGATTATGGTCTACTATTTGTGACTGGGATACCGAGGATCACAAACTAGATGTGAATAACCATGCAAATGTGCTTGGTA
Source organism: Lactuca sativa (assembly GCF_002870075.4). Taxonomy (NCBI): domain Eukaryota; kingdom Viridiplantae; phylum Streptophyta; class Magnoliopsida; order Asterales; family Asteraceae; genus Lactuca; species Lactuca sativa. Next base: position 59,501,890 of record NC_056627.2, on the reverse strand, counting down.
ACCTTATTGTCTTTATCATTAACTATTGATGTGCCGGTAAACCACACACGCTCCATCAAAATGATAATTATAAGATACCCATTACAACTCTTTATTAGTGCCTTTTAGTGTGCCGGTTAACCACACACGCCCCACTAAAGACCAATAAACCATAATGTGCAATTTCATGGATTAGCATACTTTTCACATTTTTGCTAAAGTAACTAGAGTTGGGATTTTTTAAAAATAATGTTCTAGTACTTTCTTTAATAGCATTATACTTTTAATGAGAAGTAGTTGTCCTATCAAATCCGTTCTGCTAATGACCATCCACTAATCAAGGAAGCGGTGGTTGAGAGTGGACACCCATTCAACTACCTTTTTATAGGCAGTTTCCTTATACCCCCTTATAGACTAGCTTCGTGAATGAGGCATACTAGCGATTTGACTGGCCATATTCTTATACATATATAATATTTAACTTTTAATTATAATGTATATATATATATATATATATATATATATATAAGGTGTGTTTTAAAACATTTTAAAACTCCAAGGGTTTATATAAATTTTCGAAATTTAAACTATTAAATTTTAAATTTAAATAAACCAACTAATTAGATTTAATATTTACCTATTAATTAACTTTTAATTAATTTATTAAATCTTGTAAGGAATATCTAATTAAATTAATCAATTAATTTAATCCTAATCCTTATCCCTCTAAATTTCGAAAAAAATAGGGTAAAGGATAATTATCCAATTAATCTCATCAAGTAACAATTATCCAAAACAAGAAACCCTAAAAAATATAGCAATTTCGAAATTTACAAGGGAGGAGGCTAGGGTTTTCAAAACCCTGACCCTAATTTCGAGTAGGGTTCTTTGGAGGCTAGGGTTTTCGAAAAACCCTTTGATCCACAACCCTAAAAATCGAAAAATGGCCTTTAGGGTTTAATAGCTATAAACCCTAATTTGCAATTCAACAATTATAGCAATTCAATTTAAAAAAAAAAAATAATGGCTCTGATACCACTGATGGGTTTTAGGTAAAACAAATAAACTAGAAAACAATTCCTAAGTTCACATGCAACCTACTTTAGATCTATGTTTTAACTGTTGAACATATAACTTTGAATTGCAAAACAAGAACCCTAGAGGAGAAGGCTAATATCGAAATTAACAAACTAGGGTTAGGAGTTACATACCTTTCAATTGTTATAGTAAACAATTGACAATTCCCTTGTTCTTGATCTTGATATTCTTGGAAGCTTAGCACCACAAGTATAATGCCTCTAATGGAATCACACCCAAACTAGCAAGAAGAAAAGTAGAAGAGAGAGGGGAGAGGGAGTATGCAAAATCTCAGACTTAGGGTTTCTTCAAAAAAAGAGTGACCAAAATGTGAACCAGGAGGCTCCTTATATAGCTGAGGGATCTAGGGTTTAGGGAAAACCCTAGTTATCCTTTGCTTAGGGCCTAAGCAAACCCAAGGGCCTTATCCAAGCCCTTATGGACGAAATTATTAGGTTTTCCCCTAAAGATTTCGTCCACCCTCTTCCAAGGGGGTTCTAGAGCCTTCCACTCAACTATTAGATAATTGCAAACTAGTCCCTGCATCTTATAATTAATTCTTTTAACCCCAAAATTAATTCTAATTAATTTCTGGTTAAATATTAATTAAACATAATGATTTCTAATTAACATATTAATATTTTAATATATTAATAAATTCATTTATATTAATTTATTAATCTTATAATATATTAATATCTCTCCTTTCATAATTTCCTTGTCCGGTTGCTAGGTTTGAAGGCAACCCAAAATGACTGTGTTGCTATCAATTCAAGTACATACCAATTATAGTTATGGGCTTAGACACCTAATCCAACAACTTTATGGGACAAAAGATTGCAAATAAACTACCAAGGATAGATCTAGAACAAATAAGGTGTCCAAAGTATTGTTGTATTTTGTGCCGTGGTAAAAGGGATAAACTATTTCATTGGTGGGTTTGTGAAGTATGAGACACATCAGTGTTTAAAAACAAAGAATAAGTTTAAACCCAAAAAAACTCAACTTATAGGGATTTGAGTAATGTACAAGCATTACAGCTATGCTTACATCCTAATGTTTCAGAGATTGAAGTTCTACACAGAAATCTAAACAAAACACGATTTCTGGGTAATATGTGAACTGAAAATAGGGTAAAAACTTCTTTCCTCCTAAAACTTGCTAAACAAACCGCAAAATATAAACAAAACAGGTCTGTGAGGGTCTTGTACATATAAAATCTTTAACTAAAAGTTTTACTTGCTATTATGAACTGAAGATAAAAGCTGATAGAGGTTTATTTTCCCCTCCATTTGTTGAATAAATCATCAAAACAAACTGGAAATAGGCAAACCCATAAAAACTTCTTTTCTTATCAACTTTCTCAATAAATCACCAAAAAGAATGACGACACTTTTTTAAAATGTCTGTGTAAACTTGAAAAGTGTTTGAGTGAACAAAAACTAGAGCAGATCTAGAGATCTGAGCTTAAAAATGAAAACAAATCTAGATATCTGAACTGAAAATGAAGTAGATCTTGAGATCTAAACGATGGTAAAACAAATTTGAAAAGATCTTGGCGAGAACCAAAAGGATCTAATCATATGGGGTAGACATGAACAAATCTAAGCAAACCTGATGTGAAAACGCAATAGAAATGAACAAATCTAAGCAAGAACGAGTTTGAGACCAATTAAGATGGTGGCTACTCGTTCGAGTATGGGATGGTGCCAAATGATACGACATGGACCTACAGCAAATCTTCTAGATTGTTGATGTGGCAGAGATCTGATCATCACAGATCAAAACCGTTAGAACCACCCTAGGGACTATGCTCCATGAGTAGGCTCCGACGATCAAGTTAGATCCGTTGTTAGAGATGAGATGGTTTTACTTAGTTGGAGAGAATCATCTGGGTGCTAGAGATAGTGAATGTCGGCCGAAGGTAGAGGGTAGCGGATAAACCACCCGGCTAGAGTCTAGTGTGGTGACTGAGCCAAGAGTAAAGGATAGGCTGGTGGCTGAGCCACCGGGGAGAGTACTTTTCATAAGGAGGAGGCACTATTTACTTTATATGGGAGAATTAGGTCAAGCCTTGGGCCAGCCCAATTCATTCCCAGCTGGCAAGGAGCTGGGAAAGGCCGCCTAGGGGCACCAGGAGAAGTTGGCGGGTGCGCACTAGGCAAGACTGGAGAGCGCGCACCAGGAAAGCTTAGTAATGGAGCGCTAGACAAGGCTAGCAGGAGAGTGTCGGGAAAGGCTGTCAAGTGAGCGCAGGTAGGGCGGGTGTGCTAGAGCTATCCATGCCATGCTAATGGACCTAATATCATCATTTATGTTTATGATTTTTCTAGGTACCTTCTTAGTGAACCCCTTTCCTACTCTTGTGCCTTTTTACTTGGGTGCGAGTCGTTCTTTTGTGTCTCGGGCTTTGAGTAGGAGTTTTTATATAAATCTTGGAGATTTGGAGTGTCTGTTGCAGGTTTCTATCACCAATGAACTCGAGGTTTATGCATCAAGTATTTATCGACGTTGTGTTTTGGAGATTTTAGGGGTGTCTTACCCAATTAGCATGATCCCTATCCCCATGGGGGATGTGTGCGAGAAAGTAAGGTTGGACTGGTTAAGCAGGTTTGGTGCAATGATTGATTGTAAGGGTTAACAAGTGGTGGTTTGAACCCCAAGTAGGAGAGAACTGACTATTTATAAAGAGGGTAGTAGGGTTGGATCAGTCTTTTGTACTACTACCAGGGCTTGGCAGTATCTGCATCATGGATGTATAAGTTATCTCGCGTATGTGGTCGACACTCGGGTAGGGAAGGTGGTTTCAGTGCCAAATGTGCCTGTTGTTAGGGAGTTCCCAGATGTGTTTCTGGAGGAACTAACTAGTGTTCCTCTTAAGAGATAGGTTGAATTTAGGATTGATTTAGTTTCCAGTGTGGTTCTGATTGCTTAGGTTTTGTACCGATTGGCACCACCAGAGATGCAATAGTTGTCCTCTCAACTATAGGAGTTGTTGGGTAAGCAGTTCATAAGACCAAGTAGCTCTCCTTAGGGAGCATCGATTTTGTTTATGAAGAAGAAGTATGGTTCTCACCCTATGTGTATTGGTTATCAAGAGTTGAACAAGCTGACGGTGATGAAAATTACCCACTTGCACGGATTAATGACCTTTTTGATCAGCTGCAGGGTGCATCTTGGTTTTCCATGATCAATTTGAGGTTCGGGTATCATCAGATGAGGGTTAGAGAAGACGATGTGGAGAAGACAACGTTCTGGACTCGTTATGGTCATTACGAGTTCGTGGTGATGCCATTTGGGCTCACCAATGCACTCATGGCATTTATGGATTGATGAAGCGGGTATGCAGGTCGATGATCGATTAATCAATCATTGTTTTTATTGATGATATCCTCGTCTACTCCAAGACCATGGAGCAGCATGAGGAGTACCTTCGAGAGCTTCTAAGAGTTTTGAGGTGGGAACGACTATATGAATGTTCTCGAAATGTGAGTTTTGGTTATGGTAGGTCTAGTTCTTAGGTCACCTCGTTAACCAAAACGGGATTTTAGTTGACCTGGACAAGGTTGAGCTTGTTATGTAGTGGGAGATTTTGAAGTCTCCCTCAAAAATCATGAGTTTTATGGGTTTAGCTGGGTAATATCGGAGATTTATCTAGTATTTCTACAAGGTTGCTATACCCCTTACTCGTCTGAAGAGGAAGGGCATGGATTTTCATTGGGGGCTTGAGCAGTATGTTGCTTTCGAGATGCTGAGGCAGAAGCTATTTGAGGTAATGTTGACTCTTCCTGAGGGTGTTGAGGTTTTTGTTGTATATTGTGAAGCATCCATCACAAGTTTGGCAGCAGTACTCATGTAGAAGGGAGAGTGATTGCTTATGCTTCCAGGAAACCGAAGACAAATGAGGTTCGGTATCTAACGCATGATCTGGAGTTGGGGGCGGTGATATTTTCCATTAAGATTTGGCAACACTATCTATATGGGGTTCAGTGTACCATCTACACGAATCATAAGAGTCTGACATCTCTCATGGATCATCCAAATCTAAACATGAGATAACACAGGTTGGTTGACGTGGTCAAGGATTATGGTTGCGAGATTCTTTACCACTTGGGGAAATAAAATGTGGTCGCTAATGCTTTGAGATGCAAGTCGGCTAGTTATTCTGTTGGGAGCTTATGTATGAGGATACTTCTTGGTACGATCCGAGAGGACCAGGCTGAGGGATTCAAGAATGAGATAAGGAAAACGAGAGGATCAGGGGTGATATTGACAAGTTTTCTATTGATAATTATGGATTGTTGACTTTGTGTGGTTTGGTTTGGGTACCATATTTTGGTGGTGTTAGGCATACCGTGCTGGGGGAGGCACACAAGCCTAGATTTTTGATACACCTTGGGTCCACCAAAATGTATCGGGATTTGAGACTTAGATATTGGTGATCATTCATGAAAAGGCAGATAGCCTGGTACGTTGAGAGGTGCTTGACCTGTCGGATGGTCAAAGTCAGGCACCAGAGTCCACATAGAAAGCTTCAGCCTTTAGAGGTTTCCATGTAGAAATGGGAGAAGATCACCAAGAATTTCATCACCAAGTTACCTCGAATAGCCAAAGGGTTTGATGAAATTTGGGTATAGCAAACTGTCTGACCAAGAGTGCCCACTTCTTAGCTATTCGGGAGAGTTCCTCAGTTGAGAAATCGCCCGATGTTTACATGTGTGGGATGGTCACCCATCACGGTGTTCCTGTTTCTATTGTATCGTATCAAAATGTTCAATTCATTTCTCGATTTAGGAAGAGGTTCCACGTGGAACTGGGCACGAGGTTACATTTTAGAATTTCTTATCATCCATAGACTAACGGCTAGGGCGAGTAGACCATTCAGACACTTGAGGATATGTTGAGTGTAGCACCCCGCTTGAAATTAAAATAAATAAAGTAAATAAATAATAAATTCTAAAACCTCGAGATGTAAATTATATTCTATTTTATATTATTGTAGCTAAATTCAATAATAATTTAGCAAGGTGCTGGCTTCGGGGAGTTAAACGTCATAATTTTGGAATTAAGGATTTAAAAGTGTAAGTCTGGACTGGTTTTCTAAAGATTATCAGAGGTCAAGGAGTACTTGGTAAATATTGGACCTAGATTTAAAGATTTTGGAGGCTAAAGGGTTGAATGGTAATATATGGACTTCAGTTGGAAATAATTTGTAGAGGAGGCATTGTGTGATGAAACATTGGGCTTGTTTTGAAAGGATTTTAAGGGGCCACCCCCTCCCACCCCCCACCCCCCGGTAACCCTAACCCTAATCATTGAAGCAGCCGCCACCCCCCCTTATGTCTCCCTTCACCTACGGTCGCCGCCACCATGCTTGTTCTTCCGGTTAGCCATGGCCACTAAGTGACAGTCGTTCCCAGCCAACAAGGTTGCCACCGGTGTGATCCGCCAACCGTCCAGCGTCGTCGTCGATCTAATCGTCGATGAGGACCACAAGCAGGCATCTCTCTACTGATGTTGCTATTGTACTTGATGGGTTCACACCACCTTCTCTTCTATTCATTTTTCTCCCGATGGTCGCATCACTGTTGTCATTCTGGAGGCTGCTCAACCCCGTTGATGCCCTCCGTCCGCCGCATGCCACTGTGGAATGGTGGTTGGGTTTGTGGAATCACGAAACGGGTGCGTGTGTGTTGCGGTAACATGGTCGAACGAAGGCGTGTATGTTTTTTTGATGAGCGCAAGTTTTAGAGAACCACCATGGTGGTTGCTGCTGTCAACACCGCAGTTAGCCGTCACTACTGCCCGCCATTTCGTGCCATCATCGCCGCCTGCCTCCACAAGGGTGGATGAGTGTGTTTATGTGTGTGTGTGGATGTGTTATTTTGTGTGTGTTTTCATTTGGATATTGTTGTATAATTGTAATTAGCGGCCGGAATAATCGAGAAAATTCATAATCGCCATCGTGAGGTAGTGGCCACCGCTGCAAGCCGTCGTTGACCACCACTACCCGAGGTGGTAGTAGGTGGTGCCCAACTTAATTAACAATTAATTAACCTAAAAGCTTAACTAATGGACTAATTGGATCTTGATTGGGTTGGAAACCCTAATTTTGAATATGCTAATTTGGAATTTCGCGACCCGCATTTTGGACCTTTGCATTGGAGTTATGAATTAAGCCCGATAACATTGTATGTCTAACGTACCAGAGTGATGGACTTAATGGATTAAGTCCTTAATGGGTTAAGTAAGAAACACTTAACCCTAATCGTCATTTTATGTGAAAACTCTAATTTTGCTTGGGCCTTGAGTTGGGCCTTTCTATTGGGATTTGGTGATTGGCCTATTGATGGGCCATCCAAGAACAAATGTATGGACTACAATATTTGTATGGGCTTTAGGAGTAGGCCCATTAGAAAGGCTTGGGCCCAATTTGGAAAAGTAGGCCATAACTGGGCCTTGAGGATGATGAGATGTTGGACCATTGGAATGTCAAATGTTTGGATTGGAATAAATGGTTGGGCCTTAGGGTAAGACCATGTAGAGTTTTGGGCCCAATTTGGAAAATTAGGCCACATGTTTGGGTTTTGGTTCATTATTTGACTTTTGGCCCTTTGGATTGGGCCTTGGGATCAAATCAAGGTAAGTTGGGGGTAAAGTAGTCTTTTACCCCAAGCATGGACTTATGGTTATGAATTGGAACCCAATTATTAATTGGGTGTTATTTTGTTGTTGACAGTTCGGGAATCTGTCATCCAGCAGCTTAAGTTTTGTCCGCGGGACTTCAGCAGTATGAGGTGAGTTACCTTCCAGTAGAATTAGGTCGAAGGCACCAATGTCGACCCACTAGTAAGTGTTATAGCAAATATGATCGTCTTTGTGATAATTATTTGGTATGCCACTATCTGTTATGCTTTATGTGCTAGTATGCTATGATATTTTGTGATACTTGTAGGAGGAGTAGGATAGGCCCCAATACCAGTCGAAAGGACGGAAGGGGTAGGCCAACACCCTAATATGCTAGGCAATACGTGACTTATGTGTTTATATAGTAGGATGTTAGATGGTAGAAGTAGTGGTTGAAATAGTCCCCGATACCGGTCCAAAGGACCGAAGGGATAGGCCAACACCCTGAAATGCTAGGCAAGGTATCGATCAAAAGGACCAAAGGGTTCGGGCAGCACCCTAATATGCTAGGCAAGTTTTTGGTTGAAAGAGACCGAAGGGGTAGGCCTGCACCCTGATATGCTAGGCAGTTACCGGTTGAAAGAAACCGAAGGGGTAGTCTAATACCCGAATATGTTAGGTAGTACGTTTATTGTATGATATGTGGTACGATGGGGTAACTCACTAAGCTTCATGCTTATGATTTTCAGTTTTGGTTTCAGGTACTTCTTTTGAAAAGGAAAAGAGTCGGCATGATCCCAACGTATCACACGATGTTTTCCGCACATGAGATCTTTGGGATTATACTCTGATATTGTTTCATTATGACATGCTTTGATTATTGACATACTGGTTTTGATATACGATGACACTATAGATGTTTTTATACATTTGATTTTATAATAACTTAATTAAAAATGAAAGTTTTGGTCTTGAATTTTAGGATGTTATATTGAGGGTTTATGTCATAGATTTTGGTGGGAGTTGGGAATCCTACCTTCCCCTAGCTGAGTTTCCTTACAACAACAACTATCTCTCCAGTATTGGTGCGTTGTCGTTTGATCTTCTTTATTAGAGGAAGTGTCATACCTCGTTCTATTGGGGAGTGGTTGGTCACAGGGTCATGGGAAAGACCAAAGTAGTCCTTTAGACGATAGAGCTTATTCAGTACATCATGCAGATATTACAGACAGGTCAGAGTCAACAGAAAAGTTATGTGGACAGGCATCGATCTGGGCTGGAGTTCTAGGTTGGCGGTATAATTTTATTGAAGGTATCATCCTGGAAGGGTGTAATACGCTTTAGGAAGAGGGGTAAGTTGGGGCCCCGATATATTAGGTCATTTCGATTTATTTCCATAGTTGGTACGGAAGCCTATTGGTTGGACTTACCTGAGGAGTTTCGCCATATTCACAATAACTTCCATGTTTCTCAGGATCAGAAGTGTGTGGCTGATGATTATGTAGTGGTGCCTTTGGATGACATTCAGGTTGATGATCGTCTGAACTATGTTGAGAGACTTGTGGCAATTTTGGATAGGAAGATGAAGGCCTTGCACAACAAGGTGGTATCGTTGGACAATGTCCAGTGGCGGCATCAGAATGGACTTTCGAACCTGAGGCAGAGCTGTGAGAAAACTACCTTGAGTTATTCGCAGCACCGAACTTCAACGACGAAGTCTGATTCAAGTAGAGGAGAATTGTAACATTCATTATTTTGGTAAATTACACTTTTGACCCTTATTACGAAATATTTTTGCAAAAATGGTCCCATTGCCCCATTAGTGAAACACACCACTTTGAGGCATATGCTGGGAATATGTTTGGTATGCTGGGCATGCGTGGAAAAGTGTAAACCCTAATTTTTAGGGTTTGAGCACTATTTAAGCATCATTAACTCCCCCATAACTCTTTCCCTCATCAACCTCTAGTCCCATTTCATGCCTTTCAAACCCTAATCCATCCTTGTGAGCATCTTTGAGCCTTAGACTGTATTTTAGTGTTCTTGAAGGAAGAAGAAAGAAGTGGAATCAACTTGGAACCTCAATACACCTTGGATCCTGAAGTATCTTTCCCTCAGGCATCTTTTGGACGCATAAAGTTTAAACCTTGATGCATATTTGCTTTGGAACTTGCAAGCTCTTAGGTTTTTGTGCTTTAAGTCCCATAACATTGGTGTTCATGAGTATGGATTACTCTAACCCATAAGGCCTGTCTTTTCAGGTGTTTTTAGGTAGTTAACACCATAAAAGTGTGATATTGGTCCCGTTTCTTTCTTCATGTATGAGATATGTGGTTTTGGTTTGTGTAAAAAGTTAGGGTTTAGTTGTTGGACCCTTTCTAGACTTGGAAAGTCATAAAGTTGGAAACATTATTACTTAGAACGTCTTTTGAAACTAGATCTGGGATTTTGATGAAGTATCTTAACAAATTACGCATTTATTAGAAGGAAAAGTTGGCAGACACAAACGCTTGGTGTACCGGATGGTACGTTGTGCGTACCTAGTCGAGACCCTGTTTCTGGACAAGATAAGTGCTCTACGTTGGGCGTATTTGCTGAGTACATTGGGCGTACTCAGCCTGATTTCACTGGTTGACTTTTTGAAGGAAGAAGAACATTGTGGAACCACTTGGGAGCTCAAATTTGCATTAATCTAGAAGTTTCATCCACTCAACCATCTCCAAAAGGTATAAAGTTCCCACCTTGATGTCAATTTATGAGTAGATCTAGTTATGTTAAAAGTTTCATGATTTTGTCCCCATATCCATGGTGTATATGAGTAAGACCTACTCCAGACCATTACGGTATCATTTCTAGACATTTTTAGGGTTGTTAAGTCACAAAAATGAGAGCTTGGTCACTCTCATCCATCCATATATGATTTCTTGAGCATTGAGTGACTTTTTGAACCTAGGTTATGATTTTCTGCCCTTGAGATATGCAAATGGATAAAGTCATTGTAACATCCCGATCTCAAGGTAATTTCAATTTCAAACCTATGTTTAAATAATAGTGTATTTTAGCCCTTGGGATTTAAAAAGATTGCAAAATGGCCCATAGTGGCAATATGGTAATTTTTCCAAGTGTAGTACGTTGAGCGTATGTTGTGTACACTAGGCGTACCAAGGCACTCCCTAGTACGCGGGGCATGCGTGAAGAAAGTGAAAACGCTAAATTTTAGGATTTGGTCCATATATAAATCCCATTATAGCCTCATGTCTCATTTGTTCATTAGCCTCCCTTTGTGAAAAATGACCCCAAGTAAACCATAAGTGTGAAGAGTGCATTTTGATCTGTTGGAGTGTTATGGAGGTGGTCTTGAAGAAGAAGAATGTTGTGAGATGAGCTTGGAACCTGGAAGCATCTTGGATCTGAGATTTCCTTCTTGTTAGTAACCTTCAGGAGGTATAAAGTTTGCAACTTGATCACTCCATCTTGCAGATCTTGACATTTCTTCCTAAAAGACACTTTTTTCCAAAATATGGTGATTCTTGAGCATGGCATGTTATTTACCCAATAAGTCGTCCTTTCAAACCTTAGGAGGGGTCTTAAGTCATAAAAATGTAGTCTTGATGATTAGTTTGACTCCATGCATTCTATAAAAGGTCTTAATGCATTAAGATGTTAAGATTTTATGTTTTAAGCACTTAATGGACATGCAAAGTCATAATGTTGGAAACTTTATGACTCATGAGGATATGTTGCCTTTGGATCTGATTTTGGAAGTAAAGATTTGGAGTATTGAACTCTTAATAGGGAAAGGACTGAATCGACACATATGTCGGGCGAACCAAGTGGTACGTTGCGCATATCAGCGCCCCATAAGCTGGTCAACCACCGAGTATGCCCCATGTACAGAAGAGTATGCCCAGCATGTGGACCTGAGGGTATTCCAGTCCGATGAATGGGTGGGCCCGTTGTATTTTGGTATTCCAGTCTGATGACTAAGTGGACCTGTTATAGATTGACATTCCAGTACAATGATTGGTTTGGCTAGGTTGATCCACCTCGATGGTTGTGCACCCATGGGTATTCCAGTATGATGACTGATTGGGCCTAGCACGCTTGTTTATTTATGATATGTGTTTTTTGTGGTGGTACCTTGTGGAAAACTCAATAAGCATTGGCTTATAGTTTTTGGTTATGGTTTCAGGTACTTTCGAGGATCATGGGAAGGTGAAGGCGTGACTATACACATCCTGATTTTTATGTTATTGATCTTAGGAGACTCTGTTTTGAACAATGTTTGAAAATAATGGTTTTGTAAACACTTTTATTAGTTAATGGGTTGATTTGAAAAGTTTAAATTGGCTGTGATTTTTAAGATGTTACAAGTTGTTATCAAAGCCTTGGGTTGAACGACTTAGAGGAACACCCGTATGAATCCAGTCTCAGACTAAGGAACTACAAAGCTTTTAAACATAATTATCAAAATTGTTTTAAAAAATAATCAAGAAAGGATGTGATTTGTACGATCAGCCAGATCCAGTAAGTAGACCCCAAGTTACCACATTGTTATTTGATATTAGGATATGTTAAAACAACATGCTAGTCATAGGCTAGGGATATTTTAGAATTTCATGATAGAATTGTCTGATTATATGATGCTTTATAGCCTAGGGTTCATCCTTATATGAAATTGACATAATTATTGTAGTTGCTTAGTGTATGCACCAAAATTGTACATAACTAAGATCTTACAGCCTAATAATGTTTGATGTAGCCTTAGTCCCTGTTCCTTGTTTGGTTGTGGGCTTAGGGTAGAATCAAGTATTTGACTGTCTATAGGATCCAGTGGTATGTATGATTAGCATACACGAGTGGTGCAGGGTTGGTGGATGTTTCATGGATGAGTTATGTAGAGTCTGCCGACCAATTGAGGGATGTCTAGCATTGGACTAGGAAGTGAGAATAAGGTGTATGCATATTTCAGTGAGTGTGGTTAGGGTTGTTGTGATGATCTTCTAAGATAAATACGGATAGGTGTGGAAGGTAGTATGGGCCCGTACGTGTAGCATGGAAGTCACAACCCCAAGGGTTTTGTTGGGAAATGGTCCCTATAGTATGGTATGTGTTTATTCTGATATCTCACTGGTTTATTTTCAGTATGGTGTTCACAAGGGGATCCGGATCAGGAGTGAGGCCAGGATAGGGCAAGACTGATTGAGGACTAGGTTAGGGAAATAATTCACGAGGAGGCTATTTTTATTGTCCAGGGGAAGATATCATAGTTTTTTAGGTCTATTAAGAACACCATAATCGAGTTCTTTGATGACCGATACACCACTCTTTCAGAGGCTGCTGTTGTTGTAGCCACTACAGCCGTCATTGCGATAGGGATTGGCATTAGGAGAGCTTTCCAGTATCGGGACTTCGACAATACAAAGACCCTGGTGTTTGACGGGGTTCAGGATCCGATCATTCCCATGAGGTGGCTGTCAGATGTTGAGGGATTTTTCTTTACTTGCTCCTGCCCAACTAACCAGAGGGTCAAGTGCGCTCTGAACCTTCTTAGGTACGGAGCGAAGGATTGGTGGAGACTAATTACTAGTTCATACACTCCAAAGCAGAGGGCTGCAATATCGTGGGAGCAGTTCTCTGAGATGTTTCACTCGAAATATGTTCAATTGGTGGAGCGGGAGAGGCTACCTCAGGAGTAATTGGATCTAAGATAGGGGACCAAGTTGCTGACAGAGATCACCAAGATGTTTATAGAGAAAGCCACGTTTTACCCTGAGTTTGCTGCTTCTGAGCAAGCTCAGATGACCCGGTACTTGAGCATGCTCAAGACCGATATCCATAATTTTATGTACATGCAGCGCTATGGTTCACTGGTGGAGTTGAAGGAGGCCACTAGCCGGCAGGAGATCGAGATGGAGCTCCAGACGAGGGAGCAAAGGAAGGACCCAATGCAGTCGCAGTGTGTGGTGAAGCGATTCGAGGTCGCTGATATAAGAGATGGGAGTCAGAGGGGCCTAACTTGTGGAAAGTGTAGCAAGGTTCATGATGGTGCTTGCCAATCTTCTTTTGGATGCCAAAAATGTGGCAGGCATGGCCACATTGCGAAGGAATACCGTTAGCAGGCTCCAATACCCAACACCAGGATTTGCTATCATTGTGACCAGGTTGGTCATATGAAGGCCAATTGTCCCTTACTTGTTGGTAGACCGGTGCATACTCCAAAGCCGGCTACGAATAGGATGACTGATGGGAGCCAAGGCAGGGTGGAGCCCCCGAAGGCTCGAGGTCGTGCTTTTCAGTTCATGGCGGTGGAGGCCAGGGCGACGCCAGACGCCGTGATGGGTATGTTTCTATTTATTGTTCTGTCAATTATTTTATGGTATGCTTTAGGTACCTTCCCAGTGAACTCTTTTCCTGCTCTTATGCTTTTTGACTTGGGTGCGAGCCAGTCTTTTGTATCCTAGACGTTCAGTAAGGATTTTAATATGCCTATCGGGGAGTTAGAGTCTCCGTTGCGGTTTTCCATCGCCAACGAACATGTGGTTTCTGCATCCATAGTGTACTAGGCTTGTGTATTGGAGATCTTCAGGTTGCCTTATCCAATAGATTTGTTCCATATCCCCACGGCGGATGTGTAAGTGATAGTGGGTACGGATTGGTTTAGTAGGTTTGGTGCTATGATAAACTGTGAGTGCCAGCGAGTAGTAGTTCTGACCTCGAGTGGGGGAAAACTAGTTATCTATGGAGAGGGTACCAGGGTTGGTTCAGGGTTTTGTTCAGGCTCGGTAGTATATTCAGCATGGGTGTGCGGGTGATCTTGCTTATGTGGTTGATACTCAAGTGGGGGACCAAGTCTCGGTTTCAGATGTTTCAGTGGTTAGGGAGTTTGCTGATGTATTACCAGAGGAGTTACCCGATGTGCCTCCTGAAAGGTAGGTTGAGTTCAGGATTAATCTAGTGTCAGGTTTGGCTTCGATTGCCAAGGCATCGTACCGCTTGGAACTACCCGAGACGCAGGAGTTCTCCTCTCAGCTTCAGGATGGTGTTCGTCAAGAAGCATGATGGTTCACAATGGATGTGCAATTATTACCGGGAGACAAGTTAACAGTGAAGAACCATTATCCTCTTCCACATATTGATGACCTCTTTAATCATTTGCATGGTGCATCTTGATTCTCCAAGATCAATCTGAGCTCTGAATATCATCAGGTGAGGGTGAGAGAGGAGGAAGACGAGAAGACCGCATTCTAAACTCGTTATTGGTATTACGAGTTTGTGGTGATGTTATTTTGGATCACCAATGTGCATGCAATATTTATTGATCTGATGAATCAGGTGTGCATGCCAATGCTCAACCGATCGGTTATTATGTTTATTGATGATATCTTGGTGTATTCCAAGACCAGAGAGCAGCACGAGGAGCACCTTTGAGTACTTTTGGGAGTATTGATATTGGAACGGTCGTATGCCAAGTTCTTGAAGTGTGAGTTTTGTTTACAAGAGGTCTAGTTCTAGTTCCTGGGACATCTTGTTAACCAAGACAGGATTTTAGTCAATCCAGCCAAGATCGAGGCAGTGATTCGATGGTAGGTTCTGAAATCTCCCTCGGAGATCAAGAGTTTCTCTGGTTTGGCGGGAGACTATCGGAGATTTATTCAGGATTTCGGCAAGATCACAATACCCCTCACTCGTCAAACAAGGAAGGGAGTGGATTTCCGATGGGGCCCTAAGCAGGAGGTTGCTTTTGAGACAATGTGACCGAGGTTATGTGAAGCCCTTGTGTTGACCCTTCCAGAGGGTGTCGAGGATTTCGTGGTATTTTCTGATGCATCCATCACTAGTTTAGGGGCGGTCCTTATGGAGAGGGGATGAGTGATTGACTATATTTCTCAATAGTTGAAGTCACATGAGGCATGATATCCTACTCATGACCTGGAGTTAGGGGCAGTAGTATTTTCCCTCAACATTTGGAGGCATTATCTTAGGGTCCGTTGTACCATTTACACGGATCAGAAGAGTTTGCAGTATCTTAATGACCAGCTAAAGTTTTGCGACAAAACCGGCACGGTGCCACGCATCGTAAAAATTGAATTTTTGATAAACTAGTTTTTAGCCTTTGCAATTTAAATGAAAGTCGTAGCATATGTTATACCGAGAACGTACATAAAAACAACTTCCAAATCTGACTTCGTTTGACGAAGTTATGATTTTTCTAAGATTTAGCATAATAGTGCACAGCCCGGAAATCATATTTTAGATCGATCGATTTTTAGCAGAAAAACCTAAATAATAATTGAAGATCTCATTAATAGGAGCTCAATGATATAAAGGCAGTCAAAATCGGACGTCATATGACAAAGTTAATAATTTTTAATGGATTATAATTGTCTAAGCCTGTTAAAATATAACTTTAAAAATAAAGTCCAAATTAGCCAATGGAGTCTAAACTAAAGTTGTAGATCCCATTGATACATATGCGTGGATATAAAGAACGTCAAAACGAAGCTCGTATGCAAAAGTTATAAATTTTAGAAGATACCTAGTTTTTGGAGTGATCTGCGAGTGACACATGGCACGATCTGAGCCACTGCTTCTTCCCCACGCCTTGCCACTAGATGGTGACACATGGCATGAGTACGCCTAGTGTACCCATCTAGTACGCCCAACGTACAACCTTCATACAGGGTATAAATAGAGGCGTAAATCACTTGCTTTTCTCACATCTTGGCACACTTCTCTCCCAAACACCCCCAACCCCTCAAGGTTTTTCCCTAGCACCTCTTAGGTGTTAGAGCACCAGAAGGCTCTGAGAAGAAGAGCTTTCATCTCAAAAGTTATGCCCCTCCAAAGCCCGACTCCTAGCTAAGCACCCTTATTAGTGAGTTATGCTTACCCTATTGTACGTATAACTTATGTTTATGTTCATTATCGTTATTATGAACCTATAAACAATATATGTGCTAAGTATTATAAATTATACAAAGTGTTATTATAATACATTTTAACTGCTCATGGTAAGGGGAATCTGGTCTGAAGGGTTACATAGAGTTGTTGGATTTCAGAACAGCTTAAATGCCAAAATAGTCTTGTCCTAAAGTGTTTCATGTTTTGCCCCTGACTGTACAAAGTAGTTGAAAAATATTGTTTAACACTTACATAAAACAAGAAAAACAATATTGCTCGTAGACCTTCATATAATGATAAATCTAGACTAATAACTAGTCGTAATAAATATTAGACTAAAATCTAGTGATAATGATACTAGGTTTCGTCAAAGGAAAATAAAATTGTTAGAAGCGAAGCACTGCCCGAGTTTGGAGTCATCACATAGATATGAAGTATCTAATATAAATTAGGTGCTATATGTGCCACTTATTTGTGTTCTTGATATCTATGTTCGATGAAAGATTTATACATAATTTACTTGATTTAAATTGTATATGTATTTTTATACCTATAAATATATTGGGTAAAGATAGGTAGATGAAAGATGATATATGAAAGATGATATAGATGATGAGAGATGAAAGATGTTGAAAAGTCTTGACCTTAACAATGATCCAACAATCTATCCAAGTATAGATGACGACCACAGACTATTCTAGACAGCCCAGTGGAACGCTAGCAGGTTCGCAACCTGTAGGTGTTGTGAACGATGTTTTCACCAAATGTACTCTAAAAAAACCATGTCAGCTATAGACTTAGTGCCTTACAAATGAACGTTGGCAACTATGGATTAAGTGACCAATAAAATGAGCATTAGTAGCAATTTTTGGCTTAGGTGTCTAAGCCTATAACTATAATTGGTATGTACTTGAATTGATAGTGGCATGGTCCTTTTGGGTTGCCTTCACTCTTGCAATTAGAGAGGATGATTAATTGAGGAAGACGAAGAATTTATTAATTTGATTAATAAATTTGAATAAATTATTTATTAATATGTCATGGAAATAATATATTAACTAGTAATTATATTATTTATTAATATTTGATCAGAAATTAATTTGGAATTAATTTTGGGATTAAAGGAGTTAATTAGTTTAATTGTAGGGACTAAAAGTGCAATTGTTTAATAGTTGAGCAAAAGGGTCCAGAACCTTCCTAGGGAAGGTGGTGGATGAAATTGATTATATATATTATTCTAGAATTTTTAGAATATCTTATCATATACTGATAATCAAAGGAGATGGATAATTACCATATTTGAGATAATGATGATTTTATTCAGATTAGGATTATCCATTGCATCCTTGGTGCACTATAAATATGGTCCCAAAACCTCTTAAATTCGGTGATGATCCATTAGAAGGAAAAACCGAAATTTACCTCCTCTCACTTCTCTCATACCATTCTCTTGCATTGTGTGTTTATGAGCCATTAGAGGTGTTATACTTGTGAAACTAAGTCTCAAGCTTCAAGATCTACAAAGGAATCATTCTTATTACAATATAAAAATGAAGGTATGTAACCAAACCCTAGTTTTATATTGATTTTGAAAATCATAGAAGCATCCTAGGGTTTCTGCTTTTGTGTTCAAGTTTGCATGTTCAATTAGAGAAAACCTGGATTCAAAGCATTAGGGTTACAAGCACACATAGGAATTGTCCTTATTCTCAAAACCGATCAGTGGTATCAGAGCTTAGGATTACTTTTCTATTGAATATGATGCAATTGTGAATTGTTCGAATGAGAAGGGAACAGAATCGACATTCTGTTCATCGAACTTGTCGAGTTGATCTTTGAACTCGACGAGTTGGCATGCAAACCGATGTGGTAATTACCCAACTCAATGAGTTCCATTGTTAGATCTTTTTTTCGGTTTTTATAATTGTCTCAAGGATTTATTAGGATAATTACCTTATATTCGTTTTAATTCTTTAAAGTTGGATATTTTATGTCATACCCCGAAACCAGAACAGCGGAAATGTTCGGGGGAGGATGACGTCATGTACTATATCATAATAGTTGAGTAATAGTAAAGAAAGCAAGCACAACCATCATAAATATAATTTAAAAGGTTACATTGTTGCATGAGTTACATGTTTCCACATAAATTAAAATATCATGACAGAATGAGTTTTTAACTGACACCTTAGCGTCCCGTCCTCAAAAGCTGGTGGTTACTTGTTTTACTGGTTCCCAAAGAATACAAGTTGTTTTGAAAAAGTGTCAACAATTATGTTGGTGAGTTCATAAGATTTTGTATGATTGTAAGCCTTTTCGAGTAAAGTAATTGTGTTTGTTTCCAAAAAATCCAATATTTTCTATAAAATGAGTTGTAGTCTTAAAATGTTCCAAGACCGAAATGTATAAGTTTTTTGTACTTAAAGTTTGTAATATGTAGTTTTAATTTAAATAAAACCATTTAAATGTACGTTAGCCCCGTAAACAAAAATGTATTGTTAATACCCCATGTAAGTTATTACAACCATGCTAACGACTAGTTGGCATGTGACGACGTTCCTCAGGCGTCGGAATATTATGACATTTGTCACCCCAGAACTTCCGGTCTAACTGTAGTTAACAGTTTAGGTGCGGGATTATTAGCCACGTATAGATCTATAAACAAGTATCACGTTCTCCCTACAAGAGATTTTGGTTTATAATACAGGACTTAAGTTATATACTTAAAAGT
Organism: Lactuca sativa; assembly: GCF_002870075.4. Taxonomy (NCBI): domain Eukaryota; kingdom Viridiplantae; phylum Streptophyta; class Magnoliopsida; order Asterales; family Asteraceae; genus Lactuca; species Lactuca sativa. The sequence goes on along the minus strand of NC_056627.2, from coordinate 59,482,572 downwards.
AATTTGAAGTCAAATGTCTCACAAATCTTGAATTTAAAGGTTTACATATGAAAATCCCTTTTTCTTGTAAATGTATGTATTACGCTTTCATAGTGTAAAAATAGCATGGATATTCCACAAACTATACCTATTATAGTTTGTAAGTGTATGTTCCGTTGAAATAAAAACCTTTGTGTATTAACAACTTTTCATGTATAATTTTGGCAGTAACATTATTTAGCTTTTTTATGAAATAAAATATATAAAAACATAAGAAACGATTTGTATGTTTACATTACAATTCTTTTATTTTACTTGTATCCCCCCCCCCCCCCCCTAAAACATAGAAAAATCTTGGAAAATGTGGGGGTATGAACTCACCTCGACTGTGATCGAAGTTAGATAACGAGGTAGAAATGGTGATCTTCGAGACTAGAATATGTGAAGATGTTGTATCCTAATGGTTTAAACACATAATAATGTGTGAATATATGAATTATAATGAAATTGTGTTTGTATAACACTTGCCTATAATAGAAATGCTTACCAAAAAGCTTTATAGAATTACATTGAAGAATGCTTCCTGGGATTGTTTTTGAACTTGAATATTAATGGAGTGGACTTGAGTTTTGAGAGAATGTAGGATGGAAATTTTTACTGAAAATGAATTTTTGAATGGTCCATATATATATATATATATATATATATATATATATATATATATATATATATATATATATATATATATTATATATATATATATTTATATATATATATATATATATATATATACTTGTAGATTTAAAAGAATGATTAAACTTAAAGTATAAAAAGGAAATATTTTTTAATATACAACTTTAAAATAAGAAAGAAAGAAACGTATTTATTACAATTTAATATCATATATACGATATTTAATACGTTATATATATAATTATATGACTTTAATTAAAATTTAAAACAAACCAAAAATTGACAAGTGGATAATATTTATTTTAAAATTACCACTAAATGACAAGTGTCAAAACTCATGATAGATGGTGTCAACGATCAGTTTAGTGGTAATTTAGTGGTAATTTTGAAAATACTTATAGTTTGAAGATACTTTTAATTCAGAGAACTTAGGCCCTTTAGTTTTTATAGTTTTATACCATGTAAGGTTTGGTATACTTTATTCACTATAAACAAGGGCTCTGATACCAATCTGTCACACCCCGAAAACCGAAGGCGGAAACATTTCCGGGGTTGACTCCACGTTGAGTATCAAATCCAATGCACATAGTAAGTAATGTAAAACAACCATTACATTACATATAGAAAAGTTTTACAATTGTTTCAAAAGTAAAGTTGTACATGTGATACATAGTATATATGAACAAAATGAAACGGGTCTTCTGCGCACTGCGTCTTCGAACAAAAGGATCTTCGGGTGCCTGTCTAACGCTGACTTGAGAATACAAGCGGTTTGAAAATCAGCATAACGCTGGTGAGTTCATAAGCGGTTTTGTTTTATGGAAAAATGTACAAGTGTCCTTTCCATTTCTGAAAATGTTACACACACGAAGAAAATCCCATATTTTCTTAAAAGGTTAGTTATGGATTCCCAAAATGTAATGTAAAGTTGTATGTTGAAATCATGTTTACCCTTATTAATGTATGATATCTGGTTTGTTACACTTTTCTGGTTATGTACAATGTTCCCCAGGAAAATCCCATATTTTCCTGAATGTTGGTTACCAAATGTGAAAGATGTATTCTGAAAACCTGGTTATCTTGTGAAATGTATTAGTTTTAACACATATATAAACTAATATTTACTAAGTAAGTTGATTACTTTATTCATTATTACTATTAAGAAAATTTCTGTTATCCTAATTGCGAGTTCCATAACCATACAATACACTAGATATGGCAATAAGTAGTCCACATCACCTTATGACTTTCGTCACCCTTGAACCCTTTCGGTTCGGCTGTAGCTAGCAGCCAGGTGTGGGGTAGTCAGCCCCGTATAGATCTATACACTCAAGTCACGCTCCCTATCTAAGAGATTCGGGTTACGGGTGCAGTCCTCCACTCACATATCTCTGTGGAGTGTTTGCCGAGGACGTGTCTCCAATTATATAGGACTAACAAATCTACTAGTAACAGTATGATAATCCTCCATTCGCGTATCTCTGTGGAGTGTTACCAAGGACAAGACAGTGTACAAGTTTTATGTTTAAAGGCTCTAAAGTTATGCTTTTAACTAATAAAATGTGGAAGACCATTTGTGAAATAAATAAAACATAACAGTTTACAACTAATTTCACAACTAATGTATATGATTACACTGCGAGTTTCAAACGGTTATCGGTTGTGATTATCAGTGTTAAAAGCATACAAGTTTTGAAACACACACATGAAAACAAGTTTTCAAGTACAATTATACATTGTACTTTGCTTGTATTCCCCCCTAAAAACAGTGAAAACAGTGAAAAAGGGTAGGGGTATGAACTCACCAGACAAGAAGGCGCAACTGTTTCTGACACTAATCGTTGGTTCGGGGCTTCATTACACGCGAGGTTCCTATGTAATATGAAATAATATCTAAATGTATCTAATTAGATTTAAAAAATACTAATTAGATGGAATACTACACTCCAATGAACTAAAACACTTCAAAACAAGTGTTTGGAGTGACCCGGGTGACATCTACGGACGTATAATGATGCGTGGGACTTGGGAATTGAGTTTACTCTTCAAGAGTAAACTCCTTAGGGAGTTTTCGGCCTCATACAATATACACACATGAGTTCACGGTTGTGAACTCATGTTTCGGTATTTTGGAGTGCTAAATGGCTTGATTACTCATGGGAAATGATGGAATGGATTTTTCTAAAGCCTTGGAATGGATTGTACTAGCATATATATTATTTATGGGAGTTCACGGTAGTAAACTTGGAGTTTACGGCCGTAAACTTCCCCCAAGATCAAACCATAATTATTTTGGAAGGCTAGGACAATCACATGTGATTCTAACTAATTTTCCAAGCCTTGGTATGAGTTTAGGGCACCTTTTAACATGTTTTTATGAGTTTACGGCGCTGGAACTATTTCTTGGGAAGCCTTGGCCGTAAACTCCTAAATGGAGGGTGTTTGACATGTAAAAGGTCCCCAAACTATTTTTAGATGATTCTAGGATTTATTCCAAGGCTATTGGTGGAGTTATATGGCTTTTTAACATACAAAAATGAGTTTACTCCCCATGTATGAGGATTTTACGGCCCAAGCATGTTCCTTGGCCGTAAACTCTTATTTGCTCCTCAAAATTCATGTTTAGGGTGTTCTAAGTCCGGATTTGTAAGCCATAAGGTCATATCTAAGTCCCAAAATTGGTTTGGAGGGGTTAAATTGCTTTAAACCCAAGTTTTTAGGTGTTTACGGCCCAAGCATGCTCCTTGGCCGTAAACACATGTTCCAGGTCCAAATTGATATATTAAACACGAATTTGAAGGCCTAAGAGGTTAAACAACAAGTTGGGGATGTTACCTCAAAGATTTGAAGCCTTAATTCAATGTTTTGGACCTTGAATCTTTGGTTGAGGAGAGAGGTTAGAGAGAGAGTAGTGAGATGAAGTAAAAGCTTCTAATGGAAGTTTAGAACACTTTAAATAGTGTTCGGGATTTAGACACGGTGGAATTCTACCCGATACCGGCGTTAGACGGGGCTTTTGGTCGCACCCGACCAAGTTGCCGTAACCCGACATGGTCGATTCTAGAAATGTTCCGATCACTAGTATGGGTTGTTAGAATGAGTTCTAAATGTACTAGGACACCCACTAAGTCATATTAGATAATCTCTAATTAACGACATAATTTAATGACGAAATCGGAAATAAATTTGGAAACGACGATTGGTTAATTGAAATGGATTACGAAAAGGGTTACAAGTAATGATACGAAATTTCAGGTTGTTACATTATCCCCCCGTTAGACGGAATTTCGTCCCGAAATTCAAAATTAAGATACAATACAAGATACAAATCATGGATCTGGAAAAAGATGCGGATACTTCTGTTTCATCGAGTCTTCACGCTCCCAAGTGAACTCCGGTCCCCGCTTTGCATTCCAGCGAATCTTCACTAACGGGATGCGGCTTTGCTTTGTACGTTTGACTTCTCGATCCATGATTTCGATCGGTTCCTCCACGAATTTGAGGTTTTCATTGATCTCTATCTCGTCCAAGGGAATCACTAGGGTTTCATCGGATAGGCACTTCTTGAGATTTGAAACACAGAAGACGAGATGGATGTTACTGAGCTCATGGGGTAAACGAAGTTTATAGGCTACCGGACCGATCCTGGCGAGGATCTCGAAGGGTCCAATGTACCTCAGGCTAAGTTTCCCATGCTTTCCGAAGCATACCGTGCCTTTCCAGGGCGAGACTTTCAACAGGACACGGTCTCCAACCTGGAATTCCAAAGGTTTCCGTCGGTTATCAGCGTAACTCTTTTGGCGATCTCGTGAAGCTTTCAATCTTCTCGGATTTGGATGATCTTCTCGGTGGTTTCGCGGATAATTTCAGGACCAGTGAGAGCACTGTCGAGGACTCGACTCTTGGCTAGTTGTGTATCCCCAACCTCGGCCCAGCATAGAGGGGATCTGCACTTACGACCGTAGAGGGCTTCAAACGGGGCAGCCATGATGCTGGTGTGGTAACTGTTGTTGTACGAGAATTCGATCAAAGTCAGATGTGTGTCCCACGACTTTCCAAAATCAATGACACATGCTCTAAGCATGTCCTCCAGGGTTTGGATTGTTCTCTCACTTTGTCCATCGGTCTAAGGATGATAAGCCGTGCTCATATCTAGTTTGGTTCCAAGAGCCTTCTTGAGAGACTGCCAGAATCTGGAGGTAAACCTGCTATCTCAATCAGAGATAATGGATGCAGGTACACCGTGCAGTCGGACTACCTCTTGGATGTAAATTCGTGCGAGTCTTTCCATCTTCAATGATTCTTTGATCGGGATGAAGTGAACGGACTTTGTTAAACGATCGACAATTACCCAAATGGTGTCGTACCCACTCGGACACTTGGGTAGTTTGGTGATGAAATCCATGGTAATCATCTCCCATTTCCATTCGGGTATCTCGGGCTGCTGGAGCAGACCCGAGGGTTTCTGGTACTCGACTTTCACCTTGGTGCAAGTCAGACACTTGCCCACAAACATAGCTATCTCAGCTTTCATGTTTGGCCACCAGTATTGTTTCTTGAGATCCAGGTACATCTTATCCGAACCCGGTTGAACGGAGTATCTGGTCTTGTGTGCTTCCTCCATGACAATCTCTCTGAATCCTCCGGACTTTGGAATCCAGATTCGATCCATGAAGCAGTAGACTCCGTCACCTTTGATCTCAAGTTTCTTTTCCATTCCTCTCAAGGCTTCGATCGACACATTCTCGGGTTTGAGGGCTTCTAAATGGGCTTCTTGGATTTTCATGGATAAGTTGGAATGGATGGTCATCGTCTGGTTCTTCACTTTTCGGCTTGTACTCTCCTTTCGGCTAAGGGCATCTGCTACCACATTGGCCTTGTCGGGATGGTAACGGATTTCACACTCATAATCACTGAGTAGTTCTACCCATCGCCGTTGCCTCATGTTCAAGTCTTTTTGGTCAAAGATGTGCTGCAGGATCTTATGGTCAGTGCAGATCGTACACTTGGTTTCGTAGAGATAATGTCTCCAAATCTTCAATGCAAAGACTACGGCTCCTAATTCCAAGTCATGTGTGGTATAGTTGACCTCGTGTGCTTTCAGCTGTCTAGAGGCATAAGCAATTACTTTTCCTCTTTGCATAAGCACGCAGCCTAAGCCTTGATTAGACGCATCGCAGTAGACAACGAAGTCCTCTGTCCCTTCGGGTAGGGACAGAACTGGCGCGCTGCACAAGGCTTTCTTCAACATCTGGAATGCGGTTTCTTGTTTATCACTCCAACAAAAAGGTACACCTTTCTGTGTTAGAGTGGTTAGAGGTTTGGCGATTCTGGAAAAGTTCTGGATGAATCTCCGATAATAGCCGGAAAGACCCAAGAATTGTTGGATTTCTGTGAGTGTCTTCGGTGCCGACCAATTCTCTATCGCTTTAATTTTGGAAGGATCTACATGAATACCCTCCTCGCTTACGACGTGACCGAGGAAAGTTACCTTCCGAATCCAGAATTCACACTTGGAAAATTTTGCGTACAACTTCTCGGATCTATGGGTTTCCAACACTAGCCTCAAGTGTTTTTTGTGATCTTCTTCACTTCAGGAATAGACAAGTATGTCGTCAATGAATACAATGACGAACTTATCCAGATAAGGACGACACACCCGGTTCATCAGGTCCATGAACACCGCCGGTGAGTTGGTTAGATCGAAGGGCATTACTACGAATTCGTAGTGTCCATACCGAGTTCTAAAAGTTGTTTTGGAAACATCACTCTCATGAACTCGTAGCTGATGGTATCCTGATCGAAGGTCTATCTTGGAGAAGTAACTGGATCCCTGGAGTTGATCGAAGAGGTCATCTATTCGCGAAGAGGATATCGGTTCTTGACGGTCAACTTGTTCAGCTCACGGTAATCGATACACATCCGGAAGGATCCATCTTTCTTCTTAACGAACAATACCGGAGCTCCCCAGGGCGAGCAACTCGGTCTAATGAATCCTTTACTGAGCAATTCATTGAGTTGGCTGGATAACTCCTGCATTTCTGTTGGAGCTAAGCGATACGGAGACTTCGCTACGGGGGTAGCTCTAGGAATTAGGTCAATACGGAACTCAACCTGCCACTCGGGAGGAATTCCTGGAAGCTCTTCGGGAAATACATCAGGAAACTTACAGACTTCGGGGATGCTCGCGAGGTCTTTAACTTCCTGTTTCTCGTTGATTACATGGGCTAAGAATGCAATGCACTCCTTTCGCAGGAGCTTCTGAGCTTTGATGTAGGAAATGATACGAAGGTTTGGACTGGGTTTATCTCCATAGATTACGAGAGTTTGTCCCGAAGGAAGATTGAGACGGATGGCTTTTTTGAAACAAAGGATATCTGCATGATTGGGACTCAACCAATCCATGCCAATGATGACATCAAAGCTCTTTATGGAAACCGGCATGAGATCGATAGGAAATGAATGGTCATTCAGGGTAAGAGTACAATCTACGAACACCTCGCTGGCGCTTTCTTTCTCACCATTAGCCATCTCGACGGTAAACATTTCAGTTAAAGGTTGAGGATTATGTTTTAGGTTATGTTTGACCGTATGACTAACAAAACTTCTTTCAGCACCCGAATCGAAAAGAATACTAGCATATGAGTTGTCAAGAAGGAACGTACCCGAGATAACAGTAGGATCAGCGACTGCCTCCTCCCTTCCCATGGCTAGGACTCTTCTAGTGTTATCAGCTGTAAACTTCTTGGGGCAGTTCCTTTTAAAATGTCCAACCTCTCCATAGTTATAGCAGGCTTGACCAACGCCTGCTCCAAATGATTCATTGGCCGATTGGGCCGGAGCTTTGCAGAATCGGACCGTGTGCCCCTTCTTACCACAATTGGTACAAGATATTTCTCGGCAGGGGTCGGGGTTGTGGTGATACTTGCACTTGTCACACAGAGGATGATTACCAGCATATCTGCTAGTAGGAGTTGCAGCTGTGGATCCCACAATAGAAGCAACATCAACGGGGGTAGTAGCAGCATGGACTGCTACAGTCTGTTGTTTCTTGGAGGACCCTTGGGAATATTGACCCTTCTTCTTCTTCCAGAACTTTCTCTTCTCACCACTCCTCTTGGTCGGCTCAGGAGTGGTAGTGATTTCCTCGACATCATCACTGTGATCAATTAGGGTTTGGGCTAAAGTCTTGGCACTATCATAGGTATCCGGATGTGCAGCTAAGACATTTCCCTTTGTTGGCTGGGTCAACCCCCAGATGAACCTTTCTATCTTTTTACTTTCAGGAGTGACCAATCCCAGGCAGAGAAGTGAGAGATCATCGAATCGGGAGTGTATGCAGCAATATCGGAACCTTTCATCTTCAGGTTCCAGAGCTCGTGCTTTAGTTTTTGCATTTCACCACGGGGACAATACTCAGCAATGAGGAGTTCTTTCATGGCTTCTCATCCCATGGCATTGGCTACGGCTAGGGTCGGGGATTTGACTCGGCCATTCCACCAAGTCAAGGCTTTATCGATAAAGGTATAGGCTGCGAACTTGACTTTATGAGATTTCGCACAGGCACAGATTTCAAAGATGGATTCGATTTTCTCGAACCATCGGGATAAAGAAATGACACCTCCAGTGCCATCGAAGGATGTTGGTTTTGCATTCATGAAGTCCTTATAGGAACCCTCCTTTCGGTGTCCCTGATTGCTTTCTTGATCCTGAGTTTGAGTACTGCCTCCCGAACCACCGAAACCACCGGTGTTCAATTGAGACATAGCAGCTGCCACCGCGGCGGTAACAGCTGCCTGAAATACCACGGGGTCAATTTCAGGAGGAGGTGGTGGCAGAGGGTTGTTGGTCTTTGAGTTGGGTCTCTTTCTTGGAGGCATCTTCATCTAATAAGATCAAGAAAGAGAGGATGATAAGTCCTCTGAATCGAATCGAGAGATATGACAGATATATATTCCGAATAAGCGATAAAGCAGGAAAGAGTTATCAAAGCAGGTAAACTATCGCTAAAGGAACGAACAAGGAACAATGAGTGAACGATTTCTACAAAGGATTGGCTCGATAAATACTCCCATAGTATTTTATGATTCGTTACGACACTGGTTCGATGTTTGTGGTATTAGGGTAAGTTTTAGGCATCCCGTCTACCACAGTCACTCCCAAGCACATGTTGGCCGTGTCTCGAATGAATATAGTTGGCCAGGCTATATTGATCCTAGACACGACTACATAACTGCCCAGGTTTAACCGCAGTACACAACACCCATTTACTTATGTTGTGTTCTACTTGTAGTTACGGATCTCGACGGTTCGGTATACTTGTATACTTTTGAAAATACTTATAGTTTGAAGATACTTTTAATTCAGAGCACTTAGGCCCTTTAGTTTTTATAGTTTTATACCATGTAAGGTTTGGTATACTTTATTCACTATAAACAAGGGCTCTGATACCAATCTGTCACACCCCGAAAACCGAAGGCGGAAACATTTCCGGGGTTGACTCCACGTTGAGTATCAAATCCAATGCACATAGTAAGTAAAGTAAAACAACCATTACATTATATATAGAAAAATTTTACAATTTTTTCAAAAGTAAAGTTGTACATGTGATACATAGTATATATGAACAAAATGAAACGGGTCTTCTGTGCACTCCGTCTTCGAACAAAAGGATCTTCGGGTACCTGTCTAACACTGACCAGAGAATACAAGTGGTTTGAAAATCAGCATAACGCTAGTGAGTTCATAAGCGGTTTTGTTTTGTGGAAAAATGTACAAGTTTCCTTTACGTTTCTGAAAATGTTACACACACCAAGAAAATCCCATATTTTCTTAAAATGTTAGTTATGGATTCCCAAAATGTAATGTAAAGTTGTACGTTGAAATCATGTTTACCCTTCTTAATGTATGATATCTGGTTTGTTACACTTTTCTGGTTATGTACAATGTTCCCCAGGAAAATCCCATATTTTCCTGAATGTTGGTTACCAAATGTGAAAGATGTATTCTGAAAACCTGGTTATCTTGTGAAATGTATTAGTTTTAACACATATATAAACTAATATTTACTAAGTAAGTTGATTACTTTATTCATTATTACTATTAAGAAAATTTCTGTTATCCTAATTGCGAGTTCCATAACCATACAATACACTAGATATGGCAATAAGTAGTCCACATCACCTTATGACTTTTGTCACCCTTGAACCCTTTCGGTTCGGCTGTAGCTAGCAGCCAGGTGTGGGGTAGTCAGCCCCGTATAGATCTATACACTCAAGTCACGCTCCCTATCTAAGAGATTCTGGTTACGGGTGCAGTCCTCCACTCGCATATCTCTGTGGAGTGTTTGCCGAGGACGTGTCTCCAATTATATAGGACTAACAAATCTACTAGTAATAGTATGATAATCCTCCATTCGCGTATCTCTGTGGAGTGTTACCAAGGACAAGACAGTGTACAAGTTTTATGTTTAAAGGCTCTAAAGTTATGCTTTTAACTAATAAAATGTGGAAGACCATTTGTGAAATAAATAAAACATAACAGTTTACAACTAATTTCACAACTAATGTATATGATTACACTGCAAGTTTCAACTGGTTATCGGTTGTGATTATCAGTGTTAAAAGCATATGAGTTTTGAAACACACACATGAAAACAAGTTTTCAAGTACAATTATCCATTGTACTTTGCTTGTATTCCCCCTGAAAACAGTGAAAACAGTGAAAAAGGGTAGGGGTATGAACTCACCAGACGAGAAGGCGCAACTGTTTCTGACACTAATCGTTGGTTCGGGGCTTCATTACATGCGAGGTTCCTATGTAATATGAAATAATATCCAAATGTATCTAATTATATTTAAAAAATACTAATTAGATGGAATACTACACTCCAATGAACTAAAACACTTCAAAACAAGTGTTTGGAGTGACCCGGGTGACATCTACGGACGTGTAATGATGCGTGGGACTTGGGAATTGAGTTTACTCTTCAAGAGTAAACTCCTTAGGGAGTTTTCGGCCTCATACAATATACACACATGAGTTCATGGCCGTGAACTCATGTTTGGGTATTTTGGAGTGCTAAATGGCTTGATTACTCATGGGAAATGATGGAATGGATTTTTCTAAAGCCTTGGAATGGATTGTACTAGCATATATATTATTTATGGGAGTTCACAGCAGTAAACTTGGAGTTTACGGCCGTAAACTTCCCCCAAGATCAAACCATAATTATTTTGGAAGGCTAAGACAATCACATGTGATTCTAACTAATTTTCCAAGCCTTGGTATGAGTTTAGGGCACCTTTTAACATGTTTTTATGAGTTTACGGCGCTGGAACTATTTCTTGGGAAGCCTTGGCCGTAAACTCCTAAATGGAGGGTGTTTAACATGTATAAGGTCCCCAAACTATTTTTAGATGATTCTAGGATTTATTCCAAGGCTATTGGTGGAGTTATATGGCTTTTTAACATACAAAAATGAGTTTACTCCCCATGTATGAGGATTTTATGGCCCAAGCATGTTCCTTGGCCGTAAACTCTTATTTGCTCCTCAAAATTCATGTTTAGGGTGTTCAAAGTCCGGATTTGTAAGCCATAAGGTCGTATCTAAGTCCCAAAATTGGTTTGGAGGGGTTAAATTGCTTTAAACCCAAGTTTTTAGGTGTTTACGGCCCAAGCATGCTCCTTGGCCGTAAACACATGTTCCAGGTCCAAATTGATAGATTAAACACGAATTTGAAGGCCTAAGAGGTTAAACAACAAGTTAGGGATGTTACCTCAAAGATTTGAAGCCTTAATTCAATGTTTTGGACCTTGAATCTTTGGTTGAGGAGAGAGGTTAGAGAGAGAGTAGTGAGATGAAGTAAAAGCTTCTAATGGAAGTTTAGAACACTTTAAATAGTGTTCGGGATTTAGACACGGTGGAATTCTACCCGATACCGGCGTTAGACGGGGCTTTTGGTCGCACCCGACCAAGTTGCCGTAACCCGACATGGTCGATTCTAGAAATGTTCCGATCACTAGTATGGGTTGTTAGAATGAGTTCTAAATGTACTAGGACACCCACTAAGTCATATTAGATAATCTCTAATTAACGACTTAATTTAATGACGAAATCGGAAATAAATTTGGAAACGACGATTGGTTAATTGAAATGGATTACGAAAAGGGTTAGAAGTAATGATACGAAATTTCAGGTTGTTACAATGTGTTTAAATTTGTGGCTTACAAAACTCCTTTCCGCTCCACTATCGAAAAGTATACATGCATATGAGTTATTGAGGAGAAACGTACTGGTTATCACTGTGGGGTCTTCAACAGCTTCTTCGTGCCTTATGGCCAAAACTCTTCCCACACCGCCGGTATTAGCGTTTCCTACCTTTGGGCACTCTCGTTTGAAATTCCCAGTCTCTCCACAGCTGTAGCAAGCTCGGCTTACCCCGGTATTGGCAGCCTGGATTATTTGTTAGGCTGGCGCCTTATAGAAACGGGTCGTATGCCCCATTTTTTTTCAATTATTGCAGTGCATTTCCCGACAAGCGCCTATGTGGTGGAAGTTGCACTTGTTAAATTTGGGTAGGTTCCCAGCATATTGTCTCAATGGCATTGGAGCGACAAGGGTATTGCTGTGTGAACAACAACAGTTTGTTGTTTCCTGGTGGAGTCCTATGCCGGTTGGTTCTTCTTTTTGTTTCAGAATTTTCTTTTATTATTGCTCCCTTTCATTTGCTCGGGGACAGGGGTCATGATGCCTTTGCGGACTCCATGATCGATGAGTCTTTGGGCCAACCATTTGGCACTGTCAAAAGTAATTGGGTTTGAAGCCAACACATTCGCTTGAATATGGGGGGATAGTCACCATATGTATCTCTCCACCTTTTTACTTTCCAAGGTGACCATCCCGAGACATAGTACCGCTAGATCACTGAATCTGGAATTATAGGTTGCAATGTTAGAGCCTACCATTTTGAGGTTCCACAGCTCCTATTCTAGCGTTTTCACTTCACCTCTTGGGAAATACTCTTCCAACATTAAAATCTTCAAGTCCTCCCAACTCATCGAATTAGCCACTAGGAGGGTCAATGACTTGACATGGTTGTTCCACCAGCTAAGGGCACTGTGAAAGAAGGTGCAAGCTGCAAATTCAAATTTTCTTGCTTTGGGGCATGCACAAATTTCAAAGATTGATTCAGTTTTATCGAACCATTGCGTTAGAGTGATGACACCTCCGCTTCCATTGAAGGATTTTGGTTTGCCATTAGTGAAGTCTTTATAGGAGCATTCCCTTGAGCATCCCTGACTGCCTCCTTGGTTAAAATTTATAGTACCATTTCCTACCCCACTGGTACCATTGGTACTGATTTGTGACATGGCAGAAACAACTGCGGTTGTTACTGTAGCCTGGAAAATGAAAGGGTCGAATTATGGAGGTGCTGGCGGTGGTGGTTGTAAGTCCCCAAATTCGCTTGACGTATCAATCCGATCCACTTGATGGTGTTGAATCCCAATCAAGTGGATGATGCAAGATAGAGTGGAGAAGAAGAAGAATAAGAACTTGACAAATCTTCAACGTATTCAATAATATTCAATCATGCTCCATGTACACAAGATTCACACACACAAACACTTCTTTTCTCTAGAACACCAATATATGAATGAATGCTCCTCTTGAACGCCCCTCCCCTCCTTAGACACACTCCTAAACATTGTCTAACCCATATATATATATATATATATATATATATATATATATATATATATATATATATATATATATATATATATATAAGTCAATACAAGAAAAAGACCCTTTTACGACGCGCAAACCATGACACTCATTGATTTATGTTACGCAAAAGGGAGTGACATTAAAAAAGTGTCATCTCTTCAAAAAAAATTAAGGATTTAGGTCACTCATTATTGCGTGCCCTTAAATTAGTGTCATAAGAAAAAAAAGTTAAAAACACGAAGTGCGCTGTATCTTAAATGTGCGTCCTCTATAAGTTTCACTTCATAATTTAAATGAGAGACACGTTATATAGATATCGGGAAAATGAAATCCCCAGAATTTTGAAAACCCGCCTTCTTTTTCATCCTCCACTTTTGCTTCCCTCTTGCCCTAATTACGATCCTTCCTTCCCCTTCCACCTTGCCCTAGTTATCGACGCTCCTTCCTTCTTCCTGCACTTTCACCTAACAATATCTCCATAAGTACAACTCCGAAAGCGTACAAGTCGGACTTATGTGTCGGAACTCCGGTAGACTGAAAATAAGGCGACATGTAGCCTCGTGTGACCTAGAATTTCACGAATCTTGAATTTGGCTTACTTGAATCTCGTTCCAAGCTAATATCGGTGGGTTTCACCACAGAGTTCTGCCGTTCCAAAATTGCATATTTTCGTGTTGGGTGACTATGATTGGGTTTAAATTATGCTTGAGTCGACAATTGGGTTACAATTATGCTTGAAAGTGTGAAGAACTTACCTGCTCCATCTACTTCTATCCTAGAGTTGATGATTTAGGGCCTTACAACTTCTCATCCCACATAGCATCGAAGATGTAGCGATTATTTTGGCCCAATTCTATCGTCCCGGTTCCGATCGACAATCTAACTTCTGTGAATCTATGGAGTTTAGGCAAGGGAGCACGATTACTAGAAAGATGAAGGGTCAAAGATGAAGAAGACGAGGAGTCTACTCTCTCGTGTCGATATCTTTCTCTAGACTTCCGATGTCTGGATACCGTCTGTCCCTCTTGGCCTCTCCCATTCGAATAGCATCTCATTAGTCATTCGATCTCTAAACCTTAAACTGCTGATTTCTAGATACCATCTCCCATTCTCGATTTCTTTTAATATGAAGAATGAAAAGTGAAGACAGGAGATGAGTTTAAAGTCCGCTTCAACCTTCACTAGGTAGGGTTTATAATTTTATTAATCCAATTTCTAGTTTCCGAATTTTTGGAATTCATATCTTTAATTTTATATATTTAATTTCTCCCTTTTATGTTTTGATTCATGAGGTATTTTTCTAGTCCATTTTTCTGAATGTCTGGAGACCTAAGGTATAGTTTTTATGTTTTGATATTTGATTTTCTATAATGTTTGTGCTTCAGCTAGTAATGCTTTTGATCAAATAGTTTTTTGTTTTGTGTTATCTTATTAGCAAATCTAATTCTTTTTCTATCTCAAATTTCTCATATTAATGATTAGGATGTCATCTTAAGATTGAAAAGGTAGCTATCATTCTAGAAAATAATATTTATTCTTCAACAGGGGAGCTTGAAAGGAAGGATCCAGCATAAAGCATAATGAATCGACTCCGAGTTCAAATGAGAAGGTAATATAAATAGGAATTGAGAAATCCACAAATAAAAAATTTGAATAAACCACGTTGTGCTTTTGAGGCACAATATGTTGATGCTAAGGGAGTAAAAATCTCCATATTTTTTAGTTACACGTATCAATAGAACTACTTATAAGTTCAATCATCATAAGTTTATTGGTACCCCTCGACTTGTTAATTTTTATGTTGTAGGTAAATGCCAAAAATCGATTTCCTTTTCAGATATATTTATCATGTTAACATGGGATTCAGGTGGTGATGCCATCATGCAAAAAGAAACTGTCCGAGAAAATGAAGCAAACAAGTGAATTTGGTAGGGATTTTGCTTCAAAGAAGGCACACAAACATTGTTTTAGGTGATTTTTGTAGCTTTTTGTGTATGGATATAAATTTTAGTTGTCTTTAAATTTATTGCTCTATTGTTATTTAAAACATTTTGTAAATGTCTTTGGTCTACTAAACTACACAAACAAAGGGTTATTGTTTTTATATTTTATCTGGGGCATTGAAAACTAATGGACCCGCCCTAATTTTTTTGTCACTCTTACTAGCCCTAACTTGGATTGAACATATGGTAGTTGTAGTGGTTGTCATGGTGCTCATTACCTTCTTATTATTGTCCAGTGTAATGAGAAAAGTCGGTGCTCGTTACTTATGAGATTTTTGAGAAACAACTTTCACTATTTCCTTTGATCTTACTGGAATATTATTTCCTTTAGGGTGTAGAAATCGGATTATTAGCAACATTTTATTTAAACTACACATCTCTTCAACTATGTATTTTCTCTATTTTGTTTTGCAAATACATGTTTTCAGGTTGGAAGAGAATGATGTGGGATATTGGTTCTCTTTCCAACATGGTGGTTGCTTCTGTATCTCAACAAAATGACAGCTTCAATGCATTGAAAAATTCTGTCACACTTTCATCAACATTAATGATAAGGCTCCACTACTTTTATCAAATTAAGTTACTTGTTTTTTGTTTTGTTTATCTTTTTTAATTGTTTTTTTGATTTTTTGATTTTGGCTATTGCTGAATTAATTTTTGCATCAAAGAATTTGTATATATCTCATATTGAAATCCTGGAAAACGTTGTAAGATTGCACAAGGCAAATGTTAATGGAAGTTTAGAAGATATTTCAGCCATGGCTTCTTCTAATGCTTGTTATGTTGAAGAAGTAAGTTAACAAAATATAATTAGTAAAGCTTGTTTTTAATATTCTTTTAAATAACTCTTTGGGTATTTAAATATTTTTTTTAAGGCGATTGATTAATGGTTAATTGTGAAACAGGTGGAAGTAAGACATTTTTAAGATGGACATGTGTCTTCAGTTGAAGGAAACCATCTTTTAAATACTAAATGCAACAAAATCACGCATTATTGTTACATTACTCATTGGTTTTTCATGTGCACCCCACAATTTGAACAGATTGTAACTTTTTATAAAATTTGCTAATAAGAACTTAATCCATGTGACACTAATAATGTCAAATTGGGAATAGAGGCTCGAATGAATTTGTTGTTTAGTATTGAAGTTAGTACTAAGTATGCTTAAATTGTTTTTCTGCACAAGAGACCTGTTGATTTTAAGAATGTTAGACACTCTTTTTCATGTTTCTTATTAGCTTTAATACAATATTTTTTTAGATGTATTAATTCATTCCATTACAGAGTGTGATTTGATTTGTTGCAGGAATCGTGTGATGGGGTTTTAGCATTTGAGTATTATTATTTACATAGTTCTTGGAGTTGCCTTAATCTGTTCTTGAATCAGCCAACTGGCAAGATTTTAAAAAATCTATGTAAATTTCTTGGTTTTGTGCAATTTTAGAGCATTTGGGATTAGTTGATGTTAAAAATCTATTAAAAATCAAAGATTAGTTGTATTTTGTGGAACAACTATATCAGAAACTATATTTCTTCAACAGACTATGATGACATAGTCAGGGTATAATTTAGTAAATTTACACAATTCTTTTATATAATTAGTGCATATGTTAATATATAAACAAATAAATACATATATGGGACGTTGGAATTGGTGAAGCAGTTTATCATCATATGGAGCATGAAAGGTGGATATGCTTTGTTGACTTTTCTCAAGTAGATCCTATGAAGTTAGCCAGTGGAAGTGATGACTGTACTGTGAAATTATGGAGCATTAATGAGGTATACCCCTTTTTATCCTTTTACCCTTTTAGCTAATTATATATCTTTATATATATAAATGATTATGGTTTTTGATATATATATGTAGAAGAAGAGCTTGACCACAATCAGAGGTGCAACAAATGTGTGTTCAGTCTAATTTTCGCCTTACACCAGTCATTTGTTGTCTTTTAGGTCTGTTGATTATAGAAATTATTGTTATGATCTGAGGAATATTTCCACCCCTTTGTGTAATTTGCTAAAAATTTCAGTGGATGCCTCAAACTCTTGCAGATGGTCTAAGTCTAACGGAGTCGAGCTTCTTAAAAGTCGAGTTTGAATTTTTTTTTTTTCAAAGCTATAATGTATTAATTTTGACTTACTTTACTGCAATTTTAACATAACACTGGAAGTACTCTTCTTGTCAATGATGTTATGCAGATAGACCACATGAAGAAAGGATACAAGATTTGGTTCAACTTCATAGTCTGTGACAATTGGCAACCCTTTGTCATACCCAAAAACATGCTCGTCTAAGACCTCTTATACAGGTAGTTTTTTTTGGCTTGACACCTTAAGGCAACTACGGGTAGTTTTTCTTCATTATATTTGTTTTTTTTTTGTTTTAATTTAATTGTGGTAAGTGCATGCCAAACAGAGGCTTAGACTTGCGTTTATTTGGTCAGAATCACATAATTGCCATTAATTTAACGTTTACGAACTAAGCATTCACCAAAACTGAATATGACTACATCTTCATGTTAGGCAGATAAGACACAAATTTCTCAACTTGATTGGACATACAACGCGTTTTAACATTATCAAAGGAATTGCTTGAGGACTTATTTATCTTCATCAAGATTCACGATTAAAAATCATCCATAGAGATCTTAAAGCTAGCAATGTATATAAATTATGCTTATCTTGAGTTCATTTTTTATTACATTTACTCAATATTGGAATAATTATTTATATTTGATACATTAGTGAAATGAATTATCCTTGTTATTTATGGTATTTTATTTTGTATTATTGGAATAATTATTTGTATTTGGCATATTAGTGAAATAAACTTAGTAAATGGTTGCTGAAGTTTATGACAGGCAAATGTGGGTCATCTTCATTTATGACATGGGCTTTAATGATACGCAATGTGTGTCCTAAACGTGCGTCGTAAGGTTACGACACGAAAATGTGTGTCGTCTTCCTTTATGACAGTGGTTTCCTTGATACGCATTGCACATCGTAAATGTGCGTCGCAAATGCGTGTGTAACACCCCGATTATTTTATAATAAATAAATAAGGCTAAATAAACTAAATAAATAAATGAACCCAGGGATGAGAAATATATTTTATATTATTTTGTTCGAGCCCTAAATCCATAGTAATTAATGAATGTTAGTTATGGGAGTTAATTCTAGTAAATTCTGGAATGTTGGGGGTTTAGTGTAAAATTTGGAGCCACTTTGTAAAGATTTCCGAGGGCAAGGGCTAAAGTGTAAGTTTTTGAGTTAAATTGAAAACAAAATGGTGAGGAGGGGCTGAAGTTGGATTTTGGGATTGAAGTTTGGATGGACACGGGTTTAGACCCGGTACCACCCTTCCCTCCCATCACCCTCATGTGTGCAGTTCCATATATAACCCATGCCATATTAACCCCAACCCTAAAGGGAAGGTTCAGCTGCCACCTCTCTATCTCTATTTTCGGCCGCCACTGTAGCATTACTGTTTTCGCCGCTCTTCCCTCATTTCCGTTCCTCCGCCGCTTGCACCTTTGCTGCCGGATGTCTTGCAAGAACAAAGAACCACCGAGAGTGACTTTCGGGTGGCGTTTCTCCAGCTTTGCCTTCAACCAACGTTGTCGATGTCGCTAGGGTTGTCCAATGCTGCATCCTGTTGTGTATCCGTCCTGAGAAGTCGGACGACCGACGATTTTAGGGAGCTGTGGTGGTTCGGGGTTGGACCGCTACCTTCCTTCTCCATGTCTTACTGTTGTCATGCCATTCCAAGATGACGAAGCCGCTCATGCCACCACCGGTGGAGATGGATCGCAGTTGTCGTCATTGCAAAGCCTCCTTCTTCCCGGTTCGTTGCAGCTTCGCTGCCATCTTTCTTCTTGTCGATTAGTTCCGTTGTCGTCAAGACCACAACTGTCGCCTCTCCTTGGTGCTGTCGTCGCTAACCACCACTAGGGGTGCGTGGAGTTGCTTTGTGATTATATAGGGTGTGTTTCAGGTGTCCAACTCATGTGTGTGTTGACGGTAGTGTTGATAGCTGGAAAAGTGAGAAGAAGGGTCACCATCACCTTGAGGTGGTGGTTGCAGCCGCGAGCCACCGCCGGCCACCACAGTGCGGCTGTGTGTGTGTGATTAGTTTAGTGTGTGTGTGGTTAATTGAGTTAGCTTTGTAAAATGTAATTTTAATTTGGAATAATGAAAATGAATCAAACCACCACCGTGAGGTGGTGGCCGCCGCCGTGAGCCGCCATCGACCACCACTACCCGAGGTGGTAGTGGGTGGTGCCCCGCTAGCAAACCCTAATGGGCATAGATATTGGTTTTGGGCCTATTGGGGAAAGTTTGGGTGGAAAACCCTAATTATGAGTATTAGGCCTTAGACTTATTGGGCCCACTTGTGGGCCATTGCAATTGGGATTGTGAATTAAGCCCAAATTATTCCATGTCATGTATCTAGTAAAGTAAAGGAATTAATGGATCATGTCCTTAATGGGCTAATTGAGAAAATCCTAATATTTGAGAATTTATCGGACACACACACGAGAACTATTTAATAAGTGAAATATTAAATAATAATCATTGGCAGAAATTAATCTAAGCAATAATGGACTTAATGGATTAAGTCCTTAGTGGGATGAGCCCTTAATGGGTTAAGTGAGAAACACTTAACCCTAATTGTCATTTTATGTGAAACCCTAATGTCAAATGGGCCTTGAGTTGGGCTTTTCAATTGGGTAATTGGTAATTAGGCAAATAATGGGCCATCCAAGAATGATTATGGACTAGAATATTTAGTTGGGCTTTAGGGTAAGGCCCTAATGAAGGATTGGGCCCAATTTGGAAAATTAGGCCATAAATGAGCCATAGTTTGGGCCTAGAGAGTTGTATGATATTGGGCCCTTAGAATGGGACATGTTGTACTGGACTGGACAATTAGGCCTTAAGGGAAGCCCATGTAGAGGTTTGGTCCCAATTTAGAAAATTGGGCCATATGTTGGGCTTTGACCCCTAGTTGACTTTGGGCCTATGGATTGGACCTTGGGCTTAGGTAAGCCAAACTTGGAGTAATGTAGTAATTATCCAAAGTATGTAATTATAGTTATGTAGTGGAACCCAATTATTAATTAGGTGTTATTTTGGTGTTAGCAGTTCGGGAATCTATCATATAGCAGCTAAGGTTGAGCCTGCGGGACTTTAGCAGTATGAGATTGTGTCTACGGGACTTCAGCAATGTGAGGTGAGTTTCCTTCCAGTAGTTTCGGACCTCGGTCTGATGTAGTAGTTAGATTGCTTGATGTCTTTGTGATTCAAGCATGTTTTGTGTTATGTGTTTCGGACCCTGGTCTGATGCAGTATGCAGTATCTATATTCATGCTAGCTAATATGTTTATGATATGTTATGATGAAGTCAGTTCCGGACTTCGGTCCGATGCAGTTAGTTTCGGACTTCGGTTCGATGCAGGGGACAAGGTCCTAGTCAGTTCCGGACTTTGGTCTGATGCAGCTAGTTCTGGACTTCGGTCCGATGCAGGGGACAAGGTCCCAATCAGTTCCAGACTTCGGTCCAATGCAGTCAGTTCCAGACTTCGGTCCGATGCAGTCAGTTCCAGAATTCGGTCCGATGCAGTCAGTTCCGGACTTCGGTCCGATGTAGTTTCTGGACTTCGGTCCGATGTAGAGGGCAAGGCCCTAGTTAGTTCCGAACTTCGGTCCGATGCAGTTTCTGGACTTCGGTCTGATGTAGTGGGCAAGGCCCAGTATGTGCTTTATATGTTATTGTATGGTATGTGGTAGTTTGGGAAGACTCACTAAGCTTCGTGCTTACAGTTTTCGGTTTTGGTTTCAGGTACTCGATTTTTAAAAGAGGAGCTCGAGAAGATTGCAGTGCACACACCATTTGTTCAGCCTGGGATGTTTATACTCTGATATACTTGACAGTTGTTATAATATTTTGAGATACATTGCTTATGATTTTTATATGAGGTCTACCAACTATGGTTTTTATTATTTAATTAAACGAAATTTTCTGACTGTGTTTTTGGGATGTTACAGCGTGTCATAAATGTGCGCAAAAGCGTGTCGTCTCTCGTTATGACAGGTCCTTCCTTGGCACACATTTGTGCGTCGTCTGAGCATTTTATGACATGCATTGCGGGTCGTAAAAGGTTGTTTTTCTAGTAGTGTGTGTGTGTGTGTCTATATATATATATATATATATATATATATATATATATATATATATATATATATATATATATATATATATATATATATACTAGTA
Organism: Lactuca sativa; assembly: GCF_002870075.4. Classification (NCBI taxonomy): domain Eukaryota; kingdom Viridiplantae; phylum Streptophyta; class Magnoliopsida; order Asterales; family Asteraceae; genus Lactuca; species Lactuca sativa. The sequence goes on along the minus strand of NC_056627.2, from coordinate 59,460,886 downwards.
GTGTACCCGCGCGATGCGGCGGCGTCAGATAGTTTCTTTCGGAAAATAATTTTCATGCGGTGATTAGTTTCATTTTCATGTTAGATAGTTGTCACTCCTCTCCAAACCCCGCCCCACGACATCCTCTATCCAATTATAATACCTTTTTACTATAGAAATATTTTTTTATGATGTGGTATGAGATGATGTAATATTAAATTAATCGTTCTACAGATAATTAAAAATACAAATTATAAAAATGCTATAGAAAACAATAAGGAGGGTATCTTTGATAGAACTCTAAGTAAACTTTAACTTCGAAATCTTTAAACATGGTCGAATAGAAAAACTGTAAACCGTATTGCTATTAAGGTAAACTAAACATGTTTTGTTTTATTAGTTGTCCGATTAATAAGGTGAACCAATAAAATCTTTGCTTTTTAGTTTTCATGATTATTTTCGGACAATTAACCGTAAAACAAAAACTTTTATTTTTATTTTTTGCAAACATATACAGGTTTAGATTAAAAAATATACATATGATATTATAAACACTATTTCCACATTATATTTTTATAAACTTTAACCACTAAATTAAGTATTTTCTACAATGATTAACGTCTGGATTGTATGTTATCGATATGTTTATTTTACGTAAGTTTCAAAAATCATTGACGACGTTGATAAAAGGACATCCTATTTTATCATAGACACCCTAATTAAATTTTAAATATTTTTATTGGTTGAAATTATAATGTTTTCGAAACATCCGATTATATGTAGTTAATTATAGGTTAACATTTTATAAAGGTAATGAGGTATCTAAAAAGAATTTTTATATAATATAAAAAAAAAAACTTTTTTAATGTTTTATGTCAATTAACTTCTTATAAACTTATTTTTAATGTTTTTTTCACTTGACTTCTTATAAACTTTAGAGGTTTAGTATCACGTAAACATTAATTAAATTTTATTTTTGTTTCCTTTTTATGTTTAGATGTTTTTAATTATTAAAAAATAAAATTCAAGTATTATTTTTGTTTTATTTGTGTGACAAAATGTAAAATTCAAAAGATCCAACGTCTACGACAAAGAAACCAATAATACCTAAAAAAATATATAAGGCACAACGATATAGTGGAAGATGTACTATAAATAAACTTTTAGAAAAGAAATACTACATAACGCTAAAACGGAAAAAATATATATGTTTTTTTATTTGTCTTTCTAATATAAGCAATCAATGAGTAAATTGAAAAACCAAATCTTTTATACTCCCCAGTTTAAGTATTATTTCTTAATAAAACTCATTGAAACTGTTATACTATATCAATGATTTTAATTTCCCAAAAAATCTAAACAAAAAATTGTTTTAACTTGTATTTGGAGTTTATTTTCACCTGTAGACGCATAATACAAATTACCCATTAAAGATTTATAACAAAATTTAAAATGGACTAAAAACATACAACACCGTTCTTTGATTTTTTTTGGAACTCAAGCCATGGAATTAAAACTAAAGAAAATAGTATATATCTAACCACATATCTGTTATATCTCCAATAAAATCCAATTGATTTAGCCCAGTTGAACTTTAATCTATCCCAACTTAACTTAGAATGTATATGTGTGCCCTATGTGAATTTCTCAGGTGCATCTACACAAACATGTGCGCCTCTTTTCTTTCTCTATTTTTTCTTCTTCTGCTCTCGGTAAAAATAGCGTTTATGGATGATTACTACCAACAAAAATAAAAGCCATAGTGATATGCGGTGAAGACGAAGAGGTGGCTGGTGGTCGAGATGTAATTAAAACGGCGGTTTAAGGTAAGGAAGGGTTGTTTACAATGGAGGCGGTTGTGATTCTCGGTAATGCAGGTCTCAGGTTTCAAGCAAGAAGGTGATGGAACTGGTATATATGGCTACGAAGGTAAAGTGAGGGTGTGGCCCGATGGCAGTTCGGTGACGATGTTCGTTGCCGTCTCAAAGAAGAAGATGTTCGGTTGTGGTTATTCCCGGTAGTTAGGGGCGGTATCAGGCTCGATGCACGATGGTCCTGATGTGGTTCGCGGTCAGTGCCCGTCAGGTTGTATCGGTTGTGATGACGGAGCGATGACCCCTCCAACTCATTTCTTCTTTCTGTCATTTCCATTACAATGATTTAATGAAACTTGATTTCTAATTTCAACATAAAACAGAGAAAAAGTTGGAGCAATACCTAATAAGAGAATGTAACACGGTATTGGGTGGTGTTGCTTAGTAAGCGTTGTAGTGGTGCTCGTTGGTGACAGCTAGGGTTAGTGTGACACAGTGTTGAATAATTTGAAGGTGGTGTCTGATGACCATTACGCAAGATTTGGGTTTCTCCTCTTTTAAAAGGGGGGCGAAAATGAAAATACGGGGCAACGAAGACACATGGAACAAATGCACAGTTGGCAATCCGTCTTTTGGAATCCCAAAGCTGTCTTTTGTGTTTGTTTGTGGGGATTTTAATCCATTAGATCAATATATGTTTTTTCAACCATTAGATTTGAGAATTGTTAAGTAGAGATCCATGTGATGGAATGTGATTGGTTGATGTATTATGACTTTTTATACCAGTCAAAGCACGCAGGGAGAGTGGGGCTATATATGCATCATATGATTGCACCAAGTGTTTCATAATTTGTACCTCTTAATTTTAAGACTTAAAGCTTCATTTTGTTTGTCATCATGCTTTATAAGTTGTGTTTAAGACTTTAAGATGTATGTATTATAATATAGTATATATATATATATATATATATATATATATATATATATATATATATATATATATATATATATATATATATATACACGCAGACCGAAATCACATGTGATTTCGGTCCAAGCTACAATAAAACCCAAGATTGTTTTTGGCCCTAGACCAAAAACTACAATAGCCTAGAAAGGCAAAGTATAAACCATATTTTAGACCCAACAGTGGTGATGTTGTGGTGTTGTTGAAACGCCTGTTAGATTTGCGCGGTGGCGTTCTTCTGCCAGAAGGTTAAAGACGAAATGATGGTAAGTCTCCAGTAGTGGTTATAGGTCGGATGTTATTGAACTAGATTATATTATCTCTCTATATATTATGTTAATATATTTGCAAGAAATTCATAATAGAAGTCTATGTAAAATAAACTTATGAATTTTAATAGTGATGCCTCAAATAGAAATCTGTTACTTGATCCATACCAGGTCCCTCTAAAATCACTTGGTGTATGCAACTTATATATAATTAAGATTGAGTAGACCGTCAAACAAGGAACATGACTTAAAGTGGACTCACCAATCTTAAGTCTATAGGATCTTAATTATATATGACTTTGATGCATACACTAAGCAATCATAGATTTACCATAATGAAACAATTCGTAAAAACAAGGTTATGAAATTAGTGGTAACACTCCCAATGAAATAAAACGCATGCCAATTTAATTGATATAATTTAGTACATATTGTTTCGAAAATTTGACCTTGATGTAGGTCTACAGTACATCAATGTAAGGAAAATTTTGATAGCATTACGAATCCTTGAATAGTGTAGTCACTTAATCGCAGGGTCGAATCCGTATGTAGAAAAGAGTAGCACCAACACCTAATTGTAAACCTAATCTATATAAAAATGTGAATAGTGTATGCACTACTCGAGGTGGGTGTTACTCTAAGATCCATAAAATGATGACATGAAGGTCTGCATTGCCCTAATCTAAGCTTTGGCTTTTGTCCTTTGACGTTCTACTTCTATCACACATCCTTCTAATGCGGCTTGGCATTCTCGAAACTCTCTAACCTCGTCTCGAGCCATGGTCACTTCCTCCTGAAGATCCTCGATGTGGTTCCTGGTCCGATCATGGTCTTTGTCCAGGCGACGGAGGCGAACTACGGTGAATTCAATGGTGGCACCAACTTCCATGAGGTGGTTGATGGATGTCCTTGCTTGTTCACCATGGCGAGCGATGTGACGAACTATGACAGGAAGACCCCTGTCTGCTGAGCCCCCTCTGTCAAAATTATAGAAGCCTCTTTCCATACTGTAGGGAGGGTGTTTCCCCTGCTCCTGGCTCCATCTTTTCAAGTCTACCGCCAATCGAGGCGTCGGGACCTAAAAGTTCCGTCTGGGAGCAGGGACAGGAGGTGGATTGTAGACCTCTGGTTCCGATTCGGTGTCTTCCTGACCCTCCTCCTCCTCTTCTTCCTCTTCTAAATCATCTTCAAGTTCTTCTTCCATCATTTCCTCAACATCCTCTTTGGGATCCTCTACGATCCAACCGGCATTCCCTTGGTGAGGGAAGTAGGGATCTCCTGGTATGTGAAATCCTACCATTGTGTTTGTGCGAGAATAGCGATATGAGAAATATATGAAAAACTTAAGTGTATAATTCTGTAATATTTTTGAGGGAAAAATAAATTTTTAATAGAAATAATTTTAATAAAATTGTGGCCCATACCGTGCCCTCCTATAATTACTTAGTGTATACATGTTGTATATAATCAAGACCAAATAGACTGTCGGATAAGTAGCTCCACTCTAAACCCACAACCAAACAAGGAACAAGGTTTAAAGCGGAATCACAACTCCTAAGTCTATAGAATCTTATGTATATATAACTTTAACGTATACACTTCACAATTATAGATCTATCGGTAAGGGTTTTTATGTGAATGATTTGATTATTATGAGAAGTTTCCTTATGATTACTAGTTTTAATAAATATCGAGGCCTAAATATTGTTATTACGGTTCTTATAGTATCATAAAATGCTCCTATAGTATTTAAAAAAAATTATGTTTGGTTCTAGAATTTCTTGGTATGAGAAGTTGGTAAGTTTTAGACTTGTTGTTCACCATGACCATTCCTCGGCATAAGTTGGTCACATCCAGGATAAATATAGTTGATCAAACTATATTTATCCTCGATATAATTACATACCCCGAGGCCTACTCGTAGCATTCAACTTATCTCAATACTTTTTGTTTTTTTATGTTACGACACTGAACTAGTGAGTATGATTGTACTTATACTTTTATAAAAATATCTTACTATTTTATAGTACACACATACGAAAATGTTACGTCAGAGAGTTTTAGTCCCATTCTATTTATAGTTTGTATATCTTACGTGATTTGATATACTTAGTTCGCTATAAACAATGCTCTAATACTAATGTGTCACACCCCCAAACCAGAACGGCAAAAACGTTCGAGGGCGGATGACGTGATGTACAATATCATAACATTTGAGTAATAGTAAAGAAAGCAAGCACAACCATGATAAATATAATTTAAAAGGTTACATTGTTGCATGAGTTACAAGTTTCCAAATAAATTACAATATGATGACAAAATGAGTTTTTAATTGACGCCATAGCATCCCGTCCTCAAAAGCTGGTGGTTACCTGTTTTACTGGTTCCCTGAGAATACAAGTTTTTTGAAAAAGTGTCAACAATTAAGTTGGTTAGTTCATAAGAGTTTGTATGATTTTAAGCCTTTTCGAGTAAAGTAATCATGTTTATTTCCAGAAAATCCGATATTTTATATAAAATGAGTGGTAATCTTAAATGTTCCAAGAACGAAATGTATACGTTTTCTGTACTTATAGTTTGTAATATGTAGTTTTAATTTGCATAAAACCATTTAAATGTATGTTAGCCTCGTAAACCAAAATGTATTTTTAATACCCCATGCGAGTTATAACAACCATGCTAACGACTAGTTGGTCTGTGACGACGTTCTTTAGGCGTCAGAATGTTATGACATTTGTCACCCCAGACCTTCCGGTCTAACTGTAGCTAACAGTTTAGGTGCGGGATTTTCAGTCCCGTATAGATCTATACATAAGTATCGCACTCTCCCTACAAGAGATTCTGGTTTATAATACAGGACTTAAGTTATGTACTTAAAAGTATTGTGAAGCCAAATGTCTCACAAAATTTGAATTAAAAGTTTTACATATAAAAATCCCTTTTTCTTGTAAATGTATGTATTACCCTTTCATAGTGTAGAAATAGCGTGAATATTCCACAAACTATATCTATTATAGTTTGTAAATGTATGTTCTGTTGAAATGAAAACCTTTGTGTATTAACAACTTTGCATGTATAATTTTGGCAGTAACATTATTTAGCTTTTTTATGAAATAAAATATATGAAAACGTAAGAAACGATTTGTATGTTTACACAAGTATTCTTGTGTTTTACTTCCTCCCCCCCCTAAAACATAGAAAAATATTAGAAAATGTGGGGGTATGAACTCACCACGACTGTGATTGCGGTTAGATAATGAGGTAAAAATGGTGATCTCCGAGTCTAGAATATGTGAAAGATGTTGTATCCTAATGGTTTAGACACACAATAATGTGTGAATATATGAATTATCATGAAATTTTGTTTGTATAACACTTGCCTAAAATACAAATGCGTACCAAAAGCTTTATAGTATAACATTGAAGAATGCTTCCTGGGATTGTTTTTGAACTGGAATATTGAAGGAATGGGCTTGAGTTCTGAGAGAATGTAGGATGGAAATGTTTACTGAAAATGAAGTTTTGAATGGTCCCTTAATATATATATATATATATATATATATATATATATATATATATATATATATATATATATATATATAAAGGGAAGGATAAGATGAGGTAACATTTACCTTGGTAAGTGTAATTATATTCTTGGGAAAACAACTCAACCAATCAAATTGCATAAAATATCTAAATCCTATGGGGTTTTGGCCTAATTAAGAGTGATTTTGGTCAAGGTACGACTGACATCACTTGTACACCACTTTAGAATGTGGATTTCGATCCTTGCTTCAACTAAGGAGGATATTCCGGTCTAAGTACGATCCATGAATGAGATTTCGGCCTTAATGGGCCTTAAACAAGGTGTTTTCGGTCTTGGCTAAATCTCATGAAGGTGATTTCGGTCCTATGTGACCGAAAACTCAAAGGTATGAGGCCTAAAAGTCGAAAACCCTCCTTACAAAGTATAATTCATGTTTTAAGGCTTAATTATTTGACTTTTGTTGACTCCTTTATTCCTTGGTATTTGTTAACCTTATTTGACTTTCAATGGTTCATTCCAATTATTATTTATATGTTAACTTATATAAACATATCCTCTTGTCATTCAAAGTTCTAATGTATAAATGTTACGTTGGGAATTCACTCGCACATGGTTATAGTTTTTAGACTTGATTGTTCTAGAATTTTTTACAGTTCTTACATTTTAATCAGTAATTTTTTATACTTATCATGAATTCATGATTGGGTTAAATTATTTTTGATAAAGATAAAATTAATTTGTTAATTTAATTATTAAAAAAAATTAACCTGGTGTTTTTAAACACATCTTTGGTTTTAAAATTCAAAATTTAACTTATATAGTTTAATTTTTAAAATTTTAAATTTAAGAACCCTAGTATTTTAAATGTTTAAAATAAACCCTTATATATATATATATATATATATATATATATATATATATATATATATATATATATATTGTAAAATTAAAAGTTAATATTTATATATGTATAAGAAAGGTCAGTCTTACCGTTAGTTGGCGTCATTCACGAAGCTGGTCTATAAAGGTAGTTTTAGGAAGCGGCCTATAAAATGACCGTCATTGGGTATCCACTCATACCCACCACTCTCTTGACTAGTGGATGGTCGTTAGTCGAACGGGTTTGATAGGACACTAAACACTCATTAATAAGTATAATGATGTATAAAGTAACTAAATTTTTTTTATAAAATCTCACCCTTAGTTACTTTAGAAAAAATGTGAATTTGATGCTAACTCATGAAATTGCACATTGCACCTTCTTGCTCGTTAGTGGAGCGTGTGTGGTTAACTGGCACACTAATATGGGACTAATATTGTTGGCAATGGGTGTCTCGTAAATTATCATTGAATTAATGTAGCGCGTGTGGTTAACTGAAACGTTAATTTCAGATGATAAATCACATCGAGAGTACCAAGCTAATTTGCATGGTTCTTCACATCTCATTTGTGATCATCGGCATCCCAGTCACAAAGTGAGAGCATAATCAAGATTAAACATTCCATTGAATAGTTCAATGAATCTCAAAATATTTAGGAATTTCATAATATGAAAATTGGTAAATGTTTTACCTACCTAAAATAGATTCGAATTTGATTATGACATCCCTCTTCAGAATTCGAATCGAAAATATGGATCCTAGCCTTAATTAAAATTTTGGGTTAATAATTAAGCATTAAAATCAACTAGCTTGAAGTCTTTTTTCTCCTATTATAGATGTCAAGTTCATATAACAATGGTTTTCCTCGTCCTTTTGGAAATGTTTTTCCGTCTAAAGATTAACTTCCATATGTTGATTGAGGTGAAAAAATGTTCCCATCTTCAAGCAATGGTGTAATTGGAAATTGTGTTTCTCCAACTCTTCCTCCACATCCTCCAATAATTCTCACTGAACCACGTTTTCTTCATGCTGAAAATACGAAGTCACTCAAGCCTTATTGGCTAGTACACATCAAGATGGAAAGTCAGAGTGTGCGCATATTCTGGAAATGAAATCGCACATTGATAGACTGGGGATGTTTGGTATCGTTTTCCCAAGGGAGTTAGCCATTGATTTGGTTCTACGTTAGCTTCCTGACTCATATAGCCAGTTCATTAAAGACTTCTATCAAAGGGACCACGATGTGGATGTTAAAAATGGCAAAATTAGTAGTCCGGAAAGACTAATCCCGAGACTAATCCAATGGAAAGGGATCGGCCAAGGTCAAACCGTTTGACCATATTGTAAAGAGAACGACTAATCCCGAGATAATCCCATGTGTTATTACTAAAAATTCCATATGTTTTTTTGCCAATTGAAGGGGCATTGCATACGAAGCTGCCCAGAATACCTGAAAGATCCTAGAGATTGTAAAGTCAAGTCGTATGACTCTACTTCAGGTACATCCACTCTCTAACTCTATTTTATTAAGTTTTTAGATTCTTAATACCTGATGTGATAGCCATATTTTGATGTTTTTGCAGGAACTAAGAGAAAGAAGGAAGCTTGAGAAAACTAAGTTGAATCTGATCAAGAGATATGAATTTCGGTTGCATGTTAGATGATCAGATTTTGGAAGCTGCTACTTAGGAGTTATGATAATTTAATTGATTGCTTAGGAAATATCTAGAAACTTAGTTTTCATATAATTGCATTGTAAGGACAAATTTTTCCGCTTACTATCAATAAAGTAAAATTTTGATTTATTTACTTCGTATTTCCTTGCAATGACATTTATGAAAATTGGTGGTTAAATTTCTATTATTAGCAATGTTAAATATGGATTTGATTCTTAATTGTGTCGTTTATGGAAATATCATAATCAACCAAATGAAAAGGAATTCTCATTACCTAAGTTTCAATTGGATAGAAACTTGGAGTCATACAATTCATATTGTGTGATGTATGAGAATCTTGATCATTGGAAGATCATGACTAATTCGTTGATCACATGTTTATGTGAGTCAAGTGAAGGACTAAAAGATCTAGTACACATTGATGTGGACTATTTAGATCGACCACAAAGAACGATAAATCTATTCGTCATGATTACCAATGTTTTAGTGAACACGGTTGTGTTTATAAGATTAAGCATAATTCTAACACTTTGAAAATTTTTCAAATTATAATAGAACAAATAAGAAGAATCTATTGGGATGAGAGATAAAGACTTCTCCAATCTGAGAGAAAGGAGGGTACTTTAGTATCGTGTTTTATGATCATCTTAATGATTATGAAACTATGTAACAATTGATCATGTAAGGACATCCTAGTGCATTTGTATGACTAAGAAGAGGAATCAAATATTGTTGAAATGATTTAATCAAAAGATGAGTCATACTTCGTTTTCAATCAAGTTTTAGAGTTATACTGTAATAACTACAAATCTTATATGAAAGCATATTTCAAACTAAGTAGGTTTATAGCACCTCATGAAATGTGGATTAGAAATGTTTTCTTACTCTAGCACATTTGAAATTGGTAGTTGTGATATTTTGGCTAAAATAAAGGATAAACTAAGACCAATTATATGAAGTGTTCTCTTGTCAAGAATCCATACTAACTTTTGAATATTTGTTTTGCTCTTCAAAGAATGTTCCTTGAAAAGATAAAACTTATATGTCAAGAAGTTAGTGGGAGCCTTATTGATCTTGAAAAGTTTCAGTAATCAATCGAGAATAAACCTTTTAGTTAGAAATAACACACGGCCTAAGGGTGATAACCTATGGTGTTCAGTTGACACATTCTTGTTTCTGTGTACCTTCCTGTTGTGTTGGCAATGCTTATGAGTTATATGGTTCTCATTTCACTACAAAAGGTAGAGCACATTGATTAGTGATAGTACATTAGTCAATGTGGGTGAGCTTCTTAACAACACAGAAGCACTGCTAGGCCCTTATGCTACCATAGGGTAAGAAATTAAGAATAAGCAAGTTCAGTCCATCAAAGGAAAAAACCTAAAATTGATTTTTTTATCCTCTACCTTATCTTATGATTGTAGGTTGGAATTGATAAATTCACATGGATAGGAACGCATACACCATAAAATCTAGATGGCAAAAGGTTTCGCTCTAATTCATGAAAATGATTATGAGGAAACACGTGAGCTAGTACATTTTGAAATTTTGATAAATATCATTATGATTAGTGGATGTGATAATTGCATTCTAAATTTTGCAATATGATTACAACATCCATTTTCATAATTCAAATTGTGAGAAATAGCAAGAAATAGTTTGAACGTTGAAGACTTATTGCTATAAGTTATGAAATGGTTTAAACACACACATTTTTTATCTAATGAAGGTGTATGGGCTTGAGAAGTCTAGTTGAAGACTTATCAAAGCATTACGTATCAGAAATCTGCACTTTAGTAAGATAGTCAAAAAGTATTTATTTCTAGATGTCCAATTGATTTCTGAGTACATGTCAAAGCTAGTGAGAGCATAATTGTTATTCAGATAGAAGCATAATTGTTATGCTAGTAGAAGCGTAATTGTTATGCTAAGTGTTGCAAGCTGGAAATACTATTTATAGGAAACAAAGTTTTAAAATTTGCAAAATTGCAAAGTTTGGGAATTGCTTCACTACAAAAGGATTTAGGGGAGAAGACACTTATACTTCATTTCATTCTGAAAGTTTAGATTAAAGGATTTAATAGAACTTAGTCATGGGCATATATGAATATCATAGGAAATTCAATATATATGGAAATTTTATAGCAAGAGACTAATCAAGTATCAAGTCTTTATGTGAGACATTATGTGTTGAATCCCATATTTCTTGGATATTGGATTGATTACATATGTTATAATATTCACTTGTTCTGATTTTCCAACTGCCTAGGGCATTGAGAGGGAAAAGGGACTAGAACAAGGTGTGACTGAAGTTGTTAAACAACTATCGAGAACACTCTGAGGTTTACTGAATATTGGTTGCTTGTGGACAGTTAGAATTATAGTATTAATTTGGATGGACCACATTGACATAATTCTGAATAGAGGTGACTCTTGTTCGGAATTGATGGTCATATGGTAAAATGGAAATATTTTCATATTGGAAGTTGGTTATTGAAATCTACAAGTGAGTTAGAAACCTTAATACAAGGAAGGTGTTCACAGAGTTACCTTGAATTTGATACTTCATGACCATGAAATTGTTTTAGTAACAAACTTTCAATGGAGCATTTTGTGACATCGTTGGCTAAGTCTCGGTGACTTTGACGCCACGTCAGCACAAAAAGATATTGCATGAAAGGTTAGACTCTACACATTTAGTGGTGACAATAATTTGGAATTCTTACACTTTTAATAAGGATTTGGAATTGTGAAATAAGCATCGTTGGAATTATGTCCAATTGATTTGTTCACAAATGAAGGACCATAGAGAGACATAGTATGCATGTTTATAACATGGCATGACTGATGTTTAATTTTAGCATTTAGTTGATTAATCTTAACATTATAAAACTAATAAAGTCTAACTAATATGGTGATTATATAATAAATGTTTTATTTATATTCAATAGTATTGAGACCATAGTTAATTAGGTTATTATTGTGTTTCATTTCGCATGTTTTACTTCCCGAATAATTGGATTATTCAAACATCCATAGTGGATCATACTTTTGGAAGTAAGTAGTGAATTAAGATTGTCATGAATCAGACTGTAGATTGTGTAAGGGGTTAGACATAACAATGGTTTGCTGTAGTATTCATGAGTACTTTTGAAATAGGGATTTAAGTACTGGATCAACCGACGCTCAAAGAATTTCATCATGGATTTTATCACAAGTAATTTTGAGACGATAATATCTTATATTCTTGAAACAGAGATATATGAGTTGTTTATGAGCCAGTTGTGCATTGATAATATGTAAATGCATCAGTAACTTGATGTTATAAAACGTATTGATGTGTGTGATTTGATGAGTAAATAGTGCAACCATATAAGTCGAAGTTTATCCATTCCTTTTGCCCTAACGGGAAAAGCGATATATATGGGCCCTTCGATGATTTGATGATGACATCTAAAGTGCTTGGCCAAGCCTAGACTGAATTGATATGTTCAATTAGTAGTCTAATATCAGTCGTTATAAATCAGAAATCAAGAAACGAATCTTGGATAGAGAGAATGATTATAATCCATGTCTCATGTCGATACGATAAATTGTAGAACGGAGGAATATTTGATCACTTATCTAAGAACACGTAACTAACTAGGTCAGAGTTCGACAAAAGCTTTGAGAGCTATGATTGCTTGTCAATTTTTGAAGTCATACTTGCAACTATAGTTATTAGACTTATCCAAGTAGGAGACTATTGGATTAGGTGTCTAAGCCTATAACTATAATTGGTATGTACTTGAATTGATAGTGACATGAACCTTATGGGTTGCCTTCACACTTGCAACTAGACAGGATGATTAATTAAGGAAAAGGAAGAATTTATTAATTTGATTAATAAATTGGAATAAATGATTTATTAATATGTTATGGAAATAAGATATTAACTAGTAATCATATTATTGATTAATATTTAATTAGAAATTAATTTGGAATTAATTTTTGGATTAAAGGAATTAATTAAAAATGCAGGGACTAAAAGTGAAATTGTTCAATAGTTGAGCAAAAGGGTCCAGAACCTTCCTAGGGAAGGTGGTGGATGAAATTGATTGTATATGTAAGATTTTCCTAGAGTTTCTAGAATATCTTATCGTATATGGATAATCAAAGAAGATAGATAATTACCATATTTCAGATAATAATATTTTATTCAGATTAGGGTTATCCATAACATCATTGGTGCACTATAAATAGGGTCCCTAACCCTCTCAAATTCGGTGATGATTCCTTAGAAGGAAAAACCAAAATTTACCTCCTCTCTCTTCTCTCATATCATTCTCTTGCATTGTGTGTTTGTGAGCCATCAGAGGTGTTACACTTGTGAACCTAAGTTCTCAAGCTTCAAGATGTACAAGGGAATCATTGTTATTACGATATAAAAATCAAGGTATGTAACCAAACCTTGTTTTTATATAGATTTAGAAAATTGTAGTTGCATCCTAGGGTTTCTCATTTTATGTTCAAGTTTGCATGTTCAATTAGAGGAAACCTATATCCAAAGCATTCGGGTTGCATGCACACATAGGAATTGTTGTTATTTTGGCAACGATGGACTTCATGCCTATTCCTTAGGACAATGCTGAGGAATGGTTGAAGGAAGAATAGATGATTCTTAGGGTAGATCCTTAACAATAAAAAAGATAATGGGGATGGGAAGTTGGGTTAATTGTTTGATGATTAAACATAATAACTATATTATTGTGGGTTGAAAACCCTATGTACTCACTAGGTTTCCCAACCTTACCCACTCAATTTAGTTGTATCACATATATTGATACGAATACACATTACACTGAGAGATTAAAGGAGATGTTAATTGTTAGTGTAAACAAATGTAAGGTCTGTTTATTTTTATGTTTTTGTATTGACGATGACATCCCAATGTTTTAACATTAATAAACTACCATGGTTGCAGAAATCGGGATTACTCGGCGATTAATCGTGGATTAATCATTTGGCGTTCTCCAACCATCGAGGATTAGGGTATTAAGTGGAAATTTAGGATTAATCGGGTTTGGCGGGATTAATCGGCCTTAGCGGGATTAATCGATCAACAAAATTCAACAAAAGTAGAAAAAAATCAAAAATGTCAAAAAAAGGTCAAAAAATTAAAAAAAAATTCAAAAATTCAAAAAACCAACTTTCTTTTTTTACTCCAAAATTTTCAAATTTTCAAAATTTCAAATATTATACCAAAATGTTCATATTTTCATATTTCCAAATTACAATTTTTCTTATTTTCTAATTTTGAAGTACTTGTTTTTTTTAAGATATATTAATATTTAATTAATTTTAATATTTTATTAATAATTTATGGTCCCCGATTAATCATCGATTAATCCCCGCCAAGACCGATTAATCCCTTAATACCAGTCGACCGTCGAGCTACCGTCAAACGATTTTTACAAACTTGTAAAATACATTGCTTTAGAAATGCTTTGATAATGTTATGTCACACCCCCCAAACTAGAACGGCGAAAACGTTTGGGGGTGGAGGACATCATGTACAGTATCATAATAATGCACAATAGCAAAATAAGCAACAACATCATCCATTGCCTTAATAATACAATTTATACATGTGTGTTCTATATAGTTTGTAAGACACCAAAATATATCAAAATAAAATACAAGTCTTGTTCAAGCACCGTCTTCTCAAAACCTGGTCCTATACCTGTCTACTGATGACCTGAGAATACAAGTTATTTTGAAAGCGTAGATCAACATTTAAGATGGTTAGTTCATAAGTATTTTAGTGTCAAAAGTTTGCATTATTTTGATGAAAATGTTTGTAAGTGATTTTTATGTAAATGTTTGTATACTACCAAGACCCAACTGTTTTGTATGTTTGTTTCTCTTTAAAAATGATGTGAGATGTATGTTTGTATTTGTAATTGCATAAATGTGGGTTTTCCATATTTGTAAAACTATCTTTACATGAAAAATAGTATCCATGTCTTATGTGAGCATATCATTGTATGAATGAAATGGAAAGATGAAAGTGTACAATAGTGTTATTTAAGATAACTAATGAAGTACTAACTACCTTGAAACCAATTAGTTAAATTAAGGAAAAATGTGATGAGGTTGTAACCATGCGTGATTGACTAGTATAAATCACGACGTTCCAAAGGCATCGAAATGGTATGACATTTGTCACCCGTAGACCTACAAGTCCCACTGCAGCTCGTAGTAAGGTGTAGGATGGTCAATCCTGTATAGATCTATACACAAACTGACGCTCTCCCTCTAGGACACTCTGTTTACAAAATGTGACACAACAATATATTGTTACCCCATGAAGTAGTGGCTAACATTAATGTTATCTTGTTCTTGTATTAGTATGTATGTTCCTTCTTGTTCTAGTTATAGTATGTTCCTTCTCGTTCTAGTTATAGTATGTATGTATGAACTGACTCATGTATGTTTCACTGTTCTAGAAATAGTAAGTAGTAATCCTCTAAACTATACCTATTATAGTTTACTAGTACGATTGTTTGACTATCATTGATGTATAGAAAAGACTCAATTAATCACCAAGCGACTAAGTTAAGTATAATCCTTAAAATGGATTTAATATTCACATATGTATTTAATAAGTATAACTATGATTTAACCGACATTCGGACTAGTGATCCTACCCCAAGCCCATAAACAAACAAGGAACATAAGTCAAGGTATCTAGCAACAGTCCTAAGTCTGTTAAAGCATACTTATATGTAAATAGATAGACGAATATGATTTGATATAAAAGAAGTTTATAAAAGATTTAAAAGAGTTTTCGACAAGTTTGAGTATAAGAAATCATTTTAAACGTTGTTTTCATATGTAAATGATTAACACAATTCCATTGTTTTATACTTGTATTCCCCCCCCCCCCCCCCCAACTAAAATCATTTAAAAATGTAGTTGTAGGGGTATGAACTCACCTATAGTGAGTGACTCAAATGGAAGATCGATATAGGATGCTAAGTATGCCAAGTGAAGTCTCCAGCAAAACGGATCCTATTAAGCATATAATGACACACATATATGTATAAAACTAGTGTATATAACAACTAACATTTAAGGGAAGCAACCTTGGGTACTAGGAAACACTTGCTATGAAGTGTTATAATCACATATGATTGGTTGAATGGAGCTCACGGCCACACAAGGAAGTGTTCACGACCTTAGAAGGGTTCACGGACATAAAACACATTATGTGTTCACGGCCCAACCATATTTTATAAGTGTTCACGGTCATGGAAGGAGGGTTCACGACCAAACCAAGATCTTATAAAGGGTTCGTGGCCCAATGAAGGGTTCACAGCCGTGAAATCTTGAAGATTCATGCCAAAGAGGTGTTTGTTTCATGGGGATGCTAGTGTTTCTAATGGACAACAAGAAGATGAATAAGATACTTACTGTCACACCCCAAAACCGGTAACGGCGGAATACGTTTCGGGGTGGAGGACGTCATGTACAGTATCATCACAATTGTATAATAGTAAAAACAAGAAACATGCAACCATTTCATTTACATAGTGAGTTTAATTACAAGTGTGTTCTGTAATGTTCATCAAACACCAAAAGTAATACAAAAACAAGAGATGGATCTTGTATGCTCCACCTTCTACAAAATGGTGCACCTGTACCTGTCTATCTTTGACCTGAGGATACAAGTTATTTTGAAAACGAGTATCAGCATAAAGCTGGTGAGTTCATAAGAGTTTAATGTAAATTTTAGTATAAAATGTATTAGTGCAGATAGTGTGAAAAGCTGCAGTTTACATTCGTAAGTAGTAGAAAACTCTAGAAAATCCTATATCTTCCAGAAAATATCTTGTAAGTGAAAGCCTTTAAGTTGCATGTACTTATCTTCATTTAAAACCATTTGTTGTAAAGGTATATTAGTGAGTCTCCAATAGGTAGTGTAATAAGAAAAGTTATGCCTGGTATCGGTAATAGTGGGGCAAACTCCCATAAGAAATAGATACTTATTTACTTCCGGATTTTAACTTATTCTTTAGTGTTAGTATTTTAGTGTGAAATTAGTGTATTCCTTGTATGCTACTAATAGTGTGAGTAATAGAGTACCCCATGACTTTCCCGGTCATGCATAGTGTAGAGAAGTAGCGGCATCCCTGGGCCTGCACGGCTCGAACTGAGGTTAACAGTCGGGATGTAATAGTGTCTGCCCCATATAGATCTATACATGTAGCGTCGTCTTCCTGTTGGAAAACTCTGGGCATAGTATGTAGCGAATAACGTATCTTGTAGTGAGATAGTGTGTTATCCCCTGATTAGTGCTTTCTCTTATATTATAGTGTAGTAGTCTTTTGTATAGCTCGTAGTGAGTTCTCTTACTAGTGTGTCATCTCGTAATAGTGTGTATTATAGTATGTAAAGTAGTGGCAGTAACGAGTAGTAGTGACCTTAACTATACCTATTATAGTTAACTTAGTGTGTATGGTTCTTGGCATTTTAGTAGTATAGGCATCGAATGAAATGAAAATACTCGTATGCAACACCAATATACATATATATAATTAAGAAATCAACGACAGTCGGACGGATAACAACTACCCTAAGCCCACAATCAAAAAAGAACAGGAAATAAGGCGGGCTATCGGTCCTAAGTCCTTCAAGTCTTACTTATATAAATATATTAGTGTGGTTACATTTTATAAGAAAATATATTTAATAAAAATCTTGTCAAAAGGGAACATTTAGAAAATAGTTTATTTATCTAAAATAGTTTTGAAAACGCAAAGTTCTTTTATAAGGCATAGTGATAAATCACATTTGATTTGAACTACGGATAGTGAATCACATGTGATTAATTTTCATAAACATGTATATTTGACTTGTATCCCTCCCCTAAAACATTAAAAACATTTGAAAGGTTCATTAAAGTGGTATGAACTCGTAGTTTATCGTAGGGTTCGTGTGTCAACGGATGCCCTGAATGCCAATGGTCCCTATAAATCATGTGATGACGCATAATTAGGTTAGAACTAGGGTGTTTCATGCTTAAACATGATGGAAAAACATCCTTAGGGCTCGAAATTACTGAGTACAAGTGTCTCATGATCCATACTTAATGATTCATTCAAGTTTAGGGCCAAAAGTGGGCATTTGAGTGAGTGCATGGCCTTGAAATTGAGTGTGCGGCTGAGGTGTGCGGCTAGAATGGTGTGTGAGGCTGCACACAACTGTGTGCGGCTGTTCAGGATGTGTGTGCGGCCGTACACAGGAGTGTGCGGCCGTACACTCCTCTTGTGATTCCAAATGAAGTGTTTGCGCTTCACACTAAGGAGATTTGAATGTGTGCTGCCCCCTCATGAAGGTGTGCGGCCGTACACCTTCAAGGGACCATTAGGATTCAAGTTTTTACCACTAATAAGCTTGAAGATGAACTAGATCACAAATATGAGGCCTTCAAGGTGTTCTTGGTTGAAGATTTTAGAGAGAGAAAGTAGAGAGAGAGTAACGAGCATCCAAATGAATGAATGAAGTGGGTATCCATCTATATATATATATATATATATATATATATATATATATATATATATATATATATATGTTTGGGTGTGAGGCTGGAGGATGTGCGGCCGCACACATGGGTGTGTGGCCGTACACACAAAAGTGTGGCCGCACACATGGGTGTGTGGCCGTACACACAAAAGTGTGGCCGCACACACCTCTTTTGGTGTGTTTGATCCAATTTCATGATGCAAAACACTTTTCAACACCTCCTAAGACCCTTAACTAGACTATATTATGTCCAAAACACGCATTTGGAACCACAAGATTTACAAAGGATGATGAATTCAAGATTTAAAGACAATACGCGGACCAATTACATGGGATGAAAGTTTCGGGTTGTCACATTATCCCCCTCGTTAGAGGGAATTTCGTCCTGAAATTTAGAATTCTTACAGAGGGTAATTACAGAACTACTATGCAAAAAGATGGGGATATTTGAGTTTCATTTGATCCTCGCGCTCCTAAGTGATTTTCGGTCCCCGCTTGGCGTTCCACCGAAGCTTCTCAATTGGGATGCGGCTTTGTTTCGTTCGTTTCACTTCTCGGTCCATAATCTCCGCAGGCTCATCTACGAAGCTGAGGCTCTCATTGACCTCGATCTCGTCGAGAGGAATCACGAGAGTTTCGTCGGACAAGCATTTCTTCAAGTTTGAGACGTGGAAGGTAGGATGTATGTTACTTAGCTCGTGGGGTAATTTGAGTTTGTAAGCTACAGGGCCGATTCTAGCAAGAATCTCGAAAGGCCCTATGTACCTTGGGTTCAACTTTCCACGCTTTTCGAAGCGTATCGTGCCCTTCCAGGGCGAGACCTTCAAAAGGACTCGGTCTCCTACCTGAAACTCCAAGGGTTTTCTTCGTTTGTCTGCGTAGCTTTTCTGTCGATCCCTAGCCGCTTTTAATCGTTCACGAATCTGTACAATCTTCTCAGTCGTTTCTCGAATGATCTCCGGACCAGTGAGAATGCTGTCAGGAACTCGTCCTTTAGCCAACTGAGTGTCACCCACCTCAGCCCAGCACAGAGGGGATCTGCACTTTCGGCCGTAGAGGGCTTCGAATGGAGCTTCCTTGATGCTCGTATGATAACTATTATTGTAGGAAAATTCCACAAGAGGTAAGTCCGTATCCCACGGTTTACCAAAGTCGATCACACAAGCTCGCAGCATGTCTTCTAAAGTTTGGATCGTCCTCTCACTTTGTCCGTCGGTCTGCGGATGGTAAGTTGTACTCATGTCCAGCCTCATCCCTAGAGCCTTTTGTAGTGATTGCCAAAATCTCGAGTTAAATCTACTATCTCTGTCTGAGATAATAGATATAGGGACGCCATGCAGCCATACTATTTCCTTAAGGTATGTTCTCGTGAGCTTCTCCATCTTGTCCGTTTCCTTGATGGGTAGGAAGTGTGCAGACTTGGTCAATCTGTCGACGATGACCCAAATGATATCCAACCCACCCGTTGTCTTGGGCAGTTTGGTTATAAAGTCCATTGTAATCCGCTCCCACTTCCATTCCGCGCAGGGATTCTCCCGTCACATTCTCAGGCTTTAAGGCTTCAAGTTAAGCCTCCTTGATCTGTACGGATAGATGTGAATGGATAGTCATTGTCAATGACTTGGTTCTTCGACCAGAATACTCTTTCCTACTCAGGGCGTCTGCTACCACGTTGGCTTTCCCTGGGTGATATCGAATTTCGCAGTTGTAATCGTTAAGTAGTTCGACCCATCGGCGTTGTCTCATGTTGAGCTCTTTCTGGTTGAGTAAGTATTGGAGGCTTTTATGATCAGTGTACACTACGCTCATCGTTCCATACAAGTAGTGTCTCAAAATCTTGAGTGCGAAGACGACCGCTCCTAGCTCAAGTTCGTGAGTAGTGTAGTTCACCTCATGCGTCTTTAGTTGTCTTGAGGCATAAGCGATGACTTTACCTCGTTGCATCAAGACACAGCCGAGTCCCTGATTCGACGCATCGCAGTATACCACGAAGTCTTCTGTTCCTTCAGGAAGGGATAATACTGGTGCGGTGCATAGGGCTCGCTTCAGGGTCTGGAATGCCTTCTCCTGTTTGTCTACCCAGTCGAATGATACGCCCTTCTGGGTCAACATGGTGAGAGGCTTCGCAATCCTAGAGAAGTTTTGAATGAATCTGCGGTAGTAGCCAACGAGGCCTAGAAATTGACGAATCTTCGTAGGCGTCTTCGGTGCTGACCAGTTCTCAATAGCTTTAATTTTGGAGGGATCCACGTGGATTCCTTCTTCACTGACCACGTGTCCTAAGAATTCATCTCTTCGGATCCAAAACTCGCACTTAGAGAACTTCGCATATAACTTCTCTAATCGTAGTGTTTCCAGGACTCGTCGTAGGTGATCCTTATGTTCTTCCTTGCTCCAAGAGTAGACGAGTATATCATCAATAAAGACGATGACGAATTGATCTAGATACGAACGACATACCCTATTCATTAAGTCCATGAATACTGCGGGAGTGTTAGTCAGTCCAAAGGGCATTACTACGAACTCGAAGTGCCAGTAACGGGTTTGGAAAGTTGTCTTCGGAACATCTTCCTCAAGCACCCGTAACTGGTGATACCCGGACCTAAGATCAATCTTGGAGAAGTAACTCACTCCTTGTAGTTGGTCGAATAGGTCGTCGATACGAGGGAGAGGGTAGCAATTTTTGACAGTGTGTTTGTTGAGCTCCCTATAATCGATGCACATACAGAACGATCCGTCTTTCTTCTTTACGAACAAGACAGGAGCTCCCCAGGGTGAGAAGCTTGGTCTTATAAAGCCCTTGCTGAGCAGTTCGTTAAGTTGACCAGATAGTTCTTGCATCTCTGCAGGTGCTAAACGATAAGGCGACTTAGCTACAGGAGTAGCTCCTGGGACTAGGTCGATCCTAAACTCAACCTGGCGTTTGGGAGGTAGACCTGGAAGATTCTCTGGGAAAACGTCAGGGAATTCGCATACAACGCGAATGTCTTTTGGATTTTTCAATTTCTGGCTTGTGTCTACAACGTGAGCAAGAAAGGCGCGGTATTCCTTACGCAAGTATTTCTGAGCCTGAATACTGGAGATGATATGGAGGCTCGTACCGGGTTTATCTCCATAGATCAATAGAGTTTCGTGGTTCGGAAGATTCAGGCGAATGGCTTTGTGGAAGCATAGGATATCGGCACGGTGGAGACTCAACCAGTCCATACCGACAATGACATCGAAACTTTTGATAGAGACTGGTATGAGATTGATTGGAAATGAGTGATCGTCTAACGTGAGGGTACAACCTATGTAGATTTCGTTAGAGCTTTCAGTTTTCTCGTTAGCCATTTCTACGACGAATGTTTCTTTTAGTGGTTGAGGGGATTGTTTGAGTAAGTGTTTAAAGTTTTGATCTATGAAGCTTCTTTCTACACCACTATCGAATAAGACACAGGCATAAGAGTTGTTGAGAAGAAACATACCCGTGACTATTGTGGGATCCTTTACCGCCTCGTTGTGACCAATAGCGAGTATCCAACCAGTTCCCCCAGTATTCGCAGTCTTCGGACAATTCTTCTTGAAATGACCAGCTTCACCGCAGCCATAACACGTCGGGGTCACTCCCGAACCGGAAACTTGTGAGATAGGTTTGGGAGGGGCCTTGCAGAATCGCACAGTATGGCCCTTCCGACCGCAGTTGGAACACTGCAATTCACGGCAGGGGCCATTGTGGTGGAAAGGGAACTTGGGACACTTGGGCAGATTCCCACTATAAGCCTTTGGCGGTGCAGGAGTGGCTGGAGTAGTGGCAGCATGGACCGCCACGATTTGTTGGTCCTTGAAGGAGGTTTGAGTTTTCTTGCCTTTCTTCTTATACCATCGCTTCCTCTTTCTGTCAGATGAATCAGGTGGTGCAATGGTAGTTGTGGTTGTTGTTGCTAGAGTGGAAGAGACTTCATGGTTGATCAGACTCTGGGCCAATTCGTTGGCACTGTCGAAGGTGGTAGGGCGTGAGGCTAGAACATTTCCTTGATATGGGAGCACTAGACCCCAGATGTATCGTTCAATCTTCTTGCTTTCAGATGGGATCATGTTGGGACACATAGCCGCCATGTCGCAGAACCTGGCCGCGTAAGCTATTATGTCAGTCCCTACCATCTTGAGATTCCAGAGTTCCTCCTCAAGTTTCTAAATTTCGCCCCTCGGGCAGTACTCCTTTCTCATGAGATCCTTTAGAGTGTCCCAGACCATGGCATTGGCTGTGACCAAGGAGAGTGCACTGACATGGCCGTTCCACCATGTCAAAGCCCTGTTAGTGAGGGTGGTAGTAGCAAACTTGATTTTGCTCTCTTCGGGGCAAGAGCACATTTCGAATACAGCTTCGGTTCTTTCGAACCATTGGGATAATGCCAGAATTCCTCCAGTACCATCGAAGAAGGTAGGTTTACAGTTCCTGAAGTCCTTATAAGTGCATCCCTGTACTCTTTGATGGACTTCACCAAATCTAGAGTTACCACCGCTTGGGTCCCCGGAGTTCATTTGAGCCATGGCTGTTGTCACAGCCGCGGTCATAGCCGTTTGGAACAGCACTGGATCGAACTGCGGAGGAGGAGGTGGTGGAGGAGGGGTTTGAGTTGCTAGTGTTCCTATACTTGGACGCTTTCGTGGAGGCATCTTTTACTGGAAGATCATAGGAATGATAGCAATGGTAAGAGTCTATTGCGAAATAAGAATAGAGTGTTTCATGGATTAATTCAATATAATCCAAAGATCAGAATGATAGTCATTGTAATAGAGTAGTTAGCTGCCAATATACTGGTATTTATGATGTAATACAAGTTCATGAAAATTGACCTAACAGTAGGTCTTACATCAAACCATAAAGGAAAATGTTGGCAGTTTAGAGGTCTATTTAGAGTACTTTTAAGGCTAGTAAAGTTTACAGACAAAAGATCTACGGAACATTGGGAGAAAAGGCTAGTCCTTTAGACAAAAGAGTGAGGTAACTAGATGTCTTCTACTGGCGACGGTTACTTGTTGGGCGAACCCTCAGATCCGCTAGTCGACGCATAACTTCCTGAAGGTGTCGATCATGAATCCTTTAACGTGGTCGGAGTTCCCTAACTTCGGCTCGGGATGCAGCTAGCTGTTGCTGCAGAGCCTCGTTGGTCCTCCTTGTCCTGTCCATGGCTTCTTCAAGTTGGCGGATGCGAACAGTGTTGAGATTCGAGTTGGAATCCACTTCTACAACTCGACCAATGGCTGCTTGACCCTACTCGACATTCCTGGCAATCCTTCGGACCATGATGGGCAGAACTCGGTCCGCTGATCCTCCTTCGCTTATGTTGTAGTAGCTTCGGTCTCCATTGTAAGGTAAAGGTTGGCCCTGCTCCTCGCTCCATCGGTGCAAGGATATGGCCCACATAAGAGTGGGTCCCTGAAATGTCAGACGAGGGTTGGGGTTCGGAGCTTCAGGAGGTAGGTTGTTAACTTCTGGTTCAGAGCTGGAGCTATCCGAGAAGCCTTCAGCATGATGATCATCCAAAGGGATCGGTTGATCATCATCTAACTCCTCATCGAGCCATCCTCCATTACCCTGGTTTAGATAGTACGGATCACCGGGATGGTGGAAGCCAGCCATGCTATCTATGCGAGAAAGGGGAAAAGAAGGTTAATAGACGTACTAACCTAAATTACTTATAAGATGATCATCACGAGTTAGACCAATATTTGCATAATGCATACTAATTACATGTGATCGGGGCATGATAGTCCGTCGAATAAGTGACCTTAACTCTAAATCCACAACCAAACAAGGAACAGGAAGTAAAGCAAAGATCACAGATTCTAAGTCTATAACGCCCTAATCACAGGTAACCAGAAAGTATCCATTTAGCAACCATTGCTCCACTAGTAACGACCCTTTTTAGTTCTCACATATGTATGTTTTAGAGATACAGAATACTCCTATAGTATTCTTATACTGACGTTATTGTGGTAGTGTTGGTAAGTTTTAGACTTGTTGCAACACCACAACCAAGCTTAGGCACATGCTATTCACTCCTAGGAAAACGTAGTTGATCAGGCTACATACCCCTAACTGTGACTATATTTCTCTAACCCCAATTCTGCTGTCCAACAATCTTAATACTTTTGTTCTGTTCTAGTGTGATACTGACTTATGTCTTTTATAGAGATGTGTGGATATATATACTTAGTTAAATATTTTAGATGCTTAACAATATATATTCTTGGTCAGAGTGATTTAGTCCCGAAGTGTTCATAGTTCGTATATCTTTTAAAGGTTGATATACTTGATTCACTATAAACAATGCTCTGATACCAATCTGTCACACCCCAAAACCGGTAACAGCGGAATACGTTTCAGGGTGGAGGACGTCATGTACAGTATCATCACAATTGTATAATAGTAAAAACAAGAAACATGCAACCATTTCATTTACATAGTGAGTTTAATTACAAGTGTGTTCTGTAATGTTCATCAAACACCAAAAGTAATACAAAAACAAGAGATGGATCTTGTATGCTCCACCTTCTACAAAATGTTGCACCTGTACCTGTCTATCTTTGACCTAAGGATACAAGTTATTTTGAAAACGAGTATCAGCATAAAGCTGGTGAGTTCATAAGAGTTTAGTGTAAATTTTAGTATAAAATGTATTAGTGCAGATAGTGTGAAAAGCTGCAGTTTACATTCGTAAGTAGTAGAAAACTCTAGAAAATCCTATATCTTCCAGAAAATATCTTGTAAGTGAAAGCCTTTAAGTTGCATGTACTTATCTTCATTTAAAACCATTTGTTGTAAAGGTATATTAGTGAGTCTCCAATAGGTAGTGTAATAAGAAAAGTTATGCCTGGTATCGGTAATAGTGGGGCAAACTCCCATAAGAAATAGATACTTATTTACTTCCGGATTTTAACTTATTCTTTAGTGTTAGTATTTTAGTGTGAATGTAGTGTATTCCTTGTACGCTACTAATAGTGTGAGTAATAGAGTACCCCATGACCTTCCCGGTCATGCATAGTGTAGAGAAGTAGCGGCATCCCTGGGCCTGCACGGCTCGGACTGAGGTTAACAGTCGGGATGTAATAGTGTCTGCCCCATATAGATCTATACATGTAGCGTCGTCTTCCTGTTGGAAAACTCTGGGCATAGTATGTAGCGAATAGCGTATCTTGTAGTGAGATAGTGTGTTATCCCCTGATTAGTGCTTTCTCTTATATTATAGTGTAGTAGTCTTTTGTATAGCTCGTAGTGAGTTCTCTTACTAGTGTGTCGTCTCGTAATAGTGTGTATTATAGTATGTAAAGTAGTGGCAGTAACGAGTAGTAGTGACCTTAACTATACCTATTATAGTTAACTTAGTGTGTATGGTTCTTGGCATTTTAGTAGTATAGGCATCGAATGAAATGAAAATACTCGTATGCAACACCAATATACATGATATATAATTAAGAAATCAACGACAGTCGGACGGATAACAACTACCCTAAGCCCACAATCAAACAAGAACAGGAAATAAGGTGAGATATCGGTCCTAAATCCTTCAAGTCTTACTTATATAAATATATTAGTGTGGTTACATTTTATAAGAAAATATATTTAATAAAAATCTTGTCAAAAGGGAACATTTAGAAAATAGTTTATTTATCCAAAATAGTTTTGAAAACGCAAAGTTCTTTTATAAGGCATAGTGATAAATCACATGTGATTTGAACTACGGATAGTGAATCACATGTGATTAATTTTCATAAACATGTATATTTGACTTGTATCCCCCCCCCCCCCCCCCCCCGTAAAACATTAAAAACATTTGAAAGGTTCATTAAAGGGGTATGAACTCACAGTTTATCATAGGGTTCGCATGTCAACGGATGCCCTGAATGCCAATGGTCCCTATAAATCATGTGATGACGCATAATTGGGTTAGAACTAGGGTGTTTCATGCTTAAACATGATGGAAAAACATCCTTAGGGCTCGGCATTACTAAGTACAAGTGTCTCATAATCCATACTTAATGATTCATGCAAGTTTAGGGCCAAAAGTGGGCATTTGAGTGAGTGCATGGCCTTAAAATTGAGTGTGCAATTGAGGTGTGCGGCCAGAAGGGTGTGTGAGGTTGCACATAAGTGTGTGCGGCCATTCAGGGTGTGTGTGCGGCCGTACACAGGAGTGTGCGGCCGTACACTCCTCTTATGAGTCCAAATGAAGTGTTTGCTCTTCACACTAAGGAGATTTGAATGTGTGATGCCCCTTCATGAAGGTGTGCGGCTGTACACCTTCAAGGGACCATGAATATGATGAACATGATGAGTTTTAAAGCTTGGGATTCAAGTGTTTACCACTAATAAGCTTGAAGATGAACTAGATCACAAATATGAGGCCTTCAAGGTGTTCTTGGTTGAAGATTTTAGAGAGAGAAAGTAGAGAGAGGGTAAGGAGCATCCAAATGAATGAATGAAGTGGGTATCCATCTATATATATGTTTGGGTGTAAGGCTGGAGGGTGTGTGGTTGGGTGTGCGGCCGCACACATGGGTGTGTGGCCGTACACACAAAAGTGTAGCCGCACACACCTCTTTTGGTGTGTTTGATCCAATTTCATGATGCAAAAAACTTTCCAACACCTCCTAAGACCCATAACTAGACTATATTATGTCGAAAACACGCATTTGGAACCACAAGATTTACAAAGGATGATGAATTCAAGATTTAAAGACAATACGCGGACCAATTACATAGGATGAAAGTTTTGGGTTGTCACACTTACTTATTGGAAGCCGTTGTAGTCATCATGGTTGAAGAAAGTTGAGAGAGAATAAGGTGTGTTCCTGGCTAGAGTTGAAGTAATGAAGAAATGAGCCATTTCCTTATATATATGGAGGATGTTCACGGACAAGAATGGGTTCACGGCCGTGAACTCCTTTGTGATGGTGTTTCCGGCTCGATTGCAACTCAATGAACTCAAGCTAACACTTCATAACACGAAATACTTGAGTGTACTAGGTTTAGAACTCCCAAACAGACCCTTAACCAAGCTAAAATATAATAGAAACAAGTATTACTTTTGATTGAATTGAATGACTTTACAAGATAGAAATTCCGGGTTGTCAGATCATCCCCCCATTAAAGGGAATTTCGTCCCAAAATTAGAGTTTAAGCAATTACAGGTAGTCTAAGGGAAAAGATGAGGATATTTCAGTTTCATTTGATCCTCCCGCTCCCAAGTGATTTCAGGTCCCCGTTTGGCATTCCAACGAACCTTCACTATCGGGATATGGATTTGCTTTGTTTGCTTGACCTCACGGTCCATGACCTCCATTGGTTCTTCTACGAAGTTGAGGCTCTCATTTATGTTGATTTCATCAAGTCGGATAACAAGAGTCTCATTAGATAGACACTTTTTCAGGTTTGAAACGTGGAAAGTGGGGTGTATGTTACTAAGTTCTTGAGGTAGTTTTACTTTGGATTTAGCTTCCCATGCTTTCTGAAGCGTATCAAGCCCTTCCAGGGTGAGACCTTCAATAGAGCACGGTTACCAACATGGAACTCCAAACGTTTCCTTCTCTTGTCTACGTAGCTTTTCTGTCGGACTCTAGAGGCTTTCAATCATTCATGAATATGAAAAATATTCTCTGTCCTTTCCCGAATGATTTTTGGACCCGTGATAGTGTTGTCAGGAACTCGTAGTTTAGCTAACTGCGTATCACCCACTTCAGCCCAACACAGAGCGGATCTGCACTTTCGGCCATAGAGGGCTTCAAATGGAGCAGCCTTTATGCTTGTGTGATAACTGTTATTGTAGGAGAACTTGAAAAGGGGGTAAATGAGTATCCTATGCCTTTCCAAAGTTTATCACACATGCTCACAACATATCTTCTAGAGTTTGAATGGTCCTCTCACTTTGTCCATCGGTTTGCGGATGGTAGGTTGTGCTCATGTCCAGCCTAGTTCCTAGGGAACTTTGTAGTGACTTCCAGAATCTTGATGTGAATCTACTGTCTCTTTTAGAGATAATAGATATGGGAACACCATACAGTCATACAATCTCCCTAATGTAAGTCCTTGTTAGTTTCTCCATCTTGTCTATCTCTTTGATCGGCATGAATTGTATGGACTTAGTTAACCTGTCTACGATCACCCATATGGTATCGAGACCACTTGTTGTCTTGGGAAATTTGGTTATGAAGTACATTGTGATATGCTTCCACTTCCACTCAAGTATCTCTGGTTGTTGTAGTAAACCTGAGGGCTTCTAGTATTCGACCTTAACCTTGGCGCAAGTAAGAAACTTACTCATGAAGGTAACAATCTCTGCTTTCATGTTAGGCCACTAGTATAACTTTTTGAGATCCAGATACATCATATATGAACCTGGGTGGACGGAATATCAAGTATTGTGCGCTTTGGTCATGACCACGTCTCTGAAACCACCGAGCTTCGGTGTCCAGATCCGATCCATGAGGTACAAGGCTCCGCCACCCTTGACTTCTAGGTTCTTATCCATCCCTCTAAGGGATTCACCCGCCACATTTTCATGTTTCAAGGGTTTTAGCTGAGCCTCCATAATTTGTGTGGACTTATGGGAATGGATAGTCATAGTCAATGATTTGACCCTACGACCAGAGTATTCTTTCCGACTTAGAATGTCAACTACTACATTGGATTTACCGGGATGATAATGAATTTTGCATGCGTAGTCATTGAGTATCTCGACCCGCCGTCATTGTCTCATGTTGAGCTCCTTCTGATCGAATATATGCTGAAGGCTTTTTTTGTCTCTAAAGACAGTGCTTTTCGTACCATACATGTAGTGTCTCCAGATCTTCAGAGCAAATACCACTGCTCCTAACTAAAGATCATGTGTGATGTAGTTAACTTCATGTGTCTTTAGCTGTCTTGAGGCATAGGCGATGACCTTTCCTCGTTGCATAAGAACACAACCAAGCCCTTGGTTGGATGCATTGCAATAAACCACGAAATCTTCTATCCCTTCTGGGAGGGATAGTATCGATGCGCTGCATAAGGATCACTTTAGCGTTTGGAACACCTTCTCTTGTTTCTCTTCCCAGTCAAAGTTCACACCCTTCTGGGTCAATGTAGTAAGCGGTTTCATGATCCTAGAGAAGTTCTGAATAAACCTGTGATAGTAGCCAGCGAGATATAGAAATTGATGAAATTTTGTAGGTGTCTTTGGAGCTAACCAGTCCTCAATGGTCGTTATTTTGGAAGGGTCCACGTGAATCCCCTTTTCTCTAACGACGTGACCCATGAATTCGACTCTTCAAATCCAAAATTCACACTTAGAGAACTTCATTTAGAGCTTATCCGATCGTAGTGTTTCTAAGACCTGACGAAGGTGTTGATTATGATCCTCCTTACTTCGAGAGTGGATAAGTATGTCATAGACGAATACAATGAAGAACTAATCCAAGTAAGGACGGCACACCCTATTCATTAAGTCTATGAATACTGTGGGCGCATTAGTCAATCTGAATGGCATCACTACAAACTCGTAGTGTCCATAACGAGTTCGGAAGGCTGTCTTGGGAACATTTTCCTCTAACACTCATAACTGGTGATAGTCGGATCTCAGATCAATCTTTGAAAAGTAATTCGCCCCTTGCAGTTGGTCGAACATGTCGTCTATGCGAGCTAGAGGGTATCGGTTCTTGACGGTAAGCTTGTTTAGTTCTCTGTAGTCAATGCACATACGGAACGATCCATATTTCTTCTTCACGAAAAAGATTGGTGCTCCCCAGGGTGAGAAGCTTGGTCTAATAAAGCCCTTGCTATGTAGTTCATTCAGTTGACCGGATAGCTCCTACATCTCGGCTGGTGCTAGACAATAAGGCAATTTGGCCATAGAGTTAGCCCCTGGAACTAAGTCGATTCTGAACTTAACATGACGTTGTGGTGGTAATCTTGGTAGTTGTTCTGGAAAGATGTCAGGAAAGTCGCGTACTTATAGCATGTTCTTTATGGCTTTCGTCTCTTGGCTCATATCGACTACATGAGCAAGGAATGCATGACATTCCTTTCGTAAGTACTTCTAGGCTTGTATACTTGAAATGATTCTAAGGTTCATTCCTGGTTTGTCATCGTAGATCACTAGGCTTTTGTTAGACGATAGATTAAGACGAACGACCTTCTCATAACACATGAGGTCAGCACGATGAAGACTTAACCAATCCGTGCCGATAATGACGTCGAAACTTTTAATTGAGACAGACATGAGGTCAATTGGAAATGAATGGCTATCTAGAGATAGAGTACATCCTATGTATATATAGCTAGTGCTCTCAGTCTTTCCATTAGCCATTTCTACAGTGACCGGTTCTTTTAGTGTATGTGATTTTTTTTAAGTAAGTGTGCAGATTTTTGCTTCAAGAAACTCCTCTCCGCTCCGCTATCAAATATTATGCATGCATAAGATTTATCTAGGAGAAACATACTAGTGACCACAGTAGGGTTTGCTACCGCTTCCTCGTGGCCTATCGCCAAAACCCTTCCCAACTCGCAAGCGTTCCCTGCCTTCTTCCTCCTGTAGTGACCAACCTCACCACATCCGTAGCAAGCCTGGCGCACTCCAACGTCGGGGACTTGGGTGATTGGCCTAGCCGGAGCTTTGTAGAAACGGGCAGTGTGCCCCTTCCTGTTGCAGTTTACGCACTGCATTTCCCAGCAGGTTCCGTTGTGGTGGAAGCTGCACTTGTTGCACTTTGGCAAGCTCCCAACATACTACTTCATCGGTGCAGTGGCAGTAGGTGTTATCACAGCACCAACAGCCACAACCTACTGCTTCTTGGAAAAGTTCTATGTTGCGTTGCCTTTCTTCTTGTCCCAAAACTTCCGCTTTTTGTCAGCGACTTTGGATGGTTCTGCGACGGCGAGCGTTATTGTTGTCGGTCTGCGGACTCCATGATTGATGAGTCGTTGTGCTAATCGCTTGGCACTGTTGAAGGTAGTAGGGTTTGAAGCTAACACATTTCCCTAAAATGGAGGCACCAGCCCCCAAATATACCTCTCGATCTTCTTCCCCTCAGTAGCGACCATTCCTGGACATAGAGCCACCAGATCACTGAATTTGGTGGTGTAGGCAACTGTGTCGGAGCCCTTCATGGTTAGGCTCCAAAGTTCTTGTTCATGTTTCTAAACCTTGCCCCTCGGGCAGTATTCCTCAATCATAAGCTCCTTCAGAGCTTCCTAGCCCATTGCATTAGCCACTATCAGGGTAAGTGACTTGACATGGCTATTCGACCATGTTAGGGCTCTGTTGAGAAGGTGCAAACAAAAAATTTTACTTTGCTTCCTTCTGGATAGGAGCAGATCTCGAATATCGACTCAATCTTTTCAAACCATTGCAACAGAGCAATGATCCAACCACTGCCGTTGAAGTCTATGGTTTTGCATCTGGTGAAGTCCTTATATGAACACTCTCTAGAGCGCACGCGAGCATCACCTTGAGTAGAATGTATAGCTGTTCCACTCCCGCTAGTACCGCTAAAGCTGAATTGAGCTAAGGCTGTCGTAACAGCCGCAGCCACTACAGCTTGGAGAGCTGCAAGATCGTATTATGGAGGAGGTGGTGGTTGAGTTGGAGTTGTTGGAGGATTATGTTTCGTTGATTGATGTAGAGGCATCTTTCAACAGAAAGTTTAGAAAGATGAAGATGATAGTAAGCATAAAATTGTGAGTATAATGAGAGTGGTCCATGGACTAAATCACCATAGCCCAACAAAACAGATGATAGTATGATTGTAATGGAGATTTAAAAATAAAAGGATGAAAGTATTTGAATAAATATTTCCGATGAGATTAGATGTATGTCAATATCATTGGCATTAAAGATGTAACAAGTTCCAGAAAAATGACCTTGGAGTAGGTCTTAAATCACACCATAATTTAGAAAATTTTGACAGCACTAAGACCTAACAGAATGAAAGTTCAAGGTCTTAACATAAGCAGGAAATTAATATCAGAGTCTATACATAGACCTAATTATATCCAAAAGACAGAGTAGAGTAGGCTCTTCTCGCGAGAGGATTTGTTCTGGTTGGTACTTGATTCATCCCTGGCTTCTGTCAGCTGTTGTTTTGTTTCCTAAACACGTCTTTGCAGTGCCACCTGGTCCTGACGAAGATCCCTGGTCTCAGATCGACAGGCGTTCAGTTCCACCTGTAGGGCGTTTGTGCGAGACCTTTCAAAGTTCTGGTCGTCAGTCAGATGATGAAGACGAACTGTGTTTAGTTCGGAGTTAGCACAGATTTCCATGCCTTGGTCTAAGTTTGCTCTTCCATGCTCTACATTGCGGGAAACAAGTCCTACCAAGATAGGAAGGACTCTGTCTGGTGAGCCTCCCTCGTTTAAGTTATAGTAACTCCGGTCTTCGTTGTAGGGAGGTGGTTGTCCCTGCTCGTGGATCCACCTGCCCAAGTTCACAGCCCGCAGGGTGTCGGGCCTTGAAAAGTCGGACGAGGGTTAGGATTTTCAGCAACTTGGAGTGGATTATAGACCTCCAGTTCTGAGTCTGAGTCTTCTTGTAATTCCTCTTCGTTCTCTTCATCATAACTTTCTTCGAGGTCTTCTAATGCTGGGACCATCGAGTTCTCATTCTCGGGTTCAGCTTCGAGCCATCCTCCGACTCCTTGTTCGGGAAAGTACGGGTCGCCAGGGAGATGGAATCCAATCATGTTATCTAAGCGAGAAGGGGTATAAGAAACATATAATAGACGTACTACTATAGATAATTATAAGATGATCCTAACTGGTTGCTTCAATACTTGCGTGGTGCATACCAGTCATATGTAAACAAGATAGAATATGCCTTCGAATAAGTGATCCTAACTCTAAGTCCACAACCAAACAAGGAACAGGAAGTAAAGAAAAGATCACAGATTCTAAGTCTATGACACCTTAGTCACATGTAACCTTAGTGTATCCACTCCTATAGTATTTTAAGCTTATGTTATGTTCTAAAATTTTCATTATAGTAGAGTTGGTAAGTTTTTAGACTTGTTGCAACACCACAACCATTCCTGTTGGATTAGTGTCTAAGCTCGTAACAATATTTGGTATGTACTTGACCCGGTTGTGTATTGTCCTTTTGGGTTGCCTTCACCAAAGCAACTTGACAAGGTTATTTATGAGAGAGAGAAGATATTATGGTTTATTAATATATTATAAGAATAATATATTAAAGGAGAAATCATATTATTTGATTAATATTAGTCATAAATTAAATAGGAATTAATTTGGTGACCAAAAGAGATTAATTGAACAAAGGGGCATAAACTACCAAATGTGTGATAGTTGAGTTTTAGGCTGCGAAACCTAATGGAATAAGGGGGAACGAAATTATGATGGAGATCCATCATATTTTCGTCCAAAGGCCCTAGTCTAGAAAGTTCCATAGGCTGCTTGGTGACTAAGTTGTCCATTAGGGTTTAGACTGAAACCCTAGCAGCCTACACCATAAATAGAGGCCTTTGGTTGCAATTTTCGGAACCTTGACTCCAATTGAAACCCTAGGGACGATTTTTAGTGTTCTTCCTCATCTCTCATAATAGCCTTTCTTGCTTGTGGTGTTTATGAACCATTAGAGGAGTTATAAGTGTGACTCTAAGCTCAATATCAAGAAGATTTAAAGGATTTCAAGCCAATTGAAAGAGGTAAACACTTAGATCTGTTCTTATGATGTTAATTTCAAATTATACATGCTAGATCTAGGGTTACAAGTCTTAGATTAATTACATGTACAATAGAGAAGCCTAGATCCAACCTTTAGGGTTTTGCATGAGCACATAGGATGTTCTTTTGCTTTAAAACCATCAGTGGTATCAGAGCCTTGATTGGTTTTTGCTGTATGTGATATAATTGTCGAGTTTTTGCTAAAAATTGTTTTTCTGGCCTCTACCCGACCCAGCTTGGCGAGTCAGTATCTAGACTCGGCGAGTTAGTATCTGGACTCACCGAGTTGGCCTAACTTGGCAAGTTCAGTAACTGACTCGCCGAGTTTGCGAGTCAGACAGAGCATATCTCGGGATTTCTTGTTGTTTTGCTATAGGATAAATGGCAAAATCATTTTTTAATAATAAAATCCGAATTTTATTGTATTTAAATGATTATCCTTGCCAAAACAAAAGATAATTGCAAATCTTTTGAATAATAGTTTCTTTATATGATAAATATGGATTATTTAAATTATTTGGATTATCTTGTGACTAAAATTGGATTAGGTCAAATATAGATAATTATAAAATTAATTGTTTAATTTATATTATTTGTTATTTGATCCCTTATGTTTTGAAAAGTTCAAAACTTGTCCTCAAGTTTGAAATTTAAATTTTATGATTAAAAGTTTAATTTTGAATAATTTAAATTTCAAACCCTTAGAATTTTACAAGTTTAAAATTCAACCCTACACTATTATATTATTACAAGATTAATTAAATTATATGTATAACTTAAAGTGCTAGTCTTGTCGTTAGTAGGACTCATTCACGAAGCCGATCGATAAGGGGGGTATAAGGTTATGGCCTATAAAATGGTCATTTAATGGGTATCCACTCTTACCCACCGCTTCCTTAATTGGTGGAGGGTCGTTAGCCGAACGGGTAGGATAGGGAAATCCACTCCTCGTTAAAAGTATAATGAATGATACAAAGTAACTACAATGTTTTTAAAAATTCCCAATCATACTTACTTTAGGGTAAAATTTGAAAATGATGCTACTCCATGGAATTACACTTTGTACCCTTGTCAAACATTAGTGGAGCGTGTGTGGTTAACTGGCACACTAATTTAGGATTGACATTGGTAGCGAAGGGTGACTCGATGTTTTTCATAGATCAATGGAGCGTGTGTGGTTTACCGACACATTGATTAGGTGATAGAGACATTGAGTGCACCATGTTGATTTGCATGGTTATTCACACCTTGTTTGTGATCCTCGGTATCCCAGTCTCAAACTTGAAGGGCATATCGAGATTTAAACATGCCATTGAAAAGTGAATCTCAAAAGAATCTAGGAGTTTTCAAATACATTTAAAACTTAAATTCTTTTCGTTTTTCATGGTGGAAAATATTGAATCGGCATTTAGTTACCTTCAAATTATTTGCATTTAGATTACGGCATCCCTTTTCTAAGTTGTGAATAATGTTGTTGGATCCTAGCCCTAATTTTTAATTTGGGTGTTTAATTGGGAATTCATTTCTAATCAAACTTTGTTCCTTGCTTTTTCGGATGTCTGCTAACAACAACAACGCTTCTGGGTTGTAACAACGTAAATTTTCAAAACAAATTTTTCATTTTCAAAACAATCATTTTTCAAAAAATAACATCAACATATTGTTTCAATTGTATTTATCACAAAGACATCTCCCCAGAATCCAAAACATAAACTCCTCAAGTGTGTACGGATCATGCCGGTGCCTTCCCGCACTCATCACTGGTACCTGAAACACATCACACAACAACTGTAAGCATAAATGCTTAGTGATTTCCCCAAATATACCGCATACAACACATATGCCGCTCAAGGCTATAATACGACCCTCCTGTCAATATGTCTTAGCAGGACCCTCCAGTCCCGTAGCTCGTTGGACCCTCTGGTCCGGTCATAGCACGTTGGGCCCTCCGGCCCGGTCTGTATCGTTGGACCCTTCGGTCCGGTCTATATAAACATACAACATACACATAACACATAGCACATAATCTCATACATAACACATAAGACCCTCTGGTCTACACGATATACCACTCTAGGTAATGTATAGTGAGAAGACTCACCTCGATGTCTCGGTAAATATCTGTCTCGGAATAAATGTGATCTAGCCTCCGCCTAATCACACAAAGTAATACACTCATAAATACAACTGCACTCAACCCTAAAGGTCAACAAGGTCAACGGTCACTTTGACCGGACTCGGCGAGTGCACTAGGGCGACTCGACGAGTCTATACGTGTCCACTGACTCTCTTGGATCCTATCTTGACACACCGAGTACTTTTCTGACTCGACGAGTTCCACCTGACATGAATCGCGGGGCCACCAGGACTCAACTCGCCGAGTCTCAAGAACAACTCGGCGAGTTCCGGCTTGACTCAGTCCCCTCGACTCACCCTGACTCACTGAATCACTCCCTCAACTCGGCAAGACCACTCACTGAGTGATTACGGGCAAACTTCATACTACTCGCCGAGTCTGTTCTTCAGACTCAGCAAGTTCATGCCATGCGTAAACTCAAACTCACTTCTGAGGTCAGATCTATTCCATACAATCATAGATCTGGCCTCCCCAAGCATGATAATCACGTAAAGTGCAAACCTTGATGCTCAAACAACATCTATTTGCTCCTATATGATGTTTTAGCCCCATATCTCATAACCCTTGGTCAAAATCCCATGAATCCTCATAAAGCTTAAGGAATAAAGCGTCTCTAGACCTCTATGGATCCCATTACAAGCCTCGTCACAAATAGGGACGAAATGGACATCAAATGTAACCAACAAAGGGGTCAAGAAACGCTAAACCCCCATGTTCATCATAACAATAGCAATGGGAGCCAAAATATACCTCCAAAGTGATGCTCTGAGCTCCAAATTCGAAGGATGTCCACCTCCCTTGCCTCCTCTTAGCTATAATCTCCTTTGCCTTGCCAAACAATGCTTCAAAGGTTAAAAATGGCCTCATCTCTCTCCTAAAACGCTCAAGATCTCTTTAGGGTTTCTCTCTGGGGTTGGTGGCCGCAAATGACGGCCATAAGCCCCTTTAAATAGGTCTCAAACCCTGGAAATTAGGGTTTCATTAAACAGCATGGACTTGTCGAGTCCACTTTTGGACTCGCCGAGTCCAAACGCGAACCCGCGTGCAAAACGCGATCCTACTCGTGAGTTTAGACTCCAACTCGTCGAGTCTCCTCACATCTCCCAAAAATAAAAGAATAAAAATAATACCTGGGAATCCGGGTGTTACAATTCTCCCCCACTAGAATCAGACTTCGCCCTCGAAGTCTCACTCTTCAAATAACTCCGGATGCTGCTCATGCATCTCATGCTCCGGTTCCCAAGTTAACTCTGACCCTTTCCGATGCTACCACTGGACCTACACCAGTGGCACCTCTTTATTCCTCAGGACCTTGATCTTTCGATCTCTGATCGCCACTGGTCTCTCAGCATAATTCAGGCTCACATCCACCTGAATATCTTCTAGTGGCACTACTGCCAACTCGTCGGCTACGCACTTTCGCAACTGCGACACGTGGAAAGTGTCGTGAATCTGACCCAACTCTGTTGGCAACTCCAAAAGATAGGCTACCCTACCTACCCTCGCGACCACCCTGAAAGGACCAATATATCGGGGCCCCAACTTGCCCCTCTTCCAGAATCGAATCACTCCTTTCCGAGGAGAGACCCTCAGGAGCACAAAGTCGCCGACCTGAAACTCAAGCTCGGACCGGCGTCTGTCCGCATAACTCTTCTGACGACTCTGAGCGGTCAACAACCTCTGTCTGACCTGCTGGATCTGCTCTGTCATCTGAAGCACGATCTCGGTACTACCCATCATGCGCTGCCCTACTTCTCCCCAGCAGATAGGGGTCCGACACCTCCTCCCATACAACAGCTCAAAGGGTGGCATGCCAATGCTCGAATGATGGTTGTTGTTGTAAGAGAACTCTGCCAAGGGAAAATATGTGTCCCAACTTCCGCCGAAATCCAACACACATGCTCGGAGCATGTCCTCGAGCGTCTGAATCGTCCGCTCATTCTGCCCGTCGGTTTGGGGTGGTACATTGTACTAAAGTGCAGTTTCGTACCCAATTCCTCATGAAACTTCTTCCAGAATCTGGAAGTGAAACGTACATCTTGATCTGAGACAATCGAAATCGGCACTCCATGCCGCGATACCACCTCTCTCACGTACATCTCTGCCAACTTCTCCGCGGAATAGCTCTCACTGATGGCCAGGAAGTAAGCACTCTTTGTCAACCTATCCACAATCACCCAAATTGCATCAACACCCCTCGTGGTTCTTGGCGATTTGGTGATGAAATCCATGGTAATCTGTTCCCATTTCCACTCAGGAATCTCTAAAGGCTGCAACTTACCATGCGGACGCTGATGCTCGGCCTTAACCCGGCGACAGGTCAAGCATCTCTCTACAAACCATGCGACATCCCTCTTCATACAGGGCCACCAATAATCCTTTTTCAGGTCCAAAAACATCTTAGTGGCCCCGGGATGGATCGAGACTTTCGATCGATGAGCCTCCTCCATCAAAATGGTACGCATCCCGCCCACGAACGATACCCAAATCCGACCCTGAAATGTCATAAGCCCTCTGCTATCGGTAACGAACTCCGATACCAGTCCGACAACTCGTTCCCTCTTCTGGCTCTCAGGCTGCACAACCTTAGCCTGGGCCCCTCGAATAGCATCCAAAACCGGGGTCATCACCGTCAATCTCAAACATACATCTTGCAATGGGGCGCTCTCCGCCCTACGGCTCAGTGCATCGGCTACAACATTAGCCTTGCCCGGGTGGTACAGGATCTCATAATCATAATCCTTGACCACGTCCAACCACCTCCTCTGTCGCATATTTAGGTTGGGCTGATCCATCAAATACTTCAAGCTCTTGTGGTCCGTGTATATCGTACATCGAACCCCATACAGGTAGTGTCGCCAGATCTTGAGAGAGAACACTACCGCTCCCAGCTCCAAATCATGAGTTGGATATCTCGACTCATGAGGCTTAAGCTGCCTCGATGCATATGCTATCACATGCCTCCTATGCATAAGCACCGCTCCTAATCCGGATATCGATGTGTCACAATAAACCACAAAATCCTCCATCCCTTCCGGAAGGGCTAACACTGGGGCTTCGCATAACTTCCTTCGAAGTGTCTCGAACGAGGTCTGCTGCTCCGGACCCCAAGAAAACGCAACACTCTTCCGGGTCAACTTGGTGAGGGGCACAGCGATCTTGGAGAAATCCTTAATAAATCTCCGATAATAGCCGGCCAATCCCAGAAAACTCCTGATCTCGGTGGGTGATCTCGGCACCTCCCACCTCATAATCGCCTCAATCTTGGTCGGGTCGACTAAAATCCCCTTTTGGTTAACGAGATGCCCCAAAAATTGGACCTATCGTAATAAAACTAACCCTTGGAGAACTTGGCATAAAGCCTCTCCGATCTCAGAACTCCGAGGATCTCCCTCAAATGCTCCTCATGCTGCTCTCTGGATCTCGAATACACCAAAATGTCGTCGATGAACACGATCACCGAGCGATCCAACATTGGTATGCACACCCTGTTCATGAGATCCATGAACACCGCTGGTGCATTGGTGAGTCCGAAAGGCATCACCACGAATTCGTAATGCCCATAACGAGTCCGGAAGGCTGTCTTCTGTACGTCCTCCTCCCGCACCCTCACCTGATGATACCGAGACCTCAAATCGATCTTGGAGAACCAAGATGCTCCCTACAGCTGATCAAACAAATCATCGATCCTTGGCAACGGGTAATGGTTCTTGAACGTTAGCTTATTCAGCTCATGATAATCGATGCACATCCGGAGCGAGCCATCCTTCTTCTTGACAAAAAGGATAGGCGCTCCCCAAGGCGAACGACTCAGCCTGATAAACCCCTTCCCCAGCAGTTCTTGAAGCTGCGAGGACAATTCCTGCATTTCCGAAGGCGCAAGGCGATACAGCGCCTTAGCGATAGGCGTAGCTCCTGGAACCAACTCAATACCAAACTCTACCTGCCTCTCCGGAGGCACACCCGGCAAGTCCTTTGGAAACACATCCGGAAACTCACACACTATCGAAACCTCATCAATTGACTTCAGTCTCCCAATATCAGCACTCGCATCCATCACATATGCCACAAAACCCCTACAGCCCTGCTATAGACTCTGTCTCGCTCTGGCGGCCGAACAAAATGCTGACTCCGAAGGGCCGCACTTGTGGGAAGTGCAGTAAGAGTCATGAGGGGTCGGCTGCCGATCCATCCTCTGAGACTCGGCCTCCTCCCTGGCCTGAGTCTCCAGCTCGATCTCCCTCTTCCGGGCATTTGCCTGGAGCTCAGCAAATGTTCGGTAAGTCGAGTTCGCCACGAACTCCCATATATCTCTCCTCAGAACACCCATATAGCGGCTCATACGAGCCTGCTCAGTCGACACCTGCTCAGGGCAAAACATCGCCCTCTCATGGAACTTCCTGGTGATGACTGTCACTGAATCAGTACCCTGCTTGAGGGTCAAGAACTCTTGGATCAACCGTTCCCTCTCTACCGGGGGAATATACTCCTCTCGGAACATAGCAGTGAAGCTCTCCGAGGTCACCTCAGAAATCTTAGCCAAAGTAAAGTTCACCGTCACGAACTTCCACCAATCCTTCGCTCCCAGGTGGAGCTGGTTCAAGGTGAACCGAACCCTCAAGTGCTCTGGACAAGAGCACGTATAGAAACATCCCTCGATGTCATAGATCCACCTCATAGCAGCAATCGGGTCCTGCGTCCCATCGAACTCTGGTGGCTTCGTGTTGCTGAACTCCCGGAACAACAACGAGTCACCTCCCTAAGGTCTGGCAGCAGCAACAACAGCAGTAGCTGCAGCTGCAGCAGCCTCAGTCAATGCGGCGTACCGCTCATCAAAAGTCTCTATCAATGTGGTCTTGATGTCTCCAAACATCTCAGGGATCTCAGCCCGGATGGCAGCAGCCACCTCCTCATGAATCATCTGACGGATCTCCTTGTCGCTGACACCACTGGTCTCAGGTGTGTGTCTAGTCCCAACTATGATGTCTCTGAAATACAACAAAAATTATCAGAGAATCGATCGAACATGCTCATACTCGATGACGCAACCCTACTTGTCCTCCGTCGTCCAAAAGATTCTTACTTGAAATGCCCACTGATCCGGTGTCTTCAGTAGTATGGGCCCAATACTACTGACCACACTGCACCAGCATTCACTT
The DNA here is from genome assembly GCF_002870075.4 of Lactuca sativa. NCBI lineage: Eukaryota > Viridiplantae > Streptophyta > Magnoliopsida > Asterales > Asteraceae > Lactuca > Lactuca sativa. The sequence goes on along the minus strand of NC_056627.2, from coordinate 59,419,193 downwards.
CAAATCCTCCTCCTTGGATCTTGGATTACAAGTACTCTATTCTCATGAGCTCCTAACTGCTATCACTCGCCCTCAAAGCAGCTCAGCAGCAGAAAACTCCTAGGCTAAGGCATCATAAATCAGGACACTCTAGTCCTAATATGTATACTTAGCCTACTCTAGCATGCATAATATAACATATCTCATAACACATAGATTAAGGGTACTTTGGGGGAATTCGTCGTTCGGGCGCTGGCTGATCGTACACACGGCTCTGCTCTGTTTGTCTCAAAACTCTGTTATTCTTTTCAAAAAAATTTATTTTATTATAAAAATTCTCCTTAATTCCTCAGTTTGAGTTCAGATACGCCCGAAGATGCATCTGAATCCCTCAAACCAAGGCTCTGATACCAAATTGTAACAACGTATATTTTCAAATGAATTTTTCATTTTCAAAACAATCATTTTTCACAAAATAACATCAACATATTGTTTCAATTGTATTTATCACAAAGACATCTCCCCAGAATCCAAAACATAAACTCCTCAAGTGTGTACGAATCATGCCGACGCCTTCCCGCGCTCATCACTGGTACCTGAAACACATCACACAACAACTATAAGCATAAATGCTTAGTGAGTTCCCCAAATATACCGCATACAACACATACGCCACTCAAGGCTATAATACGACCCTCCAGTCGATATGTCTCAGCGGGACCCTCCAGTCCCGTAGCTCGTTGGACCCCTGGGCCGGTCATAGCTCGTTGGGCCCTCCGGCCCGGTCTGTATCATTGGTCCCTTCGGTCCGGTCTATATCAACATACAACATACACATAAGACATAGCACATAATCTCATACATAACACATAAGACCCTCTGATCTACACGATATACCACTCTAGGTAATGTATAGTGAGAAGACTCGCCTCGATGTCTCGGTAAATATCTGTCTCGGAATAAATGTAATCTAGCCTCCGCCTAATCACACAAAGTAATACACTCATAAATACAACTGCACTCAACCCTAAAGGTCAACAAGGTCAACGGTCAACTTTTACCGGACTCGGCGAGTGCACTAGGGCGACTCGGCGAGTCTATACGTGTCCACTGACTCTCTTGGATCCTATCTTGACACGCCGAGTACTTCTCTGACTCGACGAGTTCCACCTGGCATGAATCGCGGGGCCACCACGACTCAACTCGCCGAGTCTCAAGAACAACTCGGCGAGTTCCGGCTTGACTCATTCCCCCCGACTCACCCTGACTCACTAAATCACTCCCTCAACTCGGCAAGACCACTCACTGAGTGATTACGGGCAAACTTCATACTACTCGTCGAGTCTGTTCTTCAGACTCGGCGAGTTCATGCCATGCATAAACTCAAACTCACTTCTGAGGTCAGATCTGTTCCATACAATCATAGATCTGACCTCCCCAAGCATGATAATTGGTGGGTTTTGGTCATAAGACATCCTATGTGCTCATACAAACCCTAATGCTTGGATCTAGGTTTCTCTATTGTACATGCAAGTTATCCAAGACTATAAACCCTAATTCTAGCATATGGAAATCGATATTAACATATAATTAAGTTTAAGATGTTACCTTGATTGTTATGTAGCAATAACAATCCCAATTCCTCCTTGAATTGACTTTGGAAGTCTTAGAGTCACAAGTGTCACTCCTCTAATGGCTCACAAACACCATAAGCAAGAGGATGAATAGGAGAGAGGATGGAGGCTGCCAAAATCGTGTGAAAACCCTAGCAAGAAGCTTAGCCACGTTTTTCGTCCTTAAGGGATCTATATATAGTGAGGCAATTAGGGTTATCTAACATGGAAACCCTAATTTAGTTGCTTAAGCCCTAAGCAACCCATGGAGCCCTTTCCATAAGGCCTTGGACGATTTCATATGGGCTTCCCCCATAGAATTCGTCCACCTTATGATATAAGGCAATCCATGGCCCAAATTGTAATTATCTTATAATTACAATTCCAGTCCCTTAAGTTTAATTAATCTCTTTTAGTCACAAAACTAATTACCAATTAATTATTGACTAATATTAATTAAACAATATGATTTCTCCTTTAATATATTATTCCCATAATATATTAATAAATCATATTTAATCCTTTCTCTCCATAATTCATCCTATCAAGTTGCTTTGGTGAAGGCAACCCAAAAGGACCATGCACCATCGGGTCAAGTACATACCAAAATAGTTATGGACTTAGACACTAATCCAACAAGAATCACGTAAAGTCCAAACCTTGATGCTCAAACAACATCTATTTGCTCCTATACGATGTTTTAGCCCCATATCTCATAACCCTTGGTCAAAACTCCCATGAATCCTCATAAAGCATAAGGAATAAAGCTTCTCTGGACCTCTATGGATCCCATTACAAGCCTCATCACAAATAGGGACGAAATGGACATCAAATCTGACCAACAAAGGGGTCAAGAAACCTTAAACCCCCATGTTTATCATAACAACAGAAAAGGGAGCCAAAATATACCTCTAAAGTGATGCTCTGAGCACCAAATTCAAAGGATGTCCACCTCCCTTACCTCCTCTTAGCTAGAATCTCCTTTGCCTTGCCAAACAATGCTTCAAAGGTTAACAATGGCCTCCTCTCTCTCCCAAAACACTCAAGATCTCTTTAGGGTTTCTCTCTGGGGTTGGTGGCCGCAAATGACGGCCATAAGCCCCTTTAAATAGGTCTCAAACCCTGGAAATTAAGGTTTCATTAAACAACATGGACTCGCCGAGTCCACTTTTGGACTCGCCGAGTCCAGACGCGAACCCGCGTGCAAAACCGCGATCCTACTCGGCGAGTTTAGACTCCAACTCGCCGAGTCTCCTCACATCTCCCAAAAATAAAAGAATAAAAACAATACCTGGGAATCCGGGTGTTACATGGGTCATTCTCGCTGATGAACCTATTTCAAAAGGTGACATTTGATGGGTTGAATTTCAACGAGTGGATGAGGTACATTCGCATGATCACTCACTACAAGGACAAAGAACATGACCTCGATGAGAAGCTTGAAAAGAAGATGGGGAGTGGAGAATCCCTAATCTCTCATTTGCAGAAAATGCGAAGGTATGTTGATCGTCTTTTCAAACTTAATGTTAAGTTTGATGAGGATTTGGCTATCGACATCATCATCCACTCCTTGCCTTCCTGCTACAACCAGTTCAGAATGACCTACCACATGAATAAGGAAGAGGTCTCCTTCAGTAAGCTTCAAGGACTACTGAGGACTGCTGAGAGCAACCTCAAGGACAAATCTGCTGCACCATCCCCTGTTGTGGCTGCTCTTGTGTTGGAAATTGGCCAAAGGAAGGGAAAGAAGAGGAAGGCTCCTTTAAAGAGCCACCAAAAGGGAAAGTCCCGTGATGGTTCATCCTCAAGTGGGACCAAAGCAGGTTCTGTTAAACCCTCCTCCGACCCTAATGAAGCAGAGTGCTTCTATTGCCACAAGAAGGGCAACTGGAAACGAAGCTACCCTAAATATCTGCAGGACATTAAGGATGGGAAGATAAAGCCCACCTTCGCAAGTTAATATTCTATTAAATCTAACAACTCATCACTTGCTACTTCATGAGTTCTTGATACAAGATGTTATTTTCACATTTGTTCTGATTTACAGGGCCTAAGAAGAAGTAGGGAGGTGGAGCATGGAAAAATAAACTTGATTATGGGAAACAGAAGATTGTCGCCTGTGACCAAAGTCGGAGTTTATTCTTTAGTGTTGAGTAATGGGTTAGGGTTAGATTTAAACAATTTTTGCTATTTGCTAGATATGACAAAGAACATCATTTCTTTTCATGGATTATATAGATAGGGTTTCAGATATTCATTTGATAATAGTAATGGTTCTATTAATGTTTATTTGAATGGTGTCTTTTATTTCAATGCATTTCCTTGTAATGGAATATATGAATCTGTGTTGGTTGTAGACAATTTAGGAAACGATGTGTTGAATATTGATTCATCTAATAGTATAGACAAAGCATGCTTGTGGCATTGTCGCCTTGGCCATGTCAACAAGAAACGCATAGCCCAATTCCAAAAGGATGAAGTGTTGGAGTCAATCGACTTTAGGGACGATGACGTGTGTGAATCTTGTTTACTTGGGAAGATGACCAAGTCACCCTTTACTAGCACTTGTGAAAGGGGTGAGAGTCTATTGGATCTCATAAACACTGATGTGTGTGGGCCCTTTAGATCCACCACAAGGGATGCTTGCCGCTTCTATGTGACTTTTACGGATGATTATAGCAGATATGGATATATCTACTTAATCAAGAAAAAGTCAGAAACCTTTGAAAAGTTCAAAGAGTTTAAGAATGAAGTGGAGAATCAGCTGGGCAGGAAAATGAAGATGCTTTGGTCAGTTCGAGGAGGAGAGTACCTAAGTCTTGAGTTTCACGACTATCTAAAGGAATGCGGAATTGTTTCGCAATTGACGCCTCCGAGAATGCCACAATTGAATGGTGTGGGCGAGAGATGTAATTGGACCTTGTTGGACATGATTCAATCTATGATGAGTCGGGCTTCATTGCCAATAGCTTTCTGGGGGTATTCCTTGGAGACTGCCGCCCATATCCTTAACCTAGTTCCCACCAAGAAGGCTACCAAAACACCTCACGAGATGTGGACAGGGAAAGCTCCCTCGTTGGCACATATCAAGGTTTGGGGTTGCGAGGATTTTGTAAGACGAGAGACTCACGACAAGCTCGAACCTCGTAATGAGAAGTCTTATTTCATCGGCTATCCACAGAAGTACTTTGGCTATCTCTTCTACAGACCAACTGACACTGTTGTCTTCGTTGCGAGAAGAGGGGTTTTCCGAGAAAGAGAACTCATAAGTCAACAAGACAGTGGGAGGCAAATTGATCTTGAAGAGATTCAAGAGCAAAGCAATGAAGGAACTTCTAACACTGGCACTCAACCTGAGGAGGTAACTCCTGTTGAACCTGTTGACGAGTCCTTACCTCTTAGACATTCTAGTAAGGCTAGTGTTCCACCCCAGTTGTATGGATTCCATATTACTACTGAAAGGGATACATTTATCAGTGATAGTACACTAGTAAATTTGGACGAACCTAGCAGCTACAAGGAAGCCATGGCAGGCCCAGACTCTGCTAAGTGGAAAGAGGCAATGGACAACAATATTCTGTCCATGTATGACAACCAAGTTTGGAATTTGGTTGACAATGTGTCAGGTCGTAAGACAGCCGGGTGCAAGTGGATCTTCAAGAAGAAGACAAACATGGATGGGAATGTACACACTTATATAGCACAATTGGTCGTGAAGAGCTTTACTCAAACTCCTGGAGTTGACTATGATGAGACCTTCTCGCCGGTTGCCAAGATAAAGTCTATTAGGGTGATGCTCGCAATAGCTACGTTTCATGATTATGAAATATGGCAGATAGATGTGAAAACTGCTTTTCTTAATGGAAAGTTGGCTGAAGATGTTTACATGAATCAGCCAGAGGGTTTTGTCAATGCGAAGCATCCGAATAGAGTGTGTAAGCTTGAGAAATCCATTTATAGATTGAAGCAAGCATTTTGTAGATGGAATCTTTGTTTTGATGAGAAGGTCAAAGAGTTTGGTTTTCTGCGATGCGAAGATGAGTCATGTGTGTATGTCAAGGCCAGTGGGAGTATAGTGAGCTCCCTAGTATTGTATGTTGACGACATACTACTCATAGGAAACGACGTCCCAACCTTGCAGGAGGTCAAGTCCTGGCTTGGGAAGTGTTTCGCTATGAAGGACCTCGGAGAGGCTGCATATATTCTGGGAATAAGGATAGTAAGAAACAGAAGTAAGAGACTGATAGGACTCAGTCAGGATACATACTTGGATAAGGTACTAAAGCGTTTTAGTATGGAAAATTCCAAGAAAGGGGAGTTGCCAATCCAAAGCAATACCAAGTTGAGTAAGACTCAAAGCCCGAGTATAGAGGCAAAAATAGCTGATATGAGCTGAGTACCTTACGCTTCCATAGTCGGCTCGATCATGTATGCTATGACTTGTACTCACCCTGATGTGGCCTTCGCTTTGAGCATGGTCAGCAGATATCAGGGAAACTCTGGTAGAGCGCATTGGACTGTAGTTAAGAATATTCTTAAGTACCTTCGGAGGACCAAGGAATGGTTTCTAGTCCTCAGTGGGAGTGATGACTTAAGGGTACGAGGGTATAGTGATGCTAGTTTACAGACGGATCGGGATAATTACCGTTCGCAGTCAGGCTGGGTCTTTACCCTTAATGGAGGAGCGGTGACTTGGAAAAGTTCCAAGCAGGAGACTATGGTTGATTCAACGTGTGAATCAGAGTACATTGCAGCAAGTGAAGCGTCAAAAGAGGAAATGTGGTTAAAGAACTTCATTGGAGACCTTGGAATTGTGCCATAAAGGAACCCATGGAAATTTTCTATGATAATGAAGGAGTGGTTGCCTTAACCAAGGAACCAAGGGATCACTGTAGATCCAGGCATATCGACAGAAAATACCATTTTAGCAAACATCGGGTAGAAGAGGGACTCCTCGTAGTGAAGAGCGTATCGTTAGAAGATAACACAGTAGATCCCTTACAAAGGGACTGAGCAGAGTTAAGTACTTGCAGCACGCTAGGAGCATTAGGCTGAAGGACGATATGGGTTTGGATTAGATAGATAGGAAACGTGTAATAGATAATTTGTACTTGACATTTGATATAAATAAAGGTGTTTTATTTGAGAGTAACGTTACTATATTGTGTTGGTTATTTATCTATTGTTTCATTTTTGCATGTTTTGACTTCCTAAATAATAAGATTATTCAAACGATCCACAGTCGTTCATATGTTGCAAGTAGATATGAAAGAAGACTGTCATGAATTTGTTTGTAGATTGTCTGAAAGGTTTTAGACATAGCAATAGTTTGTTGCAAAGTTCATGAGTGCTTATGAATTTTGATTTGAGCATTGGAATAAACCTGCGTTTGTTGGTATCACTTCATGGTATTTTACCTCATGTGATCGCAAAGTGATAATATCTTATAGTCTTAAAACTTAGATGTAACGACCAAAAAATTCCAACCAATTTAAACTTTTCAAAAACAACCCAATTTCATTGAAATATTACAAAAAGGTTTTCAATACAATTTATTTAGAGTATTCCGAGAATCACATCACAACATAAACATGAGGAGCGGTACGATCACGCCTTCGCCTTGCCACGGTCTCCTGAAGAACCTGAAAAACATTAAACCACAACTGTAAGCCCGAGTGCTTAGTGAGATATCCCTAAAATACCAACCACATATACCATACACGCATAACATGCCATATCATATCCGATCACAAAATAGCCATGCACTTCGGGTCTACTGTGTGACTGGTCTGCCGCACCGGCCAACAGTCCACCTGGTCCACCCTCTGAGTCTAGCCATATGCATCGAGTCTGCAGTGTGATTGGTCCGCCCGCACCGGGCCTTCAATCCACCTGGTCCACTCTCTGAGTCTACAGTATGACTGGTCCGCCTGCACCGGGCCTTCAGTCGGCCTGGTCTACTCTCCGAGCCTCGGCACGTCTGGTCCGCCCTCTTGGGGCCTACAGCCTATCCGGACCGCTCGCTGGGCCTTCAGGACAACCGGTCCGCCCTGGGTATCTTGGCCTACAACACAAAGCAGGACCCGCCTCAACCCAACTCCAGTCCAAACAACCATGTGCACATAAACATACAATCATATAACAATTTGCAGTCAACAAGCCGATCAAACAGATCACATAGCATATCATCATCTTAACCAGGATACCGACCTAACCGGTCACTAGCATAGCATCACCCTACATATCAGGATACCGACCTCAACCAGGTCTCTAACGTTCACCATCCTAACTACCAGGATGCAAACTTATCAAAGCAATAACATAACCAAAATACCCGGATCTCAATCCGATAAAGGGCCGGCCTTGGTGTCTTAGACCCTGTTGATATAGTGAGGATAACTCACCACGCACTGCCGAAACTCTGAACTGAGGAAGCAGATTCTCGAATCACCGACTCACCGAAAATCCCGAACTAGCCAACATAGCACAAATAAACATTAGGCCAAGCACAATACTCTTCTAAGGGTAAATTCACCATTTTACCCCTATCTCAATCCAACCCAACACTAGGTAAGCTCCCAAGCCCACCAATGGCCCAAAGTCCAGAAGTCCAAAACAAAGCCCATTATTGGCCCAATTTACTAAATTGGGCCCACCTCACCAAATGGGCCTAAACTTATGATCCATAACAACCAATAGGCCCAAAATACTCTATCCGTAATGTCCAGTCACGGCCCAAAATCCAGCAACTCAAATAACAGCCCAAACCCTAAGGCCCAAAATGAAAATCCAACAGAGGGAGTACGTTGGGCGTACCCTCCTTGGTATGCTGGGCGTACACGCCGATTCACAACAGGGGATCGAGACACTGACTCGCTACGCGGGGCGTACTCACATGTTACGCGGGGCGTAACTTCGCTACTCATTAAGTCCCCATAACTTCTTAATGGCTTAAGCTCTTAAGCCCAAACTTCATATCCCTAGGCCAAACATGCCTAAGATTCATAAAGTCTCAAACTTTATCACTTGGGACGTCCATAAAGTTCTTAATCCAAGGTCTTAATCCATTAAGACCCATATAAACATGTTGTTCTACTGAAACTAAAACTGAACTGATCCGGAACTGAAACTGAAACTGAAACTGAAACTGATAATATAAACTTGTATGGGTAATTTGGGAGTACTTACTTGAGCTCGGCTGATCGCACGCACCACACCTTTTTCTCTTTATCAAAACTCTTTTTCTTTCTAAGTTCTTTTTAAAAAAAATCATTTTCAAAAATGTTTTTCCTTTGAAAATCTTTTACCGTTTCCTTAGTTTGAGTTCAGACACACCCGAAAGTGTATCCGAATCCCTCAAACCAAGGCTCTGATACCAACTTGTAACATCCCAAAATACGACCCAAAAATTTTTGTTTAATCATTACTAAAATCATTAGATATATACCATAAAATAAAACCCATACGTCAATATCTCAAAACCATAACAAAGTATCACAAGAAAACTGTATCAAGACTGTATCAAATCATATCTATGAAAAGCTAAATCAACTCCCAGGAGAAAAACTGAAGCTGTGGTGTGTGCGATGCCATCATCCCGAGCTCTTCCCTTTACTTGCAGAAGTACCTCGTAGTCTGGCTGCTGAATGAACTGCTCTGGAAACAGTCTACTGCTGCTCTGATATCTCCCCGGCTCAATGAACTCTGTAGTGGGTCAAGATCTTGGATCTCCTTCTACTCCTTTGGATCTAGCTTCCTTCTTCTCTTCAAACTTCAAGATTCACACAAGAAATGCTCAAAATGCTCAAGGAATGGTTAGGGTTTGCTAAATGATGCTCTGAAGGTGAAGGAGGCGAGTTTGGGCTCATAACATGGTTTAAATAGGGTGCAAAACCTGTGGATCTAGGGTTTCTCCCAGACTGGCAGACTCACCGAGTCTAGGATATGGACTCGCCGAGTCGCCAACTTAAATGTGCTCAAGATCTCGTCTCTACTCGACGAGCCGGGCCTAGAACTCGCCGAGTTCCAGCTAAAAATGCAAAAATACTTGATTAAAAATACATACCAGGAACCAGGTGCTACAAATATGGTTATTGTTTGCTGGTTGGTTATGCATTGATGATCTGTAAAGCATTAGTCACTTGATGTTATAAAACAGATTGTTGTGGATGATTTAATTAGTAAATAGTAAATGCATATGAGTCGAAGTTAATTTGTTCCTTTTATTCTAAGAGAATAAAGGTGATATCTTGGCCACTCGATGATTTGGTTCGACTTATGTGTTGGGCCCAGTCAGAACAAGGTTGATGTGTTCAACAAAGTTCTATGTCAACGAATCACAAATCGAGAAACAAAGTGCTTAACAATAAGTATTGTAAGCATGATATCTAGAACAAAGGATTATATGATCCCTTATCTAAAGGACAAGTTACTAATCAGAGTTGACAACAGTGTGTAAGAGCTACGATTACTAATCGGATCCTGAAGTCATATGTGAGATATAGTTACTAGACTTATCCAAGTCGGAGACTGTTGGATTAGTGTCTAAGCCCGTAACAATATTTGGTATGTACTTGACCCGGTTGTGTATTGTCCTTTTGGGTTGCCTTCACCAAAGCAACTTGACAAGGTTATTTATGAGAGAGAGAAGATATTATGGTTTATTAATATATTATAAGAATAATATATTAAAGGAGAAATCATATTATTTGATTAATATTAGTCATAAATTAAATAGGAATTAATTTGGTGACCAAAAGAGATTAATTGAACAAAGGGGCATAAACTACCAAATGTGTGATAGTTGAGTTTTAGGCTGCGAAACCTAATGGAATAAGGGGGAACGAAATTATGATGGAGATCCATCATATTTTCGTCCAAAGGCCCTAGTCTAGAAAGTTCCATAGGCTGCTTGGTGACTAAGTTGTCCATTAGGGTTTAGACTGAAACCCTAGTAGCCTACACTATAAATAGAGGCCTTTGGTTGCAATTTTCGGAACCTTGACTCCAAGTGAAACCCTAGGGCCGATTTTTAGTGTCCTTCCTCATCTCTCATAATATCATTTCTTGCTTGTGGTTTTTGTGAACCATTTGAGGAGTTACAAGTGTGACTCTAAGCTCAAGATCAAGAAGATTCAAAGGATTTCAAGCCAATTGAAAGAGGTAAACACTTAGATCTGTTCTTATGATTTTAATTTCGAATTATACATGCTAGATCTAGGGTTACAAGTCTTGGATTAATTACATGTACAATAGAGAAGCCTAGATCCAAGCTTTAGGCTTTTGCATGAGCACATAGGATGTTGTTTTGCTTTAAAACCATCAGTTATAACCATGCTTGATTGACTAGTATAAATCAAGACATTCCAAAGACATCGAAATGGTATGAAATTTATCACCCGTAGACCTGCAGGTCCCACTATAGCTAGCAACAAGGTGTAGGATGGTCAATCTTGTATAGATCTATACACAAACTCACGCTCTCCCTCCAGGAGACTCTGGTTACAAAACGTGACACATCAGTATATTGTTATGCCATGAAGTAGTGGCTCATATTAATGTTATCCTGCTCTTGTATTAGTATGTATGTTCCTTCTTGTTCTAGTTATAGTATGTTCCTTTTCGTTCTAGTTATAGTATGTCACACCCCCAAACCTGAACGGCGGAAACGTTCGGGGGCGGATGACTTCATGTGGTAACGTAACAAATGAATACATAGTAAAGAAAGCAATACAACCATCATATATATAATTGAAAGTTTACATTTGTCAAAAGTTACATGTTCAAAACTCAATTACAATATGATGTCAAAAATACGAGATTAAACTGGCGCCGCAGCATCCCTTCATCAAAAGCGAAATGAATACCTGAAATTACTGACTTCCTGGGACATACAAGAAATTTTGAAAGAGTAGATCAGCATTTAAGCTGGTGAATTTCATAAGTATTTAAGTGACAATGTTTGAATGAAATGAAATGTTTTATCTTTGTTTGTTTGTGTTTAGAAAATCCTATATTTTCTACTAGTATAAAAGTAGCCTTCACTCAAGACCAATGTTTGTTTCCAAAATGTATGTAAATGTAAAATAACCAATGAGTTTGAAAACCTTGTAAATCAGTGCATTTTTAATACCCCTTGTGAGTTTTATAACCATACTATTGACTCTGAATGCCTATACACAACGTTCTTCAGGCGTTGGAATGTTATGACGTTTGTCACCCCAAACGGTGGACTGCAGCTAACAGTCAGGGCGCGGGTTGTCAAGCCCGTATAGATCTATACACAAACACCATGCTCCCCCCCTCCAAGGGATTCTGGTATATAATACAGGACTTGAAATGTGTACTCGAACGTACATGAAGTTAGTGTCTCACAAATCCGTGGTATAAAAACAGATCTACTTGTTAAAATGTTACGTTTGTTCTTGTATACGAAAGTATACTTCTTGAAATATGTGTTTCTAGTACATGAGAGTTAGAAATCTGTTCGTAAAACTATACCTATTATAGTTTCCAAAAAGCGTGTCTCGTTTGTTTAGAAATATTGAGAAAAGGAATCACTTGTTTATGAAAGTATAGATTTTTGGTGTAGAGTCTAGGATAGACAAGAAAAATCTAAGAACAGTTTAGTTTATACATGCATTACAACAACATTATATTTTAAAAGGTAAAATGCTATTGTGACATATGTTATATATATATAAAAGTTCCTTTAAATGTTTATAAATCGCATGTGATTTGAATATATAACAGTATATAAAAGAGTTTCTTTATGTAACACACGATAATACTCGTGTGTTTTACTTGTAATCCCCCCCTTGAAAGCATATAAAAGTATTTAGAATAATTAAAAAGGTTGATTAAGGGGTATGAAACTCACTTGAAAGTTTTGGAGATAGCGAGATGGAAAACCGGGCAGAGTTTCGTCTCGGGAAACGGAATTTCCTCGGGATTCTCGGGAATCTCGGGAGTAAAATCGACCTTCGGGACTTGAGCCAAAAAGACCAGAGCTTCGGGTTTGAACGGACACGGAAAACGAGGCAAAGTTGAGAGAGATAGAGAGAAGAGAAATGAACCCTTTCTTTGGAAACCCTCGCATCCTATTTATAGTAAGGCTGGTCTGCCTCGGTACGCGGGGCGTACGCTCGTACGCAGCGCGTACGCGTACGTCATGCATGACCGAAGCCTCGACTGCCTCGGTTCGGATGAGACGGGTTGCTGAGTACGCGGGTCGGATGGGACGCCGGGTCGGATGGGACGCCGGGTCGGATGGGACGTCGGGTCGGACGGGTCGGGGCTTCGGACGGGTCGGATGGGTCGGTCTCTTCGGATAGTGCGACGTGGACGATCAGAGGCCAATCCTCTCGGTTACGCGGGGCGTACAGGAGTACGCAGCGCGTACTTCGGAGGAGGATGCTGACTCCCCTTCGGATAATATCCGAATTTTGAACTCAATAAATAATTAATTTATTTAATAAACTTCAAAAATTCATATCTTCTTCATACGAACTCCGTTTTCGATGGTCTTTATATCCTCGCGTAGGTGAGACTACGCTCTACAACTTTCGTTTAGACTCCGTCGGCAAATTCCAAAATTATATTTTTATTATTTATTAAAAATCCATCGTGTTTAAGGAATTTCTTAGAAAATTCATAACTTCTTTATCTGATGTCGGTTTTTGCCAGACTTTTTACCGCTGGAATACCATTGTCGAGACCTTCGATTCTCGTTTAGGTCATTCCGGCCAAAAGTCGCTCGATTACCGATTCGAGTTTTTAGCTGTCTGTTGCTAAGCCGAACTTGGAAAAATCATAACTTCGCTATATGAAGTCGGATTTGGGCGTTCTTTTCACGTACGATCATGGTTCAAAGAAATTTAATCATAGAAGGAATTTAAGTAGAACTTATTTATACATTTTATTATGAAAGTAACTTTTTATTATTCAGAAGTGGTTACAATCCTTGACCCATTTTGGTCGTTACAAAGAGTTGAAATATCAGGTTGTCACATCATCCCCCCGTTAGAGAGAATTTCGTCCCGAAATTTAAAGTAGTAAAGATACTAGTGAACATGAAAGAGATGAGGGTACTTTTGTTTCATCTGATCTTCGCGTTCCCATGTGAATTCGGGTCCCCGCTTGGCGTTCCAGCGAACCTTCACGATGGGTATGCGACTTTGTTTTGTTTGTTTGACCTCTCGGTCCATGATTTCTACTGGTTCTTCCACAAAGTTGAGGCTCTCGTTGATCTCGATCTCGTCGAGTGGAATAACAAGAGTCTCGTCGGACAGACACTTTTTCAAGTTTGAGACGTGGAAGGTTGGATGGATGTTACTAAGTTCGCGCGGTAGGTTAAGCTTGTAAGCCACAGGGCCGATTCTGGCAAGAATCTCGAAAGGCCCTATGTATCTTGGATTTAGTTTCCCACGCTTTCCAAATCGTATTAAACCCTTCCACGGTGAGACCTTTAATAAGACGTGATCTCCTACCTGGAATTCCAAAGGTTTCCTCCTTTGGTCTGCGTAGCTTTTCTGTCGGTCTCTTGAGGCTTTCAATCGTTCACGAATCTGAACGATCTTCTCTGTTGTTTCACGTATGATCTCTGGACCGGTGAGAGTGCTTTCAGGAACTCTTCCTCTAGCTAACTGGGTATCGCCAACTTCAGTCCAGCACAGAGGGGATCTGCACTTTCGACCATAGAGGGCTTCAAACGGAGCAGCCTTTATGCTTGTATGATAACTATTGTTGTATGAAAATTCGACAAGGGGTAAATGAATATCCCATGCCTTTCTAAAGTCAATCACGCAGGCTCTCAGCATGTCTTCTAAAGTTTGTATTGTCCTCTCACTTTGTCCGTCTGTCTGTGGGTGGTAGGCTGTACTCATGTCTAGCCTAGTTCCCAGGGAACTTTGTAGTGACTGCCAGAATCTTGAAGTGAATCTACTATCTCGATCGGAGATAATAGATATCGGAACACCATGCAGTCGCACTACTTCCCTTAAGTAAGTTCTTGTAAGCTTCTCCATTTTGTCAGTCTCCTTGATGGGTAGGAAATGTGCGGATTTGGTCAATCTGTCGACAATGACCCATATGGTATCGAGTCCACTTGTCGTCTTGGGTAACTTGGTTATGAAGTCCATAGTAATCCGCTCCCATTTCCATTCCGGTATCTCTGGTTGTTGTAGTAGTCCTGACGGTTTCTGATACTCGACCTTAACCTTAGCGCAAGTAAGACATTTACTCACGAAGGTAGCAATTTCTGCTTTCATGTTAGGCCACCAGTACAGTTTCTTAAGATCCAGATACATTTTATCTGAACCCGGGTGAACGGAATATCTTGAGTTGTGAGCCTCAGTCATGACTACGTTTCTGAAACCACCATGTTTTGGGGTCCAGATTCGGTCCATGAGATAGTAGGCTCCGCCACCCTTGACTTCTAAATTCTTCTCCATTCCTCGCAGGGATTCACCCGCCACATTTTCAGGTTGCAAAGCTTCCATTTGTGCTTCCTTAATTTGTGTGGATAGGTGGGAATGGATAGTCATGGTCAGAGATTTGACCCTCCGACCAGTGTATTCCTTCCGACTGAGGGCGTCGGCTACTACGTTGGCCTTGCCAGGATGATAACGAATTTCGCATTCGTAGTCATTCAGTAACTCGACCCATCGTCGTTGTCGAATGTTGAGTTCCTTCTGATCGAAAATGTGTTGAAGGCTCTTGTGATCGGTGAATATAGTACTCTTTGTTCCGTATAAGTAGTGCCTCCAGATCTTCAGAGCAAATACCACTGCTCCTAACTCGAGGTCGTGTGTCGTATAGTTCACTTCGTGTGTCTTAAGCTGTCGGGAGGCATAAGCGATAACCTTCCCTCTCTGCATCAGAACACAACCAAGTCCTTGATTTGAAGCGTCGCAATACACTACGAAGTCTTCTATCCCTTCGGGGAGGGATAGTATCGGTGCGGTGCACAAGGCCTGCTTTAGTGTCTGGAATGCCTTCTCTTGTTTCGCTTCCCAGTCAAAGGCCACACCTTTCTGGGTTAATGAAGTAAGAGGTTTCGCAATGCTCGAAAAGTTCTTTATGAATCTGCGATCGTAGCCAGCTAGACCTAGAAATTGACGAATTTCTGTAGGTGTCTTTGGTGCCGACCAGTTCTCAATAGCCTTAATTTTGGAGGGGTCCACGTGTATACCTTTCTCGCTAACAATGTGGCCTAAAAATTCGACTCTTCGAATCCAAAATTCGCATTTAGAGAACTTCGCGTAGAGTTTCTCCGTTCGCAGTGTTTCTAGGACTTTTCGTAGGTGCTGACTATGCTCTTCCTCACTTCGAGAGTAGATAAGTATATCATCGATAAAGACGATGACGAACTGATCCAAGTAAGGGCGGCATACCCTATTCATTAGGTCCATAAATACTGCTGGTGCATTGGTTAATCCGAACGGCATCACCACGAATTCATAGTGTCCATAACGAGTTCGGAAAGCTGTCTTTGGAATGTCCCCCTCTAGAACTCGTAATTGGTGATATCCGGATCTTAGATCTATTTTGGAGAAGTAGTTCGCCCCTTGAAGTTGATCGAATAGGTCGTCAATACGGGGTAGAGGATAGCGGTTCTTGACAGTAAGTTTGTTTAGCTCTCTATAGTCGATGCACATACGGAACGATCCGTCTTTCTTCTTTACAAACAAGACCGGGGCTCCCCAAGGTGAGAAACTTGGTCTTATGAATCCTTTGTGAAGGAGTTCATTAAGTTGACTGGAAAGTTCCTGCATCTCTGCTGGTGCAAGACGATAAGGCGACTTCGCTACTGGGGTAGCTCCTGGAATTAAGTCGATTCTGAACTCGACTTGGCGTTGCGGTGGTAATCCTGGTAGTTCTTCTGGAAAGATATCGGGAAAGTCGCGTACTACCGAGATGCTCTTGATGTCCTTCAGTTCTTGACTTGTATCAATGATGTGCGCTAGGAATGCTCGACAATCCTTCCGCAAGCACTTTCGAGCTTGGATGCACGAAATGATGCGAAGGTTTGTACTAGATTTGTCGCCGTAGATAACTAATGTTTCGTTGTTAGGGAGGTTAAGACGGACTGCTTTCTCAAAGCACATGATGTCGGCGCGAAGAAGACTCAACCAATCCATGCCGACTATAACGTCGAAACTTTTAATTTGAACCGGCATGAGATTGATTGGGAAAGAATGGCCATCTAATGTTAACGTACAGCCCATGTATATGCAATTTGTGTTTTCGGTTTTTCCATTGGCCATCTCTACAGTGAATGAATTTTCTAACTTGCTAGGTTTAGGTTTAAGTAAATGAATAAAGTTTTGACTCACGAAGCTTCTCTCCGCTCCACTATCGAATAATATGCATGCGTATGAATTATCGAGAAGGAACGTACCATCAACTATAGTTGGGTCAGCTACAGCTTCGTCGTGGCCTATTGCCAAAACTCGTCCCACACCTCCGGTGCGTGCTGCCTTAGGACAGTTTCTCTTGTAGTGGCCCACCTCGCCACAACCGTAGCAAGCCTGCCCTACACCCGCACCGGGAACTTGAGTGATCGGCTTTGCGGGTTCCTTGCAGAAACGGGCTGTGTGCCCTTTCCTGCTGCAGTTGGCGCACTGCATATCTCGACAAGGTCCATGGTGGTGGTAATTGCATTTGGTGCATTTTGGGAGGTTACCTATATAAGGCTTTGTTGGGTAGGTATTTGTAGGGGCTGTAACAGGTACAATGGCAGCATTTACTGAAACCAGTTGTTTCTTTGCGGATTCATGGGAAGACCCACCCTTCCCTTTAATCCACGCTCTCTTCCTGCCATGGTTATTGTTGTTGTTGTTGTTGTTGTTGTTGTTGTTGTTGTTGTCGTTGTTGTAGTTGTTGTTGTGGTTGTTTCCTTTCTGTGGCGCTGGTGCAGAAGTGGTTGAGTTCTGATAACCTCCGTAGTCGATCAGAGATTGTGCCAGTTCCTTAGCACTTTCAAAGGCGTTAGGTTTAGAAGCTAACACGCTTGACCGCATTTGGGGCGTCAGTCCCCAGATGTACCTTTCTATCTTCTTGCTCTCGGGAGCAATCATATCTGGACAAAGGATTGCCAGTTCGCAGAATCTGTTGGTATAAGTAGCGATGTCGGTACCCACCATTCCGAGAGTCCATAGCTTGTGTTCAAGCTTTTGAATTTCTCCCCGTGGGCAGTATTCTCTCATCATCATGGCCTTCAAGCTCTCCCAGCTTATGGAGTTTGCCACGATTAGGGTAAGTACTTTAACGTGGCCATTCCACCAAGTTAAAGCTTTATCGAGAAGGGTGAAAGTTGCAAATTTGACCTTGCTGTGCTCGGGGCAGGAGCAGATTTCAAAGACTGCCTCCGTCCTTTCAATCCACTGCCTTAGGGCCATCACACCACCAGTACCATAAAACATCCGGGGCTTGGCATTAGTGAAGTCCTTATAGGTGCATTCTCGAGGTGGTCCATGACTCTCGCCATGGTTGGATGGGTGTGTGCCAGATCCCGAGCCATTAGCACTTGAGTTATTGATCTGTGACATGGCAGCTGCCACCGCTGCGGTGACTGCTGCTTGAAACATTACAGCATCAAATTGGGGTGGTGGAGGTGGTGGTGGTATAGGTGCTTCCTCACCATTGTTTTGCCTTGGATTCCTACGCGGAGGCATCCTTCAACTATAGATTGCAAAGACAAGGATAAGAATTTCATAGAATGGAAAATGTATGTGTCTCATGAACTAAATCGCTATAGTTCAACAACAGATGATAGTATGAATCTTAAAATAGAAGAATGAAAGTTATTTGTAAGACTGAAGGTATGAAACAAGTATTTGGGTTCACAAAGACCATTCAAGGTTCGAACAAAATACTCAACATAGTAGTAATAGTGCCACTTATATTAATATAAAAGTTGTTACAACGATCATCAAAATTTGACCCCTATAAGGGTCTCCGATTACAAAGTTCGAGAAATTTAAAGACTTTTAGCTGAGGTCCTAAGCTATAACAAAATTTGAGTCCTTGACAAGCACTACTTGCGTCGAAGGTTGCGCTTGGAGCTTGACTCCGTATCTGATTGCTTTGACTCCATTAGACGTCTATCGAAAGCGGCTTGTTGTTCCCTTAGTTCGGCGAGGGCTGCAATCATTTGCGCTTGAAACGATTCAGCTTGGAATTGGGCGTTGTCTTGCATCTTGTCCAACCTACGGATGTCAGAAGTGTGAACCTGCACTTCCACGTTGATATCCCGGAGTCGACTAGCTTGTACTCCAGACTGATAGGACTGATTGGCTAACTTACCCACCATTACCGGGAGTGCTCGATCAGCCGAACCTCCGTCGCGGACATCATAGAAGTCCCGGCACATGCCGTAGGGAGGGCGTAGGTTTTGCTGTTGGCTCCAATGGTGGAGGTGACTTCCCCAGACGGGAGTCGGTCCTTGAAAGTTCCTTACGAAGACGGGAGGTTGAATGGGTGGTGGATCGATAACTTCCGGCTCTGAGTCGGTACCGGAGTCATCACCCACTTCTATGGGTTCCTCGTCCTCTTCGGGATCATCTTCGATCCATCCTCCGTTGCCTTGGTTGGGAAAGTAGGGGTCGCCAGGGTGGTGAAATCCAGCCATTTGACTGTACGAGAAATAGGGTTATAAGAATTGAATAAAGTCGGAACATGTAAAACATGTAAGTTAAACTAGTTTAGGTAGCAAATACTCCTATAGTGTTTAAGTTCTTGTGTTTGATTCTTGTAATGGTTTGGTGTGTTTTGACTTGTTGTTTACTACGATCATTCCTCGATATACGTTGGTCCAATCTTGGGCAAATATAGTTGATCACGCTATATTTGTCCAAAATCTGATTACATATATCGAGTCTCAATCGTAGTGTCAACTTGTCTAAATACTTGTATAGTTGTATAACATGAAAATAGTTTGCATGTAATTGTACTTAAATGAACTATCAATTTAAGTTGAACGAAATGCTGCTTAAGTGTAAAAAAAAAAAAAAAAATTTTTTTTTTCAGAGAGTATTAGTCCCTTAAGCATTTATAGTTTGTATATCTTATGTGGTTCGATATACTTAGTTCACTATAAACATTGCTCTGATACCAATCTGTCACACCCCCAAACCTGAACGGCGGAAACGTTCGGGGGTGGATGACTTCATGTGGTAACGTAACAAATGAATACATAGTAAAGAAAGCAATACAACCATCATATATATAATTGAAAGTTTACATTTGTCAAAAGTTACATGTTCAAAACTCAATTACAATATGATGTCAAAAATACGAGATTAAACTGGCGCCGCAGCATCCCTTCATCAAAAGCGAAATGAATACCTGAAATTACTGACTTCCTGGGACATACAAGAAATTTTGAAAGAGTAGATCAACATTTAAGCTGGTGAATTTCATAAGTATTTAAGTGACAATGTTTGAATGAAATGAAATGTTTTATCTTTGTTTGTTTGTGTTTAGAAAATCCTATATTTTCTACTAGTATAAAAGTAGCCTTCACTCAAGACCAATGTTTGTTTCCAAAATGTATGTAAATGTAAAATAACCAATGAGTTTGAAAACCTTGTAAATCAGTGCATTTTTAATACCCCTTGTGAGTTTTATAACCATACTATTGACTCTGAATGCCTATACACAACGTTCTTCAGGCGTTGGAATGTTATGACGTTTGTCACCCCAAACGGTGGACTGCAGCTAACAGTCAGGGCGCGGGTTGTCAAGCCCGTATAGATCTATACACAAACACCCTGCTCCCCCCTCCAAGGGATTCTGGTATATAATACAGGACTTGAAATGTGTACTCGAACGTACATGAAGTTAGTGTCTCACAAATCCGTGGTATAAAAACAGATCTACTTGTTAAAATGTTACGTTTGTTCTTGTATACGAAAGTAAACTTCTTGAAATATGTGTTTCTAGTACATGAGAGTTAGAAATCTGTTCGTAAAACTATACCTATTATAGTTTCCAAAAAGCGTGTCTCGTTTGTTTAGAAATATTGAGAAAAGGAATCACTTGTTTATGAAAGTATAGATTTTTGGTGTAGAGTCTAGGATAGACAAGAAAAATCTAAGAACAGTTTAGTTTATACATGCATTACAACAACATTATATTTTAAAAGGTAAAATGCTATTGTGACATATGTTATATATATATATATATATATATATATATATATATATATATATATATATATATATATAAAAGTTCCTTTAAATGTTTATAAATCGCATGTGATTTGAATATATAACAGTATATAAAAGAGTTTCTTTATGTAACACACGATAATACTCGTGTGTTTTACTTGTAATCCCCCCCTTGAAAGCATATAAAAGTATTTAGAATAACTAAAAAGGTTGATTAAGGGGTATGAAACTCACTTGAAAGTTTTGGAGATAGCGAGATGGAAAACCGGGCAGAGTTTCGTCTCGGGAAACGGATTTTCCTCGGGATTCTCGGGAATCTCGGGAGTAAAATCGACCTTCGGGACTTGAGCCAAAAAGACCAGAGCTTCGGGTTTGAACGGACACGGAAAACGAGGCAAAGTTGAGAGAGAGAGAAGAGAAATGAACCCTTTCTTTGGAAACCCTCGCATCCTATTTATAGTAAGGCTGGTCTGCTTCGGTACGCGGGGCGTACGCTCGTACGCAGCGCGTATGCGTACGTCATGCATGACCGAAGCCTCGACTGCCTCGGTTCGGATGGGACGGGTTACTGGGTACGCGGGTCGGATGGGACGCCGGGTCGGATGGGACGTCGGGTCGGACGGGTCGGGGCTTCGGACGGGTCGGATGGGTCGGTCTCTTCGGATAGTGCGACGTGGACGATCAGAGGCCAATCCTCTCGGTTACGCGGGGCATACAGGAGTACGCAGCGCGTACTTCGGAGGAGGATGCTGACTCCCCTTCGGATAATATCCGAATTTTGAACTCAATAAATAATTAATTTATTTAATAAACTTCAAAAATTCATATCTTCTTCATACGAACTCCGTTTTCGATGGTCTTTATATCCTCGCGTAGGTGAGACTACGCTCTACAACTTTCGTTTAGACTCTGTCGGCAAATTCCAAAATTATATTTTTATTATTTATTAAAAATCCATCGTGTTTAAGGAATTTCTTAGAAAATTCTTAACTTCTTTATCTGATGTCGGTTTTTGCCAGACTTTTTACCGCTGGAATACCATTGTCGAGACCTTCGATTCTCGTTTAGGTCATTCCGGCCAAAAGTCGCT
This sequence comes from Lactuca sativa, assembly GCF_002870075.4. NCBI lineage: Eukaryota > Viridiplantae > Streptophyta > Magnoliopsida > Asterales > Asteraceae > Lactuca > Lactuca sativa. The sequence continues at coordinate 59,397,339 of NC_056627.2, read as the reverse complement.
CGATTACCGATTCGAGTTTTTAGCTGTTTGTTGCTAAGCCGAACTTGGAAAAATCATAACTTCGCTATATGAAGTCGGATTTGGGCGTTCTTTTCACGTACGATCATGGTTCAAAGAAATTTAATCATAGAAGGAATTTAAGTAGAACTTATTTATACATTTTATTATGAAAGTAACTTTTTATTATTCAGAAGTGGTTACAATCCTTGACCCATTTTGGTCGTTACAAAGAGTTGAAATATCAGGTTGTCACATAGTATGTATGGATGAACTGACTCATGTATGTTTCACTGTTATAGAAATAGTAAGTAGTAATCCTCTAAACTATACCTATTATAGTTTACTAGTACGATTGTGTGACTGTCATTGATGTATAGAAAAGACTCAATTACTCACCAAGCAACTAAGTTAAGTATAATCCTTAAAATGGGTTTAATATTCACATATGTATTTAATAAGTATAATTATGATTTAATGGACATTTGGACTAGTGATCCTACCTCAAGCCCACAACCAAACAAGGAACACGATTCAAGGTATCTAGCAATAGTCCTAAGTCTGTTAAAGCATACTTATACGTAAATAGATAGACGAATATGATTTGATATAAAAGAAGTTTATAAAAGCTTTAAAAGAGTTTTCAACAAGTTTGAGTATAAGAAATCCTTTTGAATGTTGTTTTCACATGTAAATGATTAACACAAATTCATTGTGTTATACTTGTATTCCCCCCTCCCCCCCCCCCCCCCCCCCCCCCCCCCGCCACTAAAATCATTTAAAAACATTTAAAAATGTAGTTGTAGGGGTATGAACTCACTTGTAGTGAGTGATTCGAATGGAAGATCGATATAGGATGCTAAGCATGGCAAGTTAAGTCTCGAGCACAAATGGATCCTATTAAGCATATAATGACACACACACATACACACACACACACATATATATATATATATATATATATATATACAATTAGTGTATATAACAACTAACATTTAAGGGAAACAACCTTGGGTACTAGGAAACACTTGCTATGAAGTGTTATAATCACATATGATTGGTTGAATGGAGTTCACAACCACACACGGAAGTGTTCACGGCCTTAGAAGGGTTCACGACCATAAAACACATGATGTATTCACGGCCCAACCTTGATTTTATGTAGTGTTCACGGTCATGGAAGGAGGGTTCATGACCAAACCATGATCTTATGAAGGGTTCGCGGCCCAATGAAGGGTTCACGGCCGTGAACTCTTGAAGATTCATGCCAAAAAGGTGTTTGTTTCATGGGGATGCTAGTGTTTCTAATGGACAACAAGAAGATGAATAAGATACTTACTTATTGGAAGCCTTTGTAATGATCACGGTTGAAGAAAGTTGAGAGAGAATGGGGCGTGTTCACGGCTAGAGTTGAAGTAATGAAGAAATGAGCCATTTCCTTATATATATATATATATATATATATATATATATATATATATATATATATATATATATATATATATATATATATATATATATATGGAGGATGTTCACGACCAAGAATGGGTTCACGGCCGTGAACTCCTTTGTGATGGTGTTTTCCGGCTCGATTGCAACTCAATGAACTCAAGCTCACACTTCCTAACACACAATAGTTGAGTGTACTAGGCTTAGAACTCTCAAATAGACCCTTAACCAGACTAAAAGATAACAAAAACAGGTCTGACTTTTGATTGAATTGATTGACTTTACAAGATATAAATTTGGGGCTGTCACATATTATTGTCACGTTTTTCTAGGAACAAATTCCCCAATATTATTCTTTAAAATGTATACTCTGATTTTTTTAAATTAACATAAATAATTTTTTTTTAAAATGAATGTGAATTTGGGGATGTCACAGGGTGTGGTGGTGACGACGACCATAAACACCTCAAGAAAAGAAGATGGTTATGATGACAGGAGAAGAAAAGGAGTAATAAGTGAGAGTATTTAATTATCTAATATCTCTTTACATACTATTAAATAATAAATTAGTTAGAAGAAGGGATAATGGTAATATAGTCATTTTATGTTTTGTAGGGACCAACGACGCAACAAAATTAAATCATAGGTACGGTCCGAGTTAGAGAAAATACGTTAGGGACCATACATATAAATTACCACAAACCGTAAAGACCAATCATGTAATTTAATTTAGTCTTTATTTTGATCGGATTGATTTAAATAAACACGATTTAAGAATGTAATAACTTGATCCTTATATCCAATTAGGTTTGGACCGTCCGGGCGATACTGCAGAAGCCAAATATGTTGAAAAACGCATCTTGGCATGGATAAAGTTTTTGGGAGAAATTTATGTGCGTTGTGACGAAAAACTTCTTTACATTTACAAAGTGAATTATAAAAGTATAAAATAATGTTTTGAAGAAAAAAATTATGTATAGATGATACATATAAAATGAAGTTTGAAAATATATCTTAAACGTATTAATCATCGTTTAAATAAAAAAGTAATATTAAAAAAAAATCAAAAATATAAAAACAATAATGTAAGGGGTAAAAAAATATAACTTTAAAATATAGCATATATCAAAATTGTAACTTAAAAAAATAATTTAAGTTTAAGATTAGGAAAGATAAAAGTTGTTTAATCAAAATTACTTTAGGATAAAAAATATAAATGTGACTAAATCAAACTTATTATTTCCAAATAAAACCTTATTTGAAAAGCTTTAAAAATTATAATAGTAATTTAGTAAATTGGGATTTGGAAAAAGGAAAAACCAAATGAACAATACCTTATAGGCTTATATTCAAATACTCGAAGTTGATATTTAATATATATAATAATTGGGATTTGGAAAAAGGAAAAACCAAATGAACAATACCTTATAGGCTTATATTCAAATACTCGAAGTTGATATTTAATATATATAATAATTGGGATTTGGAAAAAGGAAAAACCAAATGAACAATACCTTATAGGCTTATACTCAAATACTCGAAGTTGATATTTAATATATATATATATATATATATATATATATATATATATATATATATATATATATAATATGTACTTAAGAATTAAGATGTTTAGCTTGTCTACTTATAACTCAAGACTCAAGAGGGAGTTGAATGGCATCTGCAACTAAATGTAAGGGCTGAAGTGTAAATATCTTTCACGATGACCACTATACTATCGACGCCTGTTGCTTCTCGAAGGAAGACTTTTATTTAGGATCAGTGTTGTTATCCAACGACACGTGTCAAGATCTCAATGGCGCAACGCCCCACTGATCATCTATAACTGGATGAGCAAGAAACCCCACCAACAAAATATCTCATCCCCACTAATCACCATGGAACGATTATCCCTCTTCTTCTTCCTCCTCTTGTCCGCCTCCATAGCCGTCGCCGTCGCCATCGATGAATCTACTGCGGATCCGTTGATCCGGCAAGTCGTCCCGGAGGAGGAGACCTCCGCCGATCATCTATTGAACGCTGAACACCACTTCACTCTCTTCAAGAGCAAGTTCGGTAAGACATACGCGACTGCAGATGAGCACGATTACCGTCTGTCCGTCTTCAAGTCTAACCTTCGCCGTGCCAAGCGCCACCAGCAACTGGATCCCACTGCTGAGCACGGCGTTACCAAGTTCTCTGATTTGACCCCGTCGGAGTTCCGTAAGACATACCTCGGCTTGAAGAATCCTCTAAAATATCCCGCCGATGCGAACAAGGCGCCTATTCTTCCTACAACCGATCTTCCTGAAGACTTTGACTGGCGCGATCATGGCGCTGTTACTGCCGTTAAAGATCAGGTATGTGCTAGTCTCTGTAGTTGTTACGCAACCTTTACCAAAACTTTTAAAAGTATGGTTGACTTTTTATATAGGCGTGTATACAACGTTTCGAATATGAAATTTGATAATAGCATGTGTTTTGCAACAGATAACGAGCTAATAAGCTAGTAAAAATCGATCAAATCACCATCGATGGATTAACGAATTGTAAAATTGATACACTCTTCTCCTGACTAGATAAGAGTATTCATAGATTAGATAAGACTTGATCACTCTTGGAATCTTAGAATTAGTTCATAAAAATTATTCGAATACCTTATCTTTATGTAACGAATCAAATAACTTTGTGTTTATAATATCATAATCAATTAATTTCGTGGCCTCCTATTTTAGGGTTCATGTGGATCGTGTTGGTCTTTTAGTACAACCGGAGCTTTAGAAGGATCCCACTTCCTTCAAACAGGGGAGTTGGTTAGCCTCAGTGAACAACAACTTGTGGATTGTGATCATGAGGTTTGTACTTTATAATTTATATCATCTCCTCCACTTCTGTTATCTGATTTCGTTATCAAGTAATCTTTAGCTAAGAATGTTTCTTTCTGTTCTCTTGCAGTGTGATCCTGAAGAAAAGAATGCATGTAACGCAGGTTGCAATGGTGGGCTGATGACCAGTGCATACGAGTACATACTCAAATCCGGTGGAATTCAGAAGGAATCCGATTACCCCTACACAGGAAGAGATGGCACTTGTCACTTTGACAAATCCAAAATCGCAGCATCTGTCGCTAACTTTAGCGTCATTGGCACAGATGAAGACCAAATCGCTGCTAATCTTGTCAAACATGGCCCTCTTTCAAGTAAAATCCTAATCATGTCCTTCTAACTCTCTTCTTTCTGTATTAAATGAACAGTATCTGAAAAATGTTTTATTATCTTCTTTGCAGTTGGAATCAACGCAGCTTGGATGCAAACATATGTTGGTAAAGTATCATGCCCTTATATATGTTCAAAGAAGCGATTGGATCATGGTGTTCTTCTGGTTGGGTACGGATCAGCTGGTTATGCGCCTAGCAGACTTAAGGAGAAGCCTTACTGGATCATCAAGAACTCATGGGGAGCAAATTGGGGAGAGGAAGGGTACTACAAAATCTGCAGTGGGTACAACTTATGTGGGATGGATACTATGGTTTCTGCAGTGGTTTCTACTAATACTTGAAATTCTTGATGGAAATCAACAATGTGTATATATGTATTATGATGGTGATTATGTGAATTGTTGAAGCTTTAAGTTCTATTTGCGTATTGGCTTCACTATTAAAAACATTAATAGGTGTTAATTAATGGTTCATGCTTTTGTTTCAAGTATATGTTTGACTGCAAAATGTGGTGTTTTTTTTTTTATCGCCGTGCATGATGTATTTATGTGGGTTTTCGATGTGGAATTTCACAATTTGTTAAAGAAATTACCAATGTTTCTTGTATTGCTGCTTTCCATAGTCTTATATTTCATACACATTGATATGTTTCAAAATTTCTATGTTTTTGTTTGTAGCACCTATTGTGACAACTGTTGCTTAGTGACAAACCTCTCTGGGAGACTTATGAATGGTTACAATCGAGATTGCTAATTATAAAATATCAGGAGAATACCTCACCGATATAATGTGAAGAGAAGTAAACAAACGTGACAGTCGAGATTAGAGGGGCAATAGGTTCATTTTGGCCTAAAAACGGTAATAAATGGCCACCATTTTAAGAGGCCTTCTTGAAACAATTATAAAATCAGATGCCACTTCTCAATTGCTCTCGAATCGTTTTGAAGAAATGTTTCAAGATAACAAGGCTAGACGAGTTGTTTACTTGGAAGAGCGGTTCAATACCACTCTCCTTGACGACTTTTCAAACATATGTCTATTGTGTTCGTCTCAATATCAACAAGCCAATGTTGGCAACCTGATTTCTGAAAATAAAATGTTCACCAACTTGTATTTGGATTGACAAAAGGGATACTATAATACTATTTCCATATTCGTATAATCTGATTTGTTGCCAAGCTTCAATAAAACCCCAATCTTAACTTTTGTTGGAAAACTCATTGTTTCAAGAGAGGTCATCATACCCTGCAAACTCGTATAAATCAATGATCTTCATATACCCTAAGGGTGGAGGGTATCCACCCCCAACTAGGGTCTATTCAAGCGAATTCGAGGCTCCTAACAAAAAAAGATCTTAACACAATAATTTTTTAAGTAAAAATTTGATTAATTGCCTAGAATTCCTAAGTAATCGGCCGAAATCTCTTTGTTTCTCCACTAATTTTGGCTCCAATCTCGTTTTTTCTTTTTTTTTTTTTTCATTACAATCAATGACTTAATTTCAAACATTTTTTCCTTGCAATAATAAAAGTAGAAACATAAAAATGGGCCCTAAGCCATCGCCCATGCTTGTCCATTGCTTCCCCACCTACTGATACATTCCTTGATACGTCCTTATTCCCAACCTACTTGTTACATCAGCTCCATCTCAGTTTTTCTCTTTCATCTCTCTTTCATCTTTCCCAACCCACTACACATGAAAACTTATATTTCCATCCACTCACTTTGATACAAGTCTTACTGCATGATGTACAAGTAGCTAAAACATGAAAGGTAGAGAGAGAGAGAGAGAGAAGAAACGAGTTCCTCAACCTGCAAATGGTTTCTTCAGGCGGCACCTAGTCTTCTCGAAGTCGACATCTAAGAGGTACATGTGGTACCTCCCCAACCCACTCCTCCATACACTGCACCCTAAAGGTAATGGGTTTTAGCCATAAGAACATCCTATGTGCTCATGCAAACCCTAATGCTTGGATCTAGGTTTCTCTATTGTACATGCAATTCATCCAAGACTTTAAACCCTAGATCTAGCATACAATTAATCATATTAACATAAGAATAGGGTTTTAGATCTTACCTTGATTGTTATGTAGCAATAACAATCTCAAATCCTCATTGTAATGGCTTTAGAAAGCTTAGAGTCACAATTGTCACTCCTCTAATGGCTCACAAACACCAAGAGCAAGATGATGAAGAACAAGGAGAGAGGAGGCTGCCCAAAACGTCCAGAAACCCTAGTGGAACTCTTCACCGCGTTTTTTAGGCTTAAGGGTACTATATATACATGTAGGCTATTAGGGTTTTCAACTAGGAAACCCTTATTTGACTGCCTAAGCCCTATGTAGCCCATAGACCCTTTTAGAATATCCCTTGGACGATTTCTAATGGGTTTCCCCATAGAATTCGTCCAACCTATTATTCCAAGGTAATCCATAGCCCAAATGCAATTATCATAATTACAGTTCCAGTCCGTTAAGTTTAATTAATCTCTTTTAGTCACAAAACTAATTATCAATTAGTTCTTGACTAATATTAATTAAACAATATGATTTCTCCTTTAATATATTATTCTCATAATATATTAATAAATCATAATTAATCCTTTCTCTTCATAATTCATCCTATCAAGTTGCTTTGGTGAAGGCAACCCAAAAGGACCATGCACCATCGGGTCAAGTACATACCAAAATAGTTATGGAGTTAGACACTGATCCAACAGTCTCCCACTTGGATAAGTCTAATAACTATTTTGCGTATGACTTCAGATCCTGATCTGCAATCGTAGCTTTCAAAAGTCGCTGTCAACTCTGATCTTATCAGATACGCATCCTTTAGATAAGGGATCATATATTCCTTCATTCTAGATATCATACAGACGTAAGGCATGGATTGAAATCATTCTCTCAGTCTATATGTTGTTTCCCGATTTCCGATTTATGATGACTGACAACAGACTACATTTGAACACATCAAATTAATCTCGGCTTGGCCAAGCGCTTAGGTGTCATCACTAAATCATCGAGGGGCCCACATATATCGCTTTCATCCCACTTTGGATAAAAGGAACAGATAAAATTTGATTCAATGCTTGCTTGCACTCACTCACCGAATCACACACAACAATATGTTTTATGACACCAAGTTACTAGTGCGTTTGCATATTATGAATGTATAACCGACTCGCAAGATACAACTCACACATCTCGGTTTCAAGAATATAAGATATTATCGTCTCACCAATCACTCGAGATAAAATCCATGAAGTGATCCAAGTGAGCGTGGGTTTAATCCAATGCTCAAATCATATTCATAAGCACTCATGAATGTTGCAGCAAACATTTGCTTATGTCTAATACACTTTAGACAATCTACACACCAATTCACGACAGTCTTCATTCATACCTACTTCCAACATATGAACGACTGTGGTCCGTTCGAATAATTTGATTGTTCTGAACCAATTTAATTATTCAGGAAGTCAAAACATGCAAAGTGAAACACAAGAATAATACTAATCCCATATGGCCCCAAACTCTGGGTATAAATAAAACATTTTATTTAATCACCATATTGATTACTCATAATTTGTTGTTTCGGGTAATCAACTTCTTACTTGAATTATTACTACACTTGTCCCATGCTCTCAGCATGCACACAATGTTTACCTACGGTCCTTACTTTGTGAAATAGATCAAATGAACACATTTCCAATCATACTCATTTCACAACTCCCAATCCTTATCATAAGTATAAGAATATCAAATTCTTTTTACTTATGCTAGATTCTTACATTTTATGCAATGATTCTTTCGTAAAGTCATCGCTAAAAATCATCAAGACTTGGCTAATCTCTATTAGAAACAATTCTATAGATATGATGTCTCTCACTCAAAGTACATTCCTTTGAACATCCTTCTTGCATAAAAGTTTCTAATCTAGATATAGATTCTCAATATCCAACTCCCAATATGGAAACATTTCCATATTTGCCATATGACAATTCATTCTTAATAGAATCTTATCTATTCATAATAATGTCGATATGGTCCATCCAATACCATACTTCTAACTACTCACAAGCAACCAATCCTCAGCGAGCTTTGGATCATCCTTTGATAGTTGTTTAATTATTTTAGTCAAAACCGATTCTAGACATTTTTTCCTCTAAATGCGCTAGACATTTGGAAAATTTTAGAATGGTCAAATTTTATAGTATCTGCAATCGATCCTTTACCCGAAGCGTATGGGATACGATGCATAATGTCTTACATGCTATGTATCCTTGACTAAATTTATTAACATTCCACAACCTAATCCTTTAGATTTGAAATGAAGCATAATATTCTCTCCCTTAATTATAGCAAAACAACTATTCAATTCTTACGACTTTGCAAAGTATAGCTCTTGTTTTCTATAATTAATATTGCTAACTTGCAATACTTGCTTTAATAATCATACAAGCACAACATTTATGCTCCCACTATCATAATGATTATTATCATATAAGCATAACACTTATGCTCCCACTAGCTTTGACATGTTTTAGAAAACAACTGAACTTCCAGAAAACAATACTTATTGAATTTCTGAAGTTCATATTTCTAATACCTAATGCTTTGATAATCCTTTATCTAAGCTTCTTAAACTTATAAACCTTTCCCTTAGATAACTCATATGTGTGTCTTAAAAAATTCAGACTAATTGCCAAATCTCACAATTCGAATTATGGAAAGGGATACCATAACCATAATCGAATTCGAGAATACAATTTCACAATCACTATCTTCTTAAAATCTCTCTTAGTGAAAGCATTTCCTCACAGTCATCTTCATGAAGGAGGGAATCTTATGACACTTACATTTTAATGGTGTATGTGTTCCTATCCATGCGAATTTGTCAAAACCAAAGTTTGCGACAAATCCAAATTCATATGAATCGAACCTTCTCAATCTTGATCTCTTGCCTTATGGTAACACGGTTGCCCACCATGTCTTCCAAGTAGTTAAGCAGCTCACCCTTTCCTAATGTACTTTTCTTTGATCAAGGTGCTTGCCTTTTATGCGTTCAAATGAGAACTCATAGAACTCACATGCATAATTAACTCAATTGGAATGGCACAGAAACAAGATAGTGTCAACACGATAGGTTGTAAACCTCAAGTCGTGTGCTAGTGATGATCGATAAGGTTTATCCTTGATTAGTTCTTGAAACCTTTCAAGACCATTAAGACTCCCACTGAATCCTTGACATATAAGATTCTCCTGTCAATAAACATTTCTTGACAAACAAATATTCAAGAGTTAGTGTAGCTTTTATCAAGACAAAACACTTCACAAAAATTGGTCCTAGTTGGTCTTTGTCTTATCCAAGACATCACAACTTTTCAATTTCAAATGTACAAGAATAAGAAACCTTTTTCAAATTTCACATTTGATGAATGTTATAAACCTTCTTAAGACTTGTCACTCAATGTCACAATCTTAACTCTAAGACTTGGTTTTGGAACGAAGTATGATTGACTTCTTGATTTAACCATTTCTTCAATTTTTGATTCCTCTTCTCAAACATACAATTGCACTAAGACTCACTTAGAGGATCAATTGAGATATGGTTCTTAATCATTAAGACCTATCATAACACATAATAAAATGTACTCTCCCTTCTTCTTAGAATAGCGAAACTTTTATCTTTCTGCCTACTTGATTCTTCTTTATTCATTCTGCTATTTATTGAAACTCTTTCAATCAACTGAGAATTACACTTAATCTCATAAGTATAATCATACTTACTTAACCTTAGTAAATCATGACAAATATCCTTGTTACTCTTGTGGTGGACTTGATCAACACACAACCTTGTGTACTTGATCTCCTAGTCCTTCACTTGACACTTTGTCAACGAATTAGTCTAATTTCCAAATATGAAATTTCCCATTCATCATGCAACCTAGTTGTATGATTCCAAGTTTTTGTCCAATTGAAACTTGGGCGATGAGAAACTCTCCCTATTTGGTAAATTCTTGACTTTTCGACAAATAACATAATTAAGAATCAAATCCATTATTGCTAATAATAGAAACTTACAAACATCAATTTTTTCATACACTCCATTGCGAGGATAAATAAATAATATAAAATCAAAATTTATTTTATTGCGGAAAAAAATTGTCCTTACAATGCAATTTAATTGAAAAACTATGTTAATACATATTTCTTAGCAATCTTATTCTAACTCCAAGTAGTAGCTGAAGATTCTAATCTTCAAGTAATGCGATCGAAATCCATTTCTTCACAATTAGATTCCGCTCACTTTTTCCCTTGAGCTTCCTTTCTTTTCTTTGATCCTACAAAACATCAAAATGCAATCTTATCACATCATGTATTAAGAATCTAGAATAGGAACTTAAAAGAGTTAGTTAATGGAATTTACCTAAAGTAGAGCCATACGTTTTGACTCTCCCATCTCTTAGATCTCATAGGTAAATAGGGCAGCTTCGTCTCTAATGCCCCTTCTATTGGCAATAGAAGCAAATTGACTCTTTTGGAACAGCACACGGAACTACTTCTGACTTTGCCTTTCTCTTATGATCCAACTTTTCGATCATGGCATGCCTTTCGTTGCCATTGCCTATATCCATAGAGGTCTGGAAGGAAGATCCACCAATCAACTTTGCTTTTCCAGTGAGCCAAATCATTGCTGATTCAGCAACAATAAGCATATAGGTGAGATCGATGAGGGTTACGTCGTGGTTCATCATATTGTACTCTCTTACGAACTCACTATATGAGTCAGGAAGTGACTGAAGAACCCAGTCAACAACTAGCTCCTCATAGACAACAGATCCTAACATTCTTAACCTATCAATGTGTAACATCATCTCTAGGATGTGTGCACACACTGACTTTCCTTCTTCATGTTTACTTGCCAAAAGGGCTTGAGTGAGTTTGAACTTTTCAATCTTTTGAACTTGTGGGTTAGGGAGAACAATAGGAGGAGGTGGAGGAAGTGAAGCATGATCTCGTGTTCCTCGAATGAATCGTGGAATATCATTTTCATGTGAAAAGCTTGTTCCACGGGATTTGGGAAGACCATAGTTGTCATACTTTGACATCTACAAAACGGGAGAAAAATTCAAGTTAAGTTGATAAGAATCATCGATGTGACACCCAAATGAAACATCGAGGCTAGGATCCAACACAATACTCTACAACTTGGGAGAGGGATGTCATAACCCAAATTGCAGAACATTTGAAGGTAAGTGAATGACGATTCACTAATTTCCACCATGAAAAACAAAAAAGAAATTTAAGTTTTAAATCTATTGAAAATTCCTAGATCTTTAGAGATTCATTGAACTTTTCAATGGCATGTTTAAATCTCGATATGCCCCTCTAGTTAGTGACTGGGATGTCGAGGATCACAAAATAGGGTGTGAATAACCATGCAAATTTACATGGTGCCCCTACATGTTATAGTCACCTATTCGATGTGCCGATTAACCACACACGCTCCACCGAACTATGACAAATATTGAGTCGCCCTTTGCTACCTTTGCTTAGAACGAAGCATGTGGGCCGGTTAACCACACATGCTCCACTAACGTCTTCGCAAGGGCGCAAAGTGTAATTTCATGGAATTACATCAATTCACTTTTGCCTAAAGTAACTAGATTGGGAATTTTGTAAAACATTTAGTTACTTTATACTTCATTATACATATAATGGAAGGTTTCTTTCCTATCCTACCTGTTCGGCTAACGACCCTCCACTGGTCAAGAGTGCGGTGGGTAAGAGTGGATACCCATTTAATCGCCATTTTATAGCAATTTCCTTAAACACCCCTTATAGACCAGCTTCATGAATGAGGCCTACTAAAGGTAAACCTGACTTTTACTCATACATATATATTAGACTTTTAATGTTATATATAGTATATGGTGTATTTTACACTTTTAAAATACTAGGTGGTTAAATTTAATAATTATACTTTTAATTTAATTAAATTGTAAACCAAAACTTTATGGATTTATTAAATCTCTTTTAATTATACACCTTAATTAATTAATAAAACTATAAGGGTGTGATTTGAACTTTTCAAAACAATACTAGGGTTTTAGAATTTAACATTTCTAAATTTAACTTTTAATCAACTTTTAAATTCCAAAACTTGAGGACAAGTTTGGAAACATTTCAAAACATCAAGGATCAAATAGCAAATAATTTAAATTAAACAATTAATTTAATGATTATCTAAATTTGACCTAATTTCAATTTCTTGCAAGATAAGTTACCCAATTAATACAAATATTCAATCTTTAATCATATAAGGAAGTTATTATCTAATCAATTGGTAAATATCTTTTGTTTAATCAAGGATATACTCAAATATAAGATAAAATTCGAATATTACAGACCCAAAACAATTAAGGCAAGTATCCTCAAGCAAAACAACAAGAAATCCCGAAACTGCCTCCTTTTGATGCTCGAACTCGCCAAGTTCCTCTATGGACTCGCCGAGTTGGAGCAACTCACCGAGTTCATCAGACAGGGGACCAAAAAATCGATTTTTGAAGCTTGAACAAATAACCAAGGCATCAATACAATAGAAACCACGCTCACGCCTTCTCCTTTGTTTTGAAGACAACCGACTTACTAAAAGAAATCGCCTTCGATTTTTAAACTTTTCAAGACAACCGACTTACTAAAAGAAATCGCCGAGTACGGTCACGCCTTCGCCTTGCCACGGTCGTCTGATGTACCTGAAACAAAACTAAAATTGTAAGCCAATGCTTAATGAGTTCTCCTAAAGTACCAACACACAACATACATATCATATATAAACATGCATGCTGGGTCAAATCAGTCATCGGACTGGAAGACCGAGGGGTCCACAACTATCGGGTTGGATTACTCCCAGCCCAATCAGTCATCGGACTGGAATGCCATTATACAACATGTCTACTCAATCATCATAACGGAATACCAATATACAACGGGACCAGTCAGTCATCGTAGTGGAATACCCTCAGGTCCACTCAATCATCGGACTGGAATACCCCCGGTCTATTGACTCATGTATATAGCAGTGAAGTCTCAACCCAACATAATATATCGACATATAACAAACAACAACATATTCAACAGATAGATAATCATGCAGATATAATTCATAGGTAGTCCTACAGATCTACTAGTCTACACATATCAACAACAATCATACAATCATATAGATCTACCCCATACTCAACATATCATCAATCAAGGTATAACAAGATAGCAATCTAATTGGGCTGGCCTTGGTGACTTCGACCCACAAGTACAGTAAGAAAAATTCACCTCACAGTCTAACGAATCGTTGAAATAATACTTTGCTCCGATTAATGGCTCTATAGGTCACCTATTCAATGGATAGAGACCAAGGCTTAACTACATGTTGTCACACCCCAAAACCAAGAACGGCGGAAACGTTCTGGGGCGGAGGACGTCATGTATAGTATCACAACACGGTAAATGTAAATAAGCAAACAACATCATCCATTGCATTAAATATATAATTTTAATACAAGCGTGTTCTGTACAGTTATAGACACCAAAATAATGTAAATCAAAATGATAAGATGAGTCTTGTATACGCTCCATCTTCTCAAAAGCTGGCATCGGTACCTGTCTACTGATGACCTGAGAATACAAGTTATTTTGAAAGAGTTTATCAGCATTAAGCTGGTGAGTTCATAAGTATTTTAGTGTCAATGTTTGAAAGTGTTTGTAAAAGTTTGAATCTCTCAGAAAATCCTATATTTTCTATTAAAGTAACCTTCTACCAAGGCTTAACTGTCTTGTATACTCGTTTGTTGTAAAAGTGCGTAATTACCCAAGTATAACTATCATTTAATAAAATATAGTTTGTACATTAATGCTTAAGTGAGGTTATCACTAAAATATGTAATGGGTAAATCATTGTAGTAGTGTAGTTTTGTATAATAAGAACTACTGCTGTACTAACTACCTTAAACCGGATTTATATTAAGGTATAATGTGATAAATTGCACCATGCTATCGACTGGTAACAACGACATAATGAATGGTCGTAATAACGGAATGACGTTTGGCACCCGCAGACCTGCAGGTCCGGCTGTAGCTAGCAGCAAGGTGTAGGATAGTCAATCCAGTATAGATCTATACGCAAACTCACGCTCTCCCTCTAAGAGAATTATGGCTACAACTCGGGCCATGACATTTAAGGCATGCTCCGACACAGTGGATCACAATTGTTAACGTATTCATGTATATGTAATGTTTCTCGTTCTAGTATAGTTGTATATGTTCTGTTTCTAGTATAGTTGTATATGTTCCTGTTTCTAGTATAGCTGTATATGTACATGTTTCTAGTATAGTTGTATATGTTCATGTTTCTAGTATAACTGTATATGTACATGTTTCTAGTATAGTTGTATATGTTCATGTTTCTAGTATGGATGTATATGTTCCTGTGTTACCCCGATGGTAACTAACTATTGATGTACTGATGAGTATGAATATGGAAGTACTTTTATGTCTATATATGTATATATGATATATAACTAATATTGAAACGACTTTCGGATGGTCACCCGAAATCCCACCAGACCACATCCAAATCGAGAAAAAGGAAATAGGGCGGATGGCCTTCCTAAGCCCTTTAAACATTATTTATACATCTATACATATATGGGCATGCAATTGAATATATAAAGGCATAAATAAGTTTTCATAAGACATTTGAAACATAAATATAATTTCAAGAGAAGATCGACTTGATGTCAATCTATAAAACAATTTGAAGGCATAAGTTGATAAAACAGTTTAAGTATAAGAAACATTTGTTTGAATCATAGTTTGTAAATAAGTTTGGATAGTAAAAGAGTTTGTAAAACATTTCAAAGTAAAGCAGTTTGATAAACAGTTTGAACAGTGGTAAAAATCATTGGTTTCCTAGTTATTAATCACATGTGATTAAATGCAATCACATGTGATTGAAGCAATAACTATAAGTATTTGACTTGTATCCCCCATAAAGTATTTAAAACATTTAAAATCATTTCAAAGGTTGATTAAAGGGGTATGAACTCACATGTGGTGAGTTGTACGAATTGTAGTGTCGGATACCGTGCTAGGTGGCAAACGGAGACTTGTTTACACGCACGAGCCTAGTTATCATATAATAAGCATATATATAACTAATTAGCCAAATAATAACTTAACAAATAATTTAAGACACTTAGGAACATGTAAACACTTTTCATCAGTGTTAAAGGTCCTAATGGTTGCATCTAAGTTGCTACGGGACAAGGCAAAAGGGTTTAAAGCATCAAATGACCTTGTATAAGAGTTCACCACCCAACAAACCCCACCTTTGGAGTTTACAGCCGTAAACTCATGGGTTTATGGCCGTGAACTCCTCACTTGGTGGTTTTAAGGTATTATCTTGATCCTAGAATTAACCTAGCTTTGTTGGAATAATCCTTGAAGTAGTTTAAGGCCCTAGAATGCTCCATTGAGGAGTTTACGGCCTAATGACCATATCCCCTAGAGTTTACGGCCGTAAACTCCTATGTGGTGTTGGTTTTAATTCATTTGAGGCACTTGCACATGTAGGATAGCTTCCATGTTTTTATCTAAGGCTAAAGGGGACAAGAGGCACACATTTGTGCTTTCACTTGGAGTTTACGGCCCAAGTGATGTTCCTTGGCCGTAAACTCCCTTTTAGGGATGATTCTTATGTAGTTAAATCCCTATTCAAGTCCTATGCATTTAAGGGTAATAGTCTTAAGGCCTTAGGGGTGTTTGTGGTACATTTTGCCCTAGAAAAAGGGGTTTACGGCCCAAGAGATATTCTTGGACGTAAACTCCTATAACTCCATGATTTTGAAGTGTTTTGATGTTTAAAATGGTTACAAGAATTTGAGGGTTAATGTCCTTAAGCTTTAGGGGTGGTTTAGGGCACATTTAGCCCTTAAAAAGGGATTTACGGCCCAAGAAATGTCCTTGGCCGTAAACTCCTATATCTTGTGGTTCTTGATTGCTTTATAGTCTCTAAAGATCATACATTAAGTCCCTAACTAGTTGTCTATCAAGGAAATGGGACTAGGTAGCCTTAAAGCTCCATTTTGGAGTTTACTCCCAAACAACGTTCTTGGGCGGTAAACTCCCGGATCTTGCAGTTTAGACATGTAATTGATGTTATAAAGCATATAACAAGTAATGAAACACCTCTAGGAAAGTAGAATCACAATCTGGGATGAAAACCCGAAGATCCGTCAGAGAGAAAATGGCTTTTCTCTAATTGGAATTGTGAATAATGAATTAATTAAATTCAGAAATCTATTTATAGTCCTGAAATATTTTGGTAGAAAATATTTTTATTCTGGATATTGGACTGCAGCATTATGAAACTTGGAATGCTCAAATTTCACAAAACCAGGAGCATCCACTCTCCTGATATCTCCTTAAACGTAAAGCCTAATGTACACAAACTTGTTCGGAAAAGTATGAAATTCACTGAAACTGGACTAGCTTCCATTGAATAGATAATGTTCGTACAAATGGAAATTTCGGGTTGTCACATCATCCCCCCGTTAGAAGGAATTTCGTCCCGAAATTAAAATTTAAGCAAATAAGAGTTACAAATAATTAAGCGAAAAGATGAGGGTATTTCAGTTTCATCTGATCCTCGCGTTCCCAAGTGAATTCCGGTCCTCGCTTGGCGTTCCAGCGAACCTTCACGATAGGGATACGGCTTTGTTTCGTCTGCTTGACCTCACGGTCCATGATCTCTACAGGTTCTTCGACGAAGTTGAGGCTCTCGTTGATCTCGATCTCGTCGAGTGGGATTACAAGAGTCTCGTTGGATAGACACTTTTTCAAGTTAGATACGTGGAATTTAGAATGTACGTTACGAAGTGTGTCGGGTAGATAGAGTTTGTAAGCTACGGGGCCGACTCTTGCAAGAATCTCGAAAGGCCCTATGTACCTCGGATTAAGCTTCCCACGCTTGCCGAAGCATATCAAGCCTTTCCAGGGTGAGACTTTGAGAAGGACTCGGTCTCCCACCTGAAATTCCAAAGGTTTTCTTCGTTTATCAGTGTAGCTCTTCTGTCGGTCTTTAGAGGCTTTCAATCGTTCACGGATCTGAACGATTTTCTCTGTCGTTTCCCGAATGATTTCCGGACCAGTGAGAGTACTGTCGGAAGCTTGCCCCCTTGCTAATTGGGTATCACCCATCTCAGCCCAGCATAGAGGGGATCTGCACTTTCGGCCGTAGAGAGCTTCGAATGGAGTAGCCTTGATGCTCGTGTGATAACTGTTATTATAGGAAAATTCGACAAGGGGTAAATGAGTATCCCATGCTTTCCCAAAATCGATCACACAGGCTCGCAACATATCTTCCAGTGTTTGGATGGTCCTCTCACTCTGTCCGTCGGTCTGTGGATGGTAGGCTATGCTCATGTCCAGCCTTGTTCCTAGGGAATGTTGTAGTGATTGCCAAAATCTTGAGGTGAACCTACTATCTCTATCGGAGATAATGGACATAGGTACACCATGTAGCCGTACAATTTCCCTAATGTATGTTCTCGTAAGTTTCTCCATCTTGTCGGTTTCTTTGATAGGCAGGAAGTGTGCAGACTTGGTCAATCTATCAACGATGACCCATATGGTGTCAAGTCTACCCGTTGTCTTGGGCAACTTGGTTATGAAATCCATAGTGATCCGCTCCCACTTCTATTCTGGAATCTCTGGTTGTTGCAGTAAACCAGAGGGCTTCTGGTACTCGACCGTAACCTTCGCGCAAGTAAGGCATTTACTTACGAAGGTAGCAATCTCTGCTTTCATATTAGGCCACCAGTATAGCTTTTTAAGATCCAGATACATCTTATCTGAACCTGGGTGGACGGAATACCAAGTGTTGTGCACCTCGGTCATGACCAAGTCTCGGAAACCACCGTGTTTCGGTGTCCAGATCCGGTTCATGAAATATAAAGCTCCGTCACCCTTGGCTTCGAAGTTCTTGTCCATTCCCCTAAGGGATTCACTCGACACATTTTCAGGTTTCATGGCCTCAAGTTGAGCCGCCTGAATTTGCTTATTCAGGTGTGAATGGATGGTTATTGACAATGACTTGACTTTGCGACCAGAATATTCCTTCCGACTTAGGGCGTCTGCTACCACGTTGGCTTTACCCGGATGATAACGAATATCGCATTCGTAATCACTGAGTAGCTCGACCCACCGTCGTTGTCTCATGTTGAGCTCCTTCTGATCAAAAATATGTTGTAAACTCTTGTGGTCGGTAAAGATAGTGCTTTTCGTTCCATACAAGTAATGTCTCCAGATCTTCAGAGCAAACACTACTGCTCCTAGTTCAAGATCGTGGGTCGTGTAGTTAACCTCGTGTGTCTTCAACTGTCTCGAGGCGTAGGCGATGACCTTACCTCGCTGCATCATAACACATCCGAGTCCTTGATTGGATGCATCGCAATAGACTACGAAGTCTTTTATCCCTTCGGGAAGGGATAGTATTGGCGCGGTGCACAAGGCTCGTTTGAGCGTTTGGAACGCTCTTTCTGTTTCTCTTCCCAGTCAAAGGCCATGCCTTTCTGGGTCAGGGTCGTAAGAGGTTTCGCTATTCGGGAGAAGTTCTGAATGAACCTGTGGTAGTAGCCAGCGAGACCTAGAAATTGACGAATTTCTGTAGGCGTCTTTGGTGCTGACCAGTTCTCAATGGCTTTTATTTTGGATGGGTCCACGTGGATTCCCTCTTCGCTTACCACGTGTCCTAAGAATTCGACTCTTCGGATCCAAAATTCACATTTCGAGAACTTCGCATAAAGTTTCTCTTTTCGTATTGTCTCTAGAACTTGTCGCAGGTGATCGCCATGCTCTTTCTTACTTCTGGAGTAGATCAGGATGTCGTCAATGAAAACGATGACGAACTGATCCAAGTAAGGTCAGCATACTCTATTCATCAGATCCATGAAGACTGCGGGCACATTGGTCAATCCGAATGGCATCACCACGAACTCGTAATGTCCGTAACGAGTTCGGAAGGCTGTCTTCGGCACATCCTCCTCTAGCACTCGTAATTGGTGATATCCGGATCTCAGATCAATCTTGGAAAAATAGTTCGCCCCTTGCAGTTGGTCGAATAGATCATCTATGCGTGGCAGAGGGTAACGATTCTTGACCGTCAGTTTGTTGAGTTCTCTGTAGTCAATACACATACAAAATGATCCGTCTTTCTTTTTAACGAACAAGACCGGTGCTCCCCAAGGTGAGAAACTTGGTCTTATAAAACCCTTGCTGAGCAGTTCGTTAAGTTGACCAGAGAGTTCCTGCATCTCAGCTGGTGCTAAACGGTAGGGCGACTTGGCTACTGGGGTAGCTCCTGGGACTAAGTCGATTCTGAACTCGACTTGTCGTTGCGGAGGTAATCCGGGTAGTTCTTCTGGGAAAATGTCAGGAAAGTTGCTCACTACAGGAATGTTCTTCCGTTCCTTCGTTTCTAGGTTCGTGTCGATGACGTGAGCAAGGAATGCGTGGTATTCTTTGCGCAAATATTTATGTGCTTGAATACTTGATACAATGCGAAGACTCGCACCAGGTTTGTCGCCGTAGACTATAAGAGTTTCGTTAGACGGGAGGTTTAGACGGACTGCTTTCTCGTAGCACATGATGTCGGCGCAATGAAGACTTAACCAATCCATGCCGATAATAACGTCGAAACTCTTTATTGAGACCGGCATAAGGTCGATTGGGAATGGTTATCTAAGGTTAGGAGACAACCTAAGTATATGCTATTAGTACTTTCAGTTTTCCCATTGGCCATTTCTACTGTGAATTTTTCGTTAAGTGCGTGTGGTTGTTGCTTAAGCATGCGAGCAAATTTATGGTTTACGAAGCTTCGCTCCGCTCCACTATCGAACATAATGCATGCATAGGAGTTATCAAGGAGGAACGTACCAGTCACCACAGTCGGGTCAGCAACTGCTTCCCCGTGGCCTATAGCTAGTACCCTTCCCGCTCCACCAGCATTCTTTGCTTTGGGGCAGTCCCTCTTATAGTGGCCTGTTTCGCCACATCCTTAGCAAGTTGGGCTCGCGCCTGAGCCAGGAACTTGGGAGATCGGTTGTGCCGGGAACTTACAGAAACGGACGGTGTGTCCTTTTCTGTTGCAGTTAGAACACTGCATTTCACGGCAGGCGCCGTTGTGGTGGAAGTTGCATTTGTTGCACTTCGGCAAACTTCCAGCATACTGCTTCCCGGAGCAGTAACAACAGTAGGGGTTACCGCAGCATGCACTGCCACGATTTGCTGTTTCTTGGAAGCTCGCTGTTTCTTCTTCTCATCCCAGAACTTCCGCTTAGTGCCAGCGGGTTTGGAGGGTTCTGGGATGGCTAGGGTGGTTGTGGTTGCAGGGGTTTTGACTCCATGGTTAATGAGTCTTTTTGCCAAACGCTTGGCACTGTCGAAGGTAGCGGGGTTTGATGCTAAGACATTCCCCTGGTACGGAGGCACTAGCCCCCATATGTACCGTTCGATCTTTTTCCCTTCAGTGGGAACCATATTGGGGCAGAGGGCCACCAGTTCACTAAATCGGGCAGTGTAAGCGATCACATTGGTGCCCTTCATGGTCAGGTTCCAGAGTTCATGTTCTAACTTCTGGACTTCGCCCCTCGGGCAGTATTCCTCAGTCATGAGGTCCTTCATCGTTTCCTAGCCCATGTCGTTAGCCACGACGAGTGTTAGGGCTTTAACGTGGCCGTTCCACCACGTTAGGGCTTTTCCCTCAAAGGTGCATGCGGCCTATTTAACTTTGCACGTAGCAGGGCATGAACAGATTTCGAAGACTGATTCAGTCTTCTCGAACCATTGCGAGAGGGCAATGACTCCGCCGGTGCCATAGAAAGGCTTCGGCTTGCAGTTTGTGAAATCCTTGTAGGAGCAATCTCTCGAGCGCACATGGATTTCGATCAGAATGGATTCAACAGGGGTTCCACCTCTGCTGGCATCGGATGAGTGATACTGAGCCATGGCAGTTGCCACTGCTGCAGCTACGACAGCATTCAGGGCTGCAGTATCGATGACCAGAGGCAGAGGAGGCTGTGGAGGTGCAGGGTTATTCCTGGGAGATTTACGAGGAGTCATCTTTCAGCTATAATTTTATAAAGACAAGAAAGATGGTAAGAATCAATTTGTAAGCAACGTGAGAGTGACACATGGACTAACTAACCATAGCCCAACAGTTGAATGAGTGTTTGAAATCACAATAAGAAATATTAGTAGGAATACACAGGTGTACAGATTTTTCCCACAGATTAGATAGATTTCAATAGTACGGGTATTACTGATGTAATAAGTTCAAGGAAAATAGACCTAACAGTAGGTCTTACATCATACCAAAAGGATAGGTTTGACAGTTCTTAGATTCCTAATTAGAGTACTGAAAGTTAGGAATATTTTACAGACAAGTGCTACTTAGAGCACAGATGTTTAAAGGCTAATCCCTAATCAAAAGACAGAGATGTACTACACATCATCTAATGGCGATGGGAATTCCTCGGGCGAGCCCTGAGGTCGGACACTTGGCGAAACACCTCTTGAAGCTGTCGATCCTGAGCTCTCTGACGAGCTCGAAGTTCTAAGACTTCAGCACGGGAGGCAGCCAGTTGTTGCTGCAGGGTTTCATTGGTCCTCCGGGTCCGTTCCATGTCTTCTTCAAGACGGCGGATGCGGACTGTGTTGACACCTGAATTGGCATCAATCTCCATGACCCGGTCGATGGCTGCTCGACCTTGCTCGACATTACGAGCTATTCTGCGAATAATGACAAACAGAGCTCTGTCAGCAGAGCCACCATCGCTGACGTTGTAAAAGGTTCGGTCCCCAAAGTATGGTAAGGGTTGACCTTGTTCATCACTCCAGCGGTTCAAGTTGTTTGCCCACATGGGTGTAGGACCTGGAAACACTGGTCGAGGGTTGTTGTTCAGGGCTTGACCTACAAGTGGTAGGTTGTTGACTTCAGGCTCGGAGTCAGATCCGTCAGAAAAGCCTTCTGCGAGGTGATCATCCAAAGGGATTGGATGCTCATCTTCGGGCTCTTCATCGATCCACCCGACATTGCCTTCATTTGGAAAGTACGGGTCGCCGTGATGGAATCCAGCCATTTAGATCTACGCGAGAAGAGAGGTATAAGGATATAGTATACATGTAACTAGTAGTACAAAATACACCTATCGTATTTTAAGTTTAAGTTCTACTGATTTTTTTTGTGGTATTGTTGGTAAGTTTTTAGACTTGTTAACACATCACAACCATTCTAGGGCATATGCTAATCACTCCTAGGACCAGCATAGTTGATCAGGCTATGCCATTCCCAGGACTGACTATACATCCCCGAGCTCACTTGTGATATTTAACAATCGTAATACTTTTGTTCTTGTCATTGTGACACTGATTTTTAGTATGAATGTAGACTAGTATACTTAATTAGATATTTTATTATTTAAAGTATAGACTCTTGGTCAGAGTGTTTTAATCCCTTTTTGGGTTTATAGTTTAGTATATCTTTTATGGGTTGATATACTTGATTCACTATAAACAATGCTCTGATATCAATCTGTCACACCCCAAAACCAAGAACGGCGGAAACGTTCTGGGGCGGAGGACGTCATGTATAGTATCACAACACGGTAAATGTAAATAAGCAAACAACATCATCCATTGCATTAAATATATAATTTTAATACAAGCGTGTTCTGTACAGTTATAGACACCAAAATAATGTAAATCAAAATGATAAGACGAGTCTTGTATACACTCCATCTTCTCAAAAGCTGGCATCGGTACCTGTCTACTGATGACCTGAGAATACAAGTTATTTTGAAAGAGTTTATCAGCATTAAGCTGGTGAGTTCATAAGTATTTTAGCGTCAATGTTTGTTGTCAAAAACGTTTGAACCTGTCTCAATGTATAAGTTTGTAAAAATGTAAGTAAATGTTTGAAAGTGTTTGTAAAAGTTTGAATCTCTCAGAAAATCCTATATTTTCTATTAAAGTAACCTTCTACCAAGGCTTAACTGTCTTGTATACTCGTTTGTTGTAAAAGTGCGTAATTACCCAAGTATAACTATCATTTAATAAAATATAGTTTGTACATTAATGCTTAAGTGAGGTTATCACTAAAATATGTAATGGGTAAATCATTGTAGTAGTGTAGTTTTGTATAATAAGAACTACTGCTGTACTAACTACCTTAAACCGGATTTATATTAAGGTATAATGTGATAAATTGCACCATGCTATCGACTGGTAACAACGACATAATGAATGGTCGTAATAACGGAATGACGTTTGGCACCCGCAGACCTGCAGGTCCGGCTGTAGCGGATCACAATTGTTAACGTATTCATGTATATCTAATGTTTCTCGTTCTAGTATAGTTGTATATGTTCTGTTTCTAGTATAGTTGTATATGTTCCTGTTTCTAGTATAGCTGTATATGTACATGTTTCTAGTATAGTTGTATATGTTCATGTTTCTAGTATAACTGTATATGTACATGTTTCTAGTATAGTTGTATATGTTCATGTTTCTAGTATAGATGTATATGTTCCTGTGTTACCCCGATGGTAACTAACTATTGATGTACTGATGAGTATGAATATGGAAGTACTTTTATGTCTATATATGTATATATGATATATAACTAATATTGAAACGACCTTTGGATGGTCACCCGAAATCCCACCAGACCACATCCAAATCGAGAAAAAGGAAATAGGGCGGATGGCCTTCCTAAGCCCTTAAAACATTATTTATACATCTATACATATATGGGCATGCAATTGAATATATAAAGGCATAAATAAGTTTTCATAAGACATTTGAAACATAAATATAATTTCAAGAGAAGATCGACTTGATGTCAATCTATAAAACAATTTGAAGGCATAAGTTGATAAAACAGTTTAAGTATAAGAAACATTTGTTTGAATCATAGTTTGTAAATAAGTTTGGATAGTAAAAGAGTTTGTAAAACATTTCAAAGTAAAGCAGTTTGATAAACAGTTTGAACAGTGGTAAAAATCACTGGTTTCCTAGTTATTAATCACATGTGATTAAATGCAATCACATGTGATTGAAGCAATAACTATAAGTATTTGACTTGTATCCCCCCATAAAGTATTTAAAACATTTAAAATCATTTCAAAGGTTGATTAAAGGGGTATGAACTCACATGCGGTGAGTTGTACGAATTGCAGTGTCGGATACCGTGCTAGGTGGCAAACGGAGACTTGTTTACACGCACGAGCCTAGTTATCATATAATAAGCATGTATATATAACTAATTAGCCAAATAATAACTTAACAAATAAGTTAAGACACTTAGGAACATGTAAACACTTTTCATCAGTGTTAAAGGTCCTAATGGTTACATCTAAGTTGCTACGGGACAAGGCAAAAGGTTTTGAAGCATCAAATGACCTTGTATAAGAGTTCACCACCCAACAAACCCCACCTTTGGAGTTTACGGCTGTAAACTCATGGGTTTATGGCCGTGAACCCCTCACTTGGTGGTTTTGGGTGTTTTAAGGTATTATCTTGATCCTAGAATTAACCTAGCTTTGTTGGAATAATCCTTGAAGTAGTTTAAGGCCCTAGAATGCTCCATTGAGGAGTTTACGGCCTAATGACCATATCCCCTAGAGTTTACGGCCGTAAACTCCTATGGGGTGTTGGTTTTAATTCATTTGAGGCACTTGCACATGTAGGATAGCTTCCATGTTTTTATCTAAGGCTAAAGGGGACAAGAGGCACACATTTATGCCTTCACTTGGAGTTTACGGCCCAAGTGATGTTCCTTGGCCGTAAACTCCCTTTTAGGGATGATTCTTATGTAGTTAAATCCCCATTCAAGTCCTATGCATTTAAGGGTAATAGTCTTAAGGCCTTAGGGGTGTTTGTGGTACATTTTGCCCTAGAAAAAGGGGTTTATGGCCCAAGAGATATTCTTGGCCGTAAACTCCTATAACTCCATGATTTTGAAGTGTTTTGATGTTTAAAATGGTTACAAGCATTTGAGGGTTAATGTCCTTAAGCTTTAGGGGTGGTTTAGGGCACATTTAGCCCTTAAAAAGGGATTTACGACCCAAGAAATGTCCTTGGCCGTAAACTCCTATATCTTGTGGTTCTTGATTGCTTTCTAGTCTCTAAAGATTATACATTAAGTCCCTAACTAGTTGTCTATCAAGGAAATGGGACTAGGTAGCCTTAAAGCTCCATTTTGGAGTTTACTCCCCAAGAACGTTCTTGGGCGGAAAACTCCCGGATCTTGCAGTTTAGACATGTAATTGATGCTATAAAGCATACAACAAGTAATGAAACACCTCTAGGAAAGTAGACTCACAATCTGGGATGAAAACCCGAAGATCCGTCAGAGAGAAAATGACTTTTCTCTAATTGGAATTGTGAATAATGAATTAATTAAATTCAGAAGTCTATTTATAGTCCTGAAATATTTTGGCAGAAAATATTTTTAATCTGGATATTGGACTGCAGCATTATAAAACTTGGAATGCTCAAATTTCACAAAACCAGGAGCATCCACTCTCCTGATATCTCCTTAAACGTAAACCCTAATGTACACAAACTTGTTCGGAAAAGTATGAAATTCACTGAAACTGGACTAGCTTCCATTGAATAGATAACGTTCGTACAAATGGAAATTTCGGGTTGTCACACATGTCAACATACCCAAAATACCCTTAAGGCAAACTTAGTCAACCCTGGTCAAAGTCAAAGTCAAAGTTAATGGCCCTTAATGACAAATATCCATCCTCACGTCATGACTAGGCCTTGGTCACGTCATGACAATCCACTTGGTCCGTTTCCAACTCGACTCGACCCAACCGAGTCAACCTAGTCAAAGAAATCACTTGATCTGACATCACGACATGAGCACCCATTATCACGTCGCGAGCTCTAAGGATCCTAGCAGAAATTGGGGTTTATTCAAACCTCACGTCGTAAGATCTTAGGTCTCACGTCCTGAGCACATTCTGAAGCTAAAAGTCATCATTTTAAGTCCTTATTCCATTAAGTCCCCAAATCTACCTCATCCAGAAGTTAAAGGGGACTCATATAGTCCATAAAAATGTTTCCTTTATGGCCATGCTTTGATCATGCATGGTCTAACCTATTCTATGTTAGAAGTGAAGAAATATGCTTCCAACTTTCATGTAGGCCTCTCATACCTTATCAACTTCTAGATCCGAACAATATGATGATCTAGGAACTCTTAGAATTCATAAAGTTTCTGACTTTATGGATTTACTTAACTCAAGCATGCTAAACATGAATAAAGGTGGACAAAATCCTAGATCTACCCATGCAATGTAATAAAGTTTGGATCTTTGATATTTACAAAGGTCCAACAACAATAAGAGGTGATGATAATGTTGCTACTTGTCCACTCCACCACTAGATTACTCCTTTCATCTTCTTCTCTCCTTCTACAAGCTAGAAATTGCACCAAAATGGTTAAGAACTTCAAGGGTGATAAATCTCAGGGTTCTTTGGGGTTTAGAGTGTGACGGAGGCGAAGGGTGAACAACCGTAGCCCCCCTTTCTTTTAAATACCGAAAATTAGTGTTTTTGGTCCTCAGATTGCTCTCATGTTGTGAGCATTGGATTGCTCATGTCGTGAGCCTCAAAATGACACACAGATCTAATTATTGTTATGAATCAACTTGGTGTCTACTTGATATAACTTGTTGCTATTTATTTCATTTATATTTCCGCAATCGAACTCTTCTAACGTATTATTGTGGAGCTAAAAAGATTCTTTGGGATTAACTTATTATTCCGCATCATATTATCTTGTGACTAACATTTGTTCAAGTTTTTCTCTCAAAAAATGGA
The DNA here is from genome assembly GCF_002870075.4 of Lactuca sativa. Lineage (NCBI taxonomy): Eukaryota > Viridiplantae > Streptophyta > Magnoliopsida > Asterales > Asteraceae > Lactuca > Lactuca sativa. The sequence continues at coordinate 59,369,721 of NC_056627.2, read as the reverse complement.
GCATACGCTTAGCGTACTTCGGTGATTGGACCGGGGTGCAAGACCTCGTACGCTATACGTATGAGGAGGTACGATGGGCGTACAAGGGTTGGAAGAAAACCCTAATATTCACATTGGTACCCTATATAAGCTGAATGTTAACCCCTTTTCCTCATTTCTAAGTCAGACTCCATACTCTAAATACCCGAAATCGACCTTGTAGCCTCTTGGAAGTGTTCTTGAGCTATTGGGAGGATTTGATGCTTATTTTTTTTCCCTTGGAAAGGAAACAAAAGAAGTTTGAAGTCGTTTTCTTGGTGGGAAAGCATTGGATCCAGAATCACCACCTTGTGGGGAAGCTTTTTTAGGTAACAAGTTTGAATCTTGGCTTATGTACAATTAGGTCTCTTCATGGCTAGCTTATTATGATTGTGCTCTTCTTTTTCAGATTATGGATGAGTTAGGTTGTTTAAGGGTTCATCCTTTCACATCTAACTTTGTTTTGGTATCCTTGAGCATAAAGCTGAAAGATTTGTAAGTATTATGGAGTCATGCATGTATTAAGTTAACCAATAATTCCTTTTAAGCTTAAGAGCTTCTTCTAGTCATGTATGAACGTAAAGTTGGCAACTTTATGTGGTACTCCAACTCAAGGAGGTCAGATTTGTGGCTTGGGAAGATTTTTCTTAATGGAATAAGTGAGAAACAGGTTTGGGTTGAATAAGGTGAGTATGCGGCGTATAAGTAGGTAAGTGCAGCATACCAACCTCCAAGTGAGTACGCTATGTGTACGTGCCTGTATGCCCTGCGTACTCGGTCTGAGTAGGTTTTGTGTATTTGGGCTTCGATTTGGGCTAACTTTTGGGCCTGGTTGCTTGGGGCTTTGTTGGGCCATCTGAGAATTTGTGTTTTGGATTAGGAATAAGTAGTAAGCTTTAGGATAAGGACCAAGTAAGGGTTTGGGCCTAATTTCGAAAATTGGGCCTAAAGTGGGCTTTGGGTGATTATTGGTTTGTAGGCCTTTATAATTGAGAGTTTGGGCTTTAGTCTTTGACCAAACGAAGTGAGGGTTAAAATGGTCATTTTACCCCATATATGTATTATTCGTTTAGGTTTGGAACCCAATTGCTAATTGGGTGTTAATTGTTTGCTAGCGCGGGGATTTTTTAGCGGATCTGCAGTCAGAGAGTATCCGTTGGTTTCAACAGTCTGAAGTGAGTCTTCTCACTATATCCATGGGTCAAAGGCACCAATGTCGACCCATTACGTGTTATATGGTATGCTAGTTGTTTCATGGAAGACCCCGAGGGTAGCCCGTGACACTTGGATATCAGACCATGCAGGGAGCCTATGGCATTCCAGTTAAAGAGCATAGGGAAGCCATGGCATTCCAGATAAAGACAATGGGGAGCCCATGGAAGCTATATGTATTTTGCATGATAATCTATGGTTGTATGTTGTATGGTATTTTGGGAAACTCACTAAGCTTTGTGCTTATGGTTTTCATTTTATGTTTCAGGTACTTTGGTTTTCCATTGGAAGAGCTCGGGATGATTGCAGAGCACATACCACATTTTTCCGCATTCTATGAATTACTCTAATTTGATGATGTTTTGTTAAATCTTGGTTACCTTGGTTTTATAAGAAAGATATGTATTGACAATTTATTAATCTAAAAACAAAAAAATTTATGTCGTGATTTTCGGGACGTTACACTACTTCTTGCACTCTGAATTGATGGTAGCTGGATCTTAGATCGATCTTTGAGTAGTAACGGGGTCCTTGTCGTTGGTCCAACAAGTCATCAATCCTCGAGCGTGGATACCATCTCTTGATGACGAGTTTGATCAAATCTCGATAGTTTATGCATGTCCTGAACCCTTTTATTTGATAACAATACCAGAGCTCTTAATGGAGAAAAGCTTGGCCTGATAAAGCCGTTGTCAAGAAGTTATTGGAGTTGATTGGATAGTTCTTTCATTTCCGATAGAGCCAAACGAGAAGGAGATCGTGCCACTGGTGCTGCACCTGAGATTAGGTCGATTTAGAATTTGACCTGTCTAACTAGAGGTATTCCAGGTAGGTCCTTTTGAAATATGTCCGGATAATCGTACACTTGCGGTGTGTCCTTTATTTCCTTACCTTTGTCTTGCATATCCACCACATAACCCAAGAAAGTTAAGCATTTATTCTACAAACACCTTCTTTCCTTCATGTAAGAGTTGATTCCTAGATTCTTTCCTGATCTGTCTCTATAAATCACGAGAGATTCGTTGTTGGGTAAGGTAGTCGGTCAAATTTTTCGTAATATAAAATCTATGCTCGATGACGTGATAACCAATCCATTCTGATGATCACATTAAAACTTCCAATGGTTATAGGTATTAGGTTGACGTGAAAGACGTGGTTATTCAGGGTGAGAAGGAAATTAGTGAGTATTTCTAAGGTGCTTTCTAACTGACTCTTTGCTACTTTCATCGTGTAAGTTTCATTAAGTTTCCATGATTTATAGTTAATCATGCTTAAATCTACATTTATAAGAAATAAAGCTTCTATCGGCACCATTATCTAGTAATACAGAAGCATAAATATTATTGATAGGAAAAATACCAGTTACCACAGTTGCTTCCTTTGTCACCCTTGTTATTTAGTTTCAAGGAGTCCTTGAAATTCCCTGGTTGATTGCACTCGAAGCAACTTCGGCTTCTTTCTGTAGTGGGGTTGAGGTTGCGTTGTTCGATTTCTTCTGCAAAACTTAAAGGTGTGACCTCTCAAGTTACAGATGTTGTAGACCATGTAATTTTCGACTTGGTGGAAATTGCACTTAGTATAGTGGGGATAAATTTCTTAGAGTAGGGATTTGATGGAGGGAGGTGTTTGTGATTGTGACATACACAGCGAAAACATCTGGATTGAGTTTGCGATGTTTGAGTTTCCCATTTGACTTACTATAGAAATTCCTTTTTGTATCCAAGTCTAGTTCTTTTCAATTTGTGGGTTTACGGTACCCTGACAGATACCCTGACAGATGTCCCAGTCCTTACACCGGTCTAAACTGACGGAGCCACAACAAGGCTAGGAGGAGGTCAACCAGCTTTGAACCGTCCCACCAAAGATGATATCGACAAGATGGAAAATGATTCTATTGCCTTTTATGAAATCTCTTGTGGAGTTGCTCCTGACAACTTCGACATTATCATAAACTGCAAATTAGCAAAAGAGATCTGGGATGTTCTAAAAAATCTGTATGAACGTTCAGAGCAAGCTCAAGACAAGAAGCTCACGATGGCACTCAATCAAAAACTTAAAAGCTTACACCGGTGAAAGTATGGAAGACTCCTTTAAGAGATTCAACTTGATTGTCACAAAACTATTCAATGCGGGCACCGTCGGCAGCCATCATGAAACAAATCTACAGTTTCTTAATGGCTTGGGAAGACATTGGACAACAGCCAAAATGATTGTTCAAGGAGATAGGAAGATTCACTCTTTGTCTCTCTATAAGCTCTATGGAGAATTGCAAGCTCAAGAGTCCACTGTACTCAAGGACTGTTCAGACTTCGGAGGTCCACTTGCTCTTGTAGCACAAACACCTCACACTCAAACATATCCCACCTCGTATGACTCACCACCACAGTCATATGAAGCTGCCTCAGAATATGATGATAAAGAAGAGTTTCAGAATGCCATCGCCCTTATCAGTAAAAAATTCAATCGCTTACCGCCTTCATTTCGTAAAAACCAACAGTACAACCGACCACCTTTTAACCGCAACTTTCAAAACAATCACTTTCGTTCCACCAAGAACCCTCTCCCTCCACCGCAGCCTCAGTAAACACAGTCTAAAGACGTACCACCGCAGTCTCAATCAACTGACTCCCATACTTCTTTAGAAGAAAAAAGTGACATTGTTAAATGACACAAGTGCAACAAAGAAAACCATTTTGCCAAGGATTGCAAGGCAAACGTACTGAAAGACAGAGCTTTCTATCTCAGAATGGCTCAAGAACTAGAGGTCAAAGAAAAGGGAAAAGCTTATGTTGCTCAAGTGAAAAGGAATCATCAGGTATGGTTATCAGGAGGCGAAGATGTAGACAATCATAGTAAAGGAAAAGGCAAGATCTGTATGGTAGCAATTGCTGATGAAGACGGCTCAACCAAGCTAAAGAAGAACCATTACTATATGGAGAAAGATGGAACTCTCAGCATTGTGGAACAGGTAAAACTTATGATTCAAACCTTAAATAATAGCATGCATGACTATCAACCTTTCATAGACACATTCAATGACACATGTGTTGCCGTCCTTACAGACTACAATAAAGCCTTAGATGAGAAGAACATCGCATCACAGGAGATGTTCCACGTTAGAGGACGTTTGGATAATAAGAGACTCAAAATGGAAATGTTAGAGAAGGACTTGATGCTAGAAAAGGATGCTAGAATGTTAAGTGAAACACAACTAGAGATAGCTTTAAATCAGAGATATTTAGCACAGAGTGAAATTGTACACTTAAATCTTTTAATTGAAAAGATTTTTAATGCAAGTGAAGCCATTGAAAATCTAGTTAATAATTGGAATGTTGATAACACCTTCAATTGGGGTTGGTCTAATGGGTATCCAACCGTAACGGACTCCTCACCTCGGTTCACCCCGGAATGTCCCTACGTCCCTCCAGACCGCAACTTTTTGTTCCCAGTCAATGACAAAACATTTCCTGAGGATATCCAAACTTATTTTGGTAAACTACATGATCTGAGTAATAACTGTGTTATCGAGGAAATTCTCCCTGAATTTTCTAATCATTTTGATAACATAATTCATTTTGATTCTCAAACATCATCCGTAGTTGATGAGGAAATTGTTGTAGAAAGTCCTGAAGTCACATTGGACTTTCCATCTCTGCAGTCTGACCGCAGTATTCCTAACCACAGTCATGAACTACAATCTGTCCCATTACCTAGTATCAAATGTCCCACTAAAGTGTCCACCAAGACTTACTTTGCAGTTGTTCACAGCATTACACCGCAGACCATTATCAAAAGTTCTGTGACTATTGAACCAATTAATCATGAATTACCAATCAAAAATTTTGAATTTGGTCAATGTTCTCAAAGTCCTGACATCTCCAGTTCGGATGAATCAAGTCCCTGTTTTTCAAAATTTCCAAAAGATTTAAGGAAACCGCAATTAAATGTCACTGACTGCGGTTCTCCTAAGACCGAAGCAAAAAGAGCTTTTAAAGAAGAATTTTGTTATCGTGGAAATCAACGGGAAATTCATTCAAAACAAAAGAAATTTGTTAAATGTTCCAAGTCAAAGAGTCCAGAAAAACTTGTTTTCTCAAATTATCACTTCAAATCAACTGTTTCCAAGAAAACAAAAAGGAAGGAGTTCATTGTTTCTAACACTGCTCAGAAATCATCTGACACTAAGGATAAGTCTTTTCGATCAAATGGTTTTCAGGTCTATTCATTAGACAATCCAAAATGGAAAGGTATTCTACCTACTACGACCCTTCCAAAGTCACTTTCAAAAACTCAAAAATGGAAAGGAATTTTGCCAAATACGGCACTCAAAAGGTCACCTCAAGAATTTAAGAAATCACCTCACAAAAGGCCTGCACGTATCACAATATTGTCTGCTTTGGGCCACTCGGCACGAGGACTTCCCAGGGGGTCACCCATCCTGGTACTACTCCCGCCCGAGCATGCTTAACTGCAGAGTTCTTATGGGATCTGCTGCCCTCACGGCTTTCAAACGCGTTGTGACAAGGAAGGTATCCACACCCCTTATAATGTGTGTTTAGTTCTCCTTCCAAGACGATGTGGGATCAGATCTAACCCACTTTCACCCCCCATTATAGGGTTCGACGTCCCCATCGAACACATCGACCCGTGCCCTGGCTCTGATACCATTTGTAACATCCCCCTCTGGCACGTATCACAATATTTTCCGCTTTGGGCCACTCGGCACGAGGACTTCCCAGGGGGTCACCCATCCTGGTACTACTCCCGCCCGAGCACGCTTAACTACAGAGTTCTTATGGGATCTGCTGCCCTCACGGCTTTAAAACGCGTTGTGACAAGGAAGGTATCCACACCCCTTATAATGAGTTTTTAGTTCTCCTTCCAAGCCGATGTGGGATAAGATCTAACCCACTTTTAAAGTGGGTTAGATCTGATCCCATATCGGCTGGGAAGGAAAACTAAGCATTCCTTATAAGGGGTGTGGATACCTTCCATATCACAACGCGTTTTAAAGCCGTGAGGGCAGCAGATCCCATAAGAACCCTGCAGTTAAGCGTGCTCGGACGGGAGTAGTACCAGGATGGGTGACCCCCTGGGAAGTCCTCGTGCCGAGTGGCCCAAAGCGGACAATATTGTGATACGTGCCAGAGGGGGATGTTACAAATGGTATCAGAGCCAGGGCACGGGTCGATGTGTTCGACGGGGACGTCGAACCCTATAATGGGGGGTGAAAGTGGGTTAGATCTGATCCCACATCAACTGGGAAGGAGAACTAAGCATTCCTTATAAGGGGTGTGGATACCTTCCCTATCACAACGCGTTTTAAAGCCGTGAGGGCAGCAGATTCCATAAGAACTCTACAGTTAAGCGTGCTCGGACGGAGTAGTACCAGGATGGGTGACCCCTTGGGAAGTCCTCGTGCCGAGTGGCCCAAAGCGGACAATATTGTGATAAAAGTGGGTTAGATCTGATCCCACATCGGCTGGGAAGGAGAACTAAGCATTCCTTATAAGGGGTGTGGATACCTTCCCTACGACAACGCGTTTTAAAGCCGTGAGGGCAGCAGATCCCATAAGAACTCTGCAGTTAAGCGTGCTCGGGCGGGAGTAGTACCAAGATGGGTGACCCCCTGGGAAGTCCTTGTGCCGAGTGACCCAAAGCGGACAATATTGTGATACGTGCCAGAGGGGGATGTTACAAATGGTATCAGAGCCAGGGAACGGGTCGATGTGTTCGACGGGGACGTCGAACCCTATAATGGGGGTGGGGGTGTGAAAGTGGGTTAGATCTGATCCCACATCGGCTGGGAAGGAGAACTAAGCATTCCTTATAAGGGGTGTGGATACCTTCCCTATCACAACGCGTTTTAAAGCCGTGAAGGCAGCAGATCCCATAAGAACTCTGCAGTTAAGCGTGCTCGGGCGGGAGTAGTACCAGGATGGGTGACCCCCCGGGAAGTCCTCGTGCCGAGTGGCCCAAAGCGGACAATATTGTGATACGTGCCAGAGGGGGATGTTACACTACGTACCTGCAAGACCTGCAAAAAACACCTTTTCAAAACACACAAACAAAAACGTCAAATATTACAATCCTCGGACTGGACAAAAGCATACTTTTTCCTCAAAACCACAAACCAAGCCAAATGTCAGGGAATATGATAAAAAGTTCATGTGTCAATCTCAGTGTCAAAAGATCTTCTCCCATGACAAATCTCATCGTTTTCAAAAGACTCGTAACTATCCACAATCTCACAAAACATCAAAAAATCTCAAACACCCAGGACTGTGTGACAACCCGACATTTTGAGACAATATAATGTAACACCAGTCAAATTTAGGCCAAAATATAACTTTCATAAAAATCTTATTTGGGTTAAATAAAGTAGTAGGAATCGTATCAAGGTTTTCGTACATATAAAGAACACTAAAATCCGAGTTATAACGAAGAAGTTATGACCAATCTAAGATTCGCAGCAAAAACCAGCAACGCTGATAGACGTAAAACGCAAAGTTTCGATACAATAATTTTTAGCCTTAGGTATCTAAATGAAAGTCGTAGATTACGTTAAACCGTGATTATGCATAGAAAGAACACCCAAAACGGACTTCATATGAAAAAGTTACAAATTTTCTAAGTTTCGCAACAGCGGTAGGCAGCTAAAAACTCGAAATAAAGATCGAGCGATTTTTAGCCGACACAACCTAAACGAAAGTTGAAGACCCCGACAATAGGATTACAACAGTAACAAGTTTGACGAAAATGGACACCAGATGAAGGAGTTATGGATTTTTAACGAAGTTATCGTGTCCCGGCCTATTAATTAAAATATAATTAAAAATAACGTCAAAATTAGCCGGCGGAGGCTAAATGAAAGTTGTAGAGTATTTTCTCACCTTCGCATGGATATAAAGAACGTCCACAATGGAGCCCGTATGCGAAAGTTACGGATTTTACAAGTTCGTGGCACACACACCGAAACGATTTACGCCCAGCGTACTCGGATGCTAGGCTCCGGATCGTCCACGTCAACCAAAAACTTCGCCCAAGGATGCGGTCAGCAGTGATGCAAGCGAACGCCCAACGTAACCTCGGAGTACGCCCAGCGTACGAGGTGCGCCCCGCGTAAGTCCGAAGTACGCCCAGCGTACCGAGGACCTACAACTCCTATAAATAGAGTGCGAGGGTGCCGACTACCTTTGCTATAATTCTTCATTTCTCTCACATTTTCACCTCGTTTTTCGTGCCGACAACATTCCTACTTCGCGGTTTTATATCTAAACCCCGACGAAGGTCTGAAGCTTCGAGATTCCCGAGAATCTCGTCACTTTCCGGTCGAGGTGCCGCGCGGGAAAATCTCGTTTTCTTCAAATCACGCACTTCTTCGGTGAGTTCATACCCTTATAAACTACATTTTCAAATGTGTTATCAATGCTTTTTATACATTTTAGGGGGGGGGGGGGGAGGAATAAAAGTAAACATACGGTTATTATCGTGTGTAACCTAAAGTTTCATTATATACTCTTTTTATCAAGTAAACCATATGTGATTCATAACTACTACATGGAAACTTTCGTACACAAAATATATCACGATAACATCTTGTCTTTTTAAATTAAATATGTTGTTATACATATACGAATCAAACACTTTATCTATACTTTAAGTATATGTGTTCATTTATGTCGCTACAAAAGTTACACTTTACATAACAAGTGAGCATTTCACTATGGTTTACTATACAAACGAAACAAACTTTTGGAAAAACTATAATAGTTTACGGCAAACATTTTTACATGTTAAAAACTCTTTATCAAACTGTCTTACATACTTTATGTTTCCTTTCAAACGCTGTTAGAATCGTGTTTCAAACAAAGGTCTTCCTATACTTAAAATTGTTCTTATCAAACAAACTACTTTCAAATCATTTTATAAACTTACATCAAGTCATCATTTCTTATTTATTAAACTTTTCACAGGTTTTACAAAACTTCTTTTATATTTTTATTGTCAAATGCACGCCTATATATATATATATATATATATATATATATATATATATATATATATATATATATATATATATATCATGTATACATATATTGGCTTAAAAGTTTTCATCAGTTGGTTCAGTACCTTTGGGTAACAAAGGCATACTTCGGTTATACACGCACAATACTAGTAACTATAATAGGTATAGTTAGGATATACTACTTACCATTCCAAGTACAAGGAATTACACAAGAGTCAGTTTATTTATGAGTCTATACTAATACATTACTTACTATATGAAGAGATACGATTACATACAATTACAAGGCATACAAATTTCAAGACATACAATTACAAGAGATACGATTACATAAGATAGTATACTAGATATTCATGAAATTTTACATACTACAAGTACCATATCAAAGAGATATTTTCATATACAAGAACAAATGGACATTTTCATTAGTAAATCTGTTTTATACTAGGTTTTGTGAGACATTTCACGTACTTTCGAGTATGCATTATTAAGTCCTGTATTATATACCATAATCCCTTGTAGGGGGAGCGTGATACTTGTGTATAGATCTATACGGGATTGACAATCCCACACCTAAGCTGTTAGCTACAGCTAGGCCGGCAGGCCTGGGGTGACAAACGTCATAACAATTCCAACGCCTGAAGAACGTTGTTACAGGCAGTCTGGGTCATTAGCAAGGTTATAAAACTCACATGGAGTATTAAAAACGCATTGATTTACGGGGTTATCAAATACTTTAGCGATTATATACGTACACAAATCTACTATTTTAGACATGGAAAAACACCATTGTAGTTCATTTTTGGGACTTTTAAACTACCACTCACTTATGGATAAATATTGGATTTCTAAAAGCAAACATTCAAAACGGTCGGGTCTTGGTAGAAGGCTACTTTTTATACTAGTAGAAAATATGGGATTTTCTAGAGTTTTCAAACGTTTACAACTACTTACAAACATGTTCATTGGTACAAACTTTCCTTCAAACATTGCAGGTCTTTCTTTACAGTTTTACAAATCAAAGTCACATAAATACTGATACTCTCTTTCAAAATAACTTGTATTCCCAGGACACAGACAGACAGGTACGATTACCAGGCTCTGTTAAGATGGAGCGGTAAAGACTCATCTTTTATTTTGATTATTCATTTTGTAGAATTATACTTTGAAAGAACTCAAATGTAATTAAAATTATACTATTAATGCAATGGGTGATGTTGTTGCTTGTTTACTACTTTGCATTGTTGTGATACATTACATGACGTCCTCCGCCCCAGAATGTTTCCGCCGTTCTAGGTTTTGGGGTGTGACAGATTGGTATCAGAGCATTGTTAATAATGAATTGAGTATGTCAACCCATAAAAGATATACAAACTATAAATACAATAGGGATTAAAATACTCTGATAAAGAGTCCATACTTTTAAATAATAAAATATTTAATTAAGTATACATTCTTGCATTCATACTAAAATCAGTGTCACTAGGACAGAACAAAAGTATTACGATTGTTGGGTAGCACAAGTAGACTTAGAGACATATAGTAAAAACTGGGATGATATAGCCTGATCAACTATATTATCTGAGGGTTGACTAGCATGTGCCTAAGTGTGGTTGTGAGTTGCAACCAACCTAAAAACTTACCCACAATACCAAAATGAGAACAATAGAACATATACCTAAAATACTATAGGAGTATTTTGTGTATTACTATAAACTACTTATGTGTTAGATTCTTATACCCCAATTATCGCATAGATAACATAGCTGGACCCCATCCCCACGAAGACCCATACTTCCCGAACGAAGGAAATGCTAGATGGTTCAGAGAAGAACCAAAGAATGATCATCCAATCCCTTTTGAATGATCATCATGCTGAAGACCTTTCGGATGATGATAACTCCGAACTCGAGGAGGAGAACCTACCCCCGGTAACTCCCAATTCAAATCCTAACCCTCGTCCAGCTCTTCATGGCTCGACGCTCCCTTGGGTAGAACGCTTGGAAACATGGAGTGAAGGGCAAGATCAACATATGCCGTCTAAAGGAGACCGAAGCTGCTACAACTTAAGCGAAGGGAGCTCAGCAGACAAAGTTCTACCAATCCTGATCCGTAGGGTTGCTCGAAACGAAATTCAGGGCAGGACGACTCTCCATTGTATCAAAGAGGGTAAATGCCAATGCAAGAATGCATACCATCCGCACCAATCGTCTTGAAAACACTCGTGTGAGATCCGAGAGAGACCATGAGACCCTGCTGCAAGAATTAGCTAAAACACGAGCCGAAGTCATAAAGATACGAGTACGCCAGAGAGTGTACGAAAGACACCTGCTTGATGATGGAACGTCAATTGGCTGAACTAAGAGTTCACCAAAAGTATGACCGCCGCCATTAAGAAATGCTTTATTTCCCTTCCTTGCTTAAAGGAATCGTTTTCCTATGTATGTCCTATGTAGCATTTTTCTATGTAACTACCTTGTACTGTAAGTACTGTTAGTTAGGCCTTTATGCGGCCAAAACCTTTCTACTCCGAATATGATGTAAGACCTTCTTCAAGATAAAATTTTCCTAAACTTATTACATCTTAAACATCGATGATATTGACAGTCGGCTAACTTCCATGTCACTCTTTGTTCAAAAGCCCTCATCATACCTTCGTTGGAGTATATCTGAAACATGCTTTAGTCAAGTCATTGGACTATAGTAATTTAACTCCGGAGACATTTCCATGTCTCTTTTAGTGGTCGGATCATGTTATTCACCAACCAACGATACCTCGGCTTGAACGACAAACGTCTTAAGATCATTCTACAAACATACTTCTACACTGTACTAGGACTGCATCATAGGGATGTAGGTCAAACTTTCGGGAACATACTCTTACTCTTTACTTAAAGAAATCGAAGTACATCTAGAGTCAACCAGAATCGCTCACAAAAATCCTTTTTTTTCGTGTTACAGAATCATGTCGTCATCCGGAAACGATCAGCCGAACAACGAAACCCCTATCCTCCATATCGACACCGCTTCATTACAAGCTGCAGTAGCAGCTGCGGTGACAACTTTCCTTACACACATCAACTCAGGCAACACAAGCAAGACCGACATAGGAGTCGAGAGTTCCGATGGTAGTACCAAACCGGGAAAGCAACAAACGGCAACAGTCATAGACTTGCGAAGCCGTAAGACCGAAAGGAAGAGACGATATCGTCAAGCGCTAAAGGAGCGCAAGAGATCCCAAAGACTTGCCATGCCACAGCAACAAATGGCAACTCCTGCAGAACGCTTTAGGAAGCAATTTCCAAGGTGGTGTAATGAGGAAGGCACTCGTGTCCACATAACACTTGCTAAACACCTCACTCCCGCCACCAAGGCTAGTACTAGCTAGTCATGCCACCAATGTGGGGAGATAGGGCACCTCAAGAGGGATTGCACTATAACAAAGAACTCTGGCGTAGACGGTAGGATTTTCAGGATCACAGCTGCAGGAGAACCTACTTCGAACCCACGTTAATGTAATTTAGGCGTTTCATTGTAACAGACTTATAAACCATACAAAACTAGTGCAATCAAAGTCTTATCCTTTGCGGGATCCCGTCGGTATAGGGATGCTCGTGCTACGTATACTTGCCTTTTGTAGTATACCTTATTCGCAACAATAGGCTTGTAGTAGTCTAAAGTACTGTAACTTTGTTGATGGTTGTACGGTTGTGTCTTGTTTGTAAACGCCTTATATTCAAATCTAATGTCTTTAAGTTTCTTTATGATTCCGACATTATCATACGACTTGATCCAATTTGATCCTCACAAAAGCAACTTCATACGTACATCCCTTTCTTCGAAATCGCCTTTCTAGCGAAGCCATCATTCCAGAATACCGAAGTACCCATGTATAGAGTACCTCATAGTTCATTACCTTTCCAAAGAAATCCCCGAAGTACCACTTGTACAGTACGTCAAGTTCAAATCCAAAGGTCCATACGGTTGATCTGTCGCTGATGAATGTATACATAGGGGTGATATATAATCAAGGTTCTACAGGTTTGGAATTGACAGTTCCACTTTAACTTCTTTTTCCTCGATGGGATGTGAGCTTAAAGAAGAATCATTTATTCGACTACCTTCTCAACCTTAATTATATACGACTCGTATACCCGAGACTGTGATAGATGAACCAGGTATGAGTTCTACTATGAACTTCATGACGGAGACTGCCCATGACTGGGAATGATCGTGCTTCCGTGAGAATAAATTTAGAAATACCTATCCTTTTCCTTAATTCATGAGTAGTCATACTATCTTTTAGATCTTCACGACAGCTAATCCACCCCAAGGTTTTGACATCATAATCAGTAGGAGTTGGTTAAGTCTACATCGATCCAACATCAGGTGCTTTGATAAAGCAGTTCGTCCTAACCTCCGTAAACAATGAAGCCCTAGTTATTTACAGCGACGAACCAAGTACAAACCCTCTCATCATTTCGTGTATGCAAGCTCAGAAATGCTTACGAAAGGAATATCATGCATTCCTTGCACACATCGCCGAGACGTGCCAAGAAGTGAAGGACATTCAGAACATCCAAGAAATACGCGGCTTTCCTGACACCTTTCCAGAAGGACTACCGAGACTACCACCACAACGTCAAGTCGAATTTAGAATCGACATAGTTCCAGCGGCTACCCCTGTAGCCAGATCACCTTATTGTCTAGCTCCAACCGAGATGCGAGAACTTCCTAGCGAGCTTAAAAAACTCCTTAGAAGGGGAATTATTTAGGACAAGTTTCTCACTTGGAAGAGCGCCGGACTTTTCTGTAATCAAGAAAGAGCGTTCCAAACGCTAAGATAAGTCTGGTGCACCAATATTATCCCTCCCAAAAGGGATAGAATATTTCGTGGTGTAATGCGATACATCCAACCAAGGGCTTGGTTGTGTTCTTAAGCAAGAGGAAAAGTCACTGCCCATACCTCAAGACAGGTTAAGACACAGGAGGTTGACTATTCAACACACTATCTTGAGTCAGGAGCAGCGGTAATTGCTCAGAAGATCTGGAGACACTACTTGTTGGGTACAAGGTGTAATACTCTCACAGACCACAAGAAGCACTCAACACACATTCGACAAGGAAAAGATATCATACCAGTGAAGTCAAACGAAAGAAGCAAAGTCGTAACCCGATAGTGAAAGGTTCGCTGGAATGCCAGGCAAAGACGAATGTTTACTTAAGAACACGAGTAGCAAATAAAACTTCTGTCCATAGCATGATTATTAATACTGCTTAAACTCGAATTTCGGGACGAAATACCCTCTAATAGGGGGATGATGTGACAACCCGACATTTTGAGACAATATAATGTAACACCAGTCAAATTTAGGCCAAAATATAACTTTCCTAAAAATCTTAATTGGGTTAAATAGAGTAGTAGGAATCGTATCAAGGCTTTCGTACATATAAAGAACACTAAAATCCGAGTTATAACGAAGAAGTTATGACCAATCTAAGATTCGCGGCAAAAACCGGCAACGCTGATAGACGTAAAACGCAAAGTTTCAATACAATAATTTTTAGCCTTAGGTATCTAAATGAAAGTCGTAGATTACGTTAAACCGTGATCATGAATAGAAAGAAAACCAAAAACAGACTTCATATGAAGAAGTTACAAATTTTCTAAGTTTCGCAACAGCGGTAAGCAGCTAAAAACTCTAAATAAAGATCGAGCGATTTTTAGCCGACACAACCTAAACGAAAGTTGAAGACCCCGACAATAGGAGTACAACAGTAAAAAGTCTGACGAAAATGGACACCAGATGAAGGAGTTATGGATTTTTAACGAAGTTTTTGTGTCCCGGCCTATTAATTAAAATATAATTAAAAATAAATTCAAAATTAGCCGACGGAGTCTAAATGAAAGTTGTAGAGTATTTTCTCACCTTCGCGTGGATATAAAGAACGTCAAAAACGAAGCCCGTATGCGAACGTTACGGATTTTACAAGTTCGTGGCACACACACCGAAACGATTTACGCCCAGCGTACTCGGATGCTAGGCTCCGGATCGTCCACGTCGACCAAACACTTCGCCCGAGGATGCGGTCAGCAGTGATGCAAGCGAAAGCCCAGCGTAACCTCGGAGTACGCCCAGTGTACGAGGTACGCCCCGCGTAAGTCCGAAGTACGCCCATCGTACCGAGGACCTTCAGCTCCTATAAATAGAGTGCGAGGGTGCCGGCTACCTTTGCTAAAATTCTTCATTTCTCTCACATTTTCACCTTGTTTCTCGTGCCGACAACATCCTGACTTCCCGGTTTCATATCTAAACCCCGACGAAGGTCCGAAGCCCCGAGATTCCTGAGAATCTCGTCACTTTCCGGTCGAGGTGCCGCCCGGGAAAATCTCGTTTTCTTTGAATCACACACTTTCTTCGGTGAGTTCATACCCCTATAAACTATATTTTCAAATGTGTTATCATTGCTTTTTATACATTTTAAGGGGGGGGGGGGGAGGGGGAATACAAGTAAACTCACGGTTATTATCGTGTGTAACCTAAAGTTTCATTATATACTCTTTTTATCAAGTAAACCATATTTGATTCATAACTACTACATGGAAACTTTCGTACACAAAATATATCACAATAACATCTTGTCTTTTTAAATTAAATATGTTGTTATACATATACGAATCAAACACTTTATCTATACTTTAAGTATATGTGTTCATTTATGTCACTACAAAAGTTACACTGAACATAACAAGTGAGCATTTCACTGGGGTTTATTATACAAACGAAACAAACTTTTTGGAAAACTATAATAGTTTACGACAAACATTTTTACATGTTAAGAACTCTTTATCCAACTGTCTTACATACTTTATGTTTCCTTTCAAACGCTGTTAGAATCGTGTTTCAAACAAAGGTCTTCTTATACTTAAAATTGTTCTTATCAAACAAACTACTTTCAAATCGTTTTATAAACTGACATCAAGTCATCATTTCTTATTTATTAAACTTTTCACAGGTTTTACAAAACTTCTTTTATATTATTATTGTCAAATGCATGCCTATATATATACATATATATATATATATATATATATATATATATATATATATATATATATATATATATATCATGTATACATATATAGGCCTAAAAGTTTTCATCAGTTGGTTCAGTACCTTTGGGTAGCAAAGGCATACTTCGGTTATACACGCACAATACTAGTAACTATAATAGGTATAGTTAGGATATACTACTTACCATTCCAAGTAGAAAGAATCAAACAAGAGTCAGTTTATTTATGAGTCTATACTAATACATTACTTACTATATGAAGAGATACGATTACATACAATTACAAGGCATACAAATTTCAAGACATACAATTACAAGAGATACGATTACATAAGATAGTATACTAGATATTCATGAAATTTTACATACTACAAGTACCATATCAAAGAGATATTTTCATATACAAGAATAAATGGACATTTTCATATGTAAATCTATTTTATACCAGGTTTTGTGAGACATTTCACGTACTTTCGAGTATGCATTATTAAGTTCTGTATTATATACCATAATCCCTTGTAGGGGGAGCGTGATACTTGTGTATAGATCTATACGGGATTGACAATCCCACACCTAAGCTGTTAGCTACAGCTAGGCCGGTAGGCCTGGGGTGACAAATGTCATAACAATTCCAACGCCTGAAGAACGTTGTTACAGGCAGTCTGGGTCATTAGCATGGTTATAAAACTCACATGGTGTATTAAAAACACATTGATTTACGGGGTTATCAAATACTTTAGCGATTATATACGTACACAAATCTACTATTTTAGACATGGAAAAACAGCACTGTAGTTCATTTTTGGGACTTTTAAAGTACCACTCACTTATGGGTAAATATTAGATTTCTAAAAGCAAACATTCAAAACGGTCGGGTCTTGGTAGAAGGCTACTTTTTATACTACTAGAAAATATGGGATTTTCTAGAGTTTTCAAACGTTTACAACTACTTACAAACATTTTCATTGGTACAAACTTTCCTTAAAACATTGCAGGTCTTTCTTTACTGTTTTACAAATCAAAGTCACATAAATACTTACGAATTCACCAGCATTATTGTTGATACTCTCTTTCAAAATAACTTGTATTCCCAGGACACAGATAGACAGGTACGATTACCAGGCTCTGTGAAGATGGAGCGGTCAAGACTCGTCTTTTATTTTGATTATTCATTTTATAGAATTATACTATGAAAGAACTCAAATGTAATTAAAATTATACTATTAATGCAATGGATGATGTTGTTCCTTGTTTACTACTTTGCATTGTTGTGATACATTACATGACGTCCTCCGCCCCAGAACGTTTCCGTCGTTCTTGGTTTTGGGGTGTGACAGACTAGGCTTGAAAGTTGACTTAAAACATGTCCCTAAAACCTCACATCATGTATCGAGTAAAACATCGTATGTGACTCCGGGCTCCAAACTCGCTTGGGTGCCCAAATTAACCACTTAACTTCTGTAGGCTTTGTGCAAGGAGGATCAAGAAGAAGAATGGTTGATCGATAGTGCCTCCTCCTTGCACATGACCAGAAGGTTAGAATACCTTTGGGATTTCAGGCCTATATGCAATGGTGGAAATGTTACATTTGGCAACAATGCGAATGTAATCATTTGAGGTTATGGTGTACTCACTACGAGGAACTTCTCAATACAGAAGGTAGCTTATGTAGAAAGCCTTAAACACAATATCATCAGTGTTGGCTAACTATGTAAGGCAGGCCATCGAGTGGAAGTTTGATGATCAATTCTGTTACATCATGACGAGTGATAGAAGCACCTGCTTAATCAAGTCACGATTCGAAGGCACCATGTATCCTCTGGATGTCTCTCTCATCGTTGGAAAACCAAAACTGTGCTTTCTCTCCAAAGCTGTATCCGAAGTTAGCTGGTTATGGCACCGCAAGCTCACTCATCTTAACTTCAAATACATCAACACCTTGGCCACTGAAGAACTGGTCAGAGGACTACCCATTCTCAAGTTCAGCAATGACACTCTATGTCCTGCTTATGAATGTGGTAAGCAGTCAAAAGCAAGTCACCCTATGGTGATTGACTCTTCTATATCTGAACCACTTGAACTACTCCACATTGATCTATGCGGTCCATCAACCGTAGCTAGCCTCCATCATAAAAAATATATACTGGTTATAGTTGATGATTTCACTCGCTTCACTTGGGTATTCTTCCTCAGACTCAAATCCGAAACACCGCAAATTCTAATAAACTTCATCAGAGAAATAGAACTCCAGTTCAAGCTTCCTGTAAGACGCATCTGCAGTGATAATGGCTCTGAATTCACTAATCGTCCTCTCAACAACTTTTTGATGTCAAAAGGTATCTCTCATAACTTTTCAGCTCTGTATACACCTCAACAAAATGGTGTAGTAGAGCGAAGGAACCGAACTCTTGTAGAAGCAGCCAGATCCATGATCAACTTCGCACATCTTCATGTTTACTTCTGGGCTGAAGCTGTAGCAACAACATGCTTCGTTCAGAACCAAAGCATTGTGTGCAAACGCCTCAAGAAGACACCGTATGACGGCCTCAACAACCGAAAGCCAAAAGTTCGTTTCTGTCACATCTTTGGATGTAGATGTTTTGTGATCAACAACAGAGATCATCTCAACAAATTTTCACCAAAATCCGATGAAGGCATCTTTCTTGGTTACTCCACAAATAAGGTTGCTTATCGGGTTCTCATCAGACGAACGAGGCTAATCATTGAAAGTTTCGATGTGAAGTTCGATGACTCTTACATCCGCAACACCCCTCCATGTACTGAAACCAGTGCCATCATGGAAAGTGACATTCCTATTTCTTCAGGTCCTCTAAACCTGGTTGAATTCAATTATGATGATCTTTTCAACCCTGTTGAAATGGCCAAACTATGTGAAGTTCTTGTATCACAAACTGGTCAACAACAACACGCTGATGTTTCTGGTCCATCTCTATCCGAAGTAGCATCTCTCAATACTTTCACCTCTCCGGTTGAGGGGGAAAGCTCTACTCCGGTTCAAACAACAACCATCGAGGTTCTAGTACGTGATGATGCTCAAGTTCCCATTCTCAGAAAATCATTACCATCAAACGTATCTTCGGATTCAGATGATGAAATCATAGAGAATATTGACACTCGAACCGACTCAAGGATCATTACTCTCCCATCAGCAGTCCAGGGGGAACCTTCTCAGGTTCCAGAGGAACTCCCTTCAGCAATTCAGGGGGAACCTCTCCAAACTACTCATGAAAATGTCATTCTCACTCCAACAAGCCAAGATGATTCCGTAAGCTGTTCTCAAATCTAGGGGGAACTACCTTCCCCATCCGAAGCAACCTCTGATATTGAAAACATTCCTTCTACCATAGCTGTTGATCATCTGATGCCTCGTCTACATGTATGGACGAAGGATCACCCACCAGGTCAAATTATTGGCAACACATCCGCAGGTATCCAAACTCGATCTGCCAAGGATTTATCTGATCATTGTCAATATGCAGCATTTATGTCCACAGTCGAGCCTCGATCTATCAAAGAAGCATTATTGGAACCATATTGGATTTATGCAATGCAAGAAGAACTGGAAGAATTTGAAAGAAACAAAGTGTGGCAACTTGTTCCCATTCCACAAGGCCATACTAATGTTGGTACAAGATGGGTGTTCAAGAACAAGTTAGATGAATCTGGTGCGGTTATCAGAAATAAGGTAAGACTAGTTGCTAAGGGCTATATTCAACTAGAAGGCGTTGACTATGATGAAACATATGCTCCGGTGGCTAGAATGGAAGCAATCCGAATATTCTTAGCGGATGCTTCCCGCAAAAACATCAAGGTACACCAAATGGACGTTAAGAGCGCTTATCTCAATGGGGAATTAAAAGAAGAGGTTTATCTTCAACAACCTCCCGGTTTTGAAAGTATTGAGTTCCCTAATCACTGCTACAAGCTTCAAAAACCAGTCTACGGTCTGAAGCAAGCCCCTAGAGCTTGGTATGAGACTCTTTCTGAATTCCTAGTCTCTTCAGGCTACAAAAGAGGAGTGATTGATCCCACACTAATTAGAAAAGCAAACAATATTCACCTTATGCTTGTACAAGTATACGTGGATGATATCATCTTCGGATCAACTTATCAAGGAATGGTGGATGAATTTGCTAAGCTCATGACAAACAAATTTCAAATGACCATGAATAGAGAGATTAATTTCTTTATAGGTCTTCAAGTCAAACAAATTCAGCAAGGGATATTCATTCATCAAGAGAAATAGACCACTGAACTTTTGAAGAAATACTCTATGGACAACTGCTCCTCGGCTAAGGTTCCTATGGCCTTTAGATATAAGATCTCTGCTGATCCTTCTGCCGAATCTGTGGATCACAAGACTTATAGAGGTATCATTGACTCTCTAATGTGTCTCACCGACAGCCGACCGGACATCGTCTTTGCAACTGGTGTATGTGCAAGGTATCAAGCTGACCCAAAAGTGTCACATATGATCGCAGCCAAACAAATTCTCCGGTACCTAAAAGGAAGCAAATCTCTTGGTCTATGGTACCCCGCAGGCAATGACTTCAGTCTTCAAGCGTTTACCGATGCGGATCAAGCTGGATGCAAACTTAATCGAAAAAGTACATCTGATGGATGTCAATTTTTAGGAGGTAGACTCGTCAGCTGGTCCTCAAGAAAAAAAAGTTGTGTTTCATTATCTATCGCAAAAGCTGAATATGTGGCCGTAGCCAGTTGTTGTTCCCAAGTCCTTTGGATGAAGACACAACTGTTAGACTACAGATACAGAATGCTGCGGATACCAATCTATTGTGATTCTGAAAGTGCCATAGCGATTTATCATAATCCTATTCAGCATTCCAAGACAAAACATATTGAACTACGGTATCACTTCATCAAAGATCACATTTTGAAAGGTAATATTGTACTCATCTTTGTCCCAACTCATGAAGAGATTGCTGATGTGTTTACAAAAGCAGTTGACTCAACCAAACTCAATGTGGTCTTACAAATGTTGGGAATGATGAATCCGAATCCTAAATTCTTCTTGAATTAACAGGCACCGTAGACCTTCCTAGTCTCCATTACGGTTCTAACTGAAAGTTATTGATAATAGATGGTTTTGGAATATCCTGTGTACCGCAGTCAATGTACCGCAACCATATATTATATCTATCTGGCATGGGTCTTTCTTATTTGTTATTACTAACTTTTGTACAAGTGCTCTTCTCAGTTTCTCCCACTGCAGTCATCCGCAATACCAAAGATGCCATCCGCAATGATGTGTTCATCCGCAGTCACATTAATTGATTTACAGACGGTTCATTTTTTTTTGAAAAAGAAAAAAATAGTGTGCTATTTAATGATCCTTCACTAAATAAAAAACATTCCTTTGAGAATCTGTCACATTCTTTTCTCCCAAAACCTTGTGTCAGACCTATTTTAGGTATGATGACAAAATAAAGATTGTCCATATCAAATCCTTTATTGTGTCTTTTCCTATTACCCCAAACCATCACATCCGTTACATATTCTACTTTATCCAACGGATTAAACGCTCCTCCCTCCACACATTCTCAAGGACGTGATTTAATTCTGACACTTCATTAAATGTAGTCCTTTTTTGGTTAATCCCAAATTCACCCTTTATCCCTCTTTTGTCAAATATGTGGTTGAGATTAAAGATGATAATTCAAAAGATAAACCCAAACGTTTTACCCAATTTCACCTTGGTCAAAAACGTTTCCCGCTTCATCGAGTCACTATAAAACCCCTTTCTTTTTCAAAAAGAAAAGTTTATGCTTTCTAAAAACTTCAAAATCTTCGGCATTCTTCAAGCTCTCACCAAAACTCAACAATGGTGAAATCTGGCGCTTCAAAGAAACAATCCAAAGCTTCTGGATCAGTGAACCCAACTGGTTCAGATTCTCCTACAATTTCCTCGAGCAATTTTAGAGCCATTTTCGACGATCAACCCACATACAATGCTCCCACAAAACTGATGATCATGTTCTTGAAGAATCATCCTCTGTTTGGAACATTCGATGCGTTCACAGACATTGTTCCACTCTCCACTCTCTACAAATGTGCTTTCTCTGCCTATCGCCCAATCGACAACCCTCAAGAAGTCCACCTAAACCTTATCAATGATTCCTTGGTCATCTTGACCAAAGACAAAATTCTCAATGCCATTAACCTGCTTTTTTATCCCTCCAATAAGTTCTTCACACCATCAATGGTGGACATCACCTCAGCACTGTATCAAATAGGCTATCAGAAGAAGATCAAAGGCATTGGTGAATTCAAGAAGAACCAATTGCTTGCGGTCTGGCAGTTTGTATGTCACTTCATCACCCAAAGTCAATCCGGCAGAATCGGAGGCACGGATAACATGGGCTTAAAACTTTTGGAACTAGTTTGGAGCATCTTCACAGGCCGTGATGTGAACTATGGTCAGATCCTTTTGGATGACTTTCTGCAATATATTCCCAAGGAGAGCCCAAGGCAGAACCCATACGAGCTTACTTTTTCTAGTTTTTGGTCTCTCTGCATATCTGACTAGCATGCGGATGAAAAGATTGACATGGGTGATGACATTAACTTCTTCGTCACCAATGATTTAAAAAGGTAAAACCCTTCCTATGATCAAACTATTTTTGGTCCCATCTGCAGACTCCGTACACATATTCTTTCTTCCCTTGGTCTCGAGACTGTTGATGTCTCAGACCACGTTGAGGCTACGACGGGTATTGACCCATACCTTCCTACCCCGCCTCCCCCATCCGCAGCCTTAAACCCTGAAGGTACCGCAGTTCCTTCCTCCACAACTCTTTCTAACGTCTCTCAAAGATGAAAACATACGGTTTCTTATCTCCATGGTCCCCGCACCACAAAGAAATCTGGCACTCCCAAAAAGGATGCCCCCAAACCATCCAAACCCTCAAAGAAAATAAAATCACCACCCGCAATCACAGCTGTTGAACCGAGTCTCCATGACTCCGGTAGTGATTCTGAAGAGGATAACCAACCCATTTCTATCCTCAAGAAACGAAAATCTGATCCCACTAGCCAAATGCATGACCGGACCGATACCTCAGCGTCTCAACAGGCTCCGGTAGTCCTTGGGATGCATGCACATCCATTCGACGACACTATCTTTTTCCTTTCAGACTTAGAAAATGAGTCTGAATCATATCAAAAAGGAGACTCCTCCCTAGTACATTCCCAAAGAGGTAATATTAGTTCTCTCCCTAAAGTCTCCAGGGCTTCCCGACTGCATATCTTTTCACCTGAGGAGTTGAAATCCATCTTGTTGAATGTCACCCAAACACTACAAACACATTCCCGTCTGCAGGGCACTTCTTCCGCCTATGCCAGAACTGAGCCGAGGCCAAACATGACCACGGGTCAAGGAGACTAAGGAAGCTCAGGAAATCCTACTCTACTTTCATTACAATCATGTGGTTTAGGCACGGTGAGCACAAATGTGTAAGGATCCGTGAACCCAAGGGACACCTTGGTGCGATTTATAGGAATTGACGGTGACGATTCTAATGATTCTTAGAGCAGATATCAACCTTCTAATGAATCTGAAGCCAAGAAATATGCCATTTTTCGTAGGGCATTTCAAGCTCGCAAGGATCAGCCAATCAAACAACAACAGCTCAAGGAACAAGAGATCCAAGCCATGGCCAAGTATTGGGCAGATGCCATAAACAATGCCAATACCGTAGCCACCATCCTCAAGGTTCAAGAATGGATGTTCGCAATGGCAGAAATAGTTCAACAAGATCAGAAAAATGGTGCTGATCAACATGTCTCTCAAGCTCCCCCCTCTCCCACTACTAAAGGTTCACAAGATGACGAACCGGAAATCGAAGTGAGCTCTGCTCCCATCTTTGGCTTCGATGATGCTGAACAACATGAGGTAAACAAACCCTCTCCTTCTGATGATGATCTGATGATATTTGATGAAGATGAAGAATCCAGTGGTTCTCATAACTCCACTTGCAAGACAATGGAAAAGAAGAAGAAGAAGAAGAAGAAGAAGAAGAAGAAGAAGAAGAAGAAGAAGTATGTAGTGACTAGGAAGGAATTCCTCAGTCTACAGGCCAAGGTTGATCAAATCCTGGCCGCAGTCAAGTCAACACATCCAGAAGATACTCCGGGACCGCAGTCCCTTATTGAAAGAATTGAAACCATAAGAGAACGGCTGTGGAGCATATCTCTCTAAAGATTGAGATGGGGATCAGATCACTTGACAATAATCGTCAAGCTGATTACAAGGAATTTATGGCTGTTGTGGAGCGCCTCATTTCTGAGGTTACCGCAATCAAAACAGATCTTTAAGCAGGCATTGCGGATCAGGCCTGACACTCTGAGAAGTTGATTGCTGAGACTCATACTTCTTATGATTCCGCAATCTCCGTTCTTGAAACAACAATCAACAGACTGCAGTGATCTCTATCTGCCAACTTCCATGGTCCAGAAATCCATCACCTTACAAAGGGAATCCACATAATGCTGTTCAATCGCACTAACCCAAATAATCACCAACTGGACGAAGCCCTCAAATCCCAATTTCAAGTGGTATATGACAAGGTTGATGGCCTTCGTCAATGGCTTGAGGAGGCTCCTGGTCTGAACTTCTCAAGAGGGGGAAGTAAAGAAGTCCATAGAGAAGAAGAAGTTCATCATTCCAACCAATCTGTCTCACAACATCAAACTCCCCCTGTCTCCACTGAAAAAATTCCAACACTGCAACCTTCACCACAACCATCTCATCACACTCCACCTCACAACTCTCCACTGCAAACTGAACACATTCCAGAAAAACCGGAGACTCCTCCCCACTTCAAAAACCTTGCGGAGCATATATCTTCTCCAAGCTCAAACGACTCCTCTGCCACCACTTAAAGAAAAAGAGACTGGAAGGCAGCCAAGCTCGCTGAAGAAGTATGGAGACTTTGTGGTTTTGACACGGTCATGGATGAGTCCTTAATAAAATCTTGGATCAATCCACATAGAAGACTAATTAATGATGACTACGTCCCACATCTTACCTATGCGGAGCCCCACTCAGACGGTTACTAGGATGTCCCAATCTCACCAAATGCCAGATACTTCACTGTATTTGAGCAGTTCGACCGCAACCTTCCTAACGATAAAAGACTTTCGATGGAGTTTGAGAGACTTAGCCAATTCTATGCTAAGCGTGCCTCTCTCGTCGAACATATATGGTCTAACAATAGACCATTCGCAGTAAAAAATTACAAGATCCGGAAGTTCATGAAGGCTGAGTTCATCTAGTACACTCTGACCAGGAGGGAACACGACTACATCCGCACCGAGGCTGATTTTCCATGTATGAACCCTAAAGAAGTTTTTCTCATCGCCAAGGTGTTTCAACACAAGTCTGAGAAGCATCCGAAGATGAAGATTTCACTTGAAAGGGCCAACACTTTCCTCAAGGAAACAGTCTGTGACTTCACCAAGATTGACGCAGACATTCATCCCATCATTTCCAAGATTGCTGATTTACCACCTCTTGACCCCGCACCGATGCCTACCGAAGGCTCTGAGGAAAGATCCTTAGGTGCAACCAACTATCCTGAGTTTGGAGTCATTTTCAAGAGTAAGACTGACAACGTCAAGTATTTCATTCCTATGACTGCCATGCATCGTCTCACCAGAAAGCAACTTGAGATCTGCCGAAACGCAGTTGAAAAGTCCGAGCAGACCACCGCAGAGGTCAAGTTCAAGATCCTAAGAAGAATCAACTAGTTAGAGAACATCAGGAAGTTTTGGTGGATCCTGATCAAGTTTCTTAAACTTGACAGCTGATCAAAGTTGAAGAGGTCAAGTAGGGGAAATTGTTGAATCAAAAAAGTGACCTTCTTAAACTTCAGCTACTGCAGCCACAAAGCCACCACAGTCAAACAGTCCCTTCAACAATATTCATCCGAAGTCTTCAGTACCGCAATCTTTATTTAGTTTACTTTGTCTTTATTGTAAAACACTCTAATGTCCAGTATGCCTTGCATGGCTACTCTTAGACTTGTAAACTTGTTTTCTTTAAGAGTCTCTATAAATAGAACTCATTTCTCGTGTAATCGATATGAAGTGAATCTCTCATCTAATTCTAATACATATCTCAAAAGTTATCATTCTATCTTACTTACTCAATCTTGTTACTCTCTTAATCAATCACTACCTCTCTTCGGAGCAAGTCACTTGTGACTTAATCACTATGTTTGATCTCACTTACTAACTTGGTTTGAAAGCATTCCTCGTTATGAATCAGCTTAAGTGTTTACTTGAAATAACAATTATTGTCATTTACATTCCTTTACTTTTCCGTATCTATCTCACTAACTCCTAACTCTTAATATTATTGTTGAGCTAACAGATCCTTCGAGATTAACTATTCCGCTATATACTTTTTCTAATGTTTGTTCATGTGTGTCTCAAAGTTTTTCTCTCAACAATTGGTATCAGAGCCATAGTAGTCTCTTTTTGAAAATCAGAACTCTGATTTTTCGAAGAGCTTTCTATACCACTGCAGCTCATTTTTAAAACTAAAGAAAAATCGTCAAAAATGGCACAATCGTTATCACTGAATGTCTCCAACAGTGTTGGTGGTTTTAATTGAGCCCCAATACTGGTTATGAATGAATATCATCACTGGTCATAAAAGGATGGAAAGATATCTCAGAAAACTTGGTAGAGATGTTTGGCGATCTATAGAAGAAGGACCACATGTCCCAGTCCTTACACCAGTCCAAACTGACGAAGCCAGAGCAAGGCTAGGAGGAGGTCAACCAGCTTTGAACCGTCCCACCAAAGATGATCTCGACAAGATGGAAAATGATTCTATTGCCTTTTATGAAATCTCTTGTGGAGTTGCTCCTGACAACTTCGGCATTATCATAAACTGCAAATCAACAAAAGAGATCTGGGATGTTCTCAAAAAACTATATGAAGGTTCAAAGCAAGCTCAAGACAAGAAGCTCACGACGACACTCAATGAGTTAAACAACTTGAAAGCTCACACCGGTGAAAGTTTGGAAGACTCCTTTAAGAGATTCAAATTGATTGTCACAAAACTATCCAATGCCGGCACCGTCGAAAACAATCATGAAACAAATCTACAGTTTCTTAATGGCTTGGAAAGACAATGGACAACAACCAAAATGATTGTTCAAGGAGATAGGAAGATTCACTCTTTGTCTCTCTATAAGCTCTATGGAGAATTGCAAGCTCAAGAGTCCACTGTACTCAAGGACTGTTCAGACTTCGGAGGTCCACTTGCTCTTGTAGCACAACCACCTCACACTCAAACATATCCCACCTCGTATGACTCACCACCGCAGTCATATGAAGCTGCCTCAGAATATGATGATGAAGAAGAGTTTCAGAATGCCATCGCCCTTATCAGTAAAAAATTCAATCGCTTACTGCCTTCATTTCATAAAAACCAACAGTACAACTGACCACCTTTTAACCACAACTTTCAAAACAATCACTTTCGTTCCACCAAGAACCCTCTCCCTCCACCGCAGCCTCAGTAAACACAGTCTAAAGACGTACCACTGCAGTCTCAATAACCTGACTCCGGTACTTCTTTAGAAGACAAAAGTGACATTCTTAAATGACACAAGTGCAACAAAGAAAACCATTTTGCCAAGGATTGCAAGGCAAACGTAGTGAAAGACAGAGCTTTCTATCTCAAAATGGCTCAAGAACTGGAGGTCAAAGAAAAGGGAAAAGCTTATGTTGCCAAGTGAAAACGAATCATCAAGTATGGTTATTAGGAGATGAAGATGTAGACAATCATAGTAAAGGAAAAGGCAAGATCTGTATTATAGCAACTGCTCATGAAGACGGCTCAACCAAGCTAAAGAAGAACCATTGCTATATGGCGAAAGATGGAACTCTCAGCATTGTGGAATAGGTAAAACTTATGATTCAAATTTTAAATTATAGCATGCATGACTGTCAATCTTTCATAGACACACTCAATGACACATGTGCCGCCGTCCTTTTAGACTACAATAAAGCCTTAGATGAGAAGAACATCGCATCGCAGGAGATGTTCCACGTTAGAGGACATTTGGAAAATAAGAGACTCAAAATGGAAATGTTAGAGAAGGACTTGATGATAGAAAAGGATGCTAGAATGTTAAGTGAAACACAACTAGAGATAGCTTTAAATCAGAGAGATTTAGCACAGAGTGAAATTGTATCTTAAAACTTTTAATTGAAAAGATTTTTAATGCAAGTGAAGCCATTGAAAATCTAGTTAATAATTGGAATGTTGATAACACCTTCAATTGGGGTTGGTCCAGTGGGTACCCAACCGTAACGGACTCCTCACCTCGGTTCACCCCGGAACGTCCCTACGTCCCTCCTGACCGCAACTTTTTGTTCCCAGTCAATGACAAAAAATTTCCTAAGGATATCCAAGCTCATTTTGGTAAACTATATGATCTGAGTAATAACTATGTTATAGAGCAATTCTCCCTGAATTTTCTAATCATTTTGATAACATAATTCATTCTAATTCTCAGACATCATCCGTAGTTGATGAGGAAATTGTTGTAGAAAGTCCTGAAGTCACATTCGACTTTCCATCTCTGCAGTCTGACCGTAGTATTCCTAACCGCAGTCATGAACTGCAATCTGTCCCATTACCTAGTATCAAATGTCCGACTAAAGTGTCCAGCAAGACTTACTCTGCGGTTGTTCAAAGCACTACACCGTAGACCATAGTCAAAAGTTCTGTGACTATTGAACCAATTATTCATGAATTACCAATCAAAAATTTTGATTTTGGTCAATGTTTTCAAAGTCCTGACTTCTCCAGTTCGGATGAATCAAGTCCCTGTTTTTCAAAATCTCCAAAAGATTTAAGGAAACTGCAATTAAATGTCACTGACTGCGGCTCTCCTAAGACCGAAGCAAAAAGAGCTTTTAAAGAAGAATTTCGTTCCCGTGGAAAGAAACGGGAAATTCATTCAAAACAAAAGAAATTTGTTAAATGTTCCAAGTCAAAGAGTCCATAAAAACTTGTTCTCTCAAATTATCACTTAAAATCAACTGTTTCCAAGAAAACAAAAAGGAAGGAGTTCACTGTTTCTAACACTGCTCAGAAATCATCTGACACTAAGGATAAGTCTTTTCGATCAAATGGTTTTCAGGTCTATTCATTAGACAATCCAAAATGGAAATGTATTCTACCTACTCCGACCATTCCAAAGTCACTTTCAAAAGCTCAAAAATGGAAAGGAATTTTTCCAACTCCGGCACTCAAAAGGTCACCTCAATAGTTTAAGAAATCACCTCACAAAAGGCTTGCACGTGTCTACACACCTGCAAGACCTGCAAAAAACACCTTTTCAAAACACACAAACAAAAAGGTCAAATTTTACAATCCTCGGACTGGGATAGCTTACTTTTTCCTCAAAACCAGAAACCAAGCCAAATGTCTGGGAGAATGATAAAAAGTTAACGTGTCAATTTTAGTGTCAAAATGTCCAGACCAAACATACACAACAATGGGACTTTTAGGGACAAAATAACATCATAAAGCTACCAAGATGAGATCTACGCAAAGCAAGTATAAAGGTAGCAACTTTTTACCTTCTGGAGCTTCCCGAGAAGATGATGATCCAAGATCTACAAGCTTGCTTTCCTTCCTAGACTCCTTGATGCACTTCCTTCTCCTTTAAGCACACAAATAACACACTTTAAGCTTAAAACACTCTCTTACAGGGTTAGGGTTTGCTAAGAACGACTCACAGACATGGAGGCTGAAAACGTGAGGCTAAAAGATCCATAAAGGTGCTTAAATACTCTTCAAACCATAAAAATTTGAGTTTCACCTGTACATTAGTATGCCCAGCGTACATATGTGTAACGTTTGCATATTCGGGCTAGTCAGTTTAGGGACAATAAGTGTCAAAAATGAATTTTTGATTGAAGATTATTTAGAATAAATAATCTTAACCAAGTTATAGTATATTTCACAAGGATTCCATACATATAAATAACATTGAAATATGAGGTATAACGAAGAAGTTATGACATGTCGAAGTTTTACGGCAAAACCAACACGACACCAAGAATCGTAAAAAGCGAATTTTTTAACAAATAATTTTTAGCCTTAAAGATCTAAATGAAAGTTGTATTATATGTTAAACCGGGATCATGCATAAAAAGAACGTTAAAATCTAACTTCGTATGAGGAAGTTATGATTTTTCTAAGATTTCGCATAGTAGTACACAGCCCGAAATTCAAATTTTAGATCGAGCAATTTTTAGCCAAAACAACCTAAATGAGAATTGAAGATCTCATTAATAGGAGTTCAATGATAAAAAGGCAATCGAAAACGGAGTCCGTATTCTTGAATTTTACACGATCATTAACAGTGTAATCTTCCTATACTGTTAAACATAAAATCAGTCGAGAATTAGCCGATGGTGTCAAAAGGAAAGCTGTAGATCTTTTCAATACCTACGCATGGATATAAAGAACGTCAAATTCGTATTCGAAAGTTACAAAGTTTATAAGTCAAAATGGTGTTGCTGCGAAGTGGATGATGTGGCGCGATCCGTGCCATTGCTTTCTCCCCATGCCTTGCCACCAGATGGTGACACGTGGCACCAACTCGATGAATTGGAGGCCAAAAATCGATGATTTTGACCCAACTCCAGCCTATAAATACCATGTGAGAGCGCCTTCATTTTTCACACAAAAACCCCTTCACTTCACACACACACACACTCTCTCTCTCTCTAACTTCTCTTTAAGCCTCCCAAATCCCTAGTAACCTCAAGGTGCTAGAGGAAATCCCCAGAGCGTCTGAAGGCTGCAAGAAAAAGAGCTTTTCTGCTCCGAAGCTCTGCCCCGCAGAGCCGGCTTCCTCACAAAACCCCCTGTAAGTGGAGTTATTCTTACTGTACTTTATGTGTAACTTATGTTTAAGTTCATTATCATTATTATGAACCTATAAACAAGATTTATCAGTGATTCCAAGTCATTATACTTATTGATCTACTTACGGGGATGATGTATAGGCTATGATTTAATGAGGTATTTAAAGTGAGATTTCCAAACAGTATACTTCGTATACCGAACGAACCCTACCTTCGATATGATCCTACCTGGTTGTTCCTTACTTGATAGATCATGAAAGTAGATTTTGATTTAATTATGAATCTATACTAATGATTAGTTGCAAGAGATATTATACTTTGATTTAATCTAAACTAATGTAAATACCTTTTATGTATTGACGATGACATCCCAATGTTTTAAAATGAAAAAAATACATTTCTTCGGAAATGCTTTGATAATGTATTTATCATGTTTTTCTGGGAACAAATTCTGCAACATTTTTCTTTAACAGAATACTTTGATTTTCAAATAAAACATAAACAAATCAGTCTTTTCTGGCCATGATATTGGGGATGTCACAGTTGGTATCAGAGCATTAGCTTAAGTGAATTAGGAATAAGGATTTATTTCTAGACTTAAACTTAGAATGCTAAGCGATGATCGTGAGGAGTGTGTCTAATATATTTTAGGAAGTACACCTGAATAGAAACGAGCATGCTATTATTGAATCAGTAGTTAACCCAAACACAGAGTAGGCTGCTTGGAAAAAAGCTCTAAGCCTTTCGCTCTTCCCCTCCCAACCCCACTTTTTTCTTAACTACCTTATTAATGAACCTTTTACCCTTAAACAATGGGAGTTATGTCCTATCCCCCACAGTCATGCCCGATTTAAATTGGAGAATGATTGGACTTAACCCTGTATATAGGCTCGCTTCTTTTTCCGGTCCGGGCTAGTGGAAGATGCCTAAATTGCTTTATGTGCTAAATGAATTGTGATGCTTTATGATGCCATTATTTTATTGGATCAATGGTCTGTTGCCAAATGGATCTGGAAATTTTATGTGTTTAGATTTCTAAATGTTTAACTATGATATTAGAAGTGGCATATAACCTTTCAAAGTAATAAGGAGGAATGTGCATCTAAAACTTATATATCTATATTCTCGTCCCGACATGCTAAACGCATGCTTCCATGAACATAACTTCATTGTGAAGACTCATAGTGAACTAAGTAAATGGAGGAAATGAGAAGGATTATGATATTTAATGATACCTATCAGAAGATATTGTAAGAATGGTATTTTGCCTTTCAAATACATCTGATAAAACAACAGTACATCTAGAGGAGTACACTATGTCTAAAGTACACATTTGATTGGCGGGATGATAAAATGATTGGCGTAATTGTTGAATTTCTCCCATCTTTTGGCATTTCCACCACCAACCGAGTTGAGGCAGAGTTGATGATTGAAGATACGCATGGAAGAAGTCCTAGTAGACTCTAGGGAAATTTTTGTGATTGTTTAGACACAAGCATATGTGCTAAATTGTCACACCCCAAAACCGGAACGGCGGAAACGATCGGGGGGTGGAGGACGTCATGTTTAGTATCACAAGACATGTATCATAGTAAGCAAGTAATGAACAACCATTTCATTAGAAAGAAAGTATTTACAAAGTGTGTGATCACAAAACATAGACTACATAAACAAAATGACAAAACAAGACTTGCAGCTATACTGCTCCATCTTCTGAATTCCCAGCGCGAGTACCTGTCTACTAGTTTCCTGAGAATACAAGTTATTTAAAAGAGTTTGTCAGCAATTAAGCTGGTGAGTTTATAAGATTTTAGTGATGTATGCAAGTTGTAGAAAGTTGTTGAAAAATGTAGTAGAAAGTGAAGTAAGTTATAAGTTCTGTTTTTAGAAAAGTTCGCCCGTTCCTCTAGAAAATCTTATCTTTCCTATTTAGATGAAAGATACGTAAAAATGATTCTACAATCCTTTCTATGAGTACTAAATGAATACAAGTTATATACACCTTGGAGTAAACAAACAATCGACTGTGTGCATCTACCTTAAATCCACAACCCAACGAGGAACAGGAAGTAAAGCGGATAGCACACATCCCATTTTTTGTTAGGTCCTTGATGTATATAACCCCGGTGTATTTGTTTGGTAATCATGGACTTAATTGTAATAGTTCCTTTATAATTTATGAAAATATTCTTTAAGAAAACCCTTATTTCTTATAGTAAATAAGTGACCATAATGATTATTTCTATAATCACTTAGTTTATACTGGCTATACATAATTTAACATTGAATAGATAGTTAATTGGGTGTATCTGCCCTAAGCCCACAACCCAACGAGGAACAGGAAATAAGGCGGAAGGCACACATCCAACGACCTATTGGGTATCAATGATGTATAACCATGAGGCATAAACCAAGGTATTATATAGTCAATCACCTAAAGTCCTTTAAGTCTACACTGGTTTAATAAAATGGATTAAACCCTTTACTGGGAAGTTTCTAGTTTTGTGTACTGAAAGATATGATTTGAAAAGTATGCTTTGTACTAGAAAACTATGCATTGAATTTGTGTCCTATGACCTGACCCATACTTGGTACCCCTTATGATGACTTAATGTGTACAAAACATATATATAACTAAAATCAAAAAGATAGTAGGTTGGATGAATGTGTTTTAAGCCCACAACCCAACTAGGAACAGGAAGTAAAGCGGAAGGCAAACATCCTATTATCTGTCAGATACCATTTATATATATCCCTTAATGTATACATTAAGGAATCATAAGATTAGCATTATGGTACCTTTCTACTGAATGTACTAGACCCGACTGTTCCGTTTGTCGTTTGCAAAATATAAGTAATTTAGTATAGTAGAAAGTGACAACTATTGTACTAATTGCCTTAAATTGAGTATGAAGGTATAATGTGATGGCTAGATCCCATACTAAACGCTCTCCCTGGCAAAAGATTTTGGGAACTAAACGCGACCCCTACAATGATTGCAAGCCGTGAACATCCACATTATGATTATACGATCATGTATACCCAATATAACTATCACCTTTTGTTGAACAATGCGTTAGTGATTCATTGGTATAGTTAGATCCTGTAATTGTTCCATGATATAACACCTTATTATGTTTGTTCTATTATCGTGTATTGTATCTTCCTCCCTATTTCTCTTTATTGCGTGTTCTCTTATGTTATCGTGTATTGTATCTAGTATAAACTGACTCTCTAACTATACCCATTATAGTTTACTAGTATTCTAATTGAACTGTTATTGAAAAGACTCATTTAACTACCAAGTTATGTTTATGCTTTTAAAAACAGAGTTTTGCTAAACTATAAAGCAACATAACTATAAATAGTTTTTGAAATGTTTTTCTACTTATAGAAGATATAAGCAACATTTTGAACGATGTTTATAACAAATAATTACACAATTATCATTTTTTTCAACTTGTATTCCCTCCTTAAAAGCATTTAACAGTTAAAAGATTCATTACGGGGTATGAACTCACCTGATGTGGTTGATTCAAACGGTTATGCATGTAAGGATGAGAAGTTCCACGAATGAAGTCCCGAGACACAAGAAGTCCTAAATGATATATATGACACATATGGGCATGAATATAGTGTTTATAACAACTATATGAAAGGAAACACCTTCCGGGACTAGGAAACACCTTGACCAAGTGTTGGAATCACATGTGATTCAACAAAGGAAGGTAGAATGGCACTCACATGAGTTTAATACCATGGGTTTGCGGCCCAAGGGAGTTTACGGCCTTAAACTCATGGTCACTCATGTATAAATGCAAGTTTGAAGGCTAGGGAAGCTTTAGGGACTTTTGCTCTAAACTAGGATGAGGAAGACCACCTTCTTTGAGGTCTTTGATGAGTTTACGTGCCTAAGGAGTTTACAGCCGTAAACTAATGGCCAATTATGCTTATGAGAGTTGTTTAAGGTCCTAAACTCATCCATTAAGGGTCTTGGGTCACTAGCTTTGTATCTAGGAGGGTTAATGGCCAAAATGGCAACCTTAAAGGGGTTTACGGCCATGGGAGATGGCTTGGCCGTAAACTCCATTTGATCTTGTGTTCTTGATGTTTTGAAATATCTAAACATGGGTCCTAACTAGATATGAAGTATAGGGAATAGCACTTACGATATAGAAGCTTGAAAGGGTTGATATTGGCCAAGAACACTAGTGTGTGTTCTTGGTGTTCTTGGTGTAACTTGAATATCTAAACAAACATGATTCCATGGATGAAATCAATGTATGTAGCTAGTTAATAAGAT
The DNA here is from genome assembly GCF_002870075.4 of Lactuca sativa. Lineage (NCBI taxonomy): Eukaryota > Viridiplantae > Streptophyta > Magnoliopsida > Asterales > Asteraceae > Lactuca > Lactuca sativa. The sequence continues at coordinate 59,334,142 of NC_056627.2, read as the reverse complement.
GTATCAACTAATCAAGGGATAGAATACTTACTCTTTTGAAGATCTAAGGTGAAAGTCTTGATGATACTTGAGAGGATTTGGAGGAAAAATCGGCCAAGGAAGGAAGAAATGACTTGAAATGAAAGCCTTATATATGCTCTTGAGTTTACGGTCACATGATTTTATGAACGTAAACTCATGGTCTTGTGGCCATAAAGTCATTTAGATGACGTTAAGGTTCGATTTGCTACACTGTGGGTCTAGCAGGTACTTTCTAACACTTATTCCTTAAGTGTATTAGGCTCAAAACTCCTTAGAATGACCTTTAACTGGGCTAGCACTCTGTACTAATGACTTTTACACTCATTTGAGTTGATTAACAGTGTCTTTAAATCAAAAAAATTTCGAGTTGTCACATCATCCCCCTGTTAGAGGGAATTTCGTCCCGAAATTAGCTTTCTTACAGTACTATTGGGGTTGTGCTCTTTTGATTTGCAGAATATTCACTCGTAGACCTAGAAATTTTTGCCCTAGTGTTCATCATATGACTTCATAATTGGTCCATCTACCATTATCTTATGTATACAAGTCGTATATGATTAGGGTTAGTAAGACGGTCGGATGTGCGACTCTGCCCCAGGTTCACAACCAAATGAGGAACATGAGATAAGGCGGAAACACACATACTAGATTTGCGTAATCATAATCATATACCACCCTCGCATATACACTGAATAGCGATAGGTGAGTTGTACTCCTCCTTAGCCTCTGTGCTCGAACTTGGTCTGCTAAACGAGTGGTACCTCATGACGGTCTGTGGACATCTGACGATAGGGCTTCGGAAGACAAAGTACTCATGGCACAAGTACTTCGAGGTTTTGAATATGAAAGATAAAACTGTGGTTTAGGTCAGACTGTCGATACTAATGATGAAGGCTTCGAGAACTTGACGGTCGAGGCGATAGAAACATATGAACTTAGTATGGTGAGGACCACGCCAATTCATGACGAGTGAAGATAACGGACTCTTTTGTGAACAAGGTTTTGGCCAAATGAAGGAAACGTCTGCTATACGGTGATATGTCCCTAGTGTGTTCGATAATATACTCCTAGTGTGTTCCATAATGTACTCCTAGTGTGTTCCATAATGTACTTTTTGCGAATGCTCTTGTGCTTTCTGTTTTCCTTTTGACGTTAACACTCCCATGTATCATACCGTTATGTGCACATACATACAAATGAAAGTGCTTTGGTAACTGGCGATGATACTTAATATCATGATCCTCCATGGTACCACTACGATCGCCTATCATATACAAGTTATGAATAATTAATATGAATAAGACGATCGACTGAGTAACTCTGCCTTAAATCGACAACCCAACGAGGAACAGGTATTAGGGCGGAATCACTCACTCTAAGTCTGCAACATCTTAGTCATGCATAACCCTGATGTATATGCTAAACCATCGTAGCTTCTGTAAAACAGATCTTTTAGTTTTCTTGAATATCGTGACCTATTTCTATATGTGAGTGATTAAAGATTACTTTTAAGTGTATTCTCCTTAGTTTTAATCTTATATAAATATAAATTAAATTTTTTTTAAAGTAATTACTAGGTCGAAGACGTACCTCTACTCGTTGACGACTCTGGGGTTGATTCTCCTGCGGTGATCATCAGGATTTGTCCGTCCATGTCTGAGTTCTTTTTTATCGGGCAGTCCATCTTGTAGTGTCCAGCCTCACCACAGCCATAGCAGGCTTGGTTTTCTTCAACAACAGGTACTTGGGAGGTTCGTTGAGTCGGTGCCCTATAGAAATGGACTGTGTGTCCCTTTCTATGGCAGTTTAGACACTACATTTCCCGACAGACTCTGGTGTGGTGGTAGTTGCACTGTCCACACTTCGGGAGGGTTCCAACATATTGACTGGCAGGTGCTGGAGCAGCAGGTGTAGTAGCGGCGTACATAGTACTCGCTTGTTGCTTTTGCGGGGTTTCCTGGGTTGTTCGCTTCTTCTTCTTCTTCTTGTTCCCCGACTTCTGATTATAGTCCTTTCCCTTTGATGATTCGGGAACGAGGACTTCTACACCATGGCGGACTCTATGGTCAATGAGTCGCTGGGCCAGGCGTTTGGCGCTACCGAATTTCACTGGGTTAGAAGACAGTACATCTCCTTGGATTGGGGCAGTAAGACGCCAGATGTATCTTTCTATCTTCTTGCTCTCTGGGGTAACCTTTTCAGGGCATAGTGTTGCCAGGTCGCAAAACCTGTCAGTGTAGGTCACTATGTCTGAGCCAATCATGGTATGCTCACATAGTTCTTGTTCCAGCTTTTGAACTTTTCCTCTTGGGCAGTACTCTTCCAGCATTAACTCTTTCAGCTTTTCCCAAGCTATTGAGTTAGCCACTGATAGGGTCAGTGACTTAACATGGCTGTTCCACCATGTCAGGGCTTTGTTGGAGAAGGTGCAGGCAACAAACTTCACTTTGCTCCCTTCTAGACACGAATAGATTGTGAAGATCGAATCTTATTTCTCAAACCATTGCATCAGGGCGATGACTCCACCATTTCCATGAAAGGAAAGGGGTTTGCAGTTGATGAAGTCCTTGTAGGAGCACTCTCTCGAGCGTACAAGGACCTCACTTTGAGTAGAAGGAATAGGTGTTCCACCTCCGCTGGAACTCGCAGGATGATACTGAGCCATGGCTGTTGCCACAGCCGCAGCTACTGCAACATTCAGAGTTTCTACATCGATTTGTGGAGAAGGTGTTGGAGTTATCGGAGTGGCGCGTCTAGCTGATCGTCGTGGAGGCATCTTGCTAAAAGGATACAAGATGAAAGGAAATGAGTCTATAGCAGTGGATAAAAGCCGAAAGCTGAAAGACTGGATGTATCGGGTCCTGATTTCCACAGGGTTCTAGAAACAATTCATAAAAGAGTCTATACCTAATAAACTCTATGAATTTGAAATAACTATCCTCGAATGAATATATGTTGCCTAAATAACTGTTACTAGTTGCATGAGAGAAAATAATCATAACACATAATGTGAGCAGTGTCTCCACTCGCTCATTAAATTAACAAGATTATTATTTATTAGTGTGACGTGCCAGACGTTATGAACTTGCTCTTGTTCCTCCTTGAATCTTTTGTTGTCTGTGTTTGTCGTGCGAGAATGAATGTGACTAAAGAATCTATGAGATTTAAGGTAACATTATGGGGTGATCCTTACAGAGTCATGCTATAATTGTACAATGTATACAAGTTGTATATAATTTAAGATTAGATATGCCTTTGAATAAATGATCCTACTCCAAAACCGCAACCTAATGAGGAATGGTAGTGAAGTGTAGATCACAAATTCTAAGTCTATAAGATCTAAATTATATAAAACCTTGGGAGTATACATTGTAAGGTCATAGACCTATCCGTAAGGGTCTTTTAAGTCATCATGTAAGTTGTCTATATAGTGCCTAAAATACTCCTATAGTAATTTAACTCTATGTACTTGATCTAGAATTTTCTTGACTGGTGTTTAGGTAAGTTTTAAGACTGTTGCAACACCACATCGCTTCCAAACACATGTTGGTCACATCTCGAATGAATATAGTTGATCAGGCTATATTGATCCTAGCTATGATTACATAAATGTTCAGGTTTGACGACAGTGTTCATCCTTTAAATACTTTAGTTATGTTCTCCTTGTGATACTTGTTCTACTATGTATACATGTATAAGCAAGTAGGTTTACTTTTATAAATTATCGGTATACTATTAAAATATATCATTTTTCAGAGCACTTAAGCCCCATTGTATTTATAGTTGTATATCTTTTATCGGTAGATATACTTAGTTCACTATAAACAATGCTCTGATACCAATCTGTCACACCCCAAAACCGGAACGGCGGAAACGTTCGGGGGTGGAGGACGTCATGTTTAGTATCACAAGACATGTATCATAATAAGCAAGTAATGAACAACCATTTCATTAGAAATAAAGTGTTTACAAAGTGTGTGATCACAAAACAAAGAGTGTATAAACAAAATGACAAAACAAGACAAGGAGCTATACTGCTCCATCTTCTGAATTCCCAGTGCGAGTACCTTTCTACTAGTTTCCTGAGAATACAAGTTATTTAAAAGAGTTTGTCAGCAATTAAGCTGGTGCGTTCATAAGATTTTAGTGATGTATGCAAGTTGTAGAAAGTTGATGAAAAATGTAGTAGAAACTGAAGTAAGTTATAAGTTCAGTTTTTAGAAAAGTTCGCCTGTTCCTCTAGAAAATCTTATATTTCCTATGTAGATGAAAGATACGTAAAAATGATTCTACAATCCTTTCTATGAGTAATAAAGGAATACAAGTTATATACAACTTGGAGTAAACAAACAATCGACTGTGCGCATCTGCCTTAAATCCACAAGCCAACGAGGAACCGGAAGTAAAGCGGATAGCACACATCCTATTGTTTGTTAGGTCCTTGATGTATATAACCCCGGTGTATTCGTTTGTTACTCATGGAGTTAATTGTAATAGTTCCTTTATAATTTATGAAATTATTCTTTAAGAGAATCCGTTATTTCTTATAGTAAATTAGTGACCATAATGATTATTTCTATAATCACTTAGTTTATACTGGCTATACGTAATTTAACATCGAATAGATAGTTAATTGGGTGTATCTGCCCTAAGCCCACAACCCAACGAGGAACAGGAAATAAGGCGGAAGGTACACATCTGACGACCTATTGGGTATTAATGATGTATATCCATGACGCATAAACCAAGGTATTATAGAGTCAATCACCTAAAGTCCTTTAAGTCTACACTAGTTTAATAAAATGGATTAAACCCTTTACTGGGAAGTTTCAAATTTTGTGTACTGAAAGATATGATTTGAAAAGTATGCTTTGTACTAGAAAACTGTGCATTGAATTTGTGTCCTATGACCTAACCCATACCTGGTACCCGTTATGATGACTTAATGAGTAAAGAACATATATATAACTAAAATCAAATAGATAATAGGTTGGGTGAATCTTTTCTAAGCCCACAACGCAACGAGGAACAGGAAATAAAGCAGAAGGCACACATCCTATTATCTTTCAGATACCATTTATATATATCCCTTAATGTATACATTAAGGAATCGTAAGCTTAGAATTATGGTCCCTTTCTAATGAATGTACTAGACCTATCTGTTCTGTTTGTCGTTTTCAAAATATAAGTACTGCAATATTGTATAAAGTGACTACTATTGTTCTAATTGCCTTAAATTGAGTATTAAGGTATAATGTGATGGCTAGATCCCATACTAAATGCTCTCCCTGTCAAAAGATTCTGGGAATCAAACGCGACCCCTGCAATGATTCCAAGCCATGAACATGCACATTATGATTATATGATCATCTATACACAATATAACTATCACCTTTTGTTTAGAACAATGCGTTAGTGATTCATTGGTATAGTTTGATCCTGTAATTGTTCCATGCTATAGCTCCTTATTATTTTTGTTCTGTTATCGTGTATTGTATCTTCCTCCATGTTTCTCTTTATTACGTGTTCTCTTATGTTATCGTGTATTGTATCTAGTATAAACTGACTCTCTAACTATACCCATTATAGTTTACTAGTATTCTACTTGAATTGTTATTGAAATGACTCATTTTACTACCAAGTTATGTTTATACTTTAAAAACGGAGTTTGCTAAACTATAAAGCAACATATCAGTAAAATAGTTTTTGAAATGTTTTTACGACTTATAGAAGACGTAAGAAACATTTTGAACGATGTTTATAACAAATAATTACACAATTATCAGTAAAATAGTTTTTGAAATGTTTTTACGACTTATGAGTTTACGGCCCTAAGGAGTTTACAACCGTAAAATCATGGCCACTTATGCTTATAAGAGTTGTTTAAGGTCCTAAACTCATCCATGAAGGGTCTGTTGGATTTTGAGCATTCTAACACTCCTAAGTGTACATGCAACCCTAAATACCTTGGATCTATGTTTTCTCTATTATACATGCAAATAAGAACTTCCAAGGTATAATCCTAATCTAGCATACAAAAACAATGAGTGTAACAAGATAGAATACATACCTCTTTGATGTAGAAAGTCTTCATGAAGCTTGAGTGCCTAGCCCCAATAGTGTGGAAGCCTCAAATGGAATCACAATCACCAAAACACTTAGAATAGCTTGAGAGAATTCTACAACTCATGAAATCGGCTAGCCCTTTCACTTCACACACTAGTGGCCGATTTTGTTCAAGAATAAGATGCTTATATAGTTAGGGTTACACCATGTAAACCCTAATTGACATGGCCTTTCATTTCCATGATCCATGGGTACAAATACACCATGGAGCATCCATGGACCATCCTATGGGTTTAACCCAACTTGATTATCCATGGAGCATTAGCCCACTATACAAGTATGGATGATTTACACAATCAACCCATATATTTAATTAGTCTTCTTTTGATCACTTAATTAATCCTAGATTAATTCTTGATCAATACTAATTAAATAATCTTATTATTTTTATTATTAATATACTAGAACTTATAATATATTAATAACCATAAGTGTCTTATTTCTCTCATTATAGTCTATCCAAGTGCATGATGGTATGCAACCCAAATGGACCATGCCGGGTCGGGTCAAGTCTTACCAATTATAGTTATGGACTTATACATTAATCCAACAGTCTCCCACTTGGATAAGTCTAAAACTATTATTGCGTATGACTTCAGGAACCAACTGGCAATCGTAGCTCTCAAAAGCTTCTGTCGAACTCTGACCTTGTAGATGAACTCTGACCTTTGTCAGTGACTTGTCCATTAGATAAGGGATCATATATTCCTCCATTCTAGATATCATATGGACTGAGACATGGATTATAATCATTCTCTCTGTCCATTTGTTGTTTCCCGATTTGCGATTTATGACGACTGACTAATTGAACAAATCAAATCAGTCCTGGCCCGGCCGAGCACTTCCATTTGTCATCATCAAATCATCGAGGGGCCCACAGATATCACTTTTATCCCGAAGGTAAAAGGAACGGATAAACTTCGACTCATATGGCTTGTTCTACTACTTGTTGAATCATACACAAAGGCACGTTTTATAACACCGAGTTACCGTATGCGTTTTCGTGCAATCAATGTACAACCAACTCATAGTAACAACTCATATCTCTAGGTTTGAAGAATATAAGATATTATCGTCTCATGATCACTCGTGATAAAATCCATGAAGTGATTCCAATGAGCGCGGGTTGAATCCAATACTCAGAACTTATGAGCACTCATGAGTGTTGTAGCCCTTTGTCCAACACCTTGGACCTCTACAAGCCAACCCATGACAGTCTTAATTCATATCTACTTCCAACATATGACCGACTGTGGATGGTTTGAATAACTTAGTCATTCCGGAAAAATAACCCAATTTATTCGGGAAGTCAAAACATGCAAAATGAAACACAATAATAATTGAATCCAATATGGTATCAACCCTTTGAACATAAATAAAACACCTTTTATTTATCACCATATGATTACACATTATTCATTGTATACTTTTTCAGCTATCAACTTTATTCTTGAATTTAAAACAATAGTTGTCCCATGCTCCAAGCATGTACACTATGTTTTCTTAAACACTAGTCATGCCACACACCAAGTATGCATACTATGTTTGTCTATGATCTTTACTTTATGAACTAGATCAATTGAACATAACTTTAATGATTCTCTTTTCACACTCCCAAATTCTTACTGCAAATGCAAGAATTCCAAATTCGTGCCATTTACTGAAATCTGTTAGATTCTAAACTTATATGCATTGATCCTCTTGTAACGATTATGCAGAAACTCACAAAGACTTGGCAACATTCATTACAGTGTATTCCAAAGGAGATCAACTCCTTGTAAATATCCTTCTTGCATTAAGTTTCCTTAATCTTACACAGATTGAAATTTCTAACTTTGAAACATTTCCAGATTCCATTTTGACTATCACTTCTGAACAAGAGTTGCCTCCTTACAGATTATGTCAATATGGTCCTTCCAGAATTACCACTATACTTCCAATTGTCCTTGAGTAACCAATCTTTGGTAAACCTTAGATTGTTCTCGACAATTGTTTAATCCTTTTAGTCATATCCAGTTCTAAACCTTTTCCCTTCTTAATGCCCCAGGCATTTGGAAAATTTTAGAAAGGATGAATATAGCACATGTAATCGATCATATATCCGAAGCATATGGGACACGATTCATGACGTCTCACATAAAGACTAAACCAGTCTTTTGCTATAACATTTCCATTTTTATTTGCCAAGTTCTCATAATTCAGATTATGAAAAGGGATGCCGTAATCATAATCAAAATTTAGAACGCAAATAATGGACCCATATACAGAATTTCCTTATGTTGAGCCTTTCCAACATGAAATTCATATATATATCCTTGACTAAATGATTAAAACCTCATGATCTAAGCTTATAGATTTGAGATGAAGTATAATTTCCTCTCCCTTAATTATAGCAAAACAACTTTTTCCCAATTGAAACCTTTTGTTTTCTATAATTAACATTGCTAATCTTGCAATACTTATCATAATTATCATGCTCCCACTAACATGATGATTATTAGCATAACACTTATGCTCCCACTAGCTCTGACATGTATTCAGAAATCAGCTGACTTTCTTCCAAAGTTCAGATTTCTGATACTAGATTGTTTTGATAAGACCTTATCAAAAACATACACCTTCCCTTAGATAGCACACTTGTGTGTCTAAACAATTATGAAGAGGTATGCCGTAATCATAATGGTTAGACCTTTTTGCTACTTCTCATAAGTCCAGGTTAGTGTGCCGGTAAACCACACACGCTCCACTAACGACTTTGAGAATGCAAATATCACAATTGCTATCTAGCTAAAATCTACTTAGTGAAAGTGTTTCCTCACCATCATTTTCATGAATCGGAGAGAAACCTTATGACACATAGATTTTTATGGTGTATGAGTTCCTACCCATATGAATTTGTCAAAACCATAATCACAAGACAAGGATAATGACAAATCCAAACTCATATGGACCGAACTCAATCTTAATTTCTTGCCACCTGGCAGCTCAAGGGCCTACCATTGCTTCCAAGTTGTTGTGCAACCAATTGAGAACTCTAAGAACTCATATGCAAAGCCAACTTTAACTGGAATGGGTACAGAATAAGTCAACACGATAGGTTATAAACCTCAAGTCGTGTGCTAGTGAAGAACTTCGGGTTTTATTCTTGATTAGTTCTTGAGACTTTCAAAACCTTTAAGACTCCCACTGTCCTGTTGACCTATAAGACTCCCTTGTCAAATATCCAAGAGATAGTGTGGATTCTTATCAAGACAAACACTTCACACAATTGGCCTAAGTTGGTCTTTGTTTTATCCAAAACATCACAACTTACCAATTTCAAATGTACAAGAGTACAAAACTTTTACTCTTACATTTGACAAGCGTTTTAAACCTTCTTTAAGACATGTCACTCAAATTACAATCTTGGAGTATGACTCTAAGACTTGTATTGGAACGAAGTATGACTCATCTTCTTGATTTAACCATTTCAACAATTCAAGATCCCTCTTCTTAGTCATAAGAATGCACTAAGATTTCCTTAGAGAACTAATTGTAATATGGTTTTTTAATCATTAAGATGATCACAAAACTGATACTAAAGTACTCTCCCATCTTTTCAGATTTGAGAAACTTTTATCCTTCTGCCTGATTTGATTCTTCTTATTCGCTCTGCCTTACATTGGAACCTTTTTTCCAATGTCTCAGAGTTACACTTAAGCTTGTAAGTATAATCATATTTACTGAGCTTTAGTAAACTATGACGAATAGTCTTAGCAATCTTTTTGTGGTGGACTTAATCAGTGCACAAGAATGTGTACTCGATCCCTTAGTCCTTTACTTGACTCACACATCCATGTGACCGAGTAATTAGTCTTAATTTTCCAATACTTGAAATTTCTCATTCATCATGCTATACAACTTGCATGATTCCAAGTTCCGGTCCAATTGAAACTTGGGTGATGAGAATCTTTCCTTATTTGGTAAATTTAGACATTACCACAAATGAAAGAATCAATTTCATATTTCCACTCTTGCTATTAATGGAATCATATAAGCAACAATTTTTTTCCTCAAATGCCATTGTAAGGATATTTTAAAATAAATAAAATCAAAATTTTCTTTTATTTTAAAACTTTGGGAAAAACTTATGCTTACAATCCATATGAAAACTTGTTGTTATCTATTCTTAAGCAATATCTCATAACTCCTAAGAAGTAGCTCAAGAATCCGATCTTCAAACTACGCGATAGAAATCCATCTACGCGATCAGATTCAGCATATTCTTTCTTTAAGTTTCTTCACTTTTCTTTGATTCTTAAAACATCACCATGTGATCCAGTCACATCATGTATCAAGAATCTCAGAATAGAAACTTAACAGAGTTAGAGAGTGGACTTTACCTGAAGTAGAGTCAAACTTATTGACTTTAACATCCTTAGGTAAAGTTTGGCAGCTTCGCAACCAATGCCCCTTTCTTTGGCAATATAAACATATGGACCCTTTGATAAAGGTACACAGGACTATCATAGAATTAGCTTTTCTCTTTACCATTTGGTCAACCGAGTTGACTATGACCGATCCCTTTCCATTGGGAGGAGAATGCTTTACTAGATATCCAATGTCATCATTGTCAATGTCCATAAAGTTTTAGGAAGTTGATCTTAGCAAATAGATAAGATCATTAAGGGTCTTGTCATAGTCTGTTTCATAGGTGTTCTAAAAGAGCTCACTATGTGACTTAGAAAGTGATTGAACCACCAACTTTCTTAAGACTTTGACACCCAACTCTCTCGGCTTGTCAATATGTGACTACATCTCCAAGATGTGATCACACCTAGACCTTGCCTTGCCAATAGGGCTGGAGTGACCTTAAACTTTTCAAGAACTTGTGGGTTGGGGAGAATAATTGGAGGAGGTGAAAGAAGTATGATTTCCAAAGGACATCATCTTCATTTAGGAAACCTTGTTTCAAAAGATTTGGGAAGATCATAGGTGCCTAAACTAGACAACTTTTGGGAGATATTCAAGATAGTTGATTTAAAGTCCTTAATATGACACCCAATATGAAATATTAAGGCTAGGACCCAACAAACTATTTTATAACTTAGAAGAGGTATGCCGTAATCCAAGCTATAAAATATTTGAAGGTAGGTGAATGACGATTCACCAATTTCCACCAAGATAAACGAAATGTATTATTAGGTTTTAATTGGTTTTGAAACTCCTAGATCTTTGAGATTCATTGAACTGTTCAAAGGCATGTTTCAATCTCGAGTGTGCCCTTCAGGTTTTGTGACTGGGATGCCGAGGATCACAAAACAAGGTGTGAAGTAACCATGCAAATCACTTGGTACCCTTAATAAATTACCCCTCAATCGATGTGCCGGTTAACCACACACACTCCATCGATACTATGATAAATATTAAGTCACCCTTTACCTACCTTGTTAAGTCCAAGTTAGTGTGCCGGTTAACCACACACGCTCCACTAACGACTTAGACAAAGTGTAAAGTGTAATTTCATGGGTTAGCACCTTATTCACATTTTTCCTAAGTGACTAAGATTGTGTATTATTAAGAGTTTAGTTACTTAGTATTATCATTAATACTTTTAATGAAGGAGAATTATAGTCTTGTCAAACCCGTTCGGCTAACGACCCTCCACCGGTCAAGCAAGCGGTGGGTGAGAGTGGACACCCATTAAGTTGCCATTTTATAGGAAACAACCTTATACCCACCTTATAGACCGGCTTCGTGAATGAGGCGTACTAGCGGTAAGACTGACTTTACTCTTATACATATATATATTATTAACTTATAATATTATAAAGTATAAGTGGTTGAATTTTAACTTTTAAAATTCTGAGGGCTAACTTGGAATTAAAGTATTCATAAGGAAAACTTTTCAAATTCCAAAACTTGAGGGCAAGTTTTGAAACTATTAAAAACTAATTAATTCCATAACTTATGTGTTTAAAGTAGTTTTAATCCAAAAACTCTTCAAGTTCCATAACTTGAGGACAAGTTATGGAAGACTTTAAACTAATAAAAGAACTAACTTTTTCTTTATTTTATAACTTATGGATTTAATTATGGTTACATATTTTTCTTTTAATGAAGTGACTCTTGAATTTCCATAACTTGAGGACAAGTTATGGAGTCATAAAAAATCATTCAATGACACAAGACTCTTCATTTTGTAACCATTGCCAACTTTTATGAGTTTTATGAGTCTTTAATGTGACTCTTCATGTAACTTGAGGACAAGACACAAACACATTTTATACTCAACTCTTAGATTAAAATGGATTGAAAACAACTATTTCAATTAACTTTTCTATTAATCTAAGCAACTCATAAGAACAAGATAATTCAAATCAAACTTTTTCATGTAATTAGTCTAAACCTTAAACTAATACAAAACATGAATCTATTGACAATTATCTTCTAAAATGGATTAGCATGAACATTACCACATCAAAAAACAAGTTTATAAGTTCAAAACAACTTATGGTAATGTTCCTAGTCCATTTCTAGCCAAAAAACTCTAAAATATGCTGTCTGGGGGTCCAACTCGTCGAGTGCATGAACCAACTCGGCGAGTTGGATCGATTTGATCACTTTTTAGGCATGGACTCGCCGAGTCTCCTGATGGACTCGCCGAGTCTGATGATCAGACAGCACCAAATTCGTTTTTTTCAGCTTCTATTGCAGATATAACAAGAAAACAAGCCTAGTCTCTGATACCACTGTTGGGTTTTGAGCATTCTAACACTCCTAAGTGTACATGCAACCCTAAATACCTTGGATCTATGTTTTCTCTATTATACATGCAAATAAGAACTTCCAAGGTATAATCCTAATCTAGCATACAAAACAATGAATGTAACAAGATAGAATACATACCTCTTTGATGTAGAAAGTCTTCATGAAGCTTGAGTGCCTAGCCCCAATAGTGTGGAAGCCTCAAATGGAATCACAATCACCAAAACACTTAGAATAGCTTGAGAGAATTCTACAACTCATGAAATCGGCTAGCCCTTTCACTTCACACACTAGTGGCCGATTTTGGTCAAGAATAAGATGCTTATATAGTTAGGGTTACACCATGTAAACCCTAATTGACATGGCCTTTCATTTCCATGATCCATGGGTACAAATACACCATGGAGCATCCATGGACCATCCTATGGGTTTTAGCCCAACTTGATTATCCATGGAGCATTAGCCCACTATACAAGTATAGATGATTTACACAATCAACCCATATATTTAATTAGTCTTCTTTTGATCACTTAATTAATCCTAGATTAATTCTTGATCAATACTAATTAAATAATCTTATTATTCTTATTATTAATATACTAGAACTTATAATATATTAATAACCATAAGTGTCTTATTTCTCTCATTATAGTCTATCCAAGTGCATGATGGTATGCAACCCAAATGGACCATGTCGGGTCGGGTCAAATCTTACCAAGTATAGTTATGGACTTAGACATTAATCCAACAGGGTCCTGGGTCACTAGCTTTGCCTCTAGGAGGGTTAATGGCCAAAATGGCAACCTTAAAGGGGTTTACGACCATGGGATATGGCTTGGCCGTAAACTCCATTTGATCTTGTGTTCTTGATGTTTTTAAGCGTCTAAACATGGGTCCTAACTAGATATGAAGCATAGGGAAGAGCACTTACGATCTAGAAGCTTGAAAGGGTTGATATTGGCCAAGAACACTAGTGTGTGTTCTTGGTGTAACTTGAAGATCTAAACAAACATGATTTCCATGGATGAAATTAATGTATGTAGCTAGTTAATAAGATTTATCAACTAATCAAGGGATAGAATACTTACTCTTTTGAAGATCTAAGGTGAAAGTCTTGAGGTTAAGGTTCGATTTTGCTACACTGTGGGTCTAGCAGGTACTTTCTAACACTTATTCCTTAAGTGTATTAGGCTCAAAACTCATTAGAATGACCTTTAACATGGCTAGCACTCCGTACTAATGAGTTTGACACTCAGTTGAGTTGATTGACTGTGTCTTTAAAGCAAAAAAATTTCGGGTTGTCACATAAATCGTTTTGTGATTTTAATAAATAAGAACTTGGAGACTGTGAGACAATACTTGGGACAAGTATGAGTAGGTGAGAAAGGTAGTAGAGGCCTATACTATCGAAAGCACAGGACTCACACTTGGATAAGGGAAAGTCAAAAGGTTACCAAGAAGCTAGTAGTTTATTCCGTTTTTCTTAAGTATGTTGTTACCATCGTTTCGGTAATGACTAAGAAGATGATTGTTATTCTGACCCTAGTGGTCATATCCAATCGTGTCCGACTAAGATGAGTATGTTACATGGATCAAAAAATGAAGATCGATGTAGCATATGACTTAAGCTAGAAGATTGAAGTGAAAGATAATCGAAGCGATCAATAGAAGTATCGCGGTCACAATTAAAGTAAAGAGGCTTGTAGCTAGAAGTATTGCATGCTAGAATGCGATTATATCAAATTTGAATATGAAAGAAGGTATATTCCATTCGAGAATTTGATTCTAAGAGACCTGAGTCTAAGCATTGCATCATACAAAGAGAGGTCATTAGAATATGACCCATTGGTCTGTCATGATAATCAAAGTAAATAAATTCTCTTAAGATTAAGTATGTTTAGGAAGAAATAGGAGTCTCCAAAAAGGATTGATTTTGTAACTCGAAAGTTACAATTGAAATTCCAACATAGTACGAGGAGCAGATGCAAGATTAAGCATCGCCATCAATCAAGAAGTCCAAGAGTTAGATACTCATTCAAAGGAAAATATGAGTTACGGTTATTAGCTAGGATGAAGAGATAATGTATGGAGTCATTATACAAGCCTAGTTTCATTGATGATTCTGGGACGTAATCATCCTAAGAGGGAGATAATTGTAATGCCCGTATATTCGGGCTAAGTCAATTTAGGGATAATAAGCGTCATAAATGACCTTTTGGAGAAAGATTATTTAGAATGAATAATCTTAAAAAAAGTTATATTATATATCACAAGGGTTCTGTACATATATAGAACGTCGAAATCCAAGTTATAACGAAGAAGTTATGACATGTCGAAGTTTTACGGAAAAACCAACACGACACTAGGAATCGTAAAAAGTAAATTTTTGATAAACTACTTTTTAGTCTTAAAGATCTAAATGAAAGTTGTAGTCTATGTTAAACTGAGAGCGTGCATACAAAGAACATCAAAATCTGACTTCGTATGAGGAAGTTATGATTTTTCTAAGATTTTGCATTACAGTATACAACCCAGAATTCGAATTTTAGATCGAGCGATTTTTTGCCGAAAAAACCAAATTGAGAATTGAAGATCTCATTAATAGGAGTTCAATGATAAAAAAGACAGTAAAAAACGGAGTCTGTATTTATGAATTTTACACGGTCATTAACAGTGTAATATTCTCATACGATTAAGTATAAAATCGGTCGAGAATTAGCCAATGGAGCTAAAACGAAAGTTGTAGATCTTTTCAATACCTACGTGTGGATATAAAGAACGTCCAAAACGGAGTTCATATGCGAAAGTTACAGAGTTTATAAATCAGAAGGGGGCTGTTGCGAAGTGGGTGACGTGGCGCGATCTGAGACATTGGTTTCTCCCCACACCTTGCCACCAGACGGTGACATGTGGCACCAACTCGATGAGTTGGAGGCCAAAACTCGACGAGTTTAACCCAATTCCAGCCTATAAATACCATGCGAGAGTGCCTTCATTTTTCACACCAAAACCCCATCACTTCTCTCTCTCTCTCTCTCTCTCTCTCTTTAACTTCTCTTTAAGCCTCCCAAAGCCCTAGTAACCTCAAGGTGCTAGAGGAAATCCGCAGAGCGTCTGAAGGCTCCAAGAAAAAGAGCTTTTCTGCTTGGAAGCTCTGCCACGCAGAGCCCGGTTCCTCACAAAACCCCTTGTAAGTTAAGTTATGCTTACTGTACTTTATGTGTAACTTATGTTTAAGTTCATTATCGTTATTATGAACCTATAAACAAGATTTATCAGTGATTCTGAGCCGTTATACTTATTGGTCTAATTATGGGGATGATGTCTAGGTTGTGATTTAGTGAGGTGTTTAAAGTGGGGTTTCCAAATAGTATACTTCGTATACCAAACGGACCCTACCTCTAATATGATCCTACCTGGTTATTCCTTACTTGATAGATCATGAAAGTAGACTTTGATTTAATCATGAATCTAGACTAATAATTAGTCACAATAAATATTAGACTAAGCCTCAGTGATAATAATGCTAGATTACGTCAAATGAAAAGAAAATTGTTGGAAGCGAAGCGCTGCTCAAATTTCGAGTCATCACTTTAACAGGTAAGT
Organism: Lactuca sativa; assembly: GCF_002870075.4. NCBI lineage: Eukaryota > Viridiplantae > Streptophyta > Magnoliopsida > Asterales > Asteraceae > Lactuca > Lactuca sativa. The sequence goes on along the minus strand of NC_056627.2, from coordinate 59,317,642 downwards.
GCATAGTTACTTTCATCTTACACATAGATATGAAGTATTTAATATAAATTACGTGTTATGTGCTCCTATTATCTGTGTTCTTGATATGTATGCTGGATGAGCCAGATATACATGTTTTATTTGATGTAAACTATATGTGTATTTTATACCTGTAAATATATTGGGTAACGATGGGTAGAGGAATGATGAGGGATGAAAGCTGATATAGTTGAACATTGGTAGATGAAGACTTAGCGCCTTATAGGAGAACATTGGAAACTATGCCACAACATGTAGATGTTTTTGAACTACATGTACTCTAAACATCTTGCCAGCTACGCCAAAAGGATAATATCGGCAGCTACTCCTAATAGATAACATCATAATCCTGGAAGCTATGCCTAAAGGATAATATTAGCAGCTGCGCCTAATAGAGAGCATCATAATCTTGGAAGTTGCGCCTAATGGATAATATCGGTAGTTGCGCCTAATAGAGAACATCATAATCCTGGCAACTGTGCCTAAAGGATAATATCGACGGTTGCGCCTAATAGAGAACATCATAATCCTCGTAGTTGCACCTAAAGTATAATATCAGCAACTGCGCCTAATAGAGAACGTCATAATCCTGGCAGCTGCACGTAAATGTTAATATTGGCAACCGTGCTTAAAAGATAACATTGACAGTCATGTCATTGGCAGCGATGGACTTCGTGCCTATTCCTTAGAACAATCCTTAGGAATTAATGAGTGAATCATAGAGGATTCTTAGGGTGGATACTTAAGAAATAAAGGAGATAATTGGGATGGGAAATTAAGTTAATTGTTTGATGATTAAACCTAATAATTAGATTATTATGGGTTGAAACCCCTATGTACTCTCCAGGTTTCCCAACCTGACCTGTAACACCGTAAATTTCAAAACAATTCTTTGCATTTTATAAAAACATAATTCATTTTATTCATAAAAATCTCAATGTTTGAAACTCAATTCATGCCATTTAAAAATCCCAAGATCTCATAAGATAAAAATCCCGTGTGTGTGTACTGATCAAGCCGGCGCCTTCCCACGGTCATCACTAGTACCTGAAACAAATAACACCAAACACTGTAAACACAAAGCTTAGTGAGTTCCCCAAAATACCATACATAGCACATATTAGCCACTCGAGGCTATAACTTTGTGGGTCCGTGGACCCTACTCTGTGAACCCTCTGGTTCTAACTCTGTGAACCTTCCAGTTCCAACTCTATAAGCATGCACAGCATAAATCACATAGAAATAATGCAATACAACACATAACATACATATAGCATACAAATACTCTGTCACATAACTCTGTTTACCTACTCAAGGTAAAATATAGTGAGAAGACTCACCTCGCGTATCTCGATAACTCGCAAATCCCTAAAATCACTCGTGCTCGATCCCTCGAGCTATAGTCCTCCTATAATACAATATATCTCTAATTAACACTTTCACAACTAAGGTTGACTACCCCTATCAAGTCAACACTGGTCAACTCTGATCAATGGTTAACGGTCAACTTTGACCGGACTCGGCGAGTGCACTAGAGCGACTCGGCGAGTCTATACGTGTCCACTGACTCCCTTGGATCCTCTCTTGAAACGTCAAGTACTTCCCTAACTCGACGAGTTCCACCTGGCATGAATCACGGGGCCACCACGACACAACTAGCCCAGTCTCAAGAACAACTCGGCGAGTTCCGGCTTGACTCAGCCCTTTATTGACTCTCCCTGACTCACTGGGTTATCCCCCAACACGGCGAGTCTACTCGCTGAATAGGTTACGTGAAACCCCAACCCTACTCGCCGAGTCTCAAGAACAAATCGGCGAGTTCATGCCATGCACAAACTCTATTGACCTCTTGAGGTCAGATCTGCTTCCCCAAACCATGGATCTGGCCTTCCCAAGCATGAATGTCACGTAAAGTTTGAAACTTGATGCTTGTATAACTCCCACAAGGCATCAAAAGGAGATTTGGTCCCAAAAATGACAACCTAGGTCCAATAACTCAATACTAACCCAAAAAGCTCCAAGGGTTAAGGTCGCTGGACCTCTTTGAGTCTAGATCCGAGGCACAAACTCGAAGAGGGACCATTTTCTTCACATAATCACTCTCCAAAGGGGGTTAGAAAACCCTAACTCTAAAGATCAACCCTAAAACTGAAGGAGATTCGAACTATTACCTCAAAATGAAGCCTCTGGACTCTGGATCTGCTGGAATCTCACCTCTTCCTTGCTCTTGTCACCTTCTTTTTGCTAAACGAAGAATACAAAGGCCCAAAAGTGACTTCCTCTCTCTCAAAACGATTTAGCTCTCTTGGGGTTCTCTCAAGGGACCGTTAGCCGCAATGGGAGGCTATAAGTGCCCTTAAATAGGCTCCAAACCCGGGGAATTAGGGTTTCATTAAACAGCGTGGACTCGCCGAGTCCACTTTTGGACTCGCCGAGTCCAGACGTGAACCCGTGCCCATAGTCGCGATCATACTCAGCGAGTTTGGACTCCAACTCGCTAAGTCTCCTCACAAATCACCAAAAATATAAGAATAAATAATACCTAGGAATCCGGGGTGTTACAATTCTCCCCTACTAGAACTAGACTTCGCCCTCGAAGTCTCGCTCTGCAAATAACTCCGGATGCTGCTCACGCATCTCACGCTCCGGCTCCCAAGTCATCTCGGACCCCTTCCGATGTTGCCACTGAACCAAAACGAAGGGTACCTCCTTGTTCCTCAAAACCTTGATTTTCCGATCTCTGATTGCCACCGGTCTCTCAGCATAATTCAGGCTCGCATCCACCTGAATATCCTCTAATGGAACCACTGTCGACTCATCGGCTATACACTTCCGCAATTGCGACACGTGGAAAGTGTCGTGAATCTGCCCCAACTCTGCTGGCAACTCCAAACGATAGGCTACCCTGCCTACCCTCGCGACCACCCGGAATAGACCAATATATCGGGGCCCCAACTTGGCCCTCTTCCTGAATCGAATCACTCCTTTCCAAGGAGAGACCTTCAGGTCGCCGACCTGTAACTCAAGCTCGGACCGACGTTTGTTAGGATAACTCTTCTGACGACTCTGAGCGGTCAACAACCTCTGTCTGACCTGTTGGATCTGCTCTGTCGTCTGAAGCACGATCTCCGTACTGCTCATCACACGCTGTCCGACCTCTTCGCAGCAAATGGGGGTCCGAAACCTCCTCCCATACAACAACTCAAAGGGCGGCATACCAATGCTCGAATGATGGCTGTTGTTGTAGGAAAAATCTGCCAAGGGCAAGTACGTATCCCAACTCCCCCCGAAATCCAACACACATGCCTGGAGCATGTCCTCGAGCGTCTGAATCATCCGCTCACTCTGTCCGTCTGTCTGGGGGTGATATGCGGTACTAAAATGCAGCCTAGTACCCAACTCCTCATGAAACTTCTTCCAGAATCTGGAAGTGAAACGTACATCCCGGTCTGAGACAATCGAGATCGGCACCCCATGCCGAGATACCACTTCTCTCATGTACATCTCTGATAACTTCTTTGCGGAGGAGCTCTCACTAATATCAAGGAAGTGAGCGCTCTTTGTCAACCTGTCCACAATCACCCAAATTGCGTCGACTCCCCTAGCAGTCCTCGGCAATTTGGTGATAAAATCCATGGTAATCTGTTCCCACTTCCATTCGGGAACCTCCAACGGCTGCAACTTACCATGCGGTCTCTGGTGCTCGGCCTTAACCCTACGGCAGGTTAAGCACCTCCCAACAAACGACGCAACATCCCTCTTCATACAGGGCCACTAATACTCTCTCCTTAGGCCCAAATACATCTTAGTGGCCCTAGGATGGATCGAGAATTTCGACCGATGAGCCTCTTCCATCAAGATGGTACGCGTCCCTCCCACAAACGGTACCCATATACGCCCCTGAAATTTCATAAGCCCCCGACCATCGGTAACGAACTCCGATACCAACCCAACAACTCGCTCTCTCTTCTGGTTCTCCGATCTCACTGCCTCAGCCTGTGCTCCACGAATGGTGTCCAACACCGGAGCCATCACGGTCAATCGCAAACATACATCTCGCAACAGGGCGCTCTCCGCCCTGCGACTCAGGGGTCGGCTACCACATTAGCCTTGCCCGGATGGTACAGGATCTCACAATCATAATCCTTGACCACATCCAACCACCTCCTCTGCCGCATATTTAGGTTGGGCTGATCCATCAAATACTTCAGGCTCTTATGGTCCGTGTATATCATACACCGAACCCCATACAGATAGTGACGCCAAATTTTGAGGGTGAACACCACTGCCCCCAACTCTAGATCGTGGGTGGGATACCTCGTCTCATGAGGCTTCAGCTGCCTCGATGCTTATGCTATCACATGCCCTCTCTGCATCAGCACCGCTCCCAACCCCATGATCGACGCATCACAGTATACCACAAAGTCCTCCATCCCCTCCGGGAGGGCTAACACCGGGGCTTCGCATAACCTTTGGCGAAGCGTCTCAAAGGAGGCCTGCTGCTCGGGGCCCCATGGAAAAGTGACACCCTTCTGGGTCAATCTGGTGAGTGGCACTGTGATCTTAGAGAAATCTTTCATAAATCTCCGATAATAACCTGCCAACCCTAAGAAAGTCCTGATCTCGGAGGGTGACCTCGGCACCTCCCAACTCATCACTGCCTCAACTTTGGCCGGGTTGACCAATATCCCTTTCTATTTAACGAGATGCCCTAGGAACTGGACCTCTCGCAACCAGAAATCACACTTGGAGAATTTGGCATAAAGCCTCTCCGATCTCAGAACTCCGAGGATCTCCCTCAAATGCTCCACATGCTGCTCTCTAGATATCGAATATACCAAAATGTCGTCGATGAATACAATCACCGACCGATCCATCATCGGCCTGCACACTCGGTTCATGAGATCCATGAACACTATCGGGGCATTGGTGAGCCCGAAAGGCATCACCACAAACTCATAATGCCCATAACGCGTCCTAAACGCTGTCTTCTGGATGTCCTCATCTCGCACCCTCACCTGATGATATCCAGACCTCAAATCGATCTTCGAGAACCAAGATGCTCCCTGTAACTGATCGAACAAATCGTCGATCCTCAGCAACGGGTAACGGTTCTTGACCGTCAGCTTGTTCAACTCCCGGTAATCAATGCACATCCGGTGTGAAACATCCTTCTTCTTGACAAACAGGATAGGCGCTCCCCACGGCAAGCTGCTCGGCCGAATAAACCCCTTTCCCAGCAGCTCCTGAAGCTGCGAGGATAACTCTTGCATCTCTGGAGGTGCAAGGCGATAAGGCACCTTGGCGATATGCGCGGCCCCCGGAACCAAATCGATACTGAACTCCACTTGCCTCACGGGAGGCACGCCCGACAACTCCTCTGGAAATACATCCGGGAACTCACGCACTATCAGAACCTCCTCAACTGACCTCGGCCTCTCTGAATCAACCCGCGTATCCATCACATACGCCACAAAGCCCTTACAACCCTACTGTAGACACTGCCTCACCCTAGCGGCCGAACAAAACGCTGACCGAGAACGTGTACCCTCGCCGTACACCGTAAGAACTCCCCCACTAGGGTCTCTTATGGTCACCAGCTGCCGCTCGCAATCGATAACCACACCGAATCTGCTCAACCAGGCCATGCCTACAATGACACAGACATCACCCATCGCAATAGGAGCCAAATCAATCGGGAACTCAACACCAAAAATCTCGAATACGCACCCACGGATAACCTCCGTGGCATATATCACCCTCTCATCAGCTATGGAAACTCTCAGAGGCCGACTCAATGCCTCACGACTAACACTGATATGCTGACTAAAAGCCAAAGATAAAAAAGAGCGACTCGCACCCGAGTCATATAACACCAAGGCAGGTACAGAATTCACAAGAAAAGTACCTACGCATAACATAATATAAGCATAATATCTCAACATCAAAATAAATACACGAAAGAATACATACCAGCCACGACATCAGGCGCTGCGCGGACCTCCTCCGTGGTCAACTAAAACGCTCTCCCTCGTGCCCTCGGCGCCTCGACCTTCACTGGCCGACTCTCGGTAGCTCTGATGGTGGCAGGGGCAGATCCCTGAGGTACTCCCTGAGCTGATCCTCGCAACTGCGGACACTCCTCCTTCCGTTGTCCGGTCTGGTTGCAGTGAAAACACACTGCAAACCCCTTGGGGCAGTTCTTGGCCATATGCCCCCCCATGCCACACTTGTAGCAAGATCCAGCTCTACATACTCCGTCATGACCCTTGCCGCACTTTCCACAATTGCGGCCCTTCTGGCTCCCCGATTTGGGATCAGCGGGTTTGGCCCGCTTGGCTGCCGGCTGGGACTGTGCCGGTCGCCGATCCCTCCCCTGAGACTCCGCCTCCTCCCTAGCATGAGTCTCTAGCTCAATCTCCCTCTTCCGGGAATTTGCCTAAAGCTCGACAAATGTCCGGTACGACGAGTTCGCCATGAACTCCCGAATGTCTCGCCTCAAGATACTCAAATATCGGCTCATACGTGCCTGCTCAGTGGACACGTGCTCAGGGCAGAACATTGCCCTCTTGTGGAACATCCTGGTAATCACCGTAACAGACTCAGTACCCTGCTTGAGGGTCAGAAACTCTTGGGCCAAACGCTCCCTCTCCACCTGGGGAACGTACTCATCTCGGAACATGGCAGTGAACCGAACTCTCTATCTTGCTATAGTTATTGTTTTGTATGCTAGATTAGGATAATACCTTGGAAGTTCTTATTTGCATGTATAATAGAGAAAACATAGATCCAAGGTATTTAGGGTTGCATGTACACTTAGGAGTGTTAGAATGCTCAAAGCCCAACAGTGGTATCAGAGCCTAGGCTTGTTTTCTTGTTATACCTGCAATAGAAGCTGAAAAAACGAATCTGGTGCTGTCTGGCCATCAGACTCGGCGAGTCCATCAGGAGACTCGGCGAGTCCATGCCTTAAAAGTGATGAATTTGATCCAACTCGCCGAGTTTGTTCATGCACTCGACGAGTTGGACCCCCAGACAGCATATTTTCGAGTTTTTTGGCTAGAAATGGACTAGGAACATTACCATAAGTTGTTTTGAACTTATAAACTTGTTTTTGATGTGGTAATGTTCATGCTAATCCATTTTCAAAGATAATTGTCAATAGATTCATGTTTTGTATTAGTTTAAGGTTTAGACTAATTACATGAAAAAGTTTGATTTGAATTATCTTGTTCTTATGAGTTGCTTAGATTAATAGAAATGTTGAGTGAAATAGTTGTTTTCAATCCATTTTAATCTAAGAGTTGAGTATAAAATGTGTTTGTGTAACTTGTCCTCAAGTTACATGAAGAGTCACATTAAAGACTCATAAAATTCATAAGAGTTGGCAATGGTTACAAAATGAAGAGTCTTGTGTCATTGAATAATTTTTATGACTCCATAACTTGTCCTCAAGTTATGGAAGTACAAGAGTCACTTCATTAAAGAAAAATATGTAACCATAATTAAATCCATAAGTTATAAAATAAAGAAAAAGTTAGTTCTTTTATTAGTTTAAAGTCTTCCATAACTTGTCCTCAAGTTATGGAACTTGAAGAGTTTTTGGATTAAAACTACTTTAAACACATAAGTTATGGAATTAATTAGTTTTGAATAGTTTCAAAACTTGCCCTCAAGTTTTGGAATTTGAAAAGTTTTCAAATATGAATACTTTAATTCCAAGTTAGCCCTTAGAATTTTAAAAGTTAAAATTCAACCCTTATACTTTATAATATTATAAGTTAATAATATATATATGTATAAGAGTAAAGTCAGTCTTACCGCTAGTACGCCTCATTCACGAAGCCGGTCTATAAGGTGGGTATAAGGTTGTTGCCTATAAAATGGCAACTTAATGGGTGTCCACTCTCACCCACCGCTTGCTTGACTGGTGGAGGGTCGTTAGCCGAACGAGTTTGACAGGACTAGAATTCTCCCTTCATTAAAAGTATTAATGATAATACTAAGTAACTAAACTCATAATAATACCCAATCTTAGTTACTTAGGAAAATGTGAATAAGGTGCTAATCCATGAAATTACACTTTACACTTTGTCAAAGTCGTTAGTGGAGCGTGTGTGGTTAACCGGCACACTAACTTGGACTTAACAAGGTAGGTAAAGGGTGACTTAATATTTATCATAGTATCGATGGAGCGTGTGTGGTTAACCGGCACATCGATTGAGGGGTAATTTATTAAGGGTACCAAGTGATTTGCATGGTTACTTCACACCTTGTTTTGTGATCCTCGGCATCCCAGTCACAAAACCTGAAGGGCACACTCGAGATTGAAACATGCCATTGAACAGTTCAATGAATCTCAAAGATCTAGGAGTTTCAAAACCAATTAAAACCTAATAATACATTTCGTTTATCTTGGTGGAAATTGGTGAATCGTCATTCACCTACCTTCAAATATTTTATAGCTTGGATTACGGCATACCTCTTCTAAGTTATAAAATAGTTTGTTGGTTCCTAGCCTTAATATTTCATATTGGGTGTTATATTAAGGACTTTAAATCAACTATCTTGAATATCTCCCAAAAAAAATGTTTGGTTTAGACACCTATGATCTTCCCAAATCTCTTGAAACAAGCTTTCCTAAATGAAGATGATGTCCCTTGGAAATCATACTTCTTTCTCCTCCTCCAACTATTCTCCCTAACCCACAAGTTCTTGAAAAGTTTAAGGTCACTCAGGCCCTATTGGCAAGGCAAGGTCTAGGTGTGATCACATCTTGGAGATGTAGTCACATATTGACAAGCCGGGAGAGTTGGATGTCAAAGTCTTGAGAAAGTTGGTGGTTCAATCACTTTCTAAGTCACATAGTGAGTTCCTTTGGGACACCTATGAAACAGACTATGACAAGACCCTTAATGATCTTATCTGTTTGTTAAGATCAACTTCCTAAAACTTGATGGACATTGATAATACTGACACAGGAAATCCCAGAAAGCATTCTCTTCCCAATGGAAAGGGATCGGCCATAGTCAACTCGGTTGACCAAATGGTAAAGAGAAAAGCTAAGTCTATGATAGTCCCGTGTACCATTATCAAAGGCTCGATATGTTTATATTGCCAAAGGAAGGGGCATTGGTTGCGAAGCTGCCAAATTTACCTAAGGATGTTAAAGTCAATAAGTTTGACTCTACTTCAGGTAAATTCCACTATCTAACTCTGTTAAGTTTCTATTCTGAGATTCTTGATACATGATGTGACTGGGTCACATGGTGATGTTTTAAGAATCAAAGAAAAGTGAAGAAACTTAAAGAAAGAATATGCTGAATCTGATCGCATAGATAGATTTCTATCGCATAGTTTGAAAAATCAGATTCTTGAGCTACTTCTTAGGAGTTATGATATATTGCTTAGGAATAGATAACAACAAGTTTTCATGTGCTTATGGATTGTAAGGATAAGTTTTTTCCGCAAAAGTTTTAAAATAAAAGAAAATTTTTTGATTTTATTTAAAAATATCCTTACAATGGCATTTGAGGAAAAAATTGTTTCTTATGTGATTTCATTAAGAGCAAAAGTGGAAATACGAAATTGATTCTTTCATTTGTGGTAATGTCTAGATTTACCAAATAAGGAAAGATTCTCATCACCCAAGTTTCAATTGGACCGGAACTTGGAATCATGCAAGTTGTATAGCATGATGAATGAGAACTTTCAAGTTTTGGAAAATTAAGACTAATTACTTGTTCACATGGATGTGTGAGTCAAGTAAAGGACTAAAGGATCGAGTACACATTCTTGTGCACTGGTCAAGTCCACCACAAAAAGATTGCTAAGACTATTCGTCATAGTTTACTAAAGCTCAGTAAATATGATTATACTTACAAGCTTAAGTGTAACTCTGAGACATTGGAAATGGTTCCAATGTAAGGCATAGCGAATAAGAAGAATCAAATTAGGCAGAAGGATAAAAGTTTCTCAAATCTGAAAAGATGAGAGAGTACTTTAGTATCAACTTTTGTGATCATCTTAATGATTAAGAAACCATAGCACAATTAGTTCTCTAAGGAAATCTTAGTGCATTCTTATGACTAAGAAGAGGGATCTTGAATTGTTTAAATGGTTAAATCAAGAAGATGAGTCATACTTCGTTCCAATACAAGTCTTAGAGTCATACTCCAAGATTGTATCTTGTGTGACATGTCTCAAAAGAAGGTTTAAAACAATGTTCAAATGTAAGAGTAAAAGTTTTCTACTCTTGTACATTTGAAATTGGTAAGTTGTGATGTTTTGGATAAAACAAAGACCAACTAAGGCCAATTGTGTGAAGTGTTTGTCTTGATTAGAATCCACACTATCTCTTGGATATTTGACAAGGGAGTCTTATAGGTCAAGAGGACAGTGGGAGTCTTAAAGGTCTTGAAAGTCTCAAGAACTAATCAAGAATAAAACCTGAAGTTCTTCACTAGCACACGACTTGAGGTTTATAACCTATCGTGTTGACTTATTTTGTGCCCATTCCAGTTAAAGTTGGCTTTGCATATGAGTTCTTAGAGTTCTCAATTGGTTGCACAACAACTTGGAAGCAATGGTAGGCCCTTGAGCTGCCAGGTGGCAAGAAATTAAGATTGAGTTCAGTCCATATGAGTTTGGATTTGTCATTATCCTTGTCTTGTGACTATGATTTTGACAATTCACATGGATAAGAACACATACACCAGTAAATCTAAGTGTCATAAGGTTTCTCTCCGATTCATGAAAATGATGGTGAGGAAACACTTTCACTAAGTAGATTTTAGCTAGATAGCAATTGTGACATTTGCATTCTCAAAGTCGTTAGTGGAGCGCGTGTGGTTAACCGGCACACTAATATAGACTTGTGAGAAGTGGCAAAAAGGTCTAAACATTATGATTACGGCATCCCTCTTCATAATTGTTTAGATACACAAGTGTGCTATCTAAGGGAAAGGTGTATGATTTTGATAAACTCTTATCAAAACAATCTAGTATCAGAAATTTGAACTTTGGTAAGAAAGTCAATAAAGTATTGATTTCTAGAAGTCCAGCTGATTTCTGGGTACATGTCAAAGCTAGTGGGAGCATAAGTGTTATGCTAATAATCATCATGTTAGTGGGAGCATGATAATTATGATAAGTATTGCAAGTTAGCAATGTTAATTATAGAAAACAAAAGGTTTCAATTGGAAAAGTTGTTTTGCTATAATTAAGGGAGAGGAAATTATGCTTCATCTCAAATCTATAAGCTTAGATCATGAGGTTTTAATCATTTAGTCAAGCATATATATGAGTTTCATGTTGGAATGGCTCAACATAAGGAAATTCTATATATGGGTCCATTATTTGCGTTCTAAAATTCGATTATGATTACGGCATCCCTTTTCGTAATCTGAATTGTGAGAACTTGGCAAATAGAAATGGAAATATTATAGCAAAAGACTGGTTTAGTCTTTATGTAAGACATCATGAATCGTGTCCCATATGCTTCGGATATAGGATCGATTACATGTGCTATAATCATCCGTTCTAAAGTTTTCCAAATGCCTGGGGCATTAAGAAGGGAAAAGGTTTAGAACTGGATATGACTAAAAGGATTAAACAATTGTCGAGGACAATCTAAGGTTTACCAAAGATTGGTTACTCAAGGACAATTGGAAGTATAGTGATAATTCTGAAAGGACCATATTGACATAGTCTATAAGGAGGCAACTCTTGTTCAGAAGTGATAGTCAAAATGGAATCTGGAAATGTTTCAAAGTTAGAATTTTCAATCTGTGTAAGATTAAGGAAACTTATTGCAAGAAGGATGTTTCCAAGGAAACGATCTCCTTTGGAATACTCTGTAATGATTGTTGTCAAGTCTTTCTGACTTTGTGCATAATCATTACAAGAGGATCAGTGCATATAAGTTTAGAATCTAACAGATTTCAGTAAATGGCATGAATTTGGAATTCTTGCATTTGCAGTAAGGATTTGGGAGTGTGAAAAGAGAATCAGTGAAGTTATGTTCAATGGATCTAGTTCACAAAGTAAAGATCATAGACAAACATAGTATGCATACTTGGTGTATGGCATGACTAGTGTTTAGAAAACATAGTGTACATGCTTGGAGCATGGGATCACTATTGTTTTAAATTCAAGAATAAAGTTGATAGCTGAAACAGTATACAATGAATAATGTGTAATCATATGGTGATAAATAAAAGGTGCTTTATTTATATTCATAAGTTCTGAGACCATATTGGATTCGATTATTATTGTGTTTCATTTTGCATGTTTTGACTTCCCGAATAAACTAGGTTATTCTTTCAGAATGACTAAGTTATTCAAACCATCCACAGTCGGTCATATGTTGGAAGTAGATATGAATTAAGACTGTCATGGGTTGGCTTGTAGAGGTCTAAGGTGTTGGACAAGGCTACAACACTCATGAGTGCTCATAAGTTCTGAGTATTGGATTCAACCCGCGCTCATTGGAATCACTTCATGGATTTTATCACGAGTGATCATGAGACGATAGTATCTTATATTCTTCAAACCTAGAGATATGAGTTGTTACTATGAGTTGATAGTACATTGATTGCACGAAACCGCATTTGGTAACTCTGTGCTATAAAACGTGCCTTTGTGTATGATTCAACAAGTAGTAGAACAAGCCATATGAGTCGAAGTTTATCCATTCCTTTTACCTTCGGGATAAAAGTGATATCTGTGGGCCCCTCGATGATTTGATGATGACAAATGGAAGTGCTCGGCCGGGCCAGGACTGATTTGATTTGTTCAATTAGTCAGTCGTCATAAATCGGAAATCGAGAAACAACAAATGGACAGAGAGAATGATTATAATCCATGTCTCAGTCCATATGATATCTAGAATGGAGGAATATATGATCCCTTATCTAATGGACAAGTCACTGACAAAGGTCAGAGTTCATCTACAAGGTCAGAGTTCGACAGAAGCTTTTGAGAGCTACGATTGCCAGTTGGTTCCTGAAGTCATACGCAATAATAGTTTTAGACTTATCCAAGTGGGAGACTATTGGATTAATGTCTAAGTCCATAACTATAATTGGTAAGACTTGACCCGACCCGGCATGGTCCATTTGGGTTGCATGGCATCATGCACTTGGATAGACTAAATGAGAGAAATAAGACACTTATGGTTATTAATATATTATAAGTTCTAGTATATTAATAATAAGAATAATGAGATTATTTAATTAGTATTGATCAAGAATTAATCTAGGATTAATTAAGTGATCAAAAGAAGACTAATTAAATATATGGGTTGATTGTGTAAATCATCCATACTTGTATAGTGGGCTTATGCTCCATGGATAATCAAGTTGGGCTAAAACCCATAAGATGGTTCATGGATGCTCCATGGTGTATTTGAACCCATGGATCCAAGGAAATGGAAAGCCATGACAATTAAGAGTTTACCCTAATTGTAACACTATATAAAGATCACATTCTTGGGAAAAATTGGCTACAAGAGAGAGTGAGAAAGGGCTAGCCGATTTTCATGAAGTGTAGAATTCTCTCAAGTTAATCCATGTGTATTTGGTGTTGTGTGAACCATTTGAGGTGTCACACTTGGGGCACTTGGCACTCAAGCTTCATGAAGACTTTCTACACCAAAGAGGTATGTATTCTATCTTGCTATAGTTATTGTTTTGTATGCTAGATTAGGATAATACCTCGGAAGTTCTTATTTGCATGTATAATAGAGAAAACATAGATCCAAGGTATTTAGGGTTGCATGTACACTTAGGAGTGTTAGAATGCTCAAAGCCCAACAAATACACCATATCAATATCATAACACATAACATGAGGGTATTTTGGGAAATCGCCCGAAGGTGTACTTGAATCCCTCAAACCAAGGCTCTGATACCAACTTTTAACACCGTAAATTTCAAAACAATTTTTCGTATTTTATAAAAACATAATTCATTTAATATTCATAAAAACCTCAATGTTTGAAACTCAATCCATGCCATATAAAAATCCCAAGATCTCATAACATAAAAATCCCGTGTGTGTGTACTGATCAAGCCGGCGCCTTCCCACGGTCATCACTAGTACCTGAAACAAATAACACCAAACACTATAAACACAAAGCTTAGTGAGTTCCCCAAAATACCATACATAGCACATATTAGCCACTCGAGGCTATAACTTTGTGGGTCCGTGGACCCTACTCTGTGAACCCTCTGGTTCTAACTCTGTGAACCTTCCAGTTCCAACTCTATAAGCATGCACAGCATAAATCACATAGAAATAATGCAGTACAACACATAACATACATATAGCATACAAATACTCTGTCACATAACTCTGTTTACCTACTCAAGGTAAAATATAGTGAGAAGACTCACCTCGCGTATCTCGATAACTCGCAAATCCCTAAAATCACTCGTGCTCGATCCCTCGAGCTATAGTCCTCCTATAATACAATATATCTCTAATTAACACTTTCACAACTAAGGTTGACTACCCCTATCAAGTCAACACTGGTCAACTCTGATCAATGGTTAACGGTCAACTTTGACCGGACTCGGCGAGTGCACTAGAGCGACTCGGCGAGTCTATACGTGTCCACTGACTCCCTTGGATCCTCTCTTGAAACGTCAAGTACTTCCCTAACTCGACGAGTTCCACCTGGCATGAATCACGGGGCCACCACGACACAACTAGCCCAGTCTCAAGAACAACTCGGCGAGTTCCGGCTTGACTCAGCCCTTTATTGACTCTCCCTGACTCACTGGGTTATCCCCCAACACGGCGAGTCTACTCGCTGAATAGGTTACGTGAAACCCCAACCCTACTCGCCGAGTCTCAAGAACAAATCGGCGAGTTCATGCCATGCACAAACTCTATTGACCTCTTGAGGTCAGATCTGCTTCCCCAAACCATGGATCTGGCCTTCCCAAGCATGAATGTCACGTAAAGTTCGAAACTTGATGCTTGTATAACTCCCACAAGGCATCAAAAGGAGATTTGGTCCCAAAAATGACAACCTAGGTCCAATAACTCCATACTAACCCAAAAAGCTCCAAGGGTTAAGGTCTCTGGACCACTTTGAGTCCTGATCCAAGGCACAAACTCGAAGAGGGACCATTTGCTTCACATAATCACTCTCCAAAGGGGGTTAGAAAACCCTAACTCTAAAAATCAACCCTAAACTGAAGGAGATTCGAACTATTACCTCAAAATGAAGCCTCTGGACTCTGGATCTGCTGGAATCTCACCTCCTCCTTGCTCTAGTCACCTTCTTCTTGCTAAAAAAGAATATAAAGGCCCAAAAGTGACTTCCTCTCTCTCAAAATGATTTAGCTCTCTTAGAGATCTCTCAAGGGACTGGTACCCGCAATGGGAGGCTATAAGTGCCCTTAAATAGGCTCCAAACCCGGGGAATTAGGGTTTCATTAAACAGCGTGGACTCATCGAGTCCACTTTTGGACTCGCCGAGTCCAGACGCGAACCCGTGCCCATAGCTACGATCATACTCGGCGAGTTTGGACTCCAACTCGCCGAGTCTCCTCATAAATCACCAAAAATATAAGAATAAATAATACCTGGGAATCCGGGGTGTTACAATTCTCCCCCACTAGAACTAGACTTCGCCCTCGAAGTCTCACTCTGCAAATAACTCCGGATGCTGCTCACGCATCTCACGCTCCGGCTCCCAAGTCATATCGGATGCCTTCCGATGTTGCCATTGAACCAAAACGAAGGGTACCTCCTTGTTCCTCAAAACCTTGATTTTCCGATCTCTGATTGCCACCGGTCTCTCAGCATAATTCAAGCTCGCATCCACCTGAATATCCTCTAATGGAACCACTACCGACTCATCGGCTATACACTTTCGCAATTGCGACAAGTGGAAAGTGTCGTGAATCTGCCCCAACTCTGCTGGCAACTCCAAACGATAGGCTACCATGCCTACCCTCGCGACCACCCAGAACGGACCAATATATCGAGACCCCAACTTGCCCCTCTTACTGAATCAAATCAATCCTTTCCAAGGAGAGATCTTCAGGAGCACAAAGTCGCCGACCTGAAACTCAAGCTCGGACTAGCGTCTATTAGCATAACTCTTCTGACGACTCTGAGCGGTCAACAACCTCTGTCTGACCTGCTGGATTTGCTCTGTCGTCTAAAGCACGACCTCTATACTGCCCATACAACAGCTCAAAGGGCGGCATACCAATGATCGAATGGTGGTTGTTGTTCTAGGAAAACTCCTCCAAGGGCAAGTAAGTATCCCAACTCCCCCCGAAATCAAACACAATTGCCCGGAGCATGTCCTCGAGCGTCTGAATTGTCCGCTCACTCTATTCATCTATCTGGGGGTGACATCTCTGCCCCATAACCCTCTGACCAACCTCGTCCCAACAGACTTGGGTATGACATCTCTGCCCATACAATAGCTCAAAAGGTGGAGCACTGATGCTTGTGTGAAAACTGTTGTTGTATGAGAACTCCGCAAGAGGTAGCTAGGAGTTTCAGCTCCTACCAAAATCAATGACACGGGCTTGCGACATATCCTCAAGAGTCTGTATCATCCGCTCACTCTGGTCGTTGGTCTGCAGACGACAAGTTGTGCTGAAATGTAGCCTCGTACCAATTTCTTCATGGAACTTCTACTAAAAACAAGAGGTGAACCAAACATCACAGTCTGAAACAATGAAGACCGGAACCCCATGGCAAGCAATATTCTCACGAATATACACATCGGCCAACTTCTCGGCCGATAAACTCTCCTGAATCACCAGGAAATGGTTACTCTTGGTCAATCGATCCACGATGACCCTAATAGCATCAAAACCATTTGTCATCTTCGTAAATTTGGTAATGAAGTCAATTGACATATGCTCCCATTTCCACATGGGGACTTCCAAAAGTTGCAGCTTGGCATGCGGCCTTTGATGCTCGACCTTCACCATCCTGTAGGTCAATCACCTCTCAACATACCAGGCGATCTCCATCTTCATACATGGCCACAAATACCTCAATCTCAGATCCTGATACATCTTGGTGGCCCCCGGATGGATAGAAAAACGAGACATATTAGCCTCCTCAAACACAATCTTCCTGACCCCACAATACATAGGAACCTACACCCGACCACAACAAGTCAACAACCCACGACTATCCGGGTTAACGAGGTGTCCAAGGAACTGAACTTCTTATAACCAAAACTCGCATTTCGAAAACTTGGCATAAAGTCGTTCTCGCCTCAAAACCCCCACAAGCTACCGAAGATGCTCATCATGCTGCTCTCTGGTCTTGGAATATACCAAGACATCATCAATAAATATGATAACTAAACAATCAAGAATTGACCTGCAAACCCGATTCATCAGATCCGTAAATACCGCATGCGCATTGGTGACCCCAAATGGCATCTGTAACATCCGGATTTCCAGGTACATTATTTATTCATTTATTTTGGAGATTTTGGAGGGACTTGGCAAGTTGATGCTTAGACTCGCCGAGTAGGGTCGTGAATTCCATCCGGGTTAATGACCGGACTCGGCGGGTCGACCAGTGGACTCTGCGAGTCCGCGCTATTTAATGAAACTGTTGGGATTAAAATCCTAATTGAGATTTGATGAACAAGATGCGGAAAATAAGAACAAACACAAATATGAAGATTATGTCGAATGACCACTCGATTTATTCAAATATGAGGAATACATTACACTTTCAGCATAGACTAAAGAATCTAACACTACATAAGAAACCTCACGTGACGGCTACATTTTGCCTCACACTCTTAACCCTAATAATAAATAATACATGACTATTTATAGGGAAAAGACAAGTCTTGGGCGTTTAACCTAGAATTCATCAAAGGGGCCCATTGCCATCATCCATGGAGTGCATTGAAACCCTACAATCTCCCCCTCAAAGTATGGAATGGATGACAACGCTTTAACTTCCAAAACAAGCATCTAGCAAATAAAAAGATTTGCAACGAGGAATATATGAAGCAATCCACAAATATTGATTCTTCAATAGTCTTCAAACACGGGCTCTAGGATATATAAATCAAGCACTGAAGTAATGTCTTTAAACTTCATTTTCGAATGTAATCCTAAAGAATCTTCATGAAAACCAAACCCGCCATAAAAACCCATTTCAGAACAAAGAAACTGAATCACTTCTTGTCTTTGAAGAGCTCGCCCTCCAAGTCGGAGATATAACAAGTCCTTAGCAGAGCTCGATGAAAAACATCCGCTGTAAAGGATACTTCTCTGTAAAAGCTTTAGCAGAGCTCGATGAAGAACTTCCACTGTAAAAGCTACCTTCATAATTCTACCACAAGCTTTATCAAAAATGATCAACTTTGAAAAGTCACAAATCCAATTTCGAATGGCCATACCAAATTCTCCCCCAATTTATAATCAAAAACATGATTATAAAGCCTTCAAATGGTCATGAGAATGATCTTGAATGGATAAAAATTTACTAAGCTCCCCCGCGACAAAATGATATTCACAATGAAGTATAAAATTCGAAAAAGTCGTGAAAATTTGACGTTATTGCAAAAAAAAAATGACTTTCCGAACCGCCAAGACTTGATGGAATCCATAATTTTCTGTTCATGAAAAAATATGAGCGTTGAAAAATCCAAAACTGTTCACCGGCCCTCAAATTTGCAAACTTTTTGAAAAATGGGTTGAAACTGACATATTGCTGAAAGTTAGGGGATTAAAATAATAAATCTGCATCATATTCCCTTCATTTGTAATAGTTTCTGAATATGATCCAAAACTTCCATGTCATGAAATATATAGGGACCATAACTGTTATATCACTAAAATTTCAGGGACCAGAATTGTAACTTGAGTCATCTTCCCCATTAAATTAGTGAAATGAAAGAATACAGCGACAACAATCACGCGATTAAATTCCGAATCCAAGAAATCGACATCCACGAATTACACTTTAGTTCCGAGCATAAAAATGCGAATGCCAGCCCATACAACAACTCATTCCAATTCCGAGCCGACTGGAACTCCGAATTCAGGTTCGTTCCGAGTCAAACAATCGATAGCAACTCTGAATCCAGACTCCGAATCGATTCCAAACACAGGTTCGATTCCGATTGCAAATATGAGTTACGATTCCGAGACCCCGTTTCCAGTTACATTCACAAGTGAAACATTCGTACCAAAAAGTTCACAGTTCCAATTTTGACTTTTCGCATAGACTTCCAAAAGAAATTACAATTAGGAGTTCCTAGTTCAACAATGATATCAATTCCGATTCTTCAACATTTCTTCCAATTTTGACTTCTAGCGTTGACCATCGACAACAATTAACGCCAAGCAACAAAATCAATTTTCAACTCAATTTCCGGCCTAAACAGATCAACTTCCAGATCAAATATCACATTCAATCAGTACAAATTCTGCTCTTCGTCTTTTCATCATCGGTTCCAAAAAATTTATCAACAGGAATACCCAATAACATCGAAGAACAACTCTAGATCCAAAATCCCAGTCGATGATAACAAGAGATGATTAACGTTCGGAGAAATCATTATAAGTCGGCAAACAGAATCAATGTTAAGAACGAAACACAATAACAAGAACAAAGCAACTAGCGATCCATACAAAAATCGATTTTGGAATATGATAGATTAGATCAACAATATAATCAAATAAGAAAATCAAAATCGATTTTGAGAATGTTTTTGTTCAGTAATATCGACTCAAGAACAGAAGAAAAAAGGATTTGAAGAACGAAAATCACTGAATCATGTTCAGTCGATTGCAATAAGCGAATTCATAGAACACGATAAAATGGGCCATACCATCATTGATGAACAGTACACTAAAGCAGTAACAGGTCCAAGTGTACATAAATAAAATTGGATCGGTGTAATAAAACGAAATAAGAGTGATTATATGGCCACAAACAGGATCTATTTATCTAAAAACAAATTAACCAGATCCAAAGAACAGAGAAGACAGAAAATACCACATGAACAGTAGAGGAATATCATGAATAGTAGCTTGAACAAAATTTTGATTCGAAGACGCTAAAACACCAATAATCTTCAATAACTTGTGCAGAAAATCATCAAACCAAGAACCGATACTTCAAAAATCAATAGATCTTCAAAGACCTGCTCTGATACCACTTGTTGGGATTAAAACCCTAATTGAGATTTGATGAACAAGATGCGGAAAATAAGAACAAACACAAATATGAAGATTATGTCGAATGATCACTCGATTTATTCAAATATGAGGAATAAATTACACTTTCAGCATAGACTAAAGAATATAACACTACATAAGAAACCTCACGTGACGGCTACATTTTGCCTCACACTCTTAACCCTAATAATAAATAATACATGACTATTTATAGGGAAAAGACTAGTCTTGGGCTTTTAACCTAGAATTCATCAAAGGGGCCCATTGCCATCATCCATGGAGTGCTTTGAAACTCTACAGAAACCCTAATCCCCTAGGTTTGAGGCCTATTTAAAGGGGCTTATAGCCACCAATTGCGGCTACCAGACCCCTGAGTGAAACCCTAAGCGATCTAGAGCCTTTTTGAGGAAGGAGAGGCCAATTTTGATCCTTGTATGGGTGTTTTTGCAAGAAGAAGGTGACCAAGACAAGAGGGAGATGAAGAAGGCGCTATTCTGTGGATTTCAAAGCCTAAGAACTTCATATTGAGGTATATATTCGATCCTTCTTCAGTTTCGGGTGTTAATCCTTGAGAGTTAGGGTTTCTAGCCCATTTAGAGTATGAATGATGGTGTAATTGGTCATTTCTGGTGTTGAGGCTTCGGATCTGGATCAAAAGAGGTCCAGAGACCTTAACTCCCTGATCTTTATGGGGTGGCATTGGGTAATATGAGCTTAGGGTGACATATTGAGGCCATTTCTTCAAATAGAGCCATTGGATCTTTGCATGGGCATCAAGATCCAGACTTTACATGTTTATATTGCTTAAGGAGGCCAGATCTATGGGTTAGAGGAACGGATCTAACCTTAGGAGGTCATTTGAGCTTGAGCATGGCATGAACTCGTCGAGTCCCAAGAACAGACTCGACGAGTAGGGCTAGGGTTTCCCATAGTTCACTCAGTGAGTAACTTGCCAAGTTGGGGGAATGAATCAATGAGTTAGAGGGAAATAGAGGGCTGGAGTTCAAGGCGGAACTCGCCGAGTTCATAATAGGACTCGGCGAGTTGAGTCGGAGTAGCCCCACGATTCATGCCAGGTGTAACCCGTCGAGCAGGGGAAAGACTCGACGTGTCATGCGAGACTAGAGGGATAGTGGACACCCGTAGACTCGCCGAGTCAGCCAACTGCACTCGGCGAGTCGGGTCAAACTTTGACCGTTGACTTTGTTGACTTTGAGGGTTTGGTCAAAAATGGGGTCTTTGTGTCAAGAGAGGGGTAAAATGGTCTTTTACCCTTCTGAGGATGCCAAGAGAGGGTTGAGTCTAGTCTTCAGAGTTATATTTATGAGAGTATTTACTTTATGTGATTAGGCGGAGGCTAGACCATATTTCTACCGAGTCAGAGATTTGCCGAGACATCTGAGGTGAGTCTTCTCACTATACTTTACCTAGAGTGGTAACAGAGTTATGTGCTAGTGTATTGTCGAGTTATGTGCTAGTGTATTTGTATGTTATTTATATGTTATTATGATATGTGATATGCATGATTGAGAGTTTCCAGAGATAGGACCAGTGGGTCCATAGAGTTAGGGCTAGAGGGCCCACAGAGAGTTGGGACTGGAGGGTCCCACTGAGACACATTGACCCGAGGGTCAGCAGAGCTATAGCCTTGAGGGGCTAATATGTATTAGAGTGGTATTTTGGGGAACTCACTAAGCTTCGTGCTTACAATGTTTTGTGTTATGTGTCTTAGGTACTAGTGAGGAGCGCGGGAAGGCGCTGGCATGATTCGTACACACACATGGAGTTTTATGTATTTCGATCTTGGGAAATGTTTTGTGGAACAGAGATATGATACAATGAGATTTTATTAATAATTGTGAATGAAAAATGTGTTTTGAAAATGTGAAAAATTGCTTTAATTTTTACGGTGTTACAAGTTGGTATCAGAGCCTTGGTTTGAGAGATTCGAATGCATCTTCGGGCGTATCTGAACTCAAACTGAGGATTTGAGAAATATTTTGATAACAAAACAATTTTAATTGAGTAAAAAGTGTTTTGAGACAAACAGAGCAGTGCCGTGTGTACGATCAGCCAACGTCCAAACGGTGATTTCCCAAAATACCCTTGCAATAAGTGTTATGAGATATATTATGTTATGCTATATGATGAGTTATATTATGCATGCTAGAGTAGACTAGGTATTCTTATTAGGACTAGAGTGGCCTGATATGTGATGCCTTAGTCTAGGAGTTTTGCTGCTAGGGATGCTTGAGTGTGTTTAGATAGCAATGAAGAGCTTATGAGAGATCTGCTAGATAGTAGCATATGATTAAAGAGAGTATAGTACTTGGGATTTGGGACATTGGGAGGAGGACTTGGGATGGATGCTGATGCGGTGTGGACGGTAGTATTCAGCCCGTACTACTGATGACACTGGGTCAGTGCGCAGTCCAAGTAAGAATCCTTAGAGTACTAAGGAACAAGTAGGGTGGAGTCATCGAGTGTGGGTATACTCGAGCGAGTCCCTAATATTATTATGTCATATTTCAGAGGGAAATCATGGTTGGGACACACCACACACCAGGGAGCAGCAGTAATAGTGATCAGGAGATCCGTAGGATCATTCATGAGGAGGTGGCTGCGGCCATCAGGGCAGAGATACCAGAGATGTTCGGGTCTATCAAGACCACACTGATAGAGACATTTGACGAGAGATACGCTGCTCTTTCTGAGGCTGCGGTTGCTGTGGCCACTGCAGCTATAGCTGTGACTAGGCCGCAGGGTGGTGATGCGTTACTCTTCCGGGTGTTCAGCAACACAAAACCACCGGAGTTTGATAGGACCCAGGACCCAATTGTAGCGATGAGGTAGATTTGATACATCGAGGGGTGTTTCTTTACTTGCTCATCTCCAGAGCATTTGAGAGTCCGGTTCACGTTGAACCAGCTTCACTTGGGAGTGAAGGATTGGTGGAGTTTTGTGACGGTTCATTATTCGCCTGCTGAGCTTGTTGCGGTGACCTGGGAGAGGTTCACTGCTATGTTCTGAGATGAGTATGTTCCCCAGGTGGAGAGGGAGCATTTGGCCCAGGAGTTTCTGACCCTCAAGCAGGGTACTGAGTCTGTTACAGTGATTACGAGGATGTTCCATGAGCGGGCGATGTTCTGCCCAGAGCACGTTTCCTCCGAGCATGAACGTATGAGCCGATATCTGAGCATTTTAAGGAGGGATATATGAGAGTTTGTGGCAAACTCGACGTACCGTACATTTGCTAAGCTTCAGGCAAATTCCCGGAAGAGGGAGATAGAGCTGGAGACCCAGGCTAGGGAGGAGGCTGAATCTTAGGGGAGAGATCGGCAATCGGCGCAGTCTCAGCCAGCGGCCAAGTGGGCCCAGCCCACTGATTCGAGATCTGGGAGTCAGAGGGGCGCACTTGTGGCATGTGCGGCAAGAGCCACGATGGGGTGTGTAGAGCGGGGTTTTCCTACAAATGTGGCAAGGAGGGGCATATGGCCAAGGATTGCCCCAAGGGGTTTGCATTATGTTTTCACTGCAACCAGACCAGACACTGGAAGGCAGAGTGTCCACAGTTGTGAGGGACAGCTCAGGGAGCGTCTCAGGGATCTGCCCCTGCTGCAGTGAGAGCTACAAACAGTCAGCCCGTAAAGGCTGAGGCACCAAAGGCACGAGGGAGAGCCTTCCAATTGACCGCGGAGGAGGTCCATGCAGCACCCGATGTCGTGTGTGGTGTGTATTCTTTCATGTATTTATTTTCATGTTTGAGATATTGTGTTTATACTATCTTATGCGTAGGTACTTTTCTTTTGAGTTTTGTACCTGCCTTGGTGTTATTTGACTCGGGTGCGAGTCGGTCTTTTATATCTATGGCTTTTAGTCAGCACATCAGTATTAGCCGAGAGGCGTTGAGTCGACCTCTGAGAGTTTCCATAGCTGACGAGAGGGCGGTGTATGCCACCGAGGTGATCCGAGGGTGTGTACTCGAGATTTTCGGCGTTGAGTTTCCAATTGATTTAGTTCCTATTGCGATGGGAGATGTTTGTGTCATCGTGGGCATGGACTGGTTGAGCAAATTTCGAGCAGTTATCGACTGCGAGAGACAGCTGGTGACCATACGAGACCCTAGTGGGGGAGTTCTTACGGTGTACGGCGAGGGTACACGTTCTGGGTCAACATTTTGTTCGGCCGCTAGAGCGAGACAGAGTCTACAGCAGGGCTGTAGTGGGTTTGTGGCGTATGTGATGGATATGAGGGTTGATTCAGGGAGGCCGAGGTCAGTTGATGAGGTTCCGATAGTGCGAGAGTTCCTGGAGGAGATTTCGGGCATGCCTCCTGAGAGGGAGGCAGAGTTTCGTATCGATTTGATTCTGGGGGAAGCACCTATCGCCAAGGCGCCCTATCGCCTTGCACCTCCAGAGATGCAGGAGATATCCTCACAGCTTCAGGAGCTGCTGAGGAAAGGGGTTTATTCGGCCGAGCAGTTCGCTGTGGGGAGCGCCTATCCTCTTTGTCAAGAAAAAGGATGGTTCACACCGGATGTGCATTGATTACCGGGAGTTGATCTAGTTGACGGTCAAGAATCGTTGCCCGTTGCCAAGGATCGACGATTTGTTCGATCGGTTACAGGGAGCATCTTGGTTCTCCAAGATTGACTTGAGGTCTGCATATCATTAGATGAGGGTGCGAGACGAGGATATGCAGAACACAGCGTTCAGGACTCTTTACGTGCATTACGAGTACGTGGTGATGCCTTTCGGGCTCACCAATGCACCGGCGGCGTTCATGAATCTCATGAACAGAATGTGCAGGCCGATGTTGGACCGCTCAGTGATCGTGTTCCTCGATGATATATTGCTATATTCGAAATCCAGAGAGCAGCATGAGGAGCATTTGAGGGAGATCCTTGGAGTTTTGAGATCGGAGAGGCTTTACGCCAAATTCTCCAAGTGTGATTTCTAGTTACGAGAGGTCCAGTTCCTTGGGCGCCTCGTTAACCAGAATGGGATTTTTGGTCGATCCGGCCAAGATTGAGGCAGTGATGAGTTGGGAGGTGCCGAGATCCCCCACAGAGATCAAAAGTTTCTTAGGATTGGCAGGCTATTATCGGAGATTTATCAGGGATTTCTCCAAGATCGTCGTGCCACTCGCCAAGTTGACCCGGAAGGGTGTTGCTTTTTCTTGAGGCCCAGAGCAGTAGGCCTCCTTCGAGACACTTCGCCAGAGACTATGCGAAGCCCCGGTGTTAGCCCTTCCAGAGGGGATGGAGGACTTCGTAGTGTATTGGGACGCGTCGATATCGGGGTTGGGAGCAGTGCTTATGGAAAGGTGGCATGTGATAGCATATGCATCAAGGCAGTTGAAACCTCATGATTCAAGGTATCCCACCCACGATCTGGAGTTGGGGGCAGTAGTGTTCGCCCTCAAGATCTGGCGTCACTATCTGTATGGGGTTCGGTGTACCATATACACGGACCACAAGAGCTTGAAGTATTTGATGGATCAGCCCAACCTGAACATGCACCAGAGGAGATGGTTGGATGTGGTGAAGGATTACGATTGTGAGATCCTGTACCACCTGGGCAAGGCTAACATTGTAGCCGATGCCCTGAGTCATAGGGCAGAGGTTGCCCTGATACGAGCCATTTGTATTAGGCTGATAGTGATAACTCTAGTCTTTGACACCATTCGAGGGGCCTAGGCTGAGACCGTGAGACCAGAGAACCATAAAAGAGAGCGGGTTATTGGGCAGGTATCAGAGTTCGTCACGGATAGTCGAGGGCTTATTACCTTTCAGGGTCGGATTTGGGTACCGTTTGTGGGCGGACCGCGTACCATCTTGGTGGAAGAGGCGCATAGATCGAGGTTTTCGATCCATCCCGGGGCCACTAAGATGTATTTGGACCTGAAGAGAGAGTATTGGTGGCCCTATATGAAGAGGGATGTTGCATGGTTCGTTGAGAGATGTTTGACCTGTCGCAGGGTTAAGGCCGAGCACCAGAGACCGCATGGTAAGTTGCAGCCGTTGGAGGTTCCCGAGTGGAAGTGGGAACAGATTACCATGGATTTTATCACCAAATTGCTGAGGACTGCAAGGGGCGTCGATGCAATTTGGGTGATTGTGGGGAGGTTGACGAAGAGCGCTCACTTCCTTGCTATCAGTGAGAGCTCTTCCGCTGAGAGGTTGGCAGAGTTGTACGTGAGGGAGGTGGTATCACAGCATGGAGTGCCGATCTCGATCATCTCAGATCAAGATGTGCGTTTCACTTCCAGGTTCTGGAAGAAATTTCATGAGGATTTGGGTACGAGGGTGCATTTTTGCACCGCATACCACCCACAGACCGATGGGCAGAGCGAGTGGACGATTCAGACGCTCGAGGACATGCTTCAGGCATGTGTATTGGACTTCGGAGGGAGTTGGGACACGTATTTACCCTTGGCAGAGTTTTCCTATAACAGCAGCCATCATTCGAGCATCGGTATGCCACCCTTTGAGCTGTTGTATGGGAGGAGGTGTCGGACTCCCATTTGCTGGGGGTGAGGTCGGTCAACGTGTGATGGGTAGTACAGAGATAGTACTTTAGACGACTGAACATATACAGCAGGTCAGGTAGAGGTTACTGACGGCTCAGAGTCATCAGAAGAGATACACAGACAGGCATCGCTCGGAGCTCGAGTTCCAAGTTGGTGACTTCGTACTCCTGAAGGTATCTCCTTGGAAAGGAGTGATCCGATTCAGGAAGCGAGGCAAGTTGGGGCCTCAGTATATTGGTCCTTTCAGGGTGACCGCCAGGATGGGCATGGTAGCATACCGTTTGGAGCTACCTGCGGAGTTGAGTAAGATTCATGATACCTTCCACGTGTCTCAGTTGAGGAAGTGTATCAATGATGAGTCGGCAGTGGTTCCATTAAAGGACATTCAGGTGGATGTGAGCATGAAATATGTTGAGAGGCCGATCGCGATTCGGGATAGAAGGATCAAGGTTTTGAGAAACAAGGAGGTGCCATTGGTTCAGGTCCAGTGGCAACATCAAAAGGGTTCTGAGCTGACCTGGGAGCCGGAGTTAGAGATGCGTGAGCAGTATCCAGAGTTATGTGGAAAGAGACTTCGAGGGCGAAGTCTGATTCTAGTGGGGGAGAATTATAACATCCGGATTTCCAGGTACATTATTTATTCATTCATTTTGGAGATTTTGGAGGGACTCGGCGAGTTGATGCTTAGACTCGCCGAGTAGAGTCGCGAATTCCATCCGGGTTAATGACCGGACTCGACGAGTTGACTAGTGGACTCGGCGAGTCCGCGCTGTTTAAGGAAACCGTAATCCCCGGGGTTTGAGGCCTATTTAAAGGGGACAATAGCCACCAATTGCGGCTACCAGACCCCTGAGTGAAACCCTAAGTGATCTAAAGCGTTTGTGAGGAAGGAGAGGCCATTTTTGATCCTTGTGTGGGTGTTTTTGCAAGAAGAAGGTGACCAAGGCAAGAGGGAGCAGAAGAGGGCACTATTTTGTGGATTTCAGAGCCTAAGAACTTCATATTGAGGTAAATATTCAATCCTTCTTCAGTTTTGTGTGTTAATCCTTGAGAGTTAGGGTTTCTAGCCCATTTAGAGTGTGAATGATGGTGCAGTTGGTCCCTTCTTGTGTTGAGGCTTCGGATCTAGATCCAAAGAGGGCCAGAGACCTTAACTCCCTGATCTTTATGGGGTGGCATTGGGTAATATGAGCTTAGGGTGACATATTGAGGCCATTTCTTCAAATAGAGCCATTGGATCTTTGCATGGGCAAGATCCAGACTTTACGTGTTTATATTGCTTAAGGAGGCCAGATCTATGGGTTAGAGGAACGGATCTGACCTTAGGAGGTCATTTGAGCTTGAGCATGGCATGAACTCGTCGAGTCCCAAGAACAGACTCGACGAGTAGGGCTAGGGTTTCCTATAGTTCACTCAGTGAGTAACTTGCCAAGTTGGGGGAATGACTCGATGAGTTAGAGGGAAATAGAGGGCTGGAGTTCAAGGTGGAACTCACCGAGTTCATAATGGGACTCGGCGAGTTGAGTCGGGGTAGCCCCACGATTCATGCCAGGTGTAACCCGTCGAGCAGGGGAAAGACTCGACGTGTCATGCGAGACTAGAGGGATAGTGGACACCCATAGACTCGCCGAGTCAACCAAGTGCACTCGGCGAGTCGGGTAAAACTTTGACCGTTGACTTTGTTGACTTTGAGGGTTTGGTCAATAATGGGGTCTTTCTGTCAAGAGAGGGGTAAAATGGTCTTTTACCCTTATGAGGATGCCAAGAGAGGGTTGAGTCTAGTCTCGAGAGTTATATTTATGAGAGTATTTACTTTATGTGATTTGGTAGAGGCTAGACCATATTTCTACCGATTTAGAGATTTGCCGAGACATCTCAGGTGAGTCTTCTCACTATACTTTACCTAGAGTGGTAACAGAGTTATGTGCTAGTGTACTGTCGAGTTATGTGCTAGTGTATTTGTATTCTATTTATGTGTTATTGTGATTTGTCATATGCATGATTCAGAGTTTCCAGAGATAGGACCAGTGGGTCCATAGACTTAGGGCTAGAGGGCCCACAGAGAGTTGGGACTGGAGGGTCCCACTGAGACACACTAACCCGAGGGTCAGCAGAGTTATAGCCTTGAGTGTCTAATATGTGTTAGACTGGTATTTTGGGGAACTCACTAAGCTTCGTGCTTACAGTGTTTTGTGTTATGTGTCCCAGGTACTAGTGAGGAGTGCGAGAAGGCGCTGACATGATTCGTACACACACATAGAGTTTTATGTATTTCGATCTTGGGAAATGTTTTGTGGAACAGAGATATGTTACAATGAGATTTTATTAATAATTGTGAATGAAAAATGTGTTTTGAAAATGTGAAAAATTGCTCTAATTTTTATGGTGTTACAGCATCACCACGAACTCATAATGCCCATAAAGATTCTGAAATGTGGTCTTCTGCACATCCTCCTCTCTCACCCTGACTTGATGGTACCCATACCACAGGTCTATCTTGGAGAACCAAGATGCACCCTGTAACTGATCAAAGATATCATCAATCTGCGGAAAGGCATAAAGGTTCTTTACCGTTAGCTTGTTCAACTCCTAGTAATCAATACACATCCGATGTGAACCATCCTTCTTCTTAACGAATAAAATAGGCACTCCCCATCGAGAATTACTCGGTCTGATGAACTGCTTGCCTAGTAGCTCCTATAATTGAGATGAAAACTCCTGCATCTCAGGCGGTGAAAAACGGTACGGTACCTTGGTAGGCCGCACCTGGCACGTGGTCAATCTTAAACTTGACCTGCCTCTAAGGAAGCACACCGGGTAACTCCTCCGAAAATACATCGACAACCTCCCTGACCACCAGGACCTCTAAAACTGAAACATGATCCCCAACATGTGTATCCACCATATAAACCAAATAACTTGCACACTTGTGCTTAATATACTGTTGAGCTCTGGCTGTAGAATGAAACCCTGAACCCATCCTGGTGTCCTCTCCATAAATAACATGTTCTCCCCCACTTGGGATTTGAACTACTACGTGTTGGCACTCACAATAATTCATAGCCTCGAAATAGCTCAGCTAATCCATTCCCACAATCACACAGACATCCCCCATGGGGATACGGATCAAATTGATCGAATAAGGCACCCTAAAAATCTACAGAACACAACGTTGATATACCGATGATGCAGAAGCCACGTGTTTGTTGCGATATAGACTCACAACAGACCCTCTAACTCCCTAATGGGAATATCAAACTCCCTACTGAATGACCGAGATACAAAAGACCGACTCACACCCGAGTTAAACAACACTAGAGCTGGTAACCTAGAAAGCATGCCCTCGAGGGCTCCGCCCTGCCTTGACTCCCATCTCTGATCCTCAAAGTAGCTGATGCTTGAACCTGCACCGGCCTAGCAGCAAGCAAAGGATATTGGGCCTTTATATGGCCTACCTAATCACAATGGTAACAAAGTCTGACGCTAGAAGCTGGAGTCTGCTGCTGACAATCCCTCGTAATGTGGCCCTGCTAGCCAAATTTGTGGTAACTTGAAGAAGATTAACAAGCTCGATCATGCACCGTGCTGCACTTACCACAAGTGCGGCTCCTCTGACTCCCCGACCTGGAATCAGTGACCCTAAACTGCTTCAATGCAGGCTACGAGTGCACCAGGGCCGGTCTCCACTCGCTCGTCTGCAAATCAATCTTAATCTCATGTCACCTGGCGCCCTCCTGCATCTCTAGCAATGTACTATAGAGCTGAGTATAAACAAACTGTCTAATCTCCATCTTGAGGATGCTCTAGTAACGGGTCATCTGAGCCTGCACAGATGCAGCAAACTCAGCGCAAAACATAACCCTCTTCGTGAATATCTTGGTCATCTTGATCACAGTCTCAGAACCCCGCCTCAAGTCTAGATATTCTTGGGCCAACCTCTCTCTCTCCACCTACGACACATATCAGGAGCGGAACATCTCAGAAAACTGCTCCCAATTCATAGCAGCTCTCTGCTCAGTAGAATAGGAACTGCTAGCGAGCCTCCTCTAATCCATTGCTCTGGTCCTGAGAAGGTTCAGAGCATACCTAACCTTCTGGTCAAAAGGGCACAAAAAAGTGAAGAAACATCCCTCTACATCAGATAGCCACCTCATGGCAATGATCGGGTCCTGTACCGCACCGAAAGTCGGGGGCTTCGTATTATCGAAGTCCCGATACTGAAAAGCCCAACCCGATCCAACCCCTGCAGTCACAACGGCTGCAATGGCTGTAGCAGCAGCAACAATCTCATACAACGCAACATAACACTCATCAAAGTACTCAACTATGGTGATAGACCCAAAAATCACTAGTAACTGAGCTCAGAACTGAGCAACAACTTCCTCCTGCAGGATCTCCCTAATCCTCTCATCTAACGCAGCTGACTCACCCTGACGGCAAACTCCTGATCCTGACCTGTCTCAACTCGACGTGTAGTCACCATATTGAAAATAAACCAGGAGGATATCTGATAACACGCATATCATAACGGGGAACCAAATCCCAACAAAGCCCTACTGATTTTGACTTCTCTATTACACGTACAGGTCCTGTGATTTCAGTAGTACGGGCTCATACTACATTCCACAGCTACATGTAGTTGTCTTAGAGAGTCATCACAACACCCTAACAATACTTTCTAGCATAATAAAGGAATGCTATATATATATATATATATATATATATATATATATATATATATATATATATATATATATATATATATATATATATAACTGGCCTGATGACCCAACACGACTCATCCACGAAACTTCCACTAACCCTGCAACACCCGTTTATGCTAGCTATACATAACGTTGGACCCTATAGACATTTGAATATTTGATCCTACCCTAAGCCCTTCATCAAACAAGAATAGGAAATAAGGCCAAACCAAACAATTCTCACACAATAAGATCTTATTTATGTATAACCACGGTGCATACACTAAGCTACTACAATATTTATGTCAACTCCATTAGAGAAGAACCTTAGGCTATCAGGCATCATATAATCAGGCAAAACTATCATGCAAAACCTGAAGATCTATAACCTATCAAAAGCATGTTGTTCTAACATATCACAATATCAAATAACAGTATGGTATTTTAGGGTCTACCTACTGGCTCCGGTTGATCGTACACATCGAATCCTCCTTGATTATTTTGAAAACCCTTTGAAAAACATTTTAAAATTATTTTCCTAAGTTTGATAATGGATTCACACGAGTGTTCCTCCAATTCAATCAAACCAAGGCTCTTATACCAACTCGTAACATCCATAAATTTCATGAAAATTTTTAACTTTTAAACAACCCAAAAACCATCATTGTTTACATATAGTTTTCAAAATGAGTTCAATATCAGAGAAATCCCAAAATCATAAAACAAAACATGAGGAGGTGCATGATCACGCCTTCGCCTTCCCGCGATCCTCTGAGGTAGTTGAACCATTATCCAAAACTGTAAGCCCAAAGCTTAGTGAGTTCCACCAAAATACCAATACATAACAAATAGCACAAATACAAAACAACATACTATGTGCCCAATCAACCATCAGGTTGGAATACCCTAGGCCCCTCAACCATCGGGTTGGAATGCCAACATACTATTGGGCCAATCGACCATCGGGTTGGAATGCCCCATGCCCCTCAACCATCGGGTTGGAATGCGAATATACTATGGGTCTAATCGTCCTCGGGATGGAATAACCTAGGCCCTCAACCATGGGGTTGTATTGTCCCGGTCGGTTGGCTTACGCACAAATCAGTGAAGCCTCAGCCACTAACTAATCATGTGCACATAATACAAATAAACATACTATCAACCAACCAACAAACAAACAGACAGATCTTACAGATCACTAAACATAGAATCATCATATCAACCAAGATTCTGATCTAACATATCACTACCATGTAACATCATGAATAACAGGATATAAATTCAAAGGGGTCTACATTGGTGCCTTCGACTCGGAAGTACAGTGAGGAAAACTCACCTCACAATGTCGAACAACATTGAAAACCTCCGACTACTGGCTTACGAAAAAAATCCCAAACTATCACAACAAAACAAACATCCAATTAATGATTGGATTAAAATCCTTGACTAAGGATTCATACTTAGGCTAAATGTACACTTTACCCTTTCCTTAGTTGGGCCAAGACCCAAGTCTAATTTTTGATCGGAAAGGACCAAATTACTTCAAGACCCATAAATTGCCCAATTTTCCAAATTGGGCCAAAACTCCTTATTGGGCCTTATCCTAAGGTAAATCTCTCCAAATAGCCCAAAACACTCATACTCGGATAGTCCAATGAGGGCCCAAGCATTTAAGCGCAAAAGGTGGTCCAAAACTTGAAGCCCAAACTCAAATATCCAACAGACGACATACGTTGGGCGTACTCCAGAGGTACACAGGGGGTACGCAAGCCTCGCATTGACCACCATCGGGGTGGCTGACCGAGTATGTGGGGCGTACTCCTACCTACGCGGGGCGTACCCTTACAAATCCCAACAGTCCGTTAAGTGCTTAATGGCTTAAGCACTTAAGCCCATAATCCAGATCCATTGTCCAAATGCACCCTAGAGTCATAAAGTCTCCAACTTTATGACTTTACACGTCCATAATGTAACACCCATAAATTTTACGCCAAATTTAAACTTTTCAGGCATACATAAAACCAATTAGTAATTGTTTACAAAAGTGATTCCAATTCATTATTCAATCAGAGTGTCCCAATAAGGATGAGGAGCGGTACGGTCACGCCTTCGCCTTGCCATGAACTCCTGAGGCACCTGAAACAATAAACTAAAAACTATAAGCCAGAGGGCTTAGTGAGCTACCCCCAAAATACCAATACCACACTGATAATACCATATCTGTAATAACCAACTAATCAACATGCGTACTGAGCCATCAGCCTGACTGGACCGCCCTACAGTCCAACTAGATCTACATCGAGCCTTCGGCATTACTGGACCGCCACGTGGGCCTACAGTCTTCCCAGACCGCTCCTAGGGTGTGTTGGCTTTCAGCACAAAGCAGGATCGCCTCAACCCATGCAACAAGCAAATAACCATGTGCGCATAACAAACATTTACTGGAATATACAAAACATCGTACATATCTATCTCACTGATTACCAAACATAGCAATCTCTCATAACTAGAGCACTGACCTAGCAGGTCACTAAAATATCAATCCCTATGGATCATAAGAACATAACTTATAGTTTATCCTGATTCTGATCTAACGGATCATATCCACATGTAGCATACCATAACGATAACAACTAAAGGGCTGGCCTTGGTGCCTTAGACCCTATCGATATCGTGAGGATAACTCACCTTGCAGATGTCGACTCAGAAGATAAACTCCAACTCTCAGGTCACTTGACACAGGCTCCACCACTTATTACAATAGTACAATATACTCATAAGTCCTTAACCTTATAAGGTACTCCATAACCCACTAGTAAACCCCTGGCCAAGGTCAAAGTCCTCCGTCAAGGTCAACAGTCCATGTTGACCTTAACTCGCCAATCACCCTCGGCTACTCACTGAGTTCCTTGAAGCACTATCCAACTCGCCGAGTCATCGAGGTGACTCGTCGAGTTCATCCGATCCTTGATCACACTTTTAAGCCACCCATCGAGTTTCCTTCTTACAAATCGATGGATACACATGCATACATATCATGGAGAAAACTCATCCGACTCGTCGAGTTGTTCATACCACTCGTCGAGTCTATGATAATCTTCATCGGACTCATCGAGTTGATCATCCAACTCGTCGAGTTCAAGGCTATCTTCATACGACTCGCCGACTTCCTTCAGCCCTTAAGCCATACATACTTATTTAAGCCATGCAATGGCTCCAAATTATAGATCCAAGCTTCTAGAGCATGTTTTTCACGTAAAGTTGAAAACTTTACGTGTATGCATGGCTAAAAAGGCTCTTAATGGCAATTCTAAGATCTTAAGGGTGTTTCATGCACAAGGAGGGTTTCAATCACCCCCATACCCGCAACCTTATAACTCTAGGACTTAGGAAGGGTTCAGGTCTGAAGTTATAACTTAAGATCTAGCCAATAGCTCCTCATATCAGCTCAAAATCCATAAAACCCTAAAAATCAACCTAAAGAAAAGAGATATAGAAGGAAAGGGAAGTAAAGATTGCAACTTGATACCTCCAGAAGATGCTAGCCGAGGTTAGTTATGCTTCCCACACCTTCCTTGCTTCAACTCCTTTCTCTTCAAGCTTTTCCTCCTAGCCAACCTTCTTTCCAAGGCTTAAATCACACCAAGAAGAGTACCACACGAATTAGGGTTTCACTAAGCTTCTCAAAGACTGTAAAGAGGCCAAAGGAGGCTGAGGCTCCTTTAACTTGGGTGCAAAACCTCGATATTTAGGGTTTCATCTGCCAGCTCCTACTCGTCGATTCCCTTCTTGGACTCGGCGAGTAGGTCACTAAACACGCGATCCCACCCCACTACTACTCGACGATTAGGGCAACTAACTTGTTGAGTAGGACTTAAAACCAAAGAACCTTTTATTTAACCAATACCTGAGAACCGGGGCGTTATAATTCTCCCCCGCTTGAACCAGACTTCGCCCTCGAAGTCCGCTGGGATAAACAATGTCTGGTAATTATCGCGCATCTCCGCCTCCGGCTCCCATGTCCACTCGGATCCCTTCCGATGTGCCCACTGCACTTTCACCAAAGGTATTTGTTTATTCTTCAAAATCTTCTTCTTCTTTTCCAAGATGGCCACAGGCCTCTCCACATAGTTCAGGCACTCATCGACCTGAATATCATCCAGTGATACCACTGCCTCCTGGTCCATAATACACTTCCGTAATTGCGAAACACGGAACGTGCTATGCATCCGGCTAAGCTTCTCTGGGAGCTCCAACCTGTAAGCCACCTTGCCAACCCTGGAAATGATCATGAACGTCCCAATGAAGCAGGGACTCAATTTTCCCCTCTTCCTGAAACGGATCACACCCTTCTAGGGTGAGACTTTCAGAAGTACCATGTCGCCCACCTGAAATTCCAACTCAGATCGGCGTCTGTCGGCATAACTCGTCTGCCGACTCTAAGCAGTCTACAAACGCTGTCTAATCTGTTGTATCTTTCCGGTAGTCTGCAGAACTACCTCTATCCGCCCTATTACCATGTGCCCAATCTCACTCCAGCAGATTGGGGTTCTACACTTCCGGCCATACAACAACTCAAAAGGCAGGGCGCCAATACTAGAATGATAGTTGTTGTTGTAGGCGAAGTCTACAAGC
Organism: Lactuca sativa; assembly: GCF_002870075.4. Classification (NCBI taxonomy): domain Eukaryota; kingdom Viridiplantae; phylum Streptophyta; class Magnoliopsida; order Asterales; family Asteraceae; genus Lactuca; species Lactuca sativa. The sequence continues at coordinate 59,281,561 of NC_056627.2, read as the reverse complement.
GGTAGGTGGGAATCCCAACTTCCACTAAAATCAATAACGCATTCCCTCAACATATCCTCGAGGGTCTGGATGGTCTGCTCACTCTGTCCATCTGTCTGTGTATGGAAAGTTGTACTACAATGCAGTCGCGTGCCCAATTCCTCATGGAACTTTTGCAAAAAACGGGAAGTAAACCTGACATCCCGATCGGAAACGATAGGAACTGGAACACCATGGTGAGAGACAATCTCGCTGACATACATGTCGGCCAATTTCTCTGTCGACGAACTCTCCCGTATGGCCAAGAAATGGGTACTCTTGGTCAACCGATCCATGATGACCCAAAAAGCATCAAACCCCTTCGTCGTCCTCGGCAACTTTGTAATGAAATCCATCGTGATCTGCTCCCATTTCCACATGGGAATCTCCAGATGCTGCAGCTTGCCATGCGGCCTCTAATGCTCGGCCTTGAACATCCTACAGGTCAAGCACCTCTCAACATATCCAGCGATTTCTCGCTTCATTCCAGGCCACCAATAACTCAAACTCAAATTGCGATACATCTTGGTGGCTTTGGATGGATAGAAAAAATGAGACTTATGAGCCTCCTCCATCACTGTCTACCGGATCCCTCCGGACATCGGGACCCAAACCCGACCGTATCGGCTCAATAACCCGCGGCTAACCTGAACAAACCGGGCGTTCTCGCCCTTAATCCGCTCCATCTTCCAGTTGTAACATCCCGAAACTCAGGTAAGCGTTATAACTCTTCTATTTCTGCAAGTTGTCAAGATAAGTCCCTTAAGTTTAATTTTTGGACTTGTGAGTACACTGGACGTAATAAGGCGTATGCCGTGTGTACTCGCGCGCTTATGTTGGACGCAGACTCGCCTGGGTACGCTGGGCGTACCCAGGTTTATGCTGGACGTAATGTGCCTAGATGCAAACCCTAATTATGGCTTGTGCACTATGAAAGGAAAGTTAAGTCCTTTACCCCAGCCACCATACCTCACTGATTGAACCCTAAGAGAGCAAAAAATCCGTCTTTAGCTTGTGTGTGTGTTCTTAAGCTTGAAGGTTCCTTTTTAAGGTGAAGAAGGAGAAGAGGAAGCAATTCTTGGAGCTAGAAGTTGGAGAGCAAGAGTAGATCCGAGTTCTATAGAGGTTGGAGCACCTTTTTGAGGTAAAATGCTCAAAGCTTTCCATGCATTTCATGAGTTTTGCTTTATGGACCCATTTTTAGGATTCTTGGTTCAAAGGTGGAGACTTTTTGTGCAAAGGGTCTCCATAAGCTTAGATCTGGCCTTTCCCAGTGTATTATGTGATGAGAGTTCATAAAAATCCAATCTTGGTCGTGAATATTGAGTCATGCATGAGATATGGACTTAATATGGAAAGAGGAAAGATGTTTTGAGGATGTAAGGACCTTTATAGCCATGCAAAGGCTTAAAGGTTCCGACTTTATGGAATAAGAGGTTTTGAGGGAGTCAGATCCGTGGCTTAACCGTTTAAGACCAAAATCCACAAAGTCGTTGAACTGGGATTTACACTGGGCGTAATCCCAGTACACGCAGCGTAAGGGGTCGCGCACCCCGATCCTGTGAAGGCACCGGGTACGCCCAACGTACATTTTTGATACGCGCAGCATAACCTGGAGGGTTGACTTTTGTTGAATTTTAGGGTTTGGTCAACTTTAGGGTATTTGAGCCATGAGAGGGGTAAAATGGTCTTTTACCCTTCTAAGAATGATAGGAAAGGAAAGAGTCTAGCCTTGTGGAAATGTATTAATGAGAAGTGTTTGTTATGATTAGCTGAAGGCTAGACCCAATTTCACAGAGTTCGAGATTATCCAAGATACCGAGGTGAGTCTTCTCACTATACTGTACCTGGAAGGGTACCTATGTGCGATCGGAAGGTCTTGTATGCTACGAGATGTATGTGTTATTTTTTATGTGATATGTATGTGCTATGTATGTTATGTATGGTATGGACCGGAAGTTCAAGATGATATGGACCGGAAGGTCAAGAGGGTACGTACCGGAAGGTCGATACGGGTAGGACCGGAAGGTCTACCGGAGTTCGGGACAAAAGTCCCCTGAGACACTCGGATCAGAAGATCCCATAGAGTTATGGCCTAGAAGGGCATATGTGTGGTATGTGGTATTTTGGGGAACTCACTAAGCATTTATGCTTACAGTGTTGTGTGATGTGTTTCAGGTACTAGTGATGACCGCGGGAAGGCGTTGGCATGATCAGTACACACCGATGGATTTGGATATGTTTTGATCTTGGCATTTGATACATTTGTTATGACGATATTGATACATGGATTTATGTTTATTTATGGATGAAAATCCATTTTTAGAAATGAAAATTTGTTTTGAAAATCTACGTTGTTACAAGTTGGTATCAAAGCCTTGGTTTGAGGGATTCGGGTGCATCTTTGGATGAATCTGAACTCAAACTGAGGATTTGAGAAAGTTTTCTTCAAATAAACAATTTTTCTAAAAGAGTAAAAGGTTTTAAGGAAGACAGAACGGAGTAGTGTGTGTACGATCAGCCAACGCCCGAACGATGGTTTCCCAAAATACCCTTCCACTATGTGTTATGAGATATGTTATGATATGATATGTATGCTAGAGTTGGCTAGGTATTCATATTAGGACTAGAGTGGCCTGATTTTGTGATGCTTTAGCCTAGGAAGGATTTTGCTGCTATGTGATGCTTGAAAGCGAGTAGGTAGCAGTGAGGGGCTGATAAGAGGTCTACCGAAGGGTAGCCTATGCCAGTGATATATAGAGTACTCGTGATCTGGGATCCAAGGATGAGGACTTAGGGTGAATACTAATGCGGTGTAGACGGTAGTATAAGGGCCCGTACTACCGAAGACACCGGAGCAGTGTGCACTCTAAGTAAGAATCCTTTGGGTACTAAAGAACAAGTAGATTCGAGTTATGAGTGCGAGCATGATCGAGAGAGTCTTTGATATTATTATGTTATATTTCAGAGACATCATGGTTGGGACACGCCATAGACCTGAGGCGAGCGATGTGAGTGACGAGGAGCTTTATCAGATGGTCCACGATGAGGTGGTGGCGGCGATCAGGGCCGAGATTCCGAAGATGTTTGGGTCTATCAAGACCATACTGATTGAGACTGTCGATGAGCGGTATGTCGTGGTGACTGAGGCTGCTGCTGCAGCTACCGCAGCTGTGGCTGCTGCCAAGCCTCAGGGAGGTGACTCGTTGTTGTTTCGGGAGTTCAGCAACACGAAGCCACCTAAGTTTGATGGGACGCGGGATCCAATCGCTGCGATGAGATGGATTCCTGATATTGATGGATGCTTCTATACGTGTTCATGTCCGTAGCATCTGAGGGTTCGGTTCGCGTTGAACCAGCTTCACCTGGGAGCGAAGGACTGGTGGAAGTTCGTGACGGAAAGCTTTACAGTTGCAGAGATTTCAGAGGTCACCTGGTAGAGGTTCACCACCATGTTTAGATATGAGTATGCTCCCCGATGCAGAGGGAATGGTTGGTTTAGGTGTTCTTGACCCTCAAGCAGGGTACTGATTCGGTCACTGTGATTATGAGGAAGTTTCATGAGAGGGCGATGTTCTGCCCTGAGCAGGTGTCTACTGATCAGGCACGTATGAGTCAGTATTTGGGCATTCTGAGGAGAGACATTTGGGAGTTCATGTCGAACTCGACGTACCGAACATTTGCTGAGCTCTAGGAAAATGCCTGGAAGAGGGAGATTGAGTTGGAGACTCGGGCTAGGGAGGAGGCCGAGTCTCAGAGGATGGATTGGCGGACAGCTCAGTCTCAGCCAACAGCCAAGCGGACCAAGTCCGCTGATTCGAGGATTGGATGCCAGAAGGGTCGCACTTGTGGGATGTGCGGCAAGGAACATGAGGGGGCTGTCGATCGGGTGCTTGCTACAAATGTGGCAAGGAGGGGCATATCGCCAAGGATTGCCCCAAGGGATTTTTGGTTTGCTTTCATTGCAACCAGGCTGGCCAAAGGAAGGCCGAGTGTCCGCAGTTGCATCAGGGGTTAGCACAGGGATCTGCACCTGCTGCTAGGGTTACTGAGCTTCGGCCAGTGAAGGCAGAGGCACCGAAGGCTCGTGGGAGAGCTTTCCAGTTGACAGCAGAGGAGGTCCGCGCAGCGCCCGATGTTGTGGCTAGTATGTACTCTTTATTTATTTTTTAGTTGAGATATTTTGCTTATATGATGATATGCGTAGGTACTTTTCTTTTGAATTCTGTACCTGCTTTGGTGTTATTTGACTCGGGTGCGAGTCGGTCATTTGTTTCCTTGGAATTTAGTCAGCACATTAGTATCCAACGAGAGGCGTTGAGCCGACCTCTACGAGTTTCTATAGCTGATGAGCGAGCAGTGTATGCTACGGATGTGATTCGAGGATGTATTCTTGAGATCTGTGATGTGGATTTCCCGATAGATCTGGTCCCGATTGCGATGGGGGACGTATGTGTTATAGTGGGCATGGATTGGTTGAGCCGATTTGGAGCTGTTATAGACTGCGAGCGTCAGTTGGTGACGATACGAGACCCTAGTGGGGGAGTACTTATGGTGTACGGTGAGGGAACCCGATGTAGGTCAGCGTTTTGTTCAGCTGCCAGGGCGAGACAGAGTTTGCAGCAGGGCTGCAGCGGGTTCGTAGCTTATGTGATGGACATGCAAGTGGCCGCTGGGAGGCCAAGTTCGATTGATGAGGTTCCGATAGTGTGCGAGTTCCCGGATGTTTTTACCGAGGAATTGTTGGGTGTGCCTCCCGGGAAGCAAGTGGAGTTCTGTATCGATTTGGTTCCGGGAGCAGCGCCTATCGCCTCGCACCGCCAGAGATGCAGGAGTTATCCTCGCAGCTTCAGGAGCTGCTGGGGAAGGGGTTTATTCGACCGAGTAGCTCGCCTTGGGGAGCGCCGATCCTTTTTTCAAAAAAAAGGATGGTTCACACCGGATCTGCATTGATTACTGGGAGTTGAACAAGTTGACGGTCTAGAACCGTTATCCGTTATCGAGGATCGATGATTTGTTCGATCAGTTGCAGGGGGCGTCTTGGTTCTCCAAGATAGACTTGAGGTCGAGTTATCATCAGATGAGGGTTCGGGATGAAGATATCTAGAAGACGACGTTCAGAACTCGTTGTTGGGTCGTATTTTGTATTGCGTCTATTGGGCTCATTAGTTAGTCTAATATGTATCTCCGGTATGGGTCTGTCCATCCGTGAGTTTTGTAGGGTTTAGTATATATAGGTGCTTGCATGCATCTTAGAACGAGAGGACGATCAGTAACGATTAGAGTTTTATTATTCAGCAAAGTTATCGTTCTTCTTTTGTAACCCTAATATCCTCTACAGCGGAAGTTCTTGGTCGAGCTCTGCTGAGGATTGAGTAATCTAATCATTCGACACATCTTGATTCATACTTGGGTTATTTACTATTTTTATATTCTTCGCTTACCTGTTACAAAGATCTAATCGATCATCAAGTTAATTAATAACTTATCAATTGGTATCAGAGCAGGAGGCTGTGTAATTCATGCACATATTTTCTGTGAAAATGTTTGCGATTAGGGTTATTCCGCATTAACTAATATTTATTGGGCCGTCATTCCATAATTGACGTAACTCGACATTTATTTATTTGCCCTAATATTATTCATTACAAGTTTGATCTTTCAAACAGGTTAAACGATCAAGCATGGACGAGTCACAATCAAATCCCATCAATAACTCAAACAGCATCGGATCAACGACAAAGATTCCTATTCTTTACACCCAGGATTATGAAGTCTGGGAACATCACTTCGAAGATTATGTCATTGGATCTGAAGACAATGGATATCTTATCTGGGAAGCAATCGTATCTGGATCATTGGCTCATTCAGCGACGTCAAAAATCATTAAAACTCAAAAAGAGTATAATGATATGTTAAAGGACGTAAAGGATGTTGCTCAAGACGAAAAGGAAAAGTTTCAGTGCAACATTAAAGCATTGAGACTGATTGGATTCGCTCTTCAATCCAATACTTTCAGGCTAGTAAGTTCATGCAGCACCGCTAAAGAAATATGGGATAGGCTGCGAGAGTTATATTCCACAGATGAAGATCTGGAGCATTCCATTCAGACTTTACTTTTATCAGAGTTTGGTGAATTTAAGTAGAATCCTGATGAAACTGTTACTCAGACGTTCGATCGCTTCAATCATCTTCTTAGTAAGATGATCAAACACAATATAGAAAGGAAGCTGATTGAACAAAAGGTTACCTTTTTGAATGGCCTTAGATTTGAGTGGAGAGCGGTTGTGTCCACTGTTAAAGCTCATGAGCTATTTAAATCTTATTTATTGGCAAAGCTGGTAGGGATTCTGAAACTCAAGAAAAGATTGTCTTGCAAGAGAAAAATGTGGTTTCAAGCTTGGGTTCATTGGCCCTTCTGTCTAAAAGCAAAAGTGTGGTAGAGGATGAAGATCTCAACTTAGAAGATTATGATCTTACCTCTGATGATTATGCAATGATGGTTTCAAATCCAAAGAGGTTCATTAAGAAAAGGTTCCCTACCAATAAGAACCGAAATTGGCAGGGAAGCTATAGTTCTAAAAAGGTCAGGGAGGAACCGAAGTCAGAAGAATCAAAGAAAGAAGCGAAAGTTGAAGGAGATTCTGGTGTGAACTGCTACTACTGTAGAGGAAAGAACCACTATGCCAAAGACTGTGTCCTTAAGAAAATGGCAGAGAAGGATGAGGAAAATGATGAAGAGGCTGTCTTGATGAAAAAGCTAGAAGATATCAAGAGAAAGAAAGCTACTGCAAACCCTTCAATGAATGCTTTAATTGTGCAGGGTTCGGCAGCGGATGATGAGTTTGGTGGCGTGCAGGTCTGGTCAACTGACTCAGAGGATGATGAAGTCAGGAAGCCGTTTCATGGAAAAGCTTCTGTGGCTAGAGGTGAAGAAAGCAGTGGGAAGTGCTTGATGGTGACGGATGTATCTCCAATGAGGGGATATAATACAGACGGTGGGAATGAAGAAACGAAGGAGCGAGAGGACTTATGCTTCACAGCAAAACCTCTCAGCGTGCAGTTCAATGAGCTTGATGAATTAATCAAGAAGGTACAATCTGTTTTTGTTTCATTCAAAGTCCCACAAAATTCATATGAAAAAGAATTAAAAAGCTTAAACTCAAGAATCTCAAATCTAGATAGTAGTTTAACTCAAACACGGGTCACCAATTCTAACCTAACTGACCAAATAAGCAGGGTGTCATCAAAGAGTGAGGAACGGAGGATGTGGATAGAGCTGAAGGAGTCGGAGCTAATCAAATCTAAGGACGAAAACATTTATTTACAAAGAGACAATTTGAAACTTTTGAAACAAAGAAATGTCTTTTGTTTAATTGCTAAGCGTCTTTATTCTAACATCACTCAACTTCATTTGAACTGTGAAATAGGGTAGAAAATTCATCGCATGATTTTGCCCTTCCTTGAGTTTAAGGAGGATGAAATCGACGCTGAAGCATATAATTGAGAAAGTGTAGTTTCGTCTGATGATGTGAATCCGACTTACATGTATGGTCTAGACAAAATCGAATCTTTTATAAAGTCCAAGGACCATAAGGACATGCTGAAAAACCTTTTAGATCAAAACGATAAACTGAAACTAAGGACCGAAACCATACAAAAATTTGACTCATTGAATGCCAACTTGAGCTCAGAAAATAAAATTGATGTTGAAAACGCATCTGAGCTTAATGAGGATGATGATATGAGCATAATTTCTGTAGAGGATGAAGTCGACTGTTCTGAGTTTGTCAAGAGCGAACCCGAAAACCACAAAAATCTTATTTCTGCAAAATTCTGTTGAGTTTGCTCGTATGTCCCAAAATAAGTCCCCGATTCTAGAAGAAAAGGTTGTTGTGTACCAAAAGGTGAGAACAACACCAAATCAGGTGTATAAGGTCAAAGGAATAACCAAACATCAGACAGCCGAACTCACAGCCATTGTAAACGAAGATAATGTAGAAGGTTGTGATGGATTCTTCTGGTCTACTCCTATAGATAATGCTGATGAAACTGTTTGTCTGTCAGAGCGGACGTCCTGGAAAACCAAAGGCAGATATGTGTCGGAGCCGCTAAACAAGCCTGACAACTTCTACGTGCCAAGTACTAGTGGTACAAAAGAAGTTTCTGGAGAAGAAGTCACTCCTTCAAGCGAAACATCATCAGTTCAAAGTGAACCGGCTGATAAAAAGCAAAAGCAAAAAGCCAACATCCACCGACAGCCGAAGCAAGTAAAGGATCAAAAGCAGCAAAGGAATCTGAAATACAAGAAGAATCTCTCATAACGAAAACAGTTTTGGCGATCTCAAAATGCGCATTTCTCTTATCATGAAAAAAATTCCAAGTCAGAGAAAAGTACTATCAGGACGCAAGAGAGTAATAACAACCGAAAGGACAGGCTCGGTTCAGAAAGGAATAACAACCGAAGGGAAAGGTTCGGTTCAGAGAACACCAGCTACCGAAAGCATAGGTTCGGTTCCGAGAGCAAAAGCTACCAAGGTTCAAGGTTCGGTCCCACTAATGACCAAAAACAAAAGTGCCACCTAGAACCTCAAGTCAAGAAAACTTCTCAGTCGAACTTCTCTCATTCTAATTCTTCTCAACCCCATTCTAAATCCAATTCTGTTCAAACTCAAAATCCAAAATCTTCAACAGATTTGAAAGGAAAATCGAAGGTTTCCTCAATCAAGAATGATCAAAAGCATTCCAAGGCCCAAACGTCAAAACCTGAATCCAAACCATCTGTAACAAATCCCAACAAAATTAAAGTTTTCACTATTAAAAAGAAAGATGAAATAACTTTAATAAAAAGAACATATCTTGTTGACATCTCTCTTACTATTCTTGTTCCTGTGAAAGGCTCACGTGGACCCAAGAAACTTTGGGTTCCTAAATCTGCTTGATTTTTGTAGGTTATCAGTGACGAGCAGTTCGACGAAAAATGGTATATTGACAGTGGCTGCTCACGTCACATGACAGGGAGCAAGGAAGAGCTGTGGGAATTTCGATCTCTTCCAAACAGCGGGAATGTCAAATTCGGGAACAACTCATACGACACAATAAAAGGTTATGGGATGATTACAAATGGAGACTTCATGATTAGAAAGGTTGCATATGTTGAAGGACTACAACATAACCTCATCAGTGTATCTCAACTTGTTGGAGGAACCGGTCTTAAAGTTTCGTTTGATGATGAGGGTTCTGAAATAATAGAGAAGAAAACAAAAAGAGTGATTCTCAAATCGGAGCGCAAAGGCAAAATGTTTCCTCTTAATCTCAAACCTATCAAAGGAAATCCAGCTATCTGTCTGTTATCCAAAGCACATTCTGACGAAAGCTGGTTGTGGCACCGAAGGCTCTCCCATCTCAACTTCAAGGATATCAACAAACTTGTCACCGGAGGTCATGTTCAGGGTCTTCCATTGCTCAAGTTTGATCGGGAACATTTGTGTGCTGCGTGTGAAATGGGGAAGCAGAGTCGTCAAAGTCACCCATCCATCATAAACACTAAAGTTGTTGAACCACTTGAGTTGATTCACATTGGCTTGTGTGGTCCATCGTCTATCGAAAGCATTGGTGGTAGAAAGTATATTCTTGTTATTGTTGATGATTTTTCACATTTTACATGGGTGTTCTTTCTGAAGCACAAATCTGAAGCAACTCTCAAGCTAAAGATGTTCATTAAGTAGATTGAAGTGAAACTGAGGAAAGTCGTTCGCAACATCAGAAGCGACAATGGGCTGGAGTTCAAAAATAAAGAATTTGAAGACTTTTTGCCAGAAAAAGGAACCAGTCACAACTTCTCAGCTCCCTACACCCCTCATCAAAACGGGATGGTCGAAAGACGAAACCGATCTTTGTGTGAGGCGGCCCGAACCATGCTAAGTTTCGCTTCTCTACCTCTATATTTATGGGCTGATGCTATTGCTGCAACATGTTTTACGCAGAACATGTCCTATCTCAATAAACGTTTCACTCTTACTCCTTATGAAATCATCACCAACAGAAAGCCAAACGTCAAATTCTTCCACGTATTCGGCTCATGATGCTTTATCTTCAATTCTACAGAACATCATAACAAGTTCGACGTAAAAGTCGACGAAGGGATTTTTCTAGGATATTCTCTCACTTCGAAAGCATACAGGGTTTTAAACAAGCGTTCGAGGAAGATTGAAGAAACGTATTATGTGACTTTCGATGACAGCTATGTCAAGAAGCTGAAGGCCACGGAAGAAACAGTTGGAGAAATCTTCTCTCAAACAGGCCAAGTGACAGCCTCGATTGCAAATTTGTTTGAGCAGTTTGTGGAGTTATTCGATGAACCGGAGAAGGCTACTCTCTCAGAAGTCAATGCAGCAGACAACAAAGTTGATCATCTGAAGCAAATCGTCGATGACGCTACCAAACGACTGGGTGAAGGGGAATCAGTTCCAACTGAACCTTCTCAGCACGGTGCTTCAGTTGAGGGGGAGAATCCATCTTCTTCAAAACAGCCAAGTTCACAAGTTGAGGGGGAGAACTCTTCTCCGGCTGCACCCGAAAGCTCTACTGCACCCGAAGGTACGGCTGCACCCGAAAGCAATACTGCACCCGAAGGTTCTGCAACACCCGAAAGCTCGACACCACCCGAAACTCCTATAGCACTGGAAATTCAAGATACATCTGAAAGCTCATCAGTCGAGGGGGAGAATGTCGATATGTTTTATGACGATGACAGTCAATCTGAATTAGAAGAGATGGTAAATGTTGAATTAGATCCATCCTATGATCCAAATTGCCCTCCTCTTGTCAAATGGACTAGAGATCATCCTGTTTCACAGGTTGTGGGTAATGTCTCTGAAAAGGTCCTGACCCGATCACAACTGAAGGCAAAGCAAACATCTTTATTTTCAAAAGTAGAATTCTATATGTTTAACTCCTTCGTCTCAAAAGTTGAACCAAAGACAGTGAACACTACTCTTGATCACTCTGATTGGGTTCAAGCTATGCAAGACAAACTTAATGAGTTTGAAAGAAATAAAGTTTGGCGTCTCATTCCAACTCCTCAAGATGCCTCAGTTGTTGGTCTCAAATGGGTCTTTAGAAATAAAATGGACAAGGAAGGCAATGTGATAAGAAACAAAGCTCGTCTAGTGATCAAAGGATACTGCTAGGAGGAAGGAATCGATTATGAAGAAACTTTTGCTCCTGTGGCTAGGCTGGAATCTGTTCGAATCTTTCTTGCCTATGCTGCACACAAGAACTTTGAGCTCTACCAAATGGACGTAAAGTGCGCATTTCTAAATGGAGAACTCGAAGAAACAGTGTACATGGAGCAACCTCCTGGATTCGTCAATGAAAAATATCCCAATCACTGCTACATTCTGGACAAAGCGGTTTATGGACTGAAACAAGCACCTAGGGCCTAACAGGGACCCGAAGGCATCTTTATTAACCAGGAAGCTTACACCAAAACTCTCCTTGCCAAATTCGGCATGATGGGAGACTCAAAGGTTAAAGTTCCAATGGCGTTCTGTACCTTACTGCTAGCAGGCCTGATATAATGTTTTCTGTTTGTTATTGTGCTAGATTTCAGGCGAATCCTCGTGAACCTCATATGCTTGCAGTGAAGAACATACTCCGGTATCTCAAACAAACTACCTCTCTCGGTTTATGGTATCCATCAAACTCAGGTTTCTTCGTTCAAGCCTACTCAGATGCAGACCTTAGAGGTTGTGGACTAGACAGGAAAAGCACCACTGCAGCTGCCTCCTGTACATCTCAAGTGATTTGGATCCAAAGCCAGCTTCGGGACTATGGACTCAATATGAAAAAGATCCCACTATATTGCGACTCAGAAAGTGCAATTAGGATATGTCATAACCCAGTGCAACACTCACCCGAAATAGACCGAACGCTCGGGTTCGGTTCCAACACTTTTTTTGTGTTTTTTTTTATGTCTTATTTTTTTTTTCAAAACCAATTTTTTTTATTTGTTTTTTATTTATGTCTTATTCAATTCGATCAAAAATTCCAAAAATATGTTTTTTTCCTTTTCAAAAATTCAAAACCTCCAAAAAGATTTTTTATTTTGGCTCTTATTTTTTTATTTTTATTTTTTTTAAGTCTCGTTGTGGGTAAATTATTTCACTAGCTAAGTGTCCCTAGAAGTATGCTGCTGTATGTGTCCAAAGCCTCATCTGATTCTGAATAATAGCCTTACTGACTTGGTACAAACAAACCTTTTCTTCCCAATTAGGCTCTCATAATTATTCTAATCATGAGCTACCTAACTCTCTTCTCACATGAGATAAGAGTTGTCTGCTTGGTCCCTATTTTTATAGCAGAGGTACTTTGGTTTCTTTACAACACCTACATTACTTTTCTCCATCACATTCGCTTCACAAACGTAACCCTTGAGACTCTCAGACATTACCACTGAGGTTTATGGTTGCACAATTTCTATATTCATGATCTTAGCTTCGTGTCACTACGTGCTAAGTGAAAACCAAAATTCAATACCTATTATGCATTGACGTTGAACAATTAATTTGCTCTAGCTTTCACTAATGAATTGACGGACTTATCCATGGGGGTACAACATGAAATCTCTATTTTTCTTTTGAGTGATTCCTATGAAATTGTTAAATCCAATAACATTTCTTCCCTTGAGATCCAGTTTTTTTTTTTTTTTTTTTTTTTTTTTTTGAGATTTCACACATATATTAGTTTACCTTGCCAATTAAATTATCTCAAATCTACTTGTTCAACAGACTACATTGGTCTCACATGTACTTCGTTCGATTTCTATCTTATATCAAGATTAGGAATTCTGAATTGAAGCGAAAGCCACCCTCATAAGCCTAATTAAAAGAAGCCTTTCAACATTTCTTAATAAGTGTCTGATCGTTATTCAAAGGGAAACCACACAAACACTTTAAGGTCTCTCTTGACTTTGAAGGAAGAGATTCGTGCCCGGGATCCATTGTTTCGTGTCTTTACTGACATCACATTATCCCTCAAAAGTGTTGCTTTATTTCTTTTCTTTTACACACTCAACACGAAAATCTTTTTGATTTTCCAAAATTCAGGTTTCATCAATTCTAAGGAATTTTAATTGGATTGGTTATTATTAAAGGTTGTGGTTAATATTGATCCACGTGGGGATTTTACTTTAAAAGATGCCGTTTTACTCTAAAGAGATAAGATGACGACATGATGACTCAGGCAGGAGTCCAATCGCTTTGATTTCAAACGGCGCAAGAGGGAAAAGCGTGCGAATAGGAACCGTTTCATCTCCAAATGGCACCTGATGGGAAGGCGTGTAATTAGGGCCTGACATTCTCTCTCATGCGTGATCATCGGCAACCCCAACTGTCACGCGTCAGTCACCTCCGAAAAACCATTCGTTTTTCAATCGAAGATTTGGGAAGATTTTTCTCTCTCCTTTACCCACAGTATAAAAGGCAACGTGATCCACCGTTTACCTCTTTACTGCAACAAAATTCCCAGAGAGCAAGAAATCCTTCAACCTTTACAGTTCATCATCTCTCCCACTTTCTTCACAGCAATGGCGGATTCTTCATCAGTTCACGCAACATCTCACATCTTGCCCATTCGCCCACAGCAGAGTTTGATCATTGATCTCACTCCTCAGGTGTACGATGCGTTCATGTATCCCATTATCGAATGCCTGAAGTACTCCTCCATCGCTCCTGCTCTTACCAGGGCTGAAGTTGTTCCAATGGAGTTCCTGTCACAAATCATTGCCACGGCTCACTACGACAAGGTCGTCGACAGGATTTTCTTCGATGTCTTTGAGCACAAGGCGTCGATTTCTAAGCAACGGTTCTGTACGCTGTTAGGGTTTGACGCTGATTCTTCAAGGGTTAATCCGGAAACCATTCCTTTGGGTCATCTGTTCAACATGTTCTACAACATGGGGTACACTGAGGTGCTCACTACAGTCACGAAATTCAAAAAGTCGTGCCTACCCCCTCAGTGGAATGGGATGTTCACTGTTCTCTTCAAGGGTTTATCTGAAAGAAGTGCTGGATCCGATGGGGCAAGTCGTTTATTTCTCTCCATCATGTACGGGATCTACAATGGCATCAACATGGAATACGGGTCAGTCCTATGGCAACAACTTATCCAGAGTCTCTCATCGACCTCCCGGCACTCAGAGATCTCATATGCCCGATTCTGGACTATTGTCATGAAATGGGTGATGCACAGGTACCACGCCCCCATTGTCGCTGGTGCTCCAATGTCTTCGATTGGTACTTTCCATACCACGAAGATCATTGTGTCGGATTCTTCTACGTTTCCATTCAACGGGTCTATCCCGGAAACGATGTATGGTGATGTTCCTGCTGACAGCCGGATTATCAGAACGTACAAGGAGTTCAAACGTTCTGGTCCAAGGGATCTTACTCCAGAGATGCTAAAATCCATTCATGACGCTGACAAGCCTGCTCCTCGAGGCAAGAAGGCTGATAAAGGAAAACAGGTGGCAAAGGGGGGAAAAGGCCCATCTCCTAAGAAGAGGAAAACCACCAGGGCTGCTCAATCTCCACAACAGAAGAGGAGAAAAACTCAACTGAGGCGAAAGCTAGTTATCGCTTCATCCTCAAGCGACTCTGAGGAAGAGAGTTCTGATTCTGACGGCTCTCCTCGTGGTAACACTCCACCACGATCTCCAACCCCTGAAGTTCATGTTTCTACTTCTCCTATTTCTTCTCCACCCATTACTCTTCCTATTTCTATTCCCCCCATAACTTCCACCACTCAAATACCACCTACTTCCATCCTAGTACCACCACCAATCTTTACCGAAACAACAACCACCACCACTACACAAGTAAGAACCAACATATCTGATACGAGGGTTCATACTGACGCACCAAAATCCACCTCAGCACCCAAACCCACACCAACAACCGAACACACCACCCAACCCGAACCTACCTTTACTACCGAACCACCAGCTTCACAACCACCATCTTCTCCTGCTCACGCATCAGAGGAAGAAGAACCACTCCTTGGCGGGGAGAACATCACTTTTGACTCGGTCTATTACAGTCCGTTTCAAGTGCAGAGTAATGACGACGCTCCTGTCACCAAAAGGCATCTCAAGGAGCTACATGAAAAAATCGACTCGCTCATCGCCTCCTCTTCCACTTCTCAGTCATCCATATCTGAAGCTGCAATTCAGAAAATTGTTGACGCTTTCTCCAAAGCTCAGCAAGTTTCCCTTGATTCAGCCACTGCCGCCATAGATGCCTCAACCAAAGCCTGTCAGGCAGCGACCGAAAAAGTCGATAAACTATTTACTGATGCCTATTCCCTGTTGAAATCTTTACAGGAAAGTGCTGAAGCCACCAAGACTTCTGAGCTGAAGTCGTTCGCTTCCCTCAGACAATCCATTTCTGACGACAACTCAGCTTTCAGAACAACCATTGAAGAGCGTCTCTCACAGCTTCAAGAAGATTTGACTACCGAGAACACTTTAATGGATGTTCTTGCAAGGAAAACTACCGCTCTGAAGGTCAAGAGCATTCAACTCTCTAACTCTTAACAGGAGATTGAGTCTCTTCGATCTAAAAGAGAGGTGGTTAAATCGTGTGTTTCGGATGTCCACTCTGCTATCTCAAACATCCTTGAAGCACATGATCTAATTCTCAACTATTCTGTCAGGCGTGACCTTGCAGAGAAGCTCGCTCCCGCCCTCTCTCTACTCAGCAAAATCGAAGGGCTCCTTGATTTCGTGTCCATTCCAAAACAAGGGGGAGAAAAAGAACAAGTGTCTCAAACACCTCCTACTTCAATAGCAACACATACCACCGAACCTCCTCCAGTAGGCCAAGCCTCCGGTTCCGGTGTAAAAGACAAAGGCAAAAACATTGTTGAGGAGAGTGAAGATGATGATCAAGAGACAATTGCCGACATTCTGAAGCGGCAAAGTCGAAACAACGAGGCTGACATCAGTGCTCGTGTGGCTAGAGAGGCTGAAGAAGCCGAAAGGAAACAGAAGGAAGCCCACGACCTTCTTGAGAGCAGGAAAACTCTTTTTCCTTCCTGGACTCTTGAGAGGCTGATTAAGGAAGCCATTGACACACCAAGTATCTTGTCGCTAGAACCTGTGATCTCTTTAGATCGTTCTAACACAGTCTACTCACAGTTCGACATGCCACTGACCCGAAAGGTGTTTATCTTTCATGCCTTTTCCAACATTGCAGAGTTCCCTCATCCTCATCCACAGGTTGATCGGGACTTAATCGATTTTTATCTGAAGGCTGCTTAACCCCAATACCAGACTTGGAGCGCTCAGAAAATCGTCAATGTTCGGGTCCTGAAGCCGTACAGGGAAGGCAACTTCACCAACGTTCGGTTCAAGGTACTTCGCGGATCTGCCAAGACCGAACATGCCATCTCACTTGCAGATCTACCCAACCTTAATCCCCATGATTGGATTATCCTGCACAACATCCTTCTTACAAACGAAGCTGAATATGGTCCAATCATCGACCATTTTAAGAGGATGCTTGTATGCTACATCATGGAAGTTGCTTTGATGGATCAGGAGATTGCGAGCGTGTTTAAGAAGAAACCTACCATATCTCCTGTTGGCTCTGCCAGTGATCTCAACATGATGCAGATGGGGAAGATTGACCCGAAGAGAAACTCTGTCATGTTTACCAGGAACGAACGACAGAAATGTATTTTCACCTTGGCAGACAAACATATCTATACCACTGCCTGTTTGGAACACGTTTTGGGATCATCCAATTATGCAAGCAGAACACAACGGATGATGTTAAGTACTTTGATGATATGATTCAATGGTACATTCGGTTCAAACAGACTATCCTGGCGCTGATCTCACGTCTGTTTGATACAACAAAGAAGGTTCCCGCTGTTGGCCCAAGCAAGAAGAAGAAGTAGTCTCACTCCAATTTGACGCAAATGGGGAGATTGTTGGGTCGTATTTTGTATTGCGTCTATTGGGCTCGTTAGTTAGTCTAATATGTATCTCCGGTATGGGCCTGTCCATCCGTGAGCTTTGTAGGGTTTAGTATATATAGGTGCTTGCATGCATCTTAGAACGAGAGGACGATCAGTAACGATTAGAGTTTTATTATTCAGCAAAGTTATCGTTCTTGTTTTGTAACCCTAATATCCTCTACAGCGGAAGTTCTTAGTCGAGCTCTGCTGAGGATTGAGTAATCTAATCATTCGACACATCTTGATTCATACTTGGGTTATTTACTGTTTTTATATTATTCACTTACCTGTTACAAAGATCTAATCGATCATCAAGTTAAATAATAACTTATCACTCATTATGGGCATTACGAGTTCGTGGTGATGCCTTTTGGGCTCACCAATGCACTAGCAGCGTTCATGGATCTCATGAACAGGGTGTGCAGGCCGATGCTGGATCGGTCGATGATCGTGTTCATTGATGATATTTTGGTGTATTCGAGATCTAGAGAACAGCATGAGGAGCATTTGAGGGAGATCCTTGGAGTTCTAAGATCGGAGAGGCTTTATGCCAAATTCTCCAAGTGTGAGTTCTGGTTACGAGAGGTCCAGTTCTTGGGACATCTCGTCAACCAGAATGGGATTTTGGTCGATCCGACCAAGATTCAGGCGGTCATGAGGTGGGAGGTGCCGAGATCGCCCACCGAGATCAGGAGCTTTCTAGGATTCGCCGGCTATTATCGGAGATTTATCAAGGATTTCTCGAAAATCGCCGTGCCACTCACCAGGTTGACCCGGAAGGGTGTTGTTTTTTCATGGGGTCCAGAGCAGCAGACCTCATTTGAGACTCTTCGCCAAAGATTGTGCGAAGCCCCCATGCTAGCACTCCCGGAAGGGATGGAGGATTTTGTGGTGTATTGTGATGCATCGATATCGGGGATGGGTGCAGTATTGATGCAGAGGGTGCATGTGATAGCATCTGCGTCAAGGCAGTTGAAGCCTCATGAGACGAGGTATCCCACCCACGATCTGGAGTTTGGGGCAGTGGTGTTCACCCTCAAGATCTGGCGTCACTATTTGTAAGGGGTTCGGTGTACCATATACACAGACCACAAGAGCTTGAAGTACTTGATGGATCAGCCCAACCTGAATATGCGCTAGAGGAGATGGTTGGATGTGGTAAAGGATTATGAGTGAGAGATCCTGTACCACCCGGGCAAAGCTAATGTTGTAGCCGATGCCCTGAGTAGTAGGGCGGAGAGCGCCCCGCTACGAGATGTTTGCATGAGATTGACAGTGATGACTCTGGTGTTGGACACCATTCGAGGGGCCTAGGCGGAGGCCGTGAGACCGGAGAACCGCAAAAGGGAGTGGGTGATCGGGCAGGTATCGGAGTTCGTTACCGATAGTCGAGGGCTTATGACCTTTCAGGGTCGGGTTTGGGTACCGTTTGTGGGCGGAACACGTACCAACTTGATGGAGGAGACGCATAGATCGAGGTTCTCGATCCATCCTAGGGCTACTAAGATGTATTTGGACCTGAAAAGAGAGTATTGGTGGCCCTGTATGAAGAGGGATGTCGCATGGTTCGTAGAGAGGTGCTAGACCTGTCGCAAGGTTAAGGCCGAGCACTAGCGTCCTCATGGTAAGTTGCAGCCATTGGAGATTCCCGAGTGGAAGTGGCAACAGATTACCATGGATTTTATCACCAAATTGTCGAGGACTGCTAGGGGTGTCGATGCAATTTGGGTGATTATGGATAGGTTGATGAAGAGCGCTCACTTTCTTGCTATCAATGAGAGCTTTTCTGCTGAGAGGTTGGCAGAGTTGTTCGTGAGGGAGGTGGTATCGCGGCATGGAGTACCGATCTCGATCATCTCATATCGAGATGTGCGTTTCACTTCCAGATTCTGGAAGAAATTTCATGAGGAATTGGGTTCGAGGCTGCATTTTAGTACCGCATACCACCCACAGACTGACGGGCAGAGCGAGCAAACAATCCAGACGCTCGAGGACATGCTTCGGGCATGTGCATTGGGCTTCGGAGGGAGTTAGGACACGTATTTACCCCTGGCTGAGTTTTCCTATAACAACAGCCATCATTCTAGTATTGGTATGCCACCCTTTGAGCTGTTGTATTGGAGGAAGTGTCGGACCCCCATTTGATGGGGTGAGGTAGGGCAATGTGTGATGGGTAGTATAGAGATAGTGCTTCAGACAACAGAGCAGATACAGCAGGTCAGACAGAGGTTGTTGACCGCTTAGAGTCGCCAGAAGAGTTATGCTGATAGGCGACGATCCGAGCTCGAGTTCCAGGTCGGAGATTTTGTGCTCCTAAAGGTATCTCCATGGAAAGGAGTGATCCGATTCAGGAAGAGGGGCAACTTGGGTCCCCGGTATATTGGTCCGTTCAGGGTAGTCGCGAGGGTAAGCAGGGTAGCATATCGATTGGAGCTGCCCGCGGTGTTGGGGCAGATTCATGATACCTTCCACGTGTCGCAGTTGAGGAAGTGTATAGCCGACGAGTCGGAAGTGGTACCGCTGGAGGATATTCAAGTGGATGCGATCCTGAACTATGTGGAAAGACCCGTTGCGATTATAGATCGAAAGACCAAGGTTCTGAGGAACAAGGAAGTGCCCCTGGTGCAGGTCCAGTGACAACAACGGAGAGGCTCCGAGCTGACTTGGGAGCCGGAGTCGGAGATGCAGGAGCAGCATCAGGAGTTGTTTTCGACATGAGACTTCGAGGGCGAAGTCTGGTTCTAGTGGGAGAGAATTGTAACATCCCGAAACTCAGGTAAGCGTTATAACCCATCTATTTCTGCAAGTTGTCAAGATAAGTCCCTTAAGTTGAATTTTTGGACTTGTGAGTAAACTGGGTGTAATGAGGCATACACCGCGCGTACTCGCGCGCTTATTTTGGACGCGGACTCGCCTGGGTACGCTGGGCGTACCCAGGGTTATGCTAGGCGTAATGTGCCCAGATGCAAACCCTAATTATGGATTGTGCACTATAAAAGGAATGTTAAGTCCTTTACCCCAGCCACCATACCTTAGTGAGTGAACCCTAAGAGAGCAGAAAACTCGTCTTTAGCTTGTGTGTGTGTTCTTAAGCTTGAAGGTGCTTTTTTAAGGTGAAGAAGGGGAAGAGAAAACCATTTTTGGAGCTAGAAGTTGGAGAGCAAGAGTAGATCCAAGTTCTACAGAGGTTGGAGCTCCTTTTTGAGGTAAAGAGCTCAAAGCTTTCCTTGCATTTCATGTGTTTTGCTTTATGGACCCATTTATAGGGTTCTTGGTTCAAAGGTGGAGACTTTTTGTGCAAAGGGTCTCCATAAGCTTAGATCTGGCCTTTCCCAGTGTATTATGTGATGAGAGTTCATAAAAATCCAATCTTGGTCGTGGATATTGAGTCATGCATGAGATATGGACTTAATATGGAAAGAGGAAAGATGTTTTGAGGATGTAAGGAACTTTACAGCCATGTAAAGGCTTAAAGGTTCCGACTTTATGGAATAAGAGGTTTTGAGGGAGTCAGATCTAGAAGTTGGAGAAGTGGCTTAACCGTTTAAGACCAAAATCCACAAAGTGGCTGAACTGGGATTTACGTTGGGCGTAATCCTAGTACGCGCAGCGTAAGGGGTCGCACACCCCGAGTACGCCCAGCGTACATGTTCGGTACGCGCAGCGTAACCCGGAGGGTTGACTTTTTTTGACTTTTAGGGGTTGGTCAACTTTAGGGTATTTGAGCCATGAGAGGGGTAAAATGGTCTTTTACCCTTCTGAGAATGATAGGAAAGGAAAGAGTCTAGCCTTGGGGAAATGTATTAATGAGAATTGTTTGTTATGATTAGGCGAAGGCTAGACCCGATTTCACAGAGTTCGAGATTATCCAAGATGCCAAGGTGAGTCTTCTCACTATACTGTACCTGGAAGGGTACCTATGTGCGACCCGAAGGTCTTGTATGCTACGAGATGTATGTGTTATTTGTTATGTGATATGTATGTGCTATGTATGTTATGTATGGTATGGACCGGAAGGTCAAGATGATATGGACCGGAAGGTTAAGAAGGTACGGACCGGAAGGTCGATACAGGTAGGATCGGAAGGTCTACCGGAGTTTGGGACGGAAGTTCCCTGAGACACTCGGATCGGAAGATCGCATAGAGTTATGGCCTGGAAGGGCGTATGTGTGGTATGTGGTATTTTGGGGAAGTCACTAAGCATTTATGCTTACACTGTTGTGTGATGTGTTTCAGGTACTAGTGATGACCGCGGGAAGGCGCCGGCATGATCAGTACACACCGATGAATTTGGATGTGTTTTGATCTTGGGATTTGATACATTTGTTATGATGATATTGATACTTTGGATTTATGTTTATTTATGGATGAAAATACATTTTTAGAAATGAAAATTTGTTTTGAAAATCTACGTTGTTGCACCAGTTCTCTGGTCTCATGCCCTCGACCTAAGCATCCCTAATCAAGCTCACAAGTGGGGAATCCACCGCTATCCTCATACACCTTGTCGGGGTTGAAGACCCAGCTGACTTGCGGCTCAATGCGTCCGCAACCACATTCGCTTTACCAGGATGGTAAAGGATCTCACAATAATAGTCCTTGACTACATCCAGCCACCTGTGCTGCCTCATGTTCAGGTTCGGCTGATCCATGATGTGCCTCAAACTCCTTTGATCCGTATATATAGTACATCGGACCCCGTACAGATAACGCCTCCGAATATTGAGAGCGAAAACCACCACTCCCAACTCATGATCGTGCGTAGGGTATCTCGTCTCATGCAGCTTCAGCTGCCACGATGCATAGGCTATCACCCGTCCCCTCTGCATGAGGACCGCCCTTAGACCTGTGATGGATGCATCACAAAATACCAAAAAATCCTCGACTCCCTCGGGGAGCGTCAACACTGGTGCCTCACACAAACTTCGCCGGAGGGTCTCAAATGCCCTCCGCTGCTCAGGGCCCCCATTGAAAATCCACTCCTTCCTCGTAAGACGAGTGAGGGGTACAACGATCTAGGAGAAATCTTGAATAAATCTCTAGTAGTACCCTGCTAAACCCAAGAAACTCCTGATGTATGAGGGAGATTTCGGAGTCTCCCACTGTATAACCGCCTCCACCTTGGCCAGATTGACCAAAATCCATTCCTTGTTAACAAGATGTCCAAGGAACTGAACCTCTCGTAACCAAACTCACACTTCGAGAACCTGGCATACAGACGTTCTCGCCATAGGACTTCCAGCAGCTCCCTGAGATGCTCCTCGTGCTGCTCTCGAGTCTTGGAATACACCAAAATATCATCTATGAACACAATGACCGAGCGATCGAGCATCGGTCTGCAGACTCGGTTCATCAAATCCATGAACACTGTTGGTGCATTAGTGATCCTAAACGGCATCACCACGAACTCATAATCACCATAACGAGTCTGAAAAGTTGTCTTCTCTACGTCTTCCTCCCTCACTTAACCTGGTGATATCCTGACCTCAAATCAATCTTGGAAAACCAAGATGCACCCTGCAGCTGATCGAAAAGATCATCTATCCTCGGGAGTGGATAACGGTTCTTCACCATTAACTTGTTCAACTCCCTATAGTCAA
Organism: Lactuca sativa; assembly: GCF_002870075.4. Taxonomy (NCBI): domain Eukaryota; kingdom Viridiplantae; phylum Streptophyta; class Magnoliopsida; order Asterales; family Asteraceae; genus Lactuca; species Lactuca sativa. Next base: position 59,258,921 of record NC_056627.2, on the reverse strand, counting down.
TGCACATCCTGTGCGAACCGTCCTTCTTCCTGACGAAAACAACCGGTGCTCCCCATGGTGAACTACTCGGACGAATAAACTGCTTACCCAGCAGCTCCTGCAACTGAGATGATAGCTCCGGCATCTCAGGCGGTGCCAGACGGTATGGCGCCCTAGCGATAGGGGCCGCACCCGACACTAGATCAATCCTGAACTCGACCTACCTCTCCGGAGGCACTCCGGGTAACTCCTCCGGAAACACATGAGCAAAATCTCTAACTACAAGGACCTCCAAAACGGAGGGCTAATCCCTAACCCGCATATCAACCATGTACGCTAAATAACCGACACACCCATGTTGTATATATTGTCGAGCCCTGGCTGCCGAACAAAACCATGATCCCATCCTGGTGCCCTCTCCATATACCACCAGTTTTCCCCCACTTGGGGTTCGAACTACCACTCCCTGCCCCTCACAGTCGATCATGGCGCCAAATCGACTGAGCCAATCCATCCCTACGATTACGCACACTTCCCCAATTGGAATAGGCATCCCTGTTAGACCGAAGAAGCATAAACGTTGTGCTCGTTGGCGATCGAAACTCACAACGGGCACTCAAGCTCATCTACCAGCACACTAAACCCTCTACTGAAAGTCTATGATACGAACGACCGACTCCCCCCAAGTCAAATAAAACCAAAGTAGGAAAAGAATTCACTAAAAACGTACCTAATCACAGGTACAACCAATAAGCATATCACAATTACAATAACTGAGACAGAGAACAGAAACGTACCAGCAACCACATCCGGGGCTACCTTGGCCTCCTCGGCCGTAAGATGGAAGGCGCAACCCTGAGCCTTCGGATGCTCCACCTTGACTAGCCTCCCATCTCCAATCCTCACAGTAGCTGGTGTCGGACCCTGCGCCGACTTGGTGGCGAGCTGCGGACAGTTGGTCTTCACATGACCAACCTGATGACAATGGTAACAAATCCTCATATTTGCTGTAGGGGCGGACTGAAGACAGTCCCTGGCATAACGCCCCTCCTTGCCACATTTGTGGCACCCACCTCCTACTCGACAAACCCCAGAATGACCCCTGCCACACTTTCCACACATGCGTCTCTACTGACTCCCAGCGGGAGTATCAGCGGTCTTAGACCGCTTAGGCGCCGGCTGAGACTGTTTCGGTGCCTGACGCTGCTCCTTCAACTACAGCTCTAACTCCAACCCACGCCGCCTCGTGGCTTCCTGAAGATCCAAAAGGGTATCACAACGTTATGTAGACACGAGCTGTCGAATATCAGTCTTCAGCATACTCAGATAACGAGTCATCTGAGACTACTCTGAAGCAAACTCCGGGCAAAACATCGCCCTCTCTCAGGTAATCTTCATGACCGACTCCCTATCCTGCCTCAAAGTCAAGAAATCCTGAGCAAGCCGCTCCCGCTCCACACGTGGAATGTAGCGGGTGCGGAACATATCCCGGAACTCCTCCCAAGTAACAGCAACTCGCTGATCATCAATATACGACCCTGTCGTCAACCTCCACCAGTCCTTTGCCCCAAGCCTCAGCAGGTTCAGGGCACACCTGACCTTCTGGTCAGCAGGACATGAACACGTGAAGAAACATCCCTCCATGTTAGATAACCACCTCATAGCCCTGGTCGCATCCTGTGTACCATCAAACATAGGGGGCTTCGTATTATCGAAGTCCCGGTACTGGAAAACCCTACTGGCTCCTCCTCCAACCCTTGCCGCAGTTACAGCCAAAGTGGCTGCAGCGGCAACTATCTCTGCTAGAGCTACATATCGCTCGTCAAAGTACTCGACCATCGCGGTCTTAATCGACCCAAAAACCTCTAGCAGCTGCGCTCGGAACGCTGTAGCAATCTCGTCATGCATAATCTCTCGGATCCTGGCATCCAACTCATTGGTCCCTATCTATGCCACGGGCTCAGGTGCTATCGGCACCTCTGACCCTCCATCTCCCGATCCTGATCCTGATCCGGATCCAGAAGCAACACGTCTCGTCACCACCATACTGAAATATATACAAGTCATCAGATAAATAACATAATATTGGGAGACCAAAACCCACAAACCCTAGGGGCTATGACTTCCTTGCCACGTGTATGGGTCATGTGTTTTCAGTAGTACGGGCCGATACTACCTTCCACACCTACCCATATTTGTCTCAAGTATCACCACAAAACCCTAGCGCTATCGTCAACATAATATGCGCTCAACCCTTACTCCTAGGGAAACATCGCCAATCCCCCAACTGATCTCACAGCTCCTCACAACCCACACATCCATGAAACTTTCATCATCCCCTGCAGCGCTAGTGTACGCTAGCTGCACATAACGCTGGACGCAATAGACTTTCGAATATCCAATCCTACCCGAAGGCCGAATCAACATTCTCAGGCTATAAGGTCTTTATTATGCACACCCGTGATGCATCCACTAAACATCTACAATTATGATGTCAACTCCATATACAAGAAACCCTAGGCTAATAGGCATCATATAATCAGGCAAATCTACCATGCGATTCCTCAAGATCCCTAGCCTAGCACTAGCATGCTGTTCTAACATATCAAAATATCAAATAACTGTATGGTATTTTGGGGTTCATTTATAGGCTTTGGCTGATGGTACCCTCTGCATCCTCCATCCTTTATTTATAAAAAAAAACCTTTTTAAAATTTTACTTTTCAAAAATCTCCTTGATTTGAGACTGGATTCACACGAGTGCTCCTCCAATTCACTCAAACCAAGGCTCTGATACCAACTTGTAACACCCATAAATTTTACGCCAAATTTAAACTTTTCAAGCATACATAAAACCAATTAGTAATTGTTTACAAAAGTGTTTTCAATTCATTATTCAATAAGAGTGTCCCAAAAGCCAGATCATAAGGATAAGGAGCGTTACGGTCATGCCTTCACCTTGTCCTAAACTCCTGAGGCACCTAAAATAATAAACTAAAAACTGTAAACCTGAGGTCTTAGTGAGCTACCCCCAAAATACCAATACGAAACTGATAATACCATATCTGTAATAACCAATTAATGAACATGCATACTTGGCCATCGGCCTGACTGGACCGTCCTACAGGGCCTACAGTCCAACTGGATCTACATCGAGCCTTCGGCATGACTGGACCGCCACGTCGGCCTAAAGTCTTCACAGACCGCTCCTAGGGTGTGTTGGCTTTCAGCACAAAGCAGGACCGCCTCAACCCATGCAACAAGCAAATAACCATGTGCGCATAACAAACATTTACTAGAATATACAAAACATCGAACATATCTATCTCAGTGATTACCAAACATAGCAATCTCTCATAACTAGAGCACTGACCTAGCAGGTCACTAACATATCAATCCCTGTGAATCATAAGAACATAACATATAGTCTATCCTGATTCTGATCTAATGGATCATATCCACATGTAGCATACCATAACGATAACAACTAAAGGGCCGGCCTTGGTGCCTTAAACCCTATCGATATAGTGAGGATAACTCACATTGCAGATGTCGACTTGGAAGATAAACTCCAACTCTCGGGTCACTTGACACAGGCTCCACCACCTATTACCATAGTACAATATACTCATAAGTCCTTAACCTTATAAGGTACTCCAGATTCCACTAGTAAACCCCTTGCCAAGGTCAAAGTCCTCCGTCACGGTCAACAGTCTATGTTGACCTTAACTCGCCGAGTTCCTTGAAGCACTATCCAACTCGCCGAGTCATCGAGGTGACTCGTCGAGTTCATCCGATCCTTGATCACACTTTTAATCCACTCGTCGAGTTTCCTTCTTGCAACTCGACGGATATACACGCATACATATCCTAGAAAAAACTCATCCGACTCGCCGAGTTGTTCATACAAGACGCCGAGTCTATGACAATCTTCATCGGACTCGTCGAATTGCTCATCCAACTCGTCGAGTTCAAGGCCATCTTCATACGCCTTGCCGACTCAACCTTGTGACTCGCCGAGTTCCTTCAGCCCTTAAGCCATACATACTCATTTAATCCATGCAATGGCTCCAAATTACAGATCCAAGCTTCTAGAACATGCTTTTCACGTAAAGTTGCAAACTTTACGTGTATGCATTGCTAAAAAGGCTCTTAATGGAAATTCTAATCTCTTAATGGGGTTTCATGCACAAGGAGGGTTTCAATCACCCCCATACCCGCAACTTTATGACTCTAAGACATAGGAAGGGTCCGGATCTGAAGTTACAACTTCAGATCTAGCCCATAGCTCCCCATATCAACTCAAAATACATAAAACCCTAAAAATCAAACAAAAGAAAAGAGATCTAGAAGGAAAGGGAAGTAAAGATTGCAACTTTTACCTCCAGAAGATGCTAGCTGAGCTAAGTTCTGCTTTCCACACCTTCCTTACGTCAACTCCTTTGCTCTTCAAGCTTTTCCCTCCTAGCCAACCTTCTTTCCAAGGCTTAAATCACACCTAGAAGAGTACCACATGAATTAGGGTTTCACTGAGCTTCTCAAAGACTGTAAAGATGCCAAAGGAGGCTGAGGCTCCTTTAAATAGGCTGCAAAACCCTGGGATTTAGGGTTTCATCTGCCAGCTCCTACTCGTCGAGTCCCTTCTTGGACTCGGCGAGTAGGTCCCTAAACACGCGATCCCACCCCGCTGCTACTCGACGAGTAGGGCGACCAACTCGTCGAGTAGGACTTAAAACCAAATAGCCTTTTATTTGACCAATAACTGAGAATCGGGGCGTTACACATAAGTTCTCAATACAAGGTCTTAATCCATTAAGACCATTTTTCCAAATGCATGAGACACTTCTGGCCATTGGGACCTCATTTTTATGATGAAAGACTCTTCCTAGGGTCTAAAAGGACAGCTCAAAATGTCCAGAACCAAACATGCACAATAATGGGACTTTTAGGGACAAAGGAACATCATAAAGCTACCATGATGAGATCTAAGCAAACCAAGCATAAAGGTAGCAACTTTTTACCTTCTGGAGCTTCCTAAGAAGATGATGATCGAAGATCTACAAGCTTGCTTTCCCTCCTAGACTCCTTAATGCACTTCCTTCTCCTTTAAGCATACAAATAAAAACTTTAAGCTCAAACACTCTCTTATGGGGTTAGGGTTTGCTAAGAACAACTCAAGGACTTGGAGGATGAAAGAGTGAGGCTAAAAGATCCATAAAGGTGCTTAAATACTCTTCAAACCCTAAAAATTAGGGTTTCACACGGACATTAGTACGCCCAACGTACATATGTGTATGCCCGGCGTACTACTCCTACTCCTAAAATTACCATTTTGCCACTAGGGCTTCCTAGTGCTACACCTTTATACTTGAAAGACCCAAAATGACTTATAAAAAAACAATCGAAGGATTTAAAAATACCTAAAAGCCGGGGAAGTTACATAGAGATGATTCAAAATATTTATGGTTCAAAAATATTATGATTCAATATGTTTATGATCTTTTACTTGTTATGATCTAAAAGTATTTTGGTTCATATATTTAATGATCCTTAATTATTATACTTTTTATGATTCAAAACTAAATGCTTTTAAAATTATAATGATCTAATGTTGTATTGAACAAAAATTTTATTTAATTTAATATATTATGGTCCAAATTAAGATGATCCAAATATATATGATGCATAATATCGTTACGATTCAAAATACTATGATTCAAAATTTTATAACCCAAAAATAATATGATTAAAAAAAATATAAATGGAAAATATTATGATCCTTAATATTCTTATTATTCAAAATTTTATAATTTTTAAACAGTAAAAACTCAAACCAATATTTAGTTAAAAAAATCAGAAGGTAAAAATAAAAAGCCCTAGTAACTTTAAGTATGCATAAAGATATTAAAAACCAAAAAAAAATAACAAAAAAATAACAAAAAAAATTAAAACGAAAAAAATTAAAAGATTAATATCGAGCATATATCTATCTAAGAAAAAAAATGATTTTTTTAACAAAAAATAAAAAAAAAATAATTAAAAAAACGAAAAATAAAAACCAAAATAAAAGGAAAACTCATTTAAATAACGTTCAATGGAAGTTTGTCGTGTATGATTATTCTCTCGAGTCTGTATTACATTCCATGCACATGCGTTGCATGTGAACGCGTCACGACCAAGTAAATGGATTTTAGATTTGTGCCCTTGATGAAATGATTAGTGGAGAATAGTCATCGTGGTTCCTACCGGATCCGGACTATATATATATATATATATATATATATATATATATATATATATATATATATATATATATATATATAGTTGTTCACGAATTTATGAGTGTTAGGCTATTTCCATCGTTAAAATCCACATCAACCGGCATTGTTTCTTATATTTTTCTGGAATACATTACCAATAATAGTAATCATGTCTAAATCATTAGTTTAATATTTCGCCATCAATAAATCTAAAAACATGTGAACTTTTTTTTTTACTTTTATAAATATTTTTACTAAATATATTTCAATTATGAAATTAAATAATAGACTATGACATGAGTCCAATTTTTTTTTCGGAATTTCCACTTGAGGTGTGCAAGTCCCTAAATGAATAGAAATGGTTTTAGCGGTTTTAAGAAAATCAGTATTATACTAGTTTTGGATTCTTAAAATTGTTGTATATTTTGCATATGAACTCCGTTTTGGACGTTCTTTATATTTCCTGAAATATGGAAACTTGTACTTGGAGACTAGAGTGTCTGTTTTTCTCACAATGGATTAATATGAAATTTCAATTTTCCAGACACATTCCTATAGTTGCAGTTTGAGTTGTTTGATTTGTTTGCTAGATTACATACTTGGAAGTAAGATACCATATGGCATCTTATAATAGTTGAAATAAACTCATTTATTGTGACTTGACTGTTCACAGTCTTTGACCTAAATTTTGGGATGTCACGGGATTCATGACTAGTCGAAATCTTTTATGGTTGCGAGGAAATAAAGGATTGGTCAGGCCGCAAGTGTCAAGTTAGTTGTTTTCAGGTTCACGTCTTGAAATTTGTGTGTGATGTCCTCACATCAAAAATTATTGGGAGTCGATCTCATTGTGGCCAGTTGTCCATTTCAGGGACACTGAAGATTATGTTAAGAGATGATTATGCCACTTAGGTTGAATGCTAGTTGAAGGGTTGTTTCGCTCGATGTATCGACCACTCTCTATAGTAAGGGAATAGAGGTTGTTGATCTATCAAAAAACTTCAGATCTTGGTAGATGCATTTTAGAATGTGCTTTGTTCAGTAATGGAATTGTTTGAAGATTTTGAGTCGTATCAATGGAAGTTGTTATGGATACGTCAATATTTCATCGAGTATAGTGTAGTGTATATCATGGTTTTGGGTATGTGTACCCTAGGTCATCTGGTCATGTAATTTTTTTCTTACAAGCTCATGATAGAGGTGGTCTTGAATAGTGAAGTTCGGATGCTGCAACGACATTGATCAAATGTGACATCGGGATCTCTTATGCCTAGTAATGGCAGATGCGGATGCTAAGAACTAAGTGGTGAAGTTTTCGCTTGGCTTGGAAATTCGAGTACTTATGAAGTTGTTAGAGCGAGTTGAATCTAAATGGGGGAGAATTGCTTTAGAGTACTGGAAGCTTTTCCAAGTGTAGGTCAACCCGAAGTTTCATATCCAAGGACAAGAGGATAGCTAGTTCTGGCTTTGCTATGAATCGAAGCTTACGCAAGGAATGATGTTCATCAGTCAGTTGTAATCAAGGAAGTAGATTGTAGGGAGTCTAAGTTATTTTGTTTGAAGACATTAAGCATTGGCAGTTTCTCAGTTTGTGTTTGTGACTATGTTCAGGTTAAGGGTTGTGCGAGGACCTCTTTGCCTGTTCTTGTCTAATTAAGGTTATGAGGTTCGAAGCACGACCCAAACACCTGATAGAGCCTAGCAGGCTTAGGGTTTAGCTCATACCAATTTTCACTGGGTATTCTTATGGATTATTGGCAAGACCATAGGGTGGGCCTATAGCAATTGAAGAAGTATTGTAATACTAGAGTCTGTCCCGTAGTGTTCACTAGGTTGAGATAAGTTATTGTAGGAGTGTTGTAAGACTACGGTCTGGCTCGTAACATTCACTAAGTTAAGAAATTTTGTTATAGGAGTGATGTAAGACTACAGCCTGGCCCGTAGCATTTACAAGGTTGAGATAGGCCATTATAGGAGTGTTGTAAGACTACGGTCTGGTTTGTATCATTTATTAGGCTGGTATAGGTTGATGCAGGAGTGGTTGTAAGACTGTGGGAAGGACACAACATTCATATGGTTGAGTTATGTCATTGGCTGACTTGGACTGGGTGTGAAGTAAGACTACGAGGTGACCAGTAGCATTCACTTGGGGTGAAACAGACTTGTCATTTTTGTTGTTGGTTGGTTAGTCGTTCTTTGTTTGGACTGAAGGGCAGTTAGATCTGTGTTGACATAGCCTTTATCGGATTGATTCTTGTTTGGAGTCTCGATGTGTGGTCGTATGTGAATTTTTCAGCTTTAGCAATCGGATGGGGATTCTATTTCTGATTTATTAGTAGGACAGTGTGGAACCAAGAAGATCTCATACGGATCGAGTTTGATAATTACTCAGTCTACAGGATTTGATGTATATGTTGGTATAACACCACTGGTTTGGGTTGTCTCGGGAGTCACCTTCGAATTTGAGTATAAGGTTACCGAAATCGACAGATGGTTATGAATTTTGTTTCCAATTATTATAAGGATGATTTAGGGTCAGGGAGGCTTGGTCAACTCATATTGTGGGTTGTGATCATCATGGATGCGGTTCAATTGGTTATATCCATATGGAGGTCGGGCATTATATGTAGTCTTCAAATTTCGGGCGAAATAGTTATTCCTTCTCTTTGTTGGTTAAGTGTGGCGTGTTGATGTTCGTTTCTTCTTCAGGACACGTTCATTTATGCTAAGTTTTGGTTTAGTGGTAGTGTCAGAAGATGGTTGCCTATGTGGGATGATTTTTCAACATTGTGTTGGATTCTGGTGGTTCAAGCGAAGTCGAATTGTGTTGTAGAGTAAGTTGTAAGGATAGATTTCGAGGACAGAATCTAATTTAAGTGGGGTAGAGTTGTAACACCTGTTTCTCGGAATGGTTTAAATAAAGACATAATGGGATCAAAATTTGAGTTTTTGGGAAGAACTCTACGCCACAACATGGAACAAGGACACCCACATCATGGCATGGCTTAAATGATCGGGTCTTCCTGATGAGTCCCACACCGTGGCAAAAGAAGGACCATCAAATGGCGACTATTTTGCCCCAATCCCATAATTATTGGGTTTCTTCCATATTTAAGCTTCTAACCTCATATTTAGGGCATCATTTCCAACCTCCGTCACCTTCAAGAACCTTGAAGCAAACCCAACTACTCTCTCCTCCATATTTGAGTTACTTTTGGTGATTTGGTGCATTTAGAAGGAGGAAGAAGATCATTGTGTTGTAGAGAAACTATTAGCAAGCTTAGAGATTTCATTCGAGCAACTTTTGGACCTTTATGAGTTTCCTTTTTCTAATCTTATTGGTTAGCCTCTTTTAGATCTAGGTTTATATGCTTATTCTTGATGTTCATGATGTTTTAAGTGGTTATATTCACTAATGTTGGAAACTTTATTGGTCATTGAGATCCCTAAATGGTTAGATGTTCCATATCTAACGAGTTGTGTAGTTTTTGGTTCATGCATGGGGGTTTTTGTTGGGTTTTGAGCAATCTAACACTTCCTAAGTGTGCATGCAACCCTAATAAACCTTGGATCTATGTTTGTCTAAATACATGCAAAATAATAATTTTCCAAGGTTCATAACCTATCTAACATGGCATGGGGTACTTTTAAACATAAAAGAATTAGATGAGATTACATACTTTTTGATGATGAGTTTGATTCCTAAGGAGTTTGAGGGCCAAGCACCAATAGTGTGAATGCCTCAAATGGAATCACAAATCACCACAAACTCTTGGAAAACTTTGAGAGAGTGTATACACACATAAAAAACGACCACACACACACAAAACCACACTAGTGGCTATTTCATGAAACATAAGCATGCTTATATAGTGTACATGATTAGGGTGAAACCCTAATAACCCATGACCTTTCCTTTTCCAAGGATCCATGGGTTAAAAGCTCCATGGATCATCCATGGACTTCCATACAAGCCTAGCCCATTAACAAATGAGTGTTAGCCCACACTATATAAAACAATAGCCCACAATTTAATTAGTCTTCCTTTTAATCTCTAAATTAATTCATAATTAATTTAAGACTAAGACTAATTAAATAACATGACTTCATATTAATATATTATAACTTATAATATATTAATAAACATATGTGTATAACTCTCATTAAATTATCCATAAATAGTTCGGATGAAATGCAACCCAAATGGACCATGTCGGGTCGGGTCAAGTATATACCAAATAAGTTATGGACTTAAACACCTTATCCAACAGACTCCCACTTGGATAAGTCTAATAACTATATTCGTGTATGTTACTTCAGGAACCAACCAGCAATCGTAGCTCTCGAAAACTTTGTTGAACTATGAAGCGCCATTTTAGATAAGTGATCATTTAATCCTCTGTTCTCATGATATCAGCCGGACAAATACATGGAACAACGTCGTACTTATTGTCCAGCAGTTTGTTTCCGATTTCCGATTTGTTTGACAAAGAACTTAATAGAACACATCAATTTAGTTCTGACCGGCCGGTACATAGGTCACAACAAAATCATCGAGGGGCCCAGATATCGCTTCTATTTCTAGAAGGAACATATAAACTTCGACTCATATGCTTGTTCTACTACTTGTTGAATTGTACACAAAGGCACGTTTTATAACATCAAGTTACTGATGCGTTTACGTGCAATCAATGCACAACCAACTCATAGGTAACAACTCATATCTCTAGGTTTGAAGATTTATATGATATTACCGTCTCACGATCACTTGAGATAAATTCCATGAAGTGATACAAGTGAGCGTGGGTTTATTCCAATACTCATAACTTATGAGCACTCATGAATGTTGTAGCAACCATTACTATGACTAAAACCATTTAGCCATCTACAAGCTCGATTCATGACAGTCTTGATTCATACCTACTTCCAACATATGAACGACTGTGGAGTGTTTAAATAACTTAGTCATTCGGAAAGAATAACCTAGCTATTTTGGAAGTCAAAACATGCAAAGTGAAACACAATAATAATTGAATCCAATATGGTCTCAGAACCCTTTTGAATATAAATAGAACCACCTTTTATTTATCACCATATTGATTACACATTATTCATTGTATAATGTTTCAAACAATCAACTTAAGACTCGAATAAAAACAACAGTCGTCCCATGCTCCTAGCATGTACACTTTGTTTTTCTAAACAATAGTTATGCCATACTCCAAGTATGCACACTATGTTTGTCTATGATCCTTACATTGTGATGTAGATCAATTGAACATGATTCCAATGATACTCATTTCACAATCCTAAATCCTTATTGTAAATGTGAGAATCCCCAATTCCTATCATTTACCAAAAAAACTGTTAGATTTTAAACTTTTATGCAATGTTCCTCTTGTAATGATTATGCACAAAGTCACCAAAACCTTGTCACCAGTCATTACAGAGTATTCCAAAGAAGGTCAACTTCTATGGAACGGAAGTCTCATATTCAAAGTACATTGCTTTGAACATCCTACTTTGCATTAAGGTTTTCTAATCTTACATAGATTGAATAACTTCCACCTATGGAGACATTTCCATAGTCCTATTTTGACTATCACTTCCGAACAAGAGTTACTTCTTTTCAGAATATGTCAATATGGTCCTTTTTGACAACTTACATCATACTTTCAACTTTCCCTGAGCAACCAATCTTTGGCGAACCTCAGATTGTCCTCGACAATTGCTTAATCACTTTAGTCATATCCAGTTCTAGACTTTTCCCTTCTCAATGCCTTAAGCATTTGGAAAATTTAGAAAAGACAAATATTATAGCACATGCAATCAATCCTATATCCGAAGCATATGGGACACGATTGATGATGTTTGACATAAAGACATGATACTAGACAAGTCTTTAGCTACAATATTTTTAATTTGCCATGTTTTTAAAATTTAACTATGAAGAGGGATGCCGTAATCATAATCAAATTTTGAAAACGCAATATATATAGAATTTCTTCAAGTTGAACCATTCCAACATAAAATTCATATATATTCTTGACTAAAGATGATTAAAATCTCAATCTAAGCTTTAGAATTGAAACGAAGAAATTCTATATATATTGCGTTTTCAAAGATGATTAAAATCTCATTCTAAGCTTTAGAATTGAAACGAAGTATAATTTCCTCTCCCTTAATTATAGCAAAACAACTTTTCAACCCCTGCAACTTCACGAATTGAAACTTTGTTTTCTATAATTAACATTGCTAACTTGCAACACTAAACTTAATAATCATGCTCCCACTAACATGATGATTATCACCATAACACTTATGCTCCCACTAGCTCTGACATATTTCCAGAAATCTGCTGGACTTCTGAAATTTAGATTCATACACCCTTTCTTAGATAGCTCACATGTGTGTCTAAACAATTTTCAGAACTATGAAAAGGGATGCCGTAATCATAGTCTCAATTGCTTAGGCATTTGCCATTTCTCACAAGTCCATGTTAGTGTGCCGGTTAACCACACACGCTCAACTAACGATTTTTGAAAATGCAAATAACACAATTGATATCTACGTAAAATCCACTTAGTGAAAGCGTTTCCTCACCATCATTTTCATGAATCGGAGAGAAACCTTATGACACTTAGATTTTATAGTGTATGAGTTCTTATCCATGTGAATTTGTCAAAACCATAATCACAAGATAAGATTAGTGACAAATTCAGCCTTACATGGATTAAACTTGTTCAATCTTAGTTTCTTGTCACCTTGGTAACACAAGGCCCACCAATGCTTCCAAGTTGAACTCTGATAACTCACATGCAAATTCAACTTATTTGAAGTAGGTACAGAAATAAGAATTATGTCAACACGATAGGTTGCAAACCTTAAGTCGTGTGCTAGTGATAAATTACAGGTTTTACTCTTGATTAAATCTTGAAACTCTTTCAGGATATTTAAGGCTCCCACTGTCCCCTTGACATATAAGTTTCCCCAGTCAAGAACCATTCCTTGACAAAACAAATATTCAAGGGACAGTGCGGATTCTTATCAAGACTAACACTTCACACAATTGGTCTTAGTTGTTCTTTGTCTCATCCAAGACATCACAACTTACCAATCTCAAATGTATAAGAGTAGAAAACATTTTACACTAGATTTGATAAGTGTTTTAAACCTTACTTTATGTCACTCAATGTTACAATCTTGGAGTATGACTCTAAGAATTGTTTTGGAACAAAGTATGACTCATCTTCTTGATTTTAACCAATCCAACAATTCATGACCTCTCTTCTTAGCCATAACAATGCACTAAGACGTCCTTAGAGTATGAATTTGTGATATGGTTTCATAATCATTAAGATGATCATGAAATACGATACTAAAGTACTCTCCCATCCTTTCAGATTTGAGAAACTTTTATCTTTCCGCCTAATTTGATTCTTCTCATTTGTTTTGTCATACATTGTATCCTTTCCAATGTTACAGAATTATACTTAACCTCATAAGTATAATCATATTTACTAATCTTTAGTAAATCATGACAAATCAATCTTTGTGGTGGACCTTGACCAGTGCACACCCAGTGTACCTAATTCCTTAGTCCTTCAATTGACTCATATATACATGTGATCAAAGAATTAGTCTTAATTTTCAAAGATGAAAATTCTCATTCATCATACAATACAACTTGTATGATTCCAAGTTTCTGTCCAATTGAAACTTGGGTGATGAAAAACTTTCTTCATTTGGTAAATTCAGACACTACCACAAACGAAGGAATCAAATCCATTTTCCAATATTGCTATTACTGGAAACATATAAGCAACAATTTCCACAGATGCCATTGTAAGGATATTTTTAAAATAAATAAAATTAAAACCCTTTTTTTTATTTTAAAACTTTGCGGAAAAACTTATCCTTATAATCCACATGAAAACCTTGTTGTTATCTATTCATAAGCAATATATTATAACTCTTAAGCAACAACTCAAAATTCTGATTACCGAACCATGCGATCGAAACCCACCTTCGCAATCAGAATCAACATATACTTACTTTAAGCTTCCTATTTGATTCTTAAAACATCAGCATGTGACCCATTCACATTATGTAATAAGAATCTCCAAATAGGAACTTAATAGAGTTAGACAGTGGACTTTACCCGAAGTAGAGTCAAACTTTTTGACTTGATCAATCTTATGATCTTTCAGGTAAATAGGGCAGCTTCGCAACCAATGCCCATTCCTTTGGCAACAAAACACATGGACCCTTTGGTAATGGCACATGAGACTATCTCAGACTTAGCCTTTCTCTTTACCATTTGGTCAACCGAGTGGACTATGGCCGATCCCTTTCCATTGGGAAGAGAAATCCTTTTCTAGATATCCAATGCTACCATTGTCAATGTCCATTTAAGACTTGGGAAGTTGTTCTTTTAATCAAATTTGCTTTACCGGTGTTCCAAATCATTGCTGATTCCACAACACCAAGCAAATAGATAACATCATTAAGGGTCATGTCATAGTCTGTCTCATAGTAGTCCCAAAGAGACTCACTATGTTACTAAGAAAGTGATTGAACATCCAACCTTCACGAGACTTTGACACCCAACTCTCCTGGCTTGTCAATATGTGACTTTATCTCCAAGATGTGAGCACACATAGACTATGCTTGCCAATAAGGATTGAGTGACTTTAAACTTTTCAAGAACTTGTGGGTGAGGGAGAATAATTGGAGGAGGTGGAGGAAGTCAAGCATGATGTTGAGGGACACCATCTTCAAGAGATTTGGGAAGATCATAGTTGTCTGAACCAGACATCTATAATGGGAGAAAATCAAGTTAGTTGATTCAAAGTCCTTAATATAACACCCAATATGAAATATTAAGGCTAGGACCCAACACAATATTTTATAATTTGGAAGAGGGATGCCGTAATCCAAGCTATAAAATATTTGAAGGTAGGCGAATGACGATTCACCAATTTCCACCATGAAAAACGAAATAATTTATTAGGTTTTAATTGGATTTGAAATTCCTAGATCTTTTGAGATTCATTGAACTTTTCAATGGCATGTTTCAATCTCGAGTGTGCCCTCTCAAATTTTGTGACTGGGATGCCGAGGATCACAAAACAAGGTGTGAATAACCATACCAATTCACTTGGTACCCTTAATATTATCACCCAATCAATGTGTCGGTTAACCACACACGCTCCATTGATCTATGACAAACATTAAGTCACCCTTCGTGATCCTTACTAGTCCAAGTTAGTGTGTCGGTTAACCACACACGCTCCACCAACGACTTGGTAAGGTACAAAGTGTGAATTCCATGGGCTAGCACCAAATTCACATTTTTCCTAAAGTAACTAAGATTGGGAATTAAATAAAAAAAATATTTAGTTACTTTATAATATTCATTATACTTTTAATGAGAATTTAAAGTCATTGTCCTACCCGTTCGGCTAACGACCCTCCACCGATCAAGCAAGTGGTGGGTGAGAGTGGACACCCATTAAGTCGCCATTTTATAGGCAACAACCTTATACCCACCTTATAGACCGGCTTCGTGAATGAGGCCTACTAACGGTAAAACGACTTGTTCTTATACATATATATAATAATTAACCATTAATCTTATAAATAGTATAAGGGTAGAATTTTAACTTTTAAAACTTCTAGGGTATGGAATTAAAGTTTGTGTGAGACTTTACAAATTCCAAAACTTGAGGGCAAGTTTTGAACAATTCATAAACTTTTGGATATTCATAACTTATGAGTTTTAATTAAGTGTTTTAAAGCTTTTAATGAAGAGTCTCTTGGAAATCCATAACTTGAGGACAAGTTATGAAGTCCATAAAAGCATTTATGGGAAAAACTCTTCAAGAAATGTAACCTACAACTTCTTAAAAACATTTAAAAGAAAAACTCTTGGAATTCCATAACTTGAGGACAAATTAAGAATTCCATTAAAACACATTAAGATCAAGAATTAACTAACAAACAATTTGCAAATAATTCCTATGATCTAACAAAACTCATATGAACATGAACATCCACTATCCAAAACTTTTCATTTCATAACTTATGAATTAAAGGTTCCTAAAAATGAAGACTCTTCATTTTATGTAACTTATGTGTTTAATGTGTGTTAAAGAAAAGTGACCTTTGGATATCCATAACTTGAGGACAACTTATGGACTCCATTAAAACACATAAATGATCAAGAATTAATTCCAAACAATTCAGCAAATAATTCCTATCATCTTCTAAATTCATAAGAACATGAACATGATCATCAAAATTTCAAGAATTATATGAACACATAAAAATCACGGAATTTTGATATATGCTATTGTAAATGGATTAGAACAACCATTACACCAACTAAAACAAGTTTTAAAACACCAAAACAGTTTAGGGTAATATTTCTAGTCCATTTCCAGCAGCAAAAATCGAAATTCTGGTTTTTTTTATTATTATTTTGCATCAAGTATCAAACAAGCAAGCCTAGGCTCTGATACCACTATTGGGTTTTGAGCAATCTAACACTTCCTAAGTGTGCATGCAACCCTAATAAACATTGGATCTATGTTTGTCTAAATACATGCAAAATAATAATTTTCCAAGGTTCATAACCTATCTAACATGGCATGGGGTACTTTTAAACATAAAAGAATTAGATGAGATTACATACTTTTTGATGATGAGTTTGATTCCTAAGGAGTTTGAGGGCCAAGCACCAATAGTGTGAATGCCTCAAATGGAATCACAAATCACCACAAACTCTTGGAAAACTTTGAGAGAGTGTATACACACATAAAAAACGGCCACACACACAAAACCACACTAGTGGCTATTTCATGCAACATAAGCATGCTTATATAGTGTACATGATTAGGGTGAAACCCTAATAACCCATGACCTTTCCTTTTCCAAGGATCCATGGGTTAAAAGCTCCATGGATCATCCATGGACTTCCATACAAGCCTAGCCCATTAACAAATGAGTGTTAGCCCACACTATATAAAACAGTAGCCCACAATTTAATTTGTCTTCCTTTTAATCTCTAAATTAATTCATAATTAATTTAAGACTAAGACTAATTAAATAACATGACTTCATATTAATATATTATAACTTATAATATATTAATAAACATATGTGTATAACTCTCATTAAATTATCCATAAATAGTTCGGATGAAATGCAACCCAAATGGACCATGCCGGGTCGGGTCAAGTATATACCAAATAAGTTATGGACTTAGACACCTTATCCAACAGTTTTGACCCTATTTCTACCATTTTTGACCTAGATGAGAGAGAGAGAGATGCAGTGGACATGCATGTATGTAAATTTTGTATTTTTATGAGCCTTTAGAGTCCCTAAGAGCTTTCTGGGAAGTTGGAGTTAAATGCTTAATGGATTAAGGATTGAATCTATTAAGTTGTTCATAGCTAGTGGCCATGACGTGGCAATGAGGGAATCACTGATTATTTTTTCTAGAGTTGGCCACGATATGGAGACATGTGTGCTACAACGTGCTGATCAAGTTATTTGTGGTTGAGCTGTTGGATTGCAACTGAGTTGTTAGCCATGACTTGGACATGGGTTGGCCACAATGTTGAGGTCAACTGATGAGGATTTTTGGTTGTTGACTTTGACTTTGACCGTTGAATTTTGGACAGTTGACTAGTTTTAGAAGGTAAACTAACGGTTTACCTTGTGTGGCTTATTAGGTGGTGTATAGAACCCATTCATTGGCTGAGAGAGAGAGAGAGAGAGAGAGAGAGCTATTAGTTGATGACTACTTTTTCAATGTGAGTCTTCTCGATATACTATGTAGGATGCTAGTTGATTTTGTGATACTTACATGGAAGACCAGGGTGTGGCCCTTGGCATATGTATGCAAGACCAGGATTTGGCTCCTGGAAATTATATAAAAGCCCAAGATTTGGCTCCTGTAATTGTAAGTAAGACTAGGGTCTGGACCTTGTCATTTCTATGTAGGATGCTAGTTGTCTTTGTGATACTTGCATGGAATACTAGGTGATGGCCCCTGGAAACTTTTATGTAAGACCTGGACTTGGTCCTCGACATTACAAGAAAAGACCATGATTTGGATCAGGGCAGGAATTGAGTATAAGACTATGATTTGGCCCATAGCATGCACTATCTTATGTATGGTATCTGAATTTTGGATAATCTACTAAGCTTTATGCTTCTGGTTTTGTGGTTTAAATATTTTCAGGTACTTCCAATTCCAAAGAGAATGGCTTGGCTTGACTGCACAGCATCCCATGATGGCTTTTCCGCGCTGATTGTTATTATTTTATTCTGATGTTTGAGAGATGCATTTTATGATTATTGGTTCTGAAACAAATGTTTGTAAGGATTTGTTGGTTTAAAAATGTGAAATTTTATTGGTATTTTTGGGACGTTACAAAAATCCTTGTAATCACCTTTTAATATTAACTCTTGTTTAAACGACACGTGTTGTAACAGGGTATTAAATATTTTAACATGTATTAATCTTTTTAAGTAAAAATACTTATTTTAATTATTATCACGTAATAATATCATATAAATATTTTAACAAATATTTAACCACAAATTGTTCACATAATACATGTTATCATATACAAATTTAACAAATATCTCAAAGAAAAACATTTAATTTCACATATAAACTTTCAAAATATATTAATACTTTTCAATAATTATTGGTACTAAATTATGTTCATGAAAGTAACCACGCATTCACTTGATGTAGGTAGAAGACTCATGGGAAAGTCAGATCCTTAACTGATGCTTTAGGTTTCCCCTTAAAATAGCCTAAATACGAATATTAATAAGCCTTATTATTACTATTTGTTCGTGTTTATAAAGTTTAATCATTATAAGTTTTTATCAAATTAATCAATAATCCCAAATAAAACAACGGCGTATCACTGATAAGAAACGACCAGGTAAGTTTTCATCAGATTAATCAATAATTCCAAACAAAAAACCGGACATTACGTGGCCAGAAGTTCGAAACGAAAGCACCATTTCTCAGAGCTCTCTGACACTCCAGAGCTTCACTATTAACACTTAAGAACCACTAGGGTCGGGCCTCGAGACCTTGGGAAAGTTTTCGAGAGAAAGGAAGAAGATTGAGCAAACAAATAAGCATGAAGGTCGTGGGAAAGTTTTCGAGAGAAAGCTCCATTTCTCGGTGCTCTCTGACACTCCATTTCTCGGTGCTCTCTGATTCCATATGTCACTTCCTCGTTTGCCGAGTTTTAATTATTTCGTAAAATTCATAACTTTCACATACAAGCTCCGTTTTCGACGGTATTTTTATCCATGTGTAGCTATTGACGAGTAATAAACTTTCATTTAGAATCTGATGGATAATTTTTACTTTCTTTTTTGTTTTACGGTACAAAAAGGCTTGGAATGTAAATAACGTTGCGAAAACCATAACTTCTTCATATGAGCTCTGTTTTCAACGTTCTATATATCATTGGCTTCATATTGAAGACTACTAAAACTTTTATTTAGATTTTGTTGGCTATCATTCAACCAATTTTGACTTTGGTTTCTATGTCGCACAAAACTGTACTATCACACTTGAAACTTTGAAAAATCATAACTTCCTCATATAAAGTCAAATTTTTATGCTATTTATATCGACGAGTTCCTATTGACAAGCACTCGACTTTCGTATAAATCATTTGGGCTAAAATTCAACTTATCTCTGGTTCACTTTTTAGGATGCACCTTTCCATATCACTTTGAACGTGAAACATAGATAATTCATAACTTCCTCATACGAAGTCAGATTTTTGCGTTCTTTATATCCACAGAATCACCCTCACGACCACCACAACTTTTTCTAAGATTATTTATCCAAAATAATCTTTTATTTTTAATGTTAATTATATCGTTTTAAAGATAAATTTAATATTCAGGTTTTCTACAAATATTAATATGTAATCCTAATATTTGTTTGCTTAATGTATACACAATAATTGTTTATTATCTCATAACACATATGAAGAACAATTGTATTAATTAGAGATTTTAATTCTTCAATTAAATGTATAATTACTACGATTATACTCTAAACTGATGGGTTTTATAGGTTATTAAAATACAACCCGTAAGTTCATATCCAACCTATAAAAGGATCTATGTTTTCTCTAATTGATCACAATAAGCTATAAATATCAAGAACCCTAATGGATACCTACTATAATCAAAATATACATATGATTAGGGTTACATACCTTTTGAGTATTGTAACAAATAATCACATCAATATAACAAAAAATTAAAAGACAAGAGGAGAGAAGAGCATATAACAAAAAATTAGGCTATTCTCTTGGCAACAGGAGTAGACGAAAATGGGAGCCCCAATAGCCATATGTATAATTGATACAAGGAACCCTGGAAAACCTAATTAGAATATAATGTTAATATTTCAAATTAGGTAATTATCCAATCCCTTAAGTATTTATAAGGAATATTTTAGATCCTCTTAGAATCCTTCCCGGAACCATCCAAGCCTGGAATGTTCTGGAATTCCCTCTTGTTCAACTATTGAATAATTACAGCTTAAGTCCTTACACTTTTAATTAATTCGATTAATCCCAAAATTAATTTCAATTAGTTTCTGATTAATTCTTAATTAAATAATATTATTTCTAATTTATATATTAACCACATAATATATTAACAAATCATTTATTACACATAAAAAATCAACATATGTATCTAAATGTCATTCTACATAATTAGTAGTTATGAGACCAACCCAAAAAGGACTTGCTTACAATTGAAGTATATACAAATTTAGTTATGATCTTAAACACCTTAACCCAATATTCTCCCACTTCTATATGTATATAATTGCAATTTCAAGTATAACTTCCAATCATACAGCAAAGTGTGATTTTCGAAGCAACTGCTAAACTCTGATCAAATCAGACATTGGCCCTAACATAAGTGATCAAATATTTCTTCATTCTGTAGGATATCGTATGAACATGAGACATGGATTATAATCAATCGTATTATCCAAAAATTATGTTTCCTGATTTCTCGATTTGTGATGGCGTCATTAGGCTACTATTTAAACATATCAATTTAGTCTTAGCTGGGCCCAACACTATAATGTCAATACCAAATCACAGAGGGGCCCAAGGATATCGCTTTTTGTGTTACGGAATAAAGAACAAATAAACTTTGACTATATAACTTTATCGTTTACTTAACAAATCATACATGAAACTATGTTTTATAACTTCATGTTACTGATGCATTTACGTAATACCAATACACAACTAACTCGTAAATTACAACTTATGATTTTTCAACAACTATGACTATATATCTCCGTATGAAGAAAAAAAGATATTATCATATGAGAGTTACTCATGATGAAATCCATGAACTAATCTCTAAGAATGGGTTTATCCAATACTTCAAATCTCCATTTTCTACATACTAATGAATATTACAGCAATCATATTGCAATGTGTAATCTCCATAAACAATCTACAATCTATTCAGGACAATCTTAATTTACTACTTACTTTCAGGAGTATGAGCGACTATGGAGTTTGAATAATCAAATTATTCAGGTAGTAAAACATTCAAAGTGAAACACAAGAATAAATAATTGAAAAAAGCAGTACACATACTCATAAATAATTCTCTATTATTTAATCACCAAAATAAATTATATTTATTTTTGTCACAAAGTTTCAAATAATCAACTAACTACTAAAACTAATGCCATCTCTTAATTCAATGCTCCTAGCATGTTTGTTGTGTTTACCCTACTCAGACCCTTCGTGAAAGGGTCTGCAAGATTGTCTTCTAATGATACTCGCTTCACCAGGATTCTTTACTTCTTTTGTCAAAGCAATTGTGCCTTCATTATCACATAAGAATTCTATTAGCTCTTGAATGGTTGAGACTACATTGAGATCATCGATGAAGTTCTTCAACCAAGCCGTTTCCTTTGATGCCTCACTCGTTGCAATGTACTGATTCACAAGTAGAAACAACTACCGTATCCTTATTCGAACTTTTCAAATTACTGCTCCACCATTTGACACAAATACAAAGCCAGACTAAGAATAGAAGTTGTCTCGATCTAACTAAAATTTAACGTCACTGTAGCCACTCACTCTTAACATATCACTCTAAAATTTTAGTAGTTTGTGTATGTCCCTAAAACAATGTAATCCTTCAAAAATCAATACTAAATAAATGTTTAAAATATACATTTGTGTTTGATTGTACCTGTTCTCAAGATCCAATTATCCCTACGTCACATTGCCCAGTGTTTCCGTCAACGGCTAGGCAGGGCGTGACAATAATTGACTTGGTCATCCAAGATTGTCCATTTAAAAAATATGCTTGGGAATATAATTTTTAATTCTAGTACCAAACTCAATAAGATTACTTATTGTAGCGCTTGTTCTTTATATACGCATTGATATAAAGCATCGTCATAAATATTATTTTGATTTACTTGATGATTTTCACATATTATTTGGATGTTTTCGTTAGATACTTCCCCCTCTTCTTTCAATTTCAAACTTACATTCAAACCTAATTTAAACAAAAAATTAAAACCTTCAAATGAGACAATGAACGTGAGTTCAATAACTCCCCCTTTCACCAAATCTTTGCTAAAAAACAAAATGTAATTTGAATTTACATGTCCATATACCTCTTCCTCAAAATGGAAAAAAATCAAACGAATCATATGTATACTAACAACATAATTCAAACCAACCTCATACAAGCTTCACTTTCTCCCTTATTTTGGAACTATGCACTTGCCTTGCTAGTTATATTCTCAACATATTACCCCTTTCAACCACTATCCAAAATAAGACGCCAAACGAAGTGCTTTGCCTCCACCATGCTCTCTCAAATAACCAACCTATCATCTCTTGAGTCAAACTTGAACAAACATTAGAACAAGTGATAATGTTGAATAAAGTTTAACTCAAAGGATCATTAAAGCTCAACAATAATAATAAGTTAGAGTTAGAAGGTTAGATAGATGTAGAAATGTAAGGAAATATAAAAGACAACAAGTATTATATCAAGTATACACTTAAGTTGATTCATAACAAGGAATGCATTCAAACCAAGTTAGTAAGAGAGATCAAACTTAGTGATTAAGTCTAGATAGACTTGCTCTGAAGAGAGATTTCAACTAGTTATTATTCTGTTTAAGTGATAAGTGAGAAGTGAGTAAGATGAGTAATGGTATTCAAGATGCGTAAGAGAAGTAGTTTCATAGAAAAAGAGAGAGCTCCATTTATAGAGTCTCAAAGATTACAAATAGTCTAATATGTTAAGGAGTTGCCATGCAGGGCACAATGGATAAAGAAAAGTACTCATACAAAAACAGATAAAAGACTAAACTTAGAGTAGCTGATTGCGGTTGCTGATCTTTGATTGCGGTGTGGAGATTGGTTGCGGTTGCTGAAAGCTGCTTCGGATCTCTTTTAATTTTAAAAGGGTCACTCTTATGTTTCAACAATTTCCCCCTAAGTGACCTCTTCAACTTTACTTCAAGTGTTGATCTTGAGAAACTTGATGAGAATCCACCAGAATTTCCTGCCTTCCTTAAGCCATGTGATTCTTCTTGAGATTTCAAACTTCACTTCAGCAGTTGTGTGTTTTGATTTGTTAACTGCAGTTTGAGTGATCTCCAATTGCTTCCTGGTCATGCGGTTCATGGCAGTCATTGGGATGAAATATTTTGTTTCATCATTCTTGCATTTGAATATGACTCCAAGATCTGGGAAGTTGGTTGCTCCAAGGGATCATTCTTGAAAGCCTTCAGTCAAGATTGGAGCTTGTTCAAGGGAGGAAGGTTGAACTTTTAAGCAAGTGTCGGGTGGATATCCGCATCGATCCTTGCAAAATCACACACAGTTTCTTTTAGAAACGTGCATGCCCTATCATACGCAATATGCATCTTTGGGTGCTTATCCATCTTGTTCTGAAATACCTTTGCAATCAGGAAGATTTCTTCTGGGTTCATGCAAGGGAAATCAGCTTGGGTTCGGATGTAATCTGAGTTTCTTCTGGTGAAAGTATACTGAATGAATTCGGCCTTCATGAATTTTCGAGGCTTGTAATTTTTTACTGTAGTGAGCCTATCATTCGACCAGATTTTCTCAACAGACGACCCATGCTTGGCATGAAATTTGTTGAGTCTTTCAAACTCTAAGGTCATCCTTTTATCATCAGGAAGACTGCAGTCAAAGGATTCAAAAACAGTGAAGTATTTGGCATTAGGTGAGATGGGGATGTCCCAATAACCGTCATGAGGAGATTATGCGTATGTAAGGTAAGGCTTGTAGTCGTCATCTAGGAGTCTTCTGTGCGGATTGACCCATGAATTGATAAGGGATTCATCCATTTTAATATCAACTCCATTCTCCCTCCATATCAACTCAGCGAATTTAGCTGATCTCCAGTCATCTTTGTTCTGTTTGGTTATAGGAGTGTCGTCTGATTGATCTGATGACATGTGAGAAGCTAGGTTCTTGAAATGAGGAGTCTCTGGTCGCTCAGGAGAATGATGAGGTTCTTGAATTAGTGTTTGTTGCAGTGAAGACTGGTGGCTTTGACTTTTATGAGGAGAGGGAACTGGTGTTTTCTTCTGTGGAGATGGTTGCGGTGAACATTGAGGAGTTGGTTCTTTAGACTTGATGGGAGAGTACAGATGAGAGTGCTGAGGAGAAATTTTACTTAAGTTATGGTTTTCACTTACCCCTCTTGAGGAAGGAGAAATTGGTACTTCCTCAAGCCATTGCCTCAGGCCATTAATTTTGCCACTGACTTCATCAAATTGAGCCTTTATAGCATCAGCAAGTTGTTGGTTGTTTGGGATTGTGGGGTTAAATAGAAAATGGTAAATTTCCTTGGTGAGGTGCAGGATTTCGGAATCGTGAAAGTTGGAGGATAGTGATCACGGGAGGGTATTAATGGTTGTTTATAGAACCGAAATCCCAAATTCAAAGCAATTGTGCGTCTCTTCAACAACTTTCTGGGACTGAGAAGACTTATCTTTAATGATGTTTTGAAGATCCGATTTGATGGAGGATACTTCAGAGATAAGTTTCTCAGCAGTAGAGATGAAATGTTGATGATTAGTTTTGCGGTTGTTGTCCAGGGCTCGGATGCCCATTTCCACCTTGAGGGAGATGCGTTCTGTAGCAAGACGCTCTTTGGCTTCCAGTATTTCATTGCGATCAATGAGAGACTATGAACCAGGCGAGTCCTCAGACTGTGTTTGAGAAGATTTGACAGCAGCAAGAATATGATCTACCTTATCTTGTAGCGATAGAAATTCTTTTTTGGAAACAGCTTGCTTGCTTGCTTCTTCTTCTTCTCCTTGGGCTTAGATGTGGAATGTTGAGAACCGCTAGATTCCTCATCTTCATAAAAAATCATCATTGGATCATCTGAGGCTCCGGATGATTGACTTCATTCATGTCAAAGTCGTCGAAGCCAAAGGTTGGTGCAGAACTGACTTTGATTGCGGTTCCGTCCTCTAGAGAGTTATCAGCAACAGTTGTGGGAGGGGACCTGGATGAACCAACACCATTGGGATTGGATTGAGCTTTATGGATGGTCTCGGCCATTTCAACCATCCAGTTCTGGACTTTGAGAATTGTAGCCACTGTGTTGGCATTATTTATGGCATTGACACAGTATTTGGCTACGGTTTGTATCTCCTGCTGCTTCTATTGAAGTTGCTTGGTTTGTTGATCTTTTCTCGCTTGAAATGCCCTTCAGAAAGCAGTATACTTTTGGACTTCTGATTCTGTGACGGGATTGTAATGCCTCCAAGAATAATGTGATTCATCACCGTTAAATCCTTGAAAACGCACCGAGGTGTCCCTTGGGTTCACAGATCCTTGCACATTTGTGCTCACTGTGCCTAAACCACCTGAAAAAGATGAAAGCAGAGTAGGATTTTAGGAGCATCCTTGCACATTTGGCCTCGGCTCCATTCTGGCATGGGCTAAAGAATCGTCCTGCGATTGGGTATGTGTATCGAGTGTTTGGATTACAGAGTCTAGAATGGAGCACAACTCCGGTCCTTAAAAGAAATAAAGTTTGGAAGCCCTAGAGACCTTAGGGCGACAAGAACCAATCAAATCCTCTTAGGATCTAGTTGGGGGTGAGTTTCCACGTTGAGATGAATCGTGCACACTTGTTGTGCTCGAGTAGTTGGGTAGGGTAGTAGTGAATGGATAGGGTATGAGTCGGTCACGCATATGGTCTATGGATTTGGTTTTCTTTTATTTGAGAATGGCGATTGGAGCAGAGTCTAGATCAGAATCATCAGAAGATTGATCTGAGTCAACATCTAATGAAGCAACATGTTATAGTTTACGTTTCTTAGAGGGTTCTGCTTCCTTGGGAGGTTTAGCTTTCTTGGTTGCTTTACTTTTTTGGGTGTTTCACCCATTGCATGAGTTCTTCCCTTGTTGCGGGGGGCTTCCTTGGCTGAGGCTAACTTCTTTTGCCTTTGAGTTAAGAGAATATGAGATAAGGTAGTAGAGGAAGGAGATGTGAATTGCTCTGGTTGAGTGGGTGCGGTAGAGGTTAAAATGTTTTGACTGGGGAGAGACGGGGTAGAAAGGTATAGGTCCATACCTTCCGTAGCCTCAATATGGTATGTGACTAATTGGGTCTCAAGTCCAATCGTAGTCAAGATGTGAATGGGTAGACGTCTGATTGGCCCAAAGATAGATTGATCTTTAGAAGGAGCGTACCTTTTGAGATCACGGGTGACGAAGAAGTTGATGTCGTTTCCCATACTGATCTTTGCGTCTAAACGAAGATCTGAAATGCAGAGCACCCAAAACCTTGCAAAGGTAAGCTCAGTTGATTTTCCTTTGGATTCTCCTTAGGGATGTACTGAGGAAGTCATCCCAAAGAATTTTACCATAGTTAACATCATGGCCAGTGAAAATGCTCCATACGAGCTCAAGTAATTTGAGGCCCATTTTGTTTGTGCCTCCGATTCTACCTGATAAACTGCGAATCACGAAATGGAATACACATTGCCATACCTCAGGTAGTTAGTTCTTCTTGAAATCTCCTATTCCTTTGATCTGCTTCTGATATCCCATTTGATACAGGGTGGAGGTGATGTCTGTGACACTGGGTGAGAAGAACTTTGTCGAGGGATGCACTAGTAAGTTGATTGCAACAAGAAACTTGTCTTTGGTCAAGATGACCAAGGAGTCGTCTACTAAGTTCAGATGAACTTCTTGAAGATTTTTGAGGGGACGATGTGCAGAAAAGGCACATTTGAACAATGTGGAGATGGGAACCACATCAGTGAATACGTTGAATGATCCAAAAAGAGAATGATTGGAGATGAACTTGATCATGAGGCGAATAGAGTCATTATAAGTGGGATGATCATCGAAAATTGCCCTAAAATTCCTAGACGCAATCGAAGGCGATTGGTTTCGTGTAGTTGAATCGGAACCAGTTGGGTGGGCAGAGGCTGATGCTTTGGATGATTTCTTTGACATTCTTGATTTCACCATTTTGAAAAGATTGAATAACTTGCAGGAAAACTTGAAGTGAAAGAGGGAAGAAGGAAGTTGTTCGTCTTTGAGAGATCAGAAAGCGTAAAGCTTTCTTGGAGAGAAAAAGAGGGTTTTTATAGTGGCAGATTTCAAATAGTTATTATTTTTACCCTTAAGAAAAAGGTGGTTAAGGATAAAAACCTTTGAGTTTTTTTTATTTAAGGAAATCATTCTCAGCCACAAAAAATATTTAACGAAAAGTTATTTTGTTAGTTTAAAAAAAAAGGCATTTAATGAAATGTCAGGCCCAATACCCCATGTCTGAAGAACGGGTGACGAGGGGCGATAATCTGTTGTATAAAGGTGGAATTTGTAACGGATTTGACATTTTGGAGGTAAGAGGAAAAGACAGTTTAAGGAAAAGATTTTCTAAAAAGATTTCTTTTATTGGAAACCGTTTTATTTTGGCATCACACCTAAAATAGGTCTGACACAAGGTTTATTTGAAAAGCAGAACTGAAACGATCATATGCTATAAAATGAATATTTTGAGAATGCTTTTCTTAAATAATGAAGAATCACCAAATAGCACACGATGTTTCAAGAATTTATAAAGTAGATGACAGTTCCATAATTGAGATTGCGGTTTGAGTCTTCATTGCAGATTATGACTTTATTGCTGATTGAGACTTCCTTGCGGATGGAGACTCCATTGCAATTGAGACTTCATTGCGGATCACAGGTTAGATGACTGTGGTTGAGGAAACTGAGAAGAACACTTGAACAAAATCAGAAATAACAATTAATCGAGGGCCCTTGAAATATAGGTATGATATATGGTTGCGGTATATATTTAGTATATTGCGGTACATAAAATGTATTGTAGTACACAAGATACATTGAAACTATATAAGATAGATATATTTAGTTAGGACTGCAATGGCGACCATTAATGGTCTGCGGTACCTATCAATTCAAGAAGAATTACAGGTCTGGATTCATCATTCCTAACATTTGTAAGAAATTGTTGAGTTTTGTAGATTCAAGTGCCTTTGTGAACACATCAGCAATCTCTTAATAAGTATGAACAAAAAATCGTTCAATGTTACCTTTCAGAATGTGATCTTTAATGAAGTGGTACCGTAGTTCAATATGCTTCATCTTAGACTGGTGAATAGGATTATGAGAAATTGCTATGGAACTCTCAGAATCACAGTAAACCGGTATCCGCAACATTCTATATCCGTAGTCCAAAAGTTGTGTTTTCATCCATAAGACATATGAGCAATAGCTGGTTGTTGCCACATATTCAGCTTCTGTGGAAGACAGCGAGACACGGCTCTGTTTCCTTGATGACTAGCTGACGAGTCTTCCACCGAGAAACTAACATCCACAGGAGGTGCTTTTTCTGTCCAATCTACATCCAACATGATCCGCATCAGTGAATGCTTGTAAGCTGAAGTCGTTTCCTGCGGGATACCAGAGACCAAGACACTTGCTGCCTTTTAAGTATCTAAGAATCTGCTTGGCTGCGGTCATATGAGATACTTTTGGATCGGCTTGGTATCTTGCGCATACTCCTGTTGCAAAGAAAATGCATGGTCAGCTTATGGTGAGGTACATCAGTGAGCCAATTATTCCTATATAATTTTTGTGATCCACTGATTCTCCAGAAGGATCAGCATAAATCTTGAATCTGAAGGCCATTGGGACTTTAGAAGAGGAACAGTTGTCTGTTGAGTATTTCTTCAGTAGTTTAGTGGTGTATTTCTCCTGATGGATGAATATCCCTAGAGGGACTTGTTTCACTTGAAGTCCTAGAAAGAAATTAATCTCTTTATTCATGCTCATTTGGAATTTGTTGGTCATGAGCTCTGCAAATTCATCCACCATCCCCTGATCCATTGATCCGAAGATGATATCATCCACATATATTTGTACAAGCATAAGGTGATTATCATTTTCCTTTCTAAATAAATTGGGATCAATCACTCATCTTTTGTATCCGTACGAGACAAGAAATTCAGAGAGAGTCACGTACCATGCTCTTGGAGCTTGCTTTAGACTGTAAACCGCTTTCTCAAGCTTACAACAGTGGTCTGGAAATTCAATGCTTTCAAATCCAGGAGGTTGTTGAAGATAAACCTCTTCTTTCAATTCACCGTTGTGAAAAGCACTCTTTACATCCATTTGATGTACTTTAATGTTCTTGTCAGCTGCGTGTGCTAAGAAGATGTGGATGGCTTCCATTCGTGCTACAGGGGAGTATGTTTCATCATAGTCAATACCTTCAAGTTGACTATACCCCTTGGCGACTAGTCTTGCATTGTTTCTTACTACTGCACCGGATTCATCCAATTTATTCTTATACACCCATCTGGTACCAACAATAGTGAGACCTTTTGTCTTCGGAACGAGTTGGAACACTTTGTTTCTTTTAAACTCTTCTAGTTCTTCTTGCATTGCTATATTCCAATCGGGCTCCATTAACGCTTCTTTGATGGTTCGGGGTTCGACTGAAGACATAAATGCAACAAAGTGATAGTGATTAGATAAGTCTTGTGAGGATCGAGTTTGAATGCCTGTTGATGGGTTACCGATGATTTGTCCTGGTGGGTGATCCTTCGTCCATACGTGTAGACGAGGTTGAAGGTGATCAACGGCTATGGTGGATGGGATGTCTTCAATATCTGAAGATTCTACAGATGGGGATGGCAGTTCCCCCTGGACTTGTGAACAGCCCGTTGAATTTGTCTTGAGTTGGGAAGGTGGGATTAGAGTTTTCTTCTGATTGAGGTTCCCCCTGGATTGCGGACGGGATATCCTCTTGAACCTAAGAAGGTTCCCCCTGGATTGTTGGAAGTATGATAACCCTTGGGTCAGTTCTTGTATCAATGTTTTCTATATTCTCGTCATCTGAGTTAGAAGAAACATCTGATGGTAGAGATCCTCTGTGGATAGCAACTAGAGCTACATCATCATGTAATGGAACCTCGATGGCTATTTCTTGACCCAAAGTGGAGTTTTCCCCCTCAACCAGCAAGGTGGAAGTATTGAGTGATACTTCATCGGATAGAGACAGACCAGATACATCGACATGCTGCTGTTGAGCTTCCGGGGACATAAGAACTTCGGATAGTTGAGAAGTATCTATAGGGTCAAAGAGATCATCATACTTCAACTATGTTTAATGGACTCGAGGAGGCATGAATATCACTTTCCAGGATTGCTTTGGTTTCAGTTGACGGAGTGATGTTGCGGACGTAATAATCATCGAATTTTAAGTCGAAGCTTTCGATTATTAGTCTTGTGCGTCTAATGAGAACCCTGTATGCTACTTTGTTTGTTGAGTAGCCAAGGAAAATGCCTTCATCAGACTTCGGTGCGAACTTGTTAAGATGATCTCTGTTGTTGATCACAAAACATCTACACCCAAATATGTGGAAGAAACGGACATTTGGTTTGCGGTTGTTAAGGCCCTCATAAGGAGTTTTACTAAGACCCTTGCAAATAATGCTCCGGTTCTGTACAAAGCATGTTGTGGCCATTGCTTTGGCCCAAAAGTAGAGAGGAAGGTGTGCGAAGTTAAGCATAGATCTGGTTGCTTCTACCAGAGTTCGGTTCCTTCGCTCTGCTACTCCATTCTGCTGCGGTGTGAAGGGAGCTGAGAAGTTGTGACTGATACCCTTTCAAACCAAAAAACTATTTAAGATATGATTGGTAAATTCATTTCCATTATCACTTCGGATGCGACATACTGGCAATTTGATCTGAAGTTCACTTTCTTTGATAAAATTGATCAGTATCTACGGAGTTTCAGATTTGAGTCTCAAAAAGAAGACCCAAGTGAGACGAGTGAAGTCATCAACTATAACCATTATGTATCTTTTGTGATGAAGACTGGCTATGGTAGATGGACCGCAGAGATTAATGTGCAGGAGTTCCAGTGGTTCAGAAATTGAAGAATCAATCACCATTAGATGACTTGATTTGGATTGTATGCCACACTCACAGGCAGGACATAGTGTATCATTGCTGAATTTGAGAATTAGGAGACCTCGGACGAGTTCTTCAGTGACCAGATTGTTGATATATTTAAAATTAAGATGACCTAGCTTGCGGTGCCATAGCCAGCTAACTTCAGATACTACTTTGGATAGAAAACATAGTTGTGATTTGCCAATGATAAGAGACATGTCCAGAGGATACATGGTTCCTTCGGACTTGGATTTGATTAAATAGGTGCTTCTATCACTTGTCATTATATAGTAGTACTCATTGTCAAATTCAACTTTGTGGCCTGCTTTACATAGTTGGCCTACACTGATGAGATTGTGTTTAAGGCCTTCTACGTAAGCAACCTTTTGAATATAGGAGTTTCCCGTAGTAAGAACACCATAACCTCGGATTATCCCATTTTCATTGTTACCGAAGGTGACATTTCCACCATTGCTAATTGGCCTGAAGTCTCGAAGGTATTCTAACCTTTCGGTCATGTGCAAGGAGCAGGCACTATCAATTAACCATTCCTCCTCTTGTTCCTCCTTACATAAAGCCTGACAATTAGACGGTTAGTTTGGGCATCCAAACAAGTTTGGAGCCCGGGGTTACAAATAATTTTTTTATGAATGCATGAGTCGAGGTTGCATGGACGGGTTTGGTGTCAACTTTGAGTCCTAGACCTGGGTACCTGTGAGTTTTTGGGGTCATGTGTGACCTTGAAAAGTTATGAGATCTATGACGGCTACGAGATTTCTGAAAAGTGTGTGAGTTCTGACAAGTACAGATTCTTTGGACACTAGAGGTCTTTTAAAAGATATGAGGTTGGGCTCGACGAAACCTCTTTTGATGAAAAACAGATGAACATTTTTTAGAACTAGTCCTGACATTGGTTTTGGTCCGCGGTCCAATGGAAGTGAGATTATGTTTGGTACCGGTCTGAGGATGAGATCTGACATTTTTATATTTTCTTTGTAAAGCAGAATGCCTAGATATAGTGTGCGTCTATGACTGTGTCCTAGGATGTGTCGTTACAGGAGACTAATGTGATTTGAGATGGGTTAGTGTAAGCAAGATTCCTTTCCATTTTGGGCTATCTAAGGAGTATATTATAAAGCCATTGCTTCGAAATGACTTGGCTTGCTTTTGGCTTGTGTCAGATTTCTTTGAAAAAGTTTGAGAACATCGACTTGTCTTTTCAAAAAAAAAAATCTTCCTTTTATTACAAAACTGGAGTTCCCTTTTGAAAGCCATTTTTGCTAAAGTTTTTGGTGTATCGCAGTCAGTGAGATTTAACTGCGGTTTCTTTGAATCCATAGATTGTTTTTGAAAATGAGGACTTGACTCATCAGAGCTGGATGGTTCAGGATTCTAGGAACATTTACCATATTCGAAATTTTCTATGAGTAGTTCATGATGATTTGGCTGAAGAGTGATGAAACTTTTGATTGGGGACTACGGTAAGGATGATTGGACTACCGCAGAGTAAGACTGAGTTGTGGGACACTTTATGATGGAGGGTTTTACAGAATGTGGTGTAGGATTGCAGTTGGCAATACTGTGATCCGAAGTCAGTGAAGGAAAGTTTGTGAAATCTATAGGATTTTCTATAAGAATTTCCTCATCACAAACAGATGACGCTTGAGAGTTGAGACAAATTGTGCCAATGACAGATTTTTTATCACAAGTGTGATCTGAGGATCCAGGAAGAATTTCCTCAATGACACAATTATTGTTGAGATCATGAAGACGGCCGAAGTGCACTTTGATGTCCTCATGGAGGGTTTTATTATCAACAGGATAATGGAACTCTCGGTCCGGAAGGACATAGGGACGGTCCTTGTTAAACCGAGGTGATGCGTCCCTTGCGGTGTTGTACCCATTGGACCAATCCCAATTATAGGTGTTATATATGGTTCCATTGTTCACAAGATTTTTAATAGCTTCACTTTCATTTAACAATTTTTCTATTAAAAGATTTAAACGTACAATTTCATTTTGAGCTAGATCAAAATGGTTCAAAGCTATTTCTAGTTGTGTTTCACTTAACATTCTTGCATCTTTCTCTAACTCTAAGTCCTTTTCTAACATAGCTACTTTGAGCCTTTTGTTATCCAGTTGTCCTCTAACATGAAACATCTCTTGGGATGCTATGTTCTTCTCATCTAGAGCTTTGTTATAGTCTGTAAGGACGGCATCACATGTGCCATTAAGACTGTCTATGCATGGTTTACAGTCATGCATACTATAATTTAGAGTTTGAATCATGAGTTTGACCTATTCTACGATGCTTAGAGTCCCTTCCTTTTCCATGTAGCAATAGTTCTTTTCAAGCTTTGTAGACCCATCATCATCCGCAGTTGCCAGCATGCAAATCTTGCCTTTACCCTTGACTTTGCAGACGTTTTCATCTTCATCTTCGGATGACCAAACATGATGGTCCCTCTTTGCATGGGCTACGTATGCCCTTGCTTTTTCTTTTTCTTCTAATTCTTGAGCCATTCTAAGGTAGAATGCTCTATCTTTCACTACATTGGCTTTGCAGTCTTTTGCGAAATGATTTTCCTTGTTACACTTGTGACAGATCACAACATCATTTTTATCATCTGACGAGGTACCGGAGTCAGTTGGATTGATGGGCTTCGGTGCCTCTTTGGGTTGAGTGGTCTGAGGTTGTGGTGGAGGGTGAGGATTTTTGGGGTATCGAGAGTGATTATTGCAGTTGCAGTTGAATGGAGGTTTGTTCAACTGCCGATTCTTGCGAAAAGAAACAGGTGGTAGCCGGTTGAACTGTTGGCTAACAAGGGCTATAGCATTTTGAAATTCTTTTTCATCATCATACTCTGAGTCAGCTTCGTATGACTGCTAAGGATTGTCATATGAGGCAGAGTAAGACTGAGTATGTGGAGCTTGTGCTATAAGAGCCGGTGGTCCTCCGAAATCATCATATTCTTTGAGTACAGTGGATTCTTGAGCTTACAATTCACCGTAGAGCTTGTAGAGAGATAACGAGTGGTTCTTTCTATCTCCCTAGACTATCATCTTTGCAGTCGTCCAGTGTCTTCTCAAACCATTGAGAAAATGAAGATTTGTCTCATGGTTGCTTCGGACCGTGCTAGCATTAGATAACTTAGTAACAATCAGGTTCAACATTTTGAAGGAGTCTTCCAAACTTTCGTCAGTATGAGCTTTGAAATTGTTGAACTCATTGAGTGCGGTTGTGAGCTTATTATCTTGAGCTTATTCAATGCCCTCATATAAGTTTTTGAGGACATCCCAGCTCTCTTTTGATGATTTGCAGTTTATGATAATGTCAAAGTTGCCAGGAGCAACTCCACAAGAGATTTCATAAAAAAGCAACAACATCATTTTCCATTTTATCGAGATCGTCTTTTGTGGGACGATTCATGGCTGGTTGACCTCCTCTGAGTCTAGCAATGGCACCGTCGGTTTGAACATGTGTAAGAACAGGGACATGTGGTCCTTCTTCTACAGATCTCCATACATCTCTTCCAAGTCTCCTTAAGTATCTTTCCATCCTCTTAGACCATTGATGATATTTGTTTTCCACTAGTATTGGGGCTTTATTAGAACCACCAACACTGTTGGACACATTGAGAGATAATGCTTGTGCCATATTTCCTTGTTTTGAATTTTTTTTCTTTTTTTTTTAAGAAATGAGCTTCAGTGGTATAGAAGGCCTTTTGAAAATCAGAGTTTTGCTTCAAAAAGCAACCACTTTGGCTCTGCTACCAATTGTTGAGAGAAAAAACTTGAGTCACACTTGAACAAACGTTAGAACAAGTGATAATGCGGAATAAAGTTTAACTCAAAGGATCATTAAAGCTCAACAATAATAATAAATTAGAGTTAGAAGGTTAGATAGTTAGATGTGGAAATGTAAGGAAATATAAAAGACAACAAGTATTATATCAAGTATACACATAAGTTGATTCATAACAAGGAATACATTCAGACCAAGTTAGTAAGAGAGATAAAACTTAGCGATTAAGTCTAGATAGACTTGCTCCGAAGAGAGATTTCAACCATTTATTATTATGTTTAAGTGATAAGTGAGAAGTGAGTAAGATGAGTAATGGTATTCAAGATGTGTAAGAGAAGTGGTTTCATAGAAAAAGAGAGAGCTCTATTTATAGAGTCTCAAAGTTTACAAATAGTCTAATTCGTTAAGGAGTTACCACGTAGGGCACAATGGATAAAGAAAAGTACTCATACAAAAACAGATAAAAGACTAAACTAAGAGTAGCTGACTGCGGTTGCTGATCTTTGATTGCGGTGTGGAGATTGGTTGCGATTGCTGAAAGTTGCTTCGGATCTCTTTTAAGTTTAAGAGGGTCACTTTTATGTTTCAACACCTTCTAAAACTAAGCACATAGAAATAGATATCCATTACATATGAAACAAGATCTCTATTAGATATTTTTACAAAAGAACTCCCATACAATTTTTTTTCTCGATTTCCGATCAAATTTGAATGTCATTCCGATTCCAACTCAACATGAGTGTGCCTA
Source organism: Lactuca sativa (assembly GCF_002870075.4). Classification (NCBI taxonomy): domain Eukaryota; kingdom Viridiplantae; phylum Streptophyta; class Magnoliopsida; order Asterales; family Asteraceae; genus Lactuca; species Lactuca sativa. Next base: position 59,222,570 of record NC_056627.2, on the reverse strand, counting down.
TTACAGTATTACTAGAATATATGTTTTTATATCTTTTTATTTATCCTACGAAATTTGATATAAAAGTCCTTAAGTTTGACAAGTTTTGTCGATTTTGTCCCTATGATGAGTTTTTGCAACGTTACTGCCACATAATATTTGGGAAGTTTTGTTCATATTCCCTTAGCCGATGTTGTGTTGATTAGGTCTTCCTGCTGACGTGGAGATGATCTGGTTGTAAGCTCCTCCTTTAACTGAAAAAATGGATGCAATAAATGGGAAATGTATGCTTGTATGAATCGAACCCCCAACATCATATACAAAGGGCTGGCTCCTCCTCCACTATGCTAGGTAACTAGCTTTTGGGAAAATATGAACAAAACTTCCCAAATAATAGGCATCAACGCACCAAAATTCATCACAGGGACAAAACCGATAAAACATGCCAAACTTAAGGACTTTTATGTCAAAATCCCTTTTACATATCACAAATGTACTTGCATATATATGTGAATTCTTGTTTAATGAGAAGGCAAGGAAGAACCGACAACTATTATTTTGTTTGGTAGTATTTTCCAGTTAGTCATGTTTTTAGTAAGTTATGATCGTTAAAATTCCTAGTCTTTCATTAAACGTAGTCACCTAATAGATCTATCGTGCCTAATCCTCTAATTTGTTGAAGATAACTTTCAATAAACACACAAATACCAATGGAGAATGGAACAAATAAAACACAATGTTTATGCGATCTGTAATACCTGATGATTTTATGCATGGAAATAACAATGAGCTTACAACATATTATAAGAAATCAACATCCATCATGCGGAAGACTAGAATTGCAGAAAAGGATCGGTCTCGGACTGAACCCGAAAAAAGACCAAGACCAGACCGATCTAAAACAAGACTGGACCGAAGACCGGATAAAAAAAAAAAAAGAACCGACTCAAGACTATCCAAGATCGAGAAAAATTGGACTGTTCTGAGACCGGTCCCAAAAAAGACCAGACCATTCAAAGGCCGACAAAAGACCAGTCTGAGACCGATCTCCAAAAAGACCAAAAACCAAAGTTTATAAATATATCATTTTTGTGTTAATTACACAATTTTTAATCTCATACTATTTAACTTCATCTCTTCTTTTCTTTTTTATTAAATTTTAGTGTATTATTTTAATAAAATTCAATATATCATTTTTGGTGTTAATCACATAACTAGATATCGAAAAAAAAAAACACACAGAAAGACCACGAGACCGGACCGAAAAGGACCGAGACCGGTCCCAAAAAAGATTGGACTGAAAGAGACCGGTCTGAAAAAAGACCAACACAAGACCTCTCCGAGAAAAGACCGGACCGCTCCTTGATTGAACTCAAAAGACCAAATTGATTTGAAACCGACCCTGAGACCGATTTAAGACTGCAAATATCAGGTCTACGGAAGAACCAATCTACAAATAAAGTAACAAAGCCATGATTATCGGGTCATAAGGAAAGCCCTAATGGCTAGACTAGCCCAAATGGTAAATATCTCGTACCTTCCATAGATCTTTGCATCACAACTCAAGGCAAAGTAGATAAAAGATGGTCTTTTAGTTGTATATCTCTAAAAAACAGTTATTGATTTCCTATAGAGATGGTAAAACGAGTGATGTAATTTTATGTATACGTTCGGTCGATTTGAAACATGTTTATCCAGAAAATCATAAGTCTATTATTATACCAAAAAATGTTATATTTCACCTCCAAACGTCTTCACCTATCCGAGATAATAACCAGAGTAAGAAATATGATGCATATTATTAAAGTAATAATCTATATGAACACCCATGTATTAAAAACATGGATAACGTGTACATCTTACATGAAATATTATACCTCATGGGAAAAACGTTTATATTAGTTTTATGGCCTATAATTGGATAATAATCACAACAAAATTAATATTATCATTCTTCCATCATCAAATTTTAAACCAATTTGTTATGTTTTCCCATCAATTCAAAAAGTCTAGTCCAGGTCCCTGTGACCTTTTAAGCTGAAACCCTCCATTGAGGTCCGAGCATATATTGGGTTAGGCCCAAGTCCCAAAAGCCAACTGAATGTCTTATACACAGTGAATTTTATTTGAGGAATTCTTATGAAATTAGCGATAACTTTGTATATATATTTTTAAGGTATTGTTTATGAAAATTGTTTGAGGTTTTTTTAAAAATCTTTGTGCTGTAATTATTTGTCTGCATTATTTTTTTAGTTGAAGTAATGTTAGAATTGGTATTATAATTTTTAGTTTGATATTTTTCGATTCGTCAACACCAAAAAAAAAATCATTCAATGGTATTAAAATTTTTAATATAAACATTATATTATCAATCTTTATAGCCGAGTAAAATGTTTTCACAAATGAGTTTTAAGACGAACTTCAATGTGCACTTCGAAACCGAATTTTAATAAACATAATCAGAACATATAGAAACTAACTGACATGGGATTCAAACTGGAGCATATGAAACCAAATTGTTAAATTGGTTTGAAAATACCAAAAAAAAGTTATATATTTTGATTTTGGAAATTATAGAAAATTAAAATAAAATGCAATACATGTTTAAACTTAAAAACACACACAAACAAAAAAAATGCATTTGTAATCGAAAACAATTTTTGGTGGTTTATTAATTGTTCGCTACTTTTGTCATTTGGAGTTTAGGCGTCCTCTAGGTTGTTCTATATTTCTTCGTAAGCATGAACGGTAAGCGGCACCAACATTCTCATTACTATTTGTTCTTTCATATAAGTTGTTTGAGCCTGGATTCAGGGCCGGCCCATGTGTCTGGCCAAGCTGGGCGACCGTTCCGGGCCTCTAAATGCCATAGGGCCCCCATTTTTTATTTATTATATTAATTATATAGAATTAACCCATTACTCAAGCCCAATACTCTAGTCTCTTATCAAAGGTCCACCCAAAAAGAAAGCGGGTGGAAGGAAAGATGTAGCGACTGGGAGACTGGGAGTTGGCGTGCGAGAGATGTCCGACTTCCAAGGCAGGCACAATTAATCTTCAACGAAACAATCAATTTCTATGGAGAATCCAAACGTTTTCTCCGGATTCTAAGGTAAGCACGGTCTCAAATAGTCAGATTTATTCTATTGCTTCTCAATTTCAATTATATTGGTATCTTATTTCTTCTCCAATTCATCTTTTCTGATTTCGGAATTAGCCAATTAGGGCATCTGATTTAGTGATTTTGATTCTAAAATCGACATTCAACATTCAACTGAGTTAGTGTATTCGACTGTTTATGACTTCTCCTTTATGATTCCTACTGATTTCCAATTTTCATGCCACCAGAATCGCCGATTGTGATTCTTCTTCGGTTCTTCCTTCTTTTTTCTATAAGTTCTACTTTTTAGCATTAGAATTTCTTATTTTTCTATTTATTTTGTGAATCTGATCTTCACAATTTTATGCTATGTAGGCTGTTGTAGTCTTGTATCCAGGAATATGAATATGACCTTCTGATAATCTGATTGTGTGATTGTGAATCCGTGTAAATTTGTAAGTAGCCTTTTGGTTTTTTTAGAGATGTTTTGTTATTCATTTGCTTAATTTCAGTTGTTTAATGCTAATCTTTTTAATCTGATTTCTTTTTTTTTAACTTCAGAAATTTTTGTTGCAACTGTGGGGCAGTGGGGCTTTTTCAATTTGCTATTGCTTAGAGGTTATGCACAGGCTCACAGCATTAGCAATTCAACATCATTGAAAAAACTCTTCTTTTATTATTCGTTAATTGTTATCTGTTTGCTTGTTTGTTGCCTTTTATCACTCTATTGAATATGCATCCTAGAAAGCATATGTCTGGAAGTGAAAAACGAAAGAAAAAACAAAAAATTGAACAAGTTAATGAAACTCAAAAAGGGTCTATGCATAAGTTTTTTTAAAAAATAATTCTGCTAATGTACAAGTAAATGAACAAGATAATCTCACACATGAAATTGTTTTTAATGAGCAAGATAAAGTTTCAAATGAAAATGTTGATATTGATAATGAAAATATTAATAATGAAGATGTTAATGTCAATAATGAAAATGTTAATATTTCAAATGAGAATGAAAAATAAAATGTCATGAATGATAACAATGAACAATTTATTCCGTCTTTAGATATATATGATCCTAGTAATTGGGATAATCTTGATAATAACTTAAGTGATATTTTGATTGAAAAATGGTCAATAAGAGAATCAAATTTTGTGTATCCTAAAGATAATCTATCCAGACATTTTTATAATGCTTCTTATACTAGAAAGTTATGTAATGGTGAGACGAGTGATCGAAATAGCTAATTTACTCAAAAAAAAGTTTATAAAGTGTTTTGTTTTTGTTGTAAATTGTTTAAACCTAATAATTATGTTAATAAAATTTCTTTAGCAAATAATGGATTTAATGATTGGAAAAATTTATTTGATAGACTTAAAAAACATGAAAATAGTTCCCAACATTTTTTTGTATGGATTCGTGAGATGAACTAATAGCAAGATTGGATAATCATAAAACAATTGATAAAGATTTACAAAATAAAGTTTTAACTGAAAAAGAACATTGGAGGCAAGTTTAAAAAGAATAATTGATGTCATCAAATAGTTGGCAAAATATAATTTGGCTTTTCGAGGTTGTAACGAATAACATTTTCAAGAATTTAATGGTAATTTTTTGGGAGCAATTCAAATGATGACAAAATTGGATGTTATAATGCAAGAGCATATTAGACACATAGAAACCATCAAACTCATCTTCATTATTTTGGGCACAAAATTCAAAATAAAATCATTTCTATTTTAGCTAATAATGTCAGAAATTCTATAATTAATATTATAAAAGAATCAAAATAGTTTTCTGTAATCCTTGATTGTACCCCCGATGTTAGCCACCAAGAACAAACGACTCTTGTTATTCTATGTGTGAACATGTGTAATAATAAAATAAAAGTTGAATTTTTTTTAGAATTTTTAAAGGTAGAAAATACATCGGGTTTAGGACTTTTTAATGAGTTATTAAATGCAATTAAATCTTATGGTCTTAATATTGATGATGTAAGAGGACAAGGTTACGATAATGGTTCTAACATGAAAGGAAAACACCAAGGTGTTCAAAAACGATTACTTGAAATTAATCCACAAGCATTGTTTATGTCATGTGCTTGTCATAATCTTAACCTCACGGTTAGTGATATGACTCATTCTTGTGCTAAAGCCATTTCGTTTTTTGGAGTTTTGCAATACATTTTTGTATTATTTTCAAGTTCAACCAAAAAATGGTCAATATTACTTGATAAAGTCTCTAACTTAACAGTAAAATCTTTATCTAATACACGTTGGGAGAGTCGAATAAAAAGTGTCAAAACTATTAGGTTTCAAGCTCCTCATATAAGGGATGCCTTGATAGAATTATGTTTATCATGTGATGATGCAAAGTCTAAAAGTGAAGCTGAAAGTTTAGTTAATGCTATTGAAAGTTATGAATTTTTACTTGGTATGGTAATTTGGTATGATATTTTATTTGATATAAATAAAGTTAGTAAAAAAATGCAAACCAAAACTATGTGTATTGATGCCATAATTGATCTATTCAAAAATATGATGACATTTTTTCAAAATTATAGAAATGAACGTTACGCCCTTAGTATTGATAATGCTAAAGTCATTGCATCGGATATGAATGTTGAACCTATATTCCAAAAAAAGCGCCTAATTATTAGAAAAAAACAATTTGATGAAATTGATTGTGAAGATGAATTACTATCACCCGAAGAATCATATAGAATCGAATATTTTATATATATTGTTGATGTGGCAATTCGTCATTACAAAGTAGATTTGAGCAACTAACAAACTTTGAAAACATTTGTAACAACGAGAATTTTTAAAACAAAATTTTCATTTCTTAAAACATATTTCCATCCAAAATAAGTCATAAAGATCCAATATATCATATCATAATACAAATCATATCAATCCCAAGATCATAAATCCTCCAACAGTGTGTACAGATCACGTCGGTGCCTTCCCACGGTCCTCGCTGGTACCTGAAACACATATCACAACAACTGTAAGCATAAATGCTTAGTGAGTTCCCCAAAATACAACCTACGCACATACGCCTTTCCAGTCCCTGACCTTCCGGTCCATATGTCTCAGGGGACTTCCGTCCCGACTAGGTAAACCTTCCGGTCCTACCCACGTCAACCTTACGGTCCACATTACAACGCCTTCCGGCCCATAACATATTCGCCTTCCGGCCCATAACATAATGCCTTCCGGCCCATATCAAACATATCATTCATGGCACATATAACGATTAACTTATCACACATAACACATATATCTCCTACCATATCCGACCTTCTGATCACACAGTCAAACCCTTCCGGGTATAGTATAGTGAGAAGACTCACCTCGTGGAAAGTCTAAGATCTCGTGTCCTCGCTATCACCGGACCCGAACGACGGCTCAACCTCGCCTAAACATAAAAATATCATTTATTACACAAAGACTTCCGCCACTTAAAACTTTACCCCTATCAAGTCAACACTGGTCAACTCTGGTCAACGGTCAACAGTCAACGGTCAACGGTCAACTTGACCGGACTCGGCGAGTGCACTAGAGCGACTCGGCGAGTCTAAGCATTTTCACCAACTCTCTAGGATTCCCTTTTTGACACGTCGAGTACTCCCCTGACTCGACGAGTTCCACTTGGCATGAATCGCGGGGCCACCACGACTCAACTCGCCGAGTCTCGAGAACAACTCGGCGAGTTCCAGTTCGACTCAGTCCACCTGTCAACCCTCTCTAACTCTCTCTAACTCACTGAGTTAACCCATAACTCGGCAGGACCACTCGCTGAGTGATTAAGGACAATCTTCATGCTACTCGCCGAGTCTGTTCTTCAGACTCGGCGAGTCCATGCCATGCATCAACCCAATCTAGCTTCTGAGGTCAGATCCGCTCCATCCACTCAAAGATCTAGCCGTCCTAAGCTTATTCATCACGTAAAGTTCATGTCTTGGTGCTCATAACACACCCCATGACTCATAAATGGTGTTTTGACCTCAAGCACAAAGACCCCAATCCAAAACCCCCATGGATTCATAAAAAACTTGGACAAAGGGACACTCTGGACCTCCAAGGGTCCAGATCCAGAACCTAACTCGCTTAAGGGACCAAGGAAGCACTAGATCTAGCCACAAAAGGGCTCAATAAGCCGTAAATCAATATAAACATCAACATAACGGAGAATGGCTCGAAGATAGTACCTCAAATGTGATGTTCTGGACCTCAAAGCTTCAGGAAGTGGCTCCTCTTGTTTCCCCTTGGCTATTGCTTCCTTTCCCTTGCTAGATAACACCTCCAAGGTCAATAATGGCTCCTTGACTTACTCCAAACGCTCAAACTCACTAGGGTTTCACTCAGGGGACTGGTGAGCACAAATGACGGCCATAAGGCCCTTTAAATAGGTCCCAACCCGAGAAATTAGGGTTTCATTAAACAGCGCGGACTCGCCGAGTCCATTCCTTGGACTCGCCGAGTCCAAGCGCGAACCCGCGTCCAGAACCGCGATCCTACTCGGCGAGTTTGAGCTCCAACTCGCCGAGTCCCCTCACAAAACACCAAAAATATATGCATAAAAGATACCTGGAAATCCGGGCTGTTACAACTCTCCCCCACTAGAACTAGACTTCGCCCTCAAAGTCTCGCTCTGAAAATAGCTCCGGATGCTGCTCACTCACGCTCCGGCTCCCAGGTCATCTCTGATCCCTTCCGATGTTGCCACTGAACCAACACCAAGGGTACCTCCTTGTTCCTCACAACCTTGATTTTCCGATCTCTGATGGCCACTGGTCTCTCGGCATAATTCAGGCTCGCATCCACCTGAATATCCTCTAATGGAACCACTGCTGACTCATCGGCTATACACTTCCTCAGCTGCGACACATGAAAAGTGTCGTGAATCTGCCCTAACTCTGCTGGCAAATCCAAATGATAGGCTACCCGGCCTACCCTCGCGATCACACGGAAATGACCAATGTATCGGGGCCCCAACTTGCCCCTCTTCCTGAATCGAATCACTCCTTTCCAAGGAGAGACCTTCAGGAGAACAAAGTCGCCGACCTAAAACTCGAGCTCGGACCGCCGCCTGTCCGCATAACTCTTCTGGCGACTCTGCGCAGTCAACAACCTCTGCCTGACCTATTGAATCTACTCGGTCGTCTGGAGTACGATCTCCGTGCTACCCATCACCCTCTGCCCCACTTCTCCCTAACAGATGGGGGTGCGACACCTCCGACCATACAACAGCTCAAAGGGTGGCATACCAATGCTCGAATGATGGCTGTTGTTGTACGAAAACTCTGCTAAAGGCAGATAGGTGTCCCAGCTCCCTCCAAAATCCAAAACACATGCACGAAGCATATTCTCAAGCGTCTGAATCGTCCGCTCGCTCTGTCCGTCTGTCTGCAGGTGGTATGCGGTACTGAAATGCAGTCTCGTACCCAACTCCTCATGAAACTTCTTCCAAAACCTTGAAGTAAAACGCACATCACGATCTGAAACAATCGACATCAGAACCCCATGTCGCGATACCACCTCCCTCGCGTATGATTCCGCCAACTTCTCCGCAGAAGAGCTCTCGCTGATGGCTAGAAAATGAGCGCTCTTCGTCAATCTATCCACGATCACCCAAATTGCGTCGACTCCCCTCGCAGTCCGCGGCAATTTGGTGATAAGATCCATGGTAATCTGCTCCCACTTCCATTCGGGAATCTCTAGCGGTTGCAATTTACCGTGCGGATGTTGGTGCTCGGCCTTAACCTGCCGACAAGTCAGGCATCTCTCAACAAACCATGCAACATCCCTTTTCATACAGGGCCACCAATACTCCTTCCTTAGGTCCAAATACATTTTCGTAGCCCCGGGATGAATCGAGAATTTCGATCGATGCGCTTCCTCCATCAAAATAGTACGCGTACCGCCCACAAACGGTACCCAAATCCGAGCCTGAAAAGTCATAAGCCCTTGACCATCCGTAACGAATCCTGATACCTGACCTACAACCCGCTCCCTCTTCTGATTTTCTGGTTTCGCAGCCTCAGGCTAAGCTCCTCGAATGGTATCTAAGATCGGGGTCATCACCGTCAACCTCATACAAATATCTCGGATCGGGGCGCTTTCCGCCCTACGGCTCAACGCGTCGGCTACCACATTAGCCTTACCCGGGTGGTACAGGATCTCACAATCGTAATCCTTCACCACATCCAACCATCTCCTCTATCGCATATTCAGGTTTGGCTGATCCATCAAGTACTTCAGACTCTTGTGGTCCGTGTAGATGGTACACCGAACCCTATAAAGATAATGCCACCAGATCTTGAGGGCAAACACCACAGCCCCCAATTCCAGGTCGTGGGTGGGATATCTCGACTCATGAGGCTTCAACTGCCTCGAAGTATACTCTATCACATGCCCCCTCTGCATAAGCACCGCCCCTAAACCCGATATTGATGCATCACAGTACACCACAAAATCCTCCATCCCTTCCGGGAGTGTAAGCACCGGGGCCTCGCACAATTTCTGACGAAGGGTCTCGAATGAGGACTGCTGCTCTGGTCCCCATGAAAATGAAACACCCTTCCGGGTCATCCTAGTAAGTGGCACGAGGATCTTGGAGAAATCCTTGATAAACCTGCGATAATATCCAGCCAAACCCAGAAAGCTCCTGATCTCTGTGGGCGATCTCGACACTTCCCATCTCATCACCGCCTGGATCTTGGCCGGATCGACCAAAATCCCTTTCTGGTTAAGGAGGTGCCCTAGGAACTGGACCTCTCGTAACCAGAAATCACACTTGGAGAATTTGGCATACAGCCTCTCCGATCTCAGAACTCCAAGAATCTCCCTCAAATGCTCCTCGTGCTGCTCCCTAGACCTCAAATATACCAGAATATCATCAATGAATACGATCACCGACCGATCTAGCATCGGCCTGCACACCCTGTTCATGAGATCCATGAACGCAGCTGGGGCATTGGTGAGCCCAAAAGGCATCACCACAAACTCGTAATGTCCATAACGAGTTCTGAATGCAGTCTTCTGGATATCCTCATCTCGAACCCTCATCTGATGATAACCCGACCTCAAGTCTATCTTGGAGAACCAAGATGCCCTCTGCAACTGATCAAACAGATCGTCGATCCTAGGTAACGGGTACCGGTTCTTAACCGTCAACTTGTTCAACTCCCGGTAATCGATACACATCGGTGTGAACCATCATTTTTCTTGACGAACAAAATCGGCGCTCCCCAAGGTGAGCTACTCGGTCGAATAAACCCCTTCCCCAACAGCTCCTGAAGCTGCGAGGATAACTCCTACATTTCCGGTGGAGCGAGACGATAAGGCGCCTTGGCGATGGGCGCCACTCCCGGAACCAAATCGATACGGAACTCCACTTGCCTTTCCGGAGGCACACTTGGTAACTCTTCGGGGAACACATCCGAAAACTCGCATACAACAGAAACGTCATCAACCGAATTGGGCCTTCCTGCGGCCACTCGAGTATCCGTCACGTAGGCTATGAATCCATTGCAGCCCTGCTGCAAACTCTGCCTCGCCCTGGCAGCCGAACAAAACGCCGACCCACACCGGGTCCCCTCTCCATACACCGTAAGCACTCCCCCACTAGGGTCTCGAATCGTCACCAGCTGTCTCTTGCAGTCAATGACTGCCCCAAACTTACTCAACCAGTCCATGCCCACGATAACGCAGACATCCCCCATCGCTATAGGAACCAAGTCTATAGGGAATTTGACACCAAAAATCTCGAGCACACATCCACGAATCACGTCTGCGGCATATAACACTTTCTCATCAACTATGGAAACCCTCAGAGGTCGACTCATCACTTCTCGATCAATACCGAGGTGCTGACTAAAAGCCAGAGATACGAAAGACCGACTCGCACCCGAGTCAAATAATACTAAAGCAGGTACAGAATTCACAAGAAAAGTACCTACGCATATCATGAAATAAGCACAACATCTCATAAAAGAAGAATAAATACACGAAAGAATACATACCAGCCACGACATTAGGCGCCGCGCGGACCTCCTCCGCAGTCAACTGGAAAGCTCTCCTACGAGCCTTCGGGGCCTCGGCCTTCACTGGTCGAGTCTCAGTAGCCCTAGCAGCAGGTGCAGATCCCTGGAGAAGCTGAGGGCACTCGGCCTTCCGATGGCTGGTCTGGTTGCAATGAAAGCAAACCATAAACCCCTTGGGGCAATCCTTAGCAATATGCCCCTCCTTGCCACACTTGTAGCAAGCACCTGATCGACATGTCCCCTCGTGACCCTTGCCGCACATTCCGCAAGTGCGGCCCTTCTAACCTCCTGTCCTCGAATCGGCGGACTTGGTCCGCTTGGCTGCCGGCTGAGACTGAGCCGGCCGCCGATCCACCCGTTGAGACTCGGCCTCCTCCCTGGCCTGGGTCTCCAAATCGATCTCGTGCTTCCTGGCATTCGCCTGAAGCTCAGCAAAAGTCTGGTATGACGAGTTCGATACGAACTCCCGGATATCCCTCCTCAGCACACCCCAATACCGGCTCATCCGAGCCTGCTCCGTGGACACCTGCTCGGGGCAGAACATCGCCCTCTCATGAATCTTCCGCGTGATCACCATGACATAATCATTACCCTGCTTGAGGGTCAAGAACTCCTGAACCAACCGTTCCCTCTCCACCGGGGGAACGTACTCGTCTCTGAACATAATGGTAAACCTCTCCCATGTCACAGCTGAAACCTCTGCCAGAGTGAAGTTCGCCGTCACGAACTTCCACCAATCCTTTGCTCCCAGGCGGAGCTGGTTCAAGGCGAACCGTACCCTTAGATGCTCCGGACATGAACAAGTGTAGAAGCATCCCTCGATATCAGCAATCCATCTCATCGCAGCGATCGGATCCTGCATCCCGTCAAACTCAGGTGGCTTCGTGTTGCTGAACTCCCGGAACAGCAACGAGTCACCTCCCTGAGGTCTGGCAGCGGCCACAGCTGCAGTAGCTGCAGCGGCTGCGGCCTCAGTCAACATGGCGTACCGCTCATCAAATGTCTCCATCAGAGTGGTCTTAATAGACCCAAACATCTCCGGAACCTCAGCCCGGATCGCTGCAGCCACCTCCTCATGAATCATCTGACGAATCTCCTCGTCACTCACACTGCTTGTACTAGGTCTGTGGTGTGGTCCAACCATGATGCCTCTGAAATACAACATAGAAATATCAGAGACTCTATCGAGCATAATCGCACTCGATAACGCAACCCTACTCAGTCTCCGATACCCAGGGATTCTTACTTGGGTTGCCCACTGACCCGGTGTCTTCAGTAGTACGGGCCCAATACTACCAACTACACCACATCAGCATTCACCCCAAGTCCTCCTACCCAAACCCCGGATCCTGAGTACTCTATTCTTGCCATGCACTAGCTACCCACTCGCTCTCAAAGCACCTCATAGCAACAGATTTCCCTAGACTAAGGCATCACAAATCAGGCCACTCTAGTCCTAATATGAATACCTAGTCTTCTAGCATGCATATCATATCATATCATATCTCATAACACATATTGTAAGGGTATTTTGGGGATTTTTACCGTTCGGGCGCTGGCTGATTGTATACACTGCTTCATCCTTGGTTATCACAAAATCCTTTATAAAAACTTTATGCTTTTGTTTTTGAAAGATTTCCTCAAATCCTCGGTTTGAGTTCAGTTACGCCCAAAGGTGCACCCGAATCCCTCAAACCAAGGCTCTGATACCAACTTTTAAGAACGAGAATTTTTAAAACAAATTTTTCATCTCTTAAAACATATTTCCATCCAAAATAAGTCATAAAGATCCAATATATCATATCATAATACAAATCATATCAATCCCAAGATCATAAATCCTCCATCAGTGTGTACAGATCACGCCGGCGCCTGCCTACGGTCCTCGCTGGTACCTGAAACACATATCACAACAACTGTAAGCATAAATGCTTAGTGAGTTCCCCAAAATACAACCTACGCACATACGCCTTTCCAGTCCCTGACCTTCCGGTCCATGTGTCTCAGGGGACTTCCATCCCGACTAGGTAAACCTTCCGGTCCTACCCACGTCAACCTTACGGTCCACATTACAACGCCTTCCGGCCCATAACATATTCGACTTCCGGCCCATAACATAATGCCTTCCGGCCCATATCAAACATATCATACATGGCACATATAACGATTAACTTATCACACATAACACATATATCTCATACCATATCCGACCTTCCGGTCACACAGCCAAACCCTTCCAGGTATAGTATAGTAAGAAGACTCACCTCGTGGAAAGTCTAAGATCTCGTGTCCTCGCTATCACCGGACCCGAACTACGGCTCAACCTCGCCTAAACATAAAAATATCATTTATTACACAAAGACTTCCTGCCACTTAAAACTTTACCCCTATCAAGTCAACACTGGTCAACTCTGGTCAACGGTCAACGGTCAACTTGACCGGACTCGGCAAGTGCACTAGAGCGACTCGGCGAGTCTAAGCATTTTCACCAACTCTCTAGGATTCCCTTTTTGACACGTCGAGTACTCCCCTGACTCGACGAGTTCCACCTGGCATGAATCGCGGGGCCACCACAACTCAACTCGCGGAGTCTCGAGAACAACTCGGGGAGTTCCAGTTCGACTCAGTCCACCTGTCAACCCTCTCTAACTCTCTCTGTCTCACTGAGTTAACCCATAACTCGGCAGGACCACTCGCTGAGTGGTTAAGGACAATCTTCATGCAACTCGCCGAGTCTGTTCTTCAGACTCGGCGAGTCCATGCCATGCATCAACCCAATCTAGCTTCTGAGGTCAGATCCGCTCCATCCACTCAAAGATCTAGCCCTCCTAAGCTCATGTTGGATTAGTGTCTAAGTCCATAACTATTTTGGTATGTACTTGACCCGATTATGAGCATGGTCCTTTTGGGTTGCCTTCACCATAGCAATATGTAGGATGATTTAAGGAGAGAAAGGTTTAAATATGATTTATTAATATATTATAAGAATAATATATTAAAAGAGAAATCATATTGTTTAATTAATATTAGTCAAGAATTAATTGATAATTAATTTTGTAGCTAAAAGTGATTAATTAAACTTAGGGGACTGGACTGTAATTATTGGATAATTGAGTTATTGGGCTAAGGAATGTTAAAGGAACAAGGGGTGAACGAAATTATGATGGAAGCCCATCATATTTTCGTCCATAGCCTTATCCAAAAGGTTCCATGGGCTGCTTAGAGTTTAAGTTGTCCATTAGGGTTTTGACTGAAACCCTAGCAGCCCACATAAGTATATAAAGGACCCCTTAGGCCCCAAAGACGTGGACAACTGATTCTCTAGGGTTTCTAGTCGTTTTTGGGCAGCCTCCTTTCTTCTCTTCTTCATCCAAGTTGCATATGGTGTTTGTGACTCCATTAGAGGTGCAACACTTGAGGCACTAAGCTTTTGAAGCCAATCCAAGCAAGGAATTGATTGTTATTGCTATAGAACAATAAAAGGTAATTCTATAAACCCTAATTTAGTTTATAATATGTTAGATCTAAGTTTGTTAGTCTTGGATTCAAAGCATGTACAATAGAGAAACCTAGATCCAAGCATTAGGGTTTGTATGAGCACATAGGATTGTTCTTATGCCTAAAACCTAACAGTGGTATCAGAGCCTTGATTGGTTTCTGTTGTATGTGATGCTTTGTTGTATTATTTGCTGAAAAACAATTTTTTGGCCTCTGCCCGACTTGACTCGGCGAGTCAGTGGATGAACTCGGCGAGTTTGTCTAACTCGGCGAGTCCAGTCCCTGACTCGGCGAGTCCAGGGGTCAGACAGAGGGAATATCGGGTTTTATTGTTGTCTTGCTGAAGGATTAATACCAAAAATGTATTTTGATGATAAAATCCGATTTTTATTATATTTGGGTGATTATCCTTCATAAAACAAAAGATAATTTCAAATCTTTTAAATAATAGTTTCTTTATATGATAAATATGGATTATTTAAATTTTTTGGTAATTATCTTATGAATAAAATGAGATTAGGTCAAATATAGATAATCACCAAATTAATTGTTTAATTTATGTTATTTGTTATTTGATCCCTAATGTTTTGAAATGTTTCAAAACTTGCCCTCAAGTTTTTTGGAATTTAAAAGTTAATTAAAAGTTTAATTTTGAAATGTTAAATTCTAAAACCCTAGTATTTTGAAAAGTTCAAATCACACCCTTATGGTTTTATTAATTAATTAAAGTGTATAATTAAAAGTGATTTAATAAACCCATAAAGTTTTGGTTTACATTTAATTAAATTAAAAGTATAATTTTTCTAACTTAAACCACCTAGTATTTAAAAGTGTAAAAAACACCCTATACTATATATAATATTAAAAGTCTAATATTATATATGTATGAGTAAACAGTCAGTCTTACCGTTAGTAGGCCTCATTCACGAAGCTGGTCTATAAGGGGTGTTTAAGGAAATTGCCTATAAAATGGCGATTGAATGGGTATCCACTCTTACCCACCGCACTCTTGACTAGTGGAGGGTCGTTAGCCGAACGGGTAGGATAGGACAGAAACCTTCCATTATAAGTACAATGAAGTACAAAGTAACTAAATGCCTTTTCAAATTCCCAAATCATAGTTACTTTAGGAAAAATGTGAAATTGTATGCTAACCCATGGAGTTACACTTCGTACCCTTGTCAAACGTTAGTGGAGTGTGTGTGGTTAACCGACACACTAATTTGGGGATGACATTGGTGGCGAAGGGTGGCTCGATGCTTATCATAGATCAATGGAGCGTGTGTGGCTAACCGGCACATTGATTAGGTGATAGTAGCATTAGGCGCACCACGTGATTCGTATGGTTATTCACACCTTGTTTGTGATCCTCGGCCTCCCAGTCACAAATAGTAGGGCATAATCGAGATTAAACATGCCATTAAAAAGTTCAATGAATCTCAAAAGATCTAGGAGTTTCAATTCATTTAAAACTTAAACTTCTTTTTCGTTTTTCATGATGGAAATTGGTAAATCGTCATTTACCTACCTTCAAATATTTTGCAACTAGATTACGGCATCCCTTTTCTAGGTTGTAGAATATTGTTTTGGATCCTAGCCTTAATAACTCATTTGGATGTTTTATTAAGGACTCAATCAACTTAACTTGAATTTTCTCCCGTTTTGTAGATGTCTGACTCTAACCGTGGTATTCCCGAATCCCAAGGAAAAAGTGTTCCTAATGAAAGTGAAAGCTTGATTCAAAGTGAGAGATCAATGTGGACTAGCTTGATTTCACTTCCTCCTCTTCCTCCCGTTGTTCTCCCTAACCCAGATGATCGAAGATTTGAAAAGTTCAAGATCACCGAATCCCTATTGGCAATGGAACATCAAGATGGTAAACCCGTGTGTGCTCACGTCCTAGGGATGAAATCGTACAATGATAGGTTGATTATGTTGGGTGCGTCTATCTCAAATAAATTGGCTGTGGACTGGGTTCTTCAGTCACTCCCTGAATCATATGATAAGTTCATTAGAGAGTATTATATGATGAAACTTGACGCAACCCTCATTGACTTGACTTACATGCTTATTGCTGCTGAATCAGAAATGATTTGGCGAAGTAATGGAGCATATTTGTCTGATAATTCAACCAATCATGCTTCCGTGGACAATCTAGGGGAATCCACCTGTTCCTGCTGCCAAGGAAATGGGAAATGGATACGAAGCTGCCCGAAGGACCTGAAGAATCCAAGAGATGGGAGAGTCGATAAGTATGACTCTACTTCAGGTATAAAATCCATTATCTAACTCCATTTAAATTCCTATTCTTTATTCATAATGTGATAAGATTACATTTGCATGTTTTGCAGGATTAGAGAAAAGAGAGGAAGTTTGATGGAAGAGCAAGATGAGTCTGATCACGAAGAAATGGATTTCGATCGCATGAATTCGAAGATCAGATTTTGAGCGTAGGAAGTTATGATAGATTTGTTAGGAGTATATGATTACATGGTTTTTCATTTGAATTTTGCATTGTAAGGACATGTTTTCCGCTGTTTTTATGAATAAAATAAATTTTGGTTTTTTATCTTATTTGTTTATCCTTGCAATGAAATATATGAAAAATTGATGTTTGTGCACTTCTATCATTAGCAAAATGGATTTGATTCTTAATTATGTTATTTGTGGAAATGTCAAAGGTTTACCAAATAGGGAGAGTTTCTCATCGCCCAAGTTTCAATTGGACAGAAAGTTGGAATCATGCAATGTGTATTGTATGATGAATGAAAAACTTTCACATTTGGGAAACTTAGACTAAATCTTTGGCAAAGTGTCTATTGAAGAACAAGGAGATCAAGTACACAAGGTTGTGTGTTGATCAAGTGCACCACAAGAGTGACAAAGACATTCGTCATGATTTACTAAAGTTTAGTAAATATGATTATACTTATAAGATTAAGTGTAATTCTGAGTTGATTGGAAAAATTTCAATGAATAGTAGAACGAATAAAGAAGAATCAAGTAGGCAGAAAGATAAAAGTTTCTCTTTTCTAAGAAGAAGGGAGAGTACCTTTTATTGTGTTTTATGATAAGTCTTAAATATTAAGAACCATGTCTCAATAGATCCTCTAATAGAGTCTTAGTGCAATTGCATGTCTGAGAAGAGGAATCGAGTATTGTAGAAATGGTTAAATCAATAAGTCAATCATACTTCGTTCCAATATCAAGTCTTAGAGTCAAGATTGTGACATTGAGTGAAAAGTCTTAAGTAGGTTTATAACACTCATCAAATGTGGAATTTGGAAAAAGTTTTCTTATTCTTGCACATTTGAAATTGGTAAGTTGTGCTATCTTGGATAAGACAAAGACCAACTAGGACCAATTGTGTGAAGTGTTTTGTCTTGATAAGAACTACACTAACTCTTGAATATTTGGTTTGTCAAGAAATGTTTCTTGACAAGAGAATCTTATATGTCAAGGAGTCAGTGGGAGTCTTAATGGCCTTGAAAAGTTTCAAGAACAAATCAAGAATAAACCTTATCGATCATCACTAGCACACGACTTGAGGTTTACAACCTATCGTGCTAACATTATTTTGTTTCTGTGCCATTCCGATTGAGTTAATTGTGTATGTGAGTTCTATGAGTTCTCATTTGAATGCATACTAGAGCCTTAGTTGATGGAAAGTACATTGATATGTAAGGACAAGTTACTAAACTACTTGGAAGACATGGTGGGCACTCGTGTTACCATAGGGAAAGAAATCAAGATTAAGAAATTTCAGTCCATATGAGTTTGGATTTGTCGCAAACCTTGGTTTTGGAAAATTCACATGGATAGGAACTCATACACCATAAAATCTAAGCATCATAAGATTCCCTCCTTCATGAAAATGACTGTGAGGAAATGTTTTCACTAAGAGAGATCTTAAGAAGATAGCAATTGTGAAAATTGTATTCTCAAATTCGATTATGGTTATGGCATCCCTTTCCATAAGTTCGAATTGTGAGATTTGGCAATTAGTTTGAATATTTGGAACTTAGTAACATAAGTTCTAGATTGTTTAAACACACATATTAGCTATCTAAGGCAAAGGTGTATAAGTTTGAGAGGCTTCGATAGGCCTTTATCTAAGCTTCTTATTAGAAATATGAATTTCAGAAATTCAATAAGCATTGTTTTCTGGAAGTTCATTTGTTTTCTGAATACATGTCAAAGCTAGTGGGAGCATAAATGTTATGCTTATATGATAATCATCATGATAGTGGGAGCATAAGTGTTATGCTTGTATGATTATTATGGCGAGTATTGCAAGTTAGCAATATTAATTATAGAAAAACAAAGATTCCATTTGTAAAGTTGCATGGGTTGAAAAGTTGTTTTGCTATAATTAAGGGAGAGAATATTATACTTCATTTCAAAATCTAAAGCTTAGATTGAGAAATTTTAACATTTTCAGTCAAAGGATACATTGTGTGTTCTTAAAATTCGATTATGATTATGGCATCCCTCTTCATAGTTCGAATTGTAAGAACATAATACATAAAAGATTAATAAAGTATCATATCTTCATGTAAGACATTATGCATCGTGTCCCATACGCTTCGGGTATAGGATCGATTGCAAATGCTATAATATTTACCATTCTAAAATTTGCCAAATGTGTAGCGCATTAAGAGGGAAAAAGGACTAGAATTGGTTTTGACTAAAATAATCAAACAACTATCAAAGGACGATCCAAAGTTCGCTGAAGATTGGTCGCTTGTGAGTAGTTGGAAGTATGGTATTGGATGGCCCATATCGACATTGTTATGAATAGATAAGATTCTATTAAGAATGAGTTGTCATATGGCAAATGTGGAAATGTTTCCATATTGGGAGCTGGATATTGAGATTCTGTGTCTAGATTAGAAAAACATTATGCAAGAAGGATGTTCAAAGGAATGTACTTTGAATGTGAGACTTCACGTCTATGAAATTGTCTTGTAACAATTTCTAAGAAAGTACTTTGTAATTTCATTAGCCAAGTCTTGGTGACTTTTGTGCTATGACTTTACGAAAGGATCGTTGCTAAAATGTTAGAATCTAGCATATTCTAGTAGTGGCAAGAACCTTGTGTTCTTACACTAACAATGGGGATTGAGGAATTGTGAAATGAGAATCATTGGAAAAGTTTTCAATTTATCTATTTTACAAAGCATGGACCATAGGAAACAAAGTGTGCATGCTTAGAGCATGGGACAATTGTTGTTGTAATTCAAGTAATGAGCTGATTATCCGAAACATTAAATGATAAATAATGAGTAATCAATATGGTGGATAAATAGAAGTGTTTTATTTACTCTCACAAGTTTAGGGCCATATAGGATTAAGTATTATTGTTATGTTTCAGTTTGCATGTTTTGACTTCCAGAATAACTAGGTTATTCGAACATCTACGGTCGGTCATACTTTGGAAGTAGGTATGAATAAAGACTGTCATGAATCTGTCTGTAGATTGTCTGAAGAGTTTAGACATGGCACAAGTTTGCTGCAGAGTTCATGAATGCTTTGATAAGATTAGAGTATTGGATTAAACCCACGCTCACTTGGATCACTTCATGGTTTTATCACGAGTGATTAGTGAGACGATAATATTGTATATTCTTGAAACCGAGACATGTGAGTTGTTATTTGTTGGTCGGTTACACATTGATAATAAGTAAACGCACCAGTAACTTGGTGTTATAAAACTTATTGTTGTGTGTGATTCGATCAATAAATGCAAGCGAGCATTTGAGTCGAAGTTTATCCATTCCTTTTACCCAAAGTGGGATAAAAGCGATATCTGTGGGCCTCTCGATGATTTAGTGATGACACCTAAGCGCTTGGCCAAGCCGGGACTAAGTTGATGTGTTCAGTTATAGTCTGTTGTCAGTCATCATAAATCAGAAGTCGGGAAATAGTATAGAGAGAATGATTAAAATTCATGTCTTTTGTCTATACGATATCTTGAGAATGGAGGAATATATATTCCCTTATCTAGAGGACACGCTATCTGATAAGATTAGAGTTGACAGCGGCTTTTGAAAGCTACGATTGCTGATCAGGTTCTGAAGTCATACGGAAAATAGTTATTAGACTTATCCAAGTGGGAGACTGTTGGATTAGTGTCTAAGTCCATAACTATTTTGGTATGTACTTGACCCAATTATGAGCATGGTCCTTTTGGGTTGCCTTCACCATAGCAATATGTAGGATGATTTAAGGAGAGAAAGGTTTAAATATGATTTATTAATATATTATGAGAATAATATATTAAAAGAGAAATCATATTGTTTAATTAATATTAGTCAAGAATTAATTGATAATTAATTTTGTGGCTAAAAGAGATTAATTAAACTTAGGGGACTGGACTGCAATTATTGGATAATTGAGTTATTGGGCTAAGGAATGCTAAAGGAACAAGGGGTGAACGAAATTATGATGGAAGCCCATCATATTTTCTTTCATAGCCTTATCCAGAAGGTTCCATGGGCTGCTTAGAGTTTAAGCTGTCCATTAGGGTTTTGACTGAAACCCTAGCAGCCCACACAAGTATATAAAGGACCCCTTAGGCCCCAAAAACATGGAAAACTGATTCATAAATGGTGTTTTGACCTCAAGCACAAAGACCCCAATCCAAAACCCCCATGGATTCATAAAAAGCTTGGACAAAGGGACACTCTGGACCTCCAAGGGTCCAGATCCAGAAACTAACTCGCTTAAGGGACCAAGGAAGCACTAGATCTAGCCACAAAAGGGCTCAATAAGCCCTAAATCAATATAAACATCAACATAACGGAGAATGGCTCGAAGATAGTACCTCAAATGTGATGTTCTGGACCTCAAATCTTCAGGAAGTGGCTCCTCTTGTTTCCCCTTGGCTATTGCTTCCTTTCCCTTGCTAGATAACACCTCCAAGGTCAATAATGGCTCCTTGACTTACTCCAAACGCTCAAGCTCACTAGGGTTTCACTTAGGGGACCGGTGAGCACAAATGACGGCCATAAGGCCCTTTAAATAGGTCCCAAACCCGAGAAATTAGGGTTTCATTAAACAACGCGGACTCGCCGAGTCCATTCCTTGGACTCACCGAGTCCAAGCGCGAACCCATGTCCAGAACCGCGATCCTACTCGGCGAGTTTGAGCTCCAACTCGTGGAGTCCCCTCACAAAACACCAAATATATATACATAAAAGATACCTAGAAATCCGGGCTGTTACAACATTTTTGGATTTTTATATGATTCTAAAATGTTAAAGTCATTGGATGATTTTGAACTTAAAAAAAGTTGTGCTATTTTTGTAAATAAGTTTACTCATAATAACCTATGTGATGTGGATTTAAATGAATTTTTGACGGAACTTAAAGTATTACAAAAGACTTTGCCAAATGTTGTTATGTGATCGGTTGAAATTTTAGAGTTTGTCGAAAGTAAAGATTGTTATCCAAATGTTTGTATTGCATATAGAATCTTATTAACCATACATATTACTATAGTATCAGCAGAAAGAAATTTCTCAAAACTAAAATTATTAAAAAGCTATTTGAAATCATCAATGTTACAAGAAAGATTAAAAAGTTTGGCTATGTTATGTATTGAAAAAGATTTGTTGGATAATATTGAACTTGATTCTATAATTAATGACTCTGCATCTAAAAAAACTCGTAAATTTAAATTTATTTAGCTTTTGTTTGGTATGTTTATGTATTAGTGTTCAAAGTATTTTTTGGTTTTTTTATTTTGTTGTTTTGTATTAATAGTTGGTAGGTTGTTTGGCTTACGGGACTTGTCCCAAAGTCTTTTCTTTCCATAGGTGGGGAGTCTTCAGCCTTCAATTGTATTATTTTTTTAATTAATAAAATTTCCGGAGGAGCCGCCCTCTTCTAAAAAAATAAAAAAATAAAAAATAAAAAAAAAAACCAATATGAGGGCCCCATTTTTTTTTGCCCGGGGCCCCAAATTATCTAGGACCGGCCCTGCCTGGATAGCATTTTTGAGTTTTTACATATTAGAGAACATTTTTAAAGGTAAGACTAAATTAAATGGTCGTTTGATAGTTGTTAACTGGGTTAAAATCTGACTAAATTAGAAGTTCTAACTGAGTTAACTTCTAACTGAACCTTATTGTTTGATTTTGCATCGTACTTACTGTCAAAATGACTATATTACATTCAAACAATATTTTTCATAAAAGTTCTTTATGATTTACCATTTAATTTTCACAACATTATCTAATTAAAAATTACAATAAATATATGTTATGAAAAAACTATTATATAACTAAATGGATCACGACTATGTTTTATCTTAATTTTCGCATCTCTAGGTTCTTTTTTCTCTAATTGTGCATCTTCCCTAGATGACGGAGAGCAAGTTCAACTTTCTATAAATATTGAACAAAATCAAACGTGCCAGAATATTTACAGCGTAAAGATTATCTAATCTCATGTTAACCATTTCGAACGACATGATAAAAGTATAAAAGTTATTACTATGTAGCCTTCTTTTTTGTATCTTTTTTGGCAGCTTCAACAGTAGTTAATGACAAAGGTTTAACAGGTGCACCTCTTGGAAAAATAGAAATACACACATTTTTGCACAAAATCATGTTCAATCGCACCAAAAAAAATTGTAACAGCCAAAAAATCTAAGGTAAAAATTTCATTTTTATTATAATTAATAAACCATTGTAACTTTGTTCTAAACATTAAAAAAACATTTCAATTAACACAATTATCAGAGTCCAATCCCAAAGATCACATATTGCGGAAAACACGGATGTATGTGTTGCGATTGTCTCGAGCTCTATCATTTGAAAACTGGAGTATCTAAAACATAAACTGAAAACCGTAAGCACAAAGCTTAGTGAGTTCCCCAAATACTGCATACCATACATATCCAACGATCCATACATGTCATACATAACTGAGAGCCATACATATCATTCATATACCATAATCAATAAGAGTGTTATGTGCCAACCATACTCTTGTCATTATGCCACGAGCCACCTCGTGGTCTTTCATGTTAGGCCGGGGGCCACAACCATAGGTCTTACAGACAAGTCCCAAGAGCCACCTCATCGTCTTCCATGCAAGCATCATAAAGACAATTAGCATACAAACTATACTACTTAACTAATTACATGTCAGAGTTCAGACTCTGGTCTTACATATAGTGTGCCAGGAGCCGCCTCCTGGTCTTTCATACATAATGCCAAGGGCTAACCCCCGGGTCTTTCTACAATACATAAACCTAATGGGCCGACATTGGTGCCTTCGACCCATACACCAGTGAGAAGACTAACCTCGAATGCTAAAGCTCACTGCAAGAAATCCATAGTTGCTGCCTTGACAACTTCTCGAGCTAACAATACAAAAATATCACCCAATTAGCAATTGGGTTGCAAACCATGATGCATAATCCATACTTGGGGTAAAATGACTATTTTACCCCTGGCCCAAACAAGATTCATAACTAAGGCCCAAGCCCAAATCCAACAAGATCTAAAACCACAAAATCAATAAAAGCCCACTAATCATATGCGCCTTATCCTAAGACCATATTTTCCAATTCATATTGCTTCAAACACCCCTTGGGACAAACTTGATCAAAGGCATAAGTCAAAAGTCAAATTCAACAACCCAAGTTGACCAACTCGTTGAGTTGTCCTTCAACTCATCGAGTTTCTTCACTAGGCTACAAAGATCGAGCAAAACCCACTCAACTCGTCGAGTTCACCCATGAACTCGACGAGTTCACCAGAAATCCAACCCTTTAATTCATTAAGTCGAACTTTTTGAAACTAAGGGCTTCTCAATCTAGATCTTAACTAAAATGTCCTCAAGAAGGGTAAGGTTTCCAACTTTACCCGTAAGAACCACCAAAATGGGTTCAAAACCCAAACCCTAACTTAAAAGAGTATGTATTTAATCATTAAGCACTTATTCCACAAGGACACAACTCTAAGATGCGGATATGATCATATGAGGCTAGATGGTCATGTAAAGTTTCCAAATTTACACTTATTCATGATTAGAAGAAGCTCAAAAGCTTAAAAGAGACTAAAAGAAGGAGTTAATGAATGCATGAAGCCCTGAGGACCATAAAGTTGGCTCATGAAGATCATAGATCTCGAAAGGATAAACACTTGGTACTTCTACTTCCTCAACAATCACCCATTCATGGCTAAAAGCATACAAATAAACCCAATAAGAGATCTAAGCCAATACCAAAAAATGTTAGAACTTTATACCCAAAATGTGTTGGAAATGGAGTAGAGAATCTAGATCTATGAGCTCCTTCTTGAACCACCACCTTTCACCAAGCTTGTCCTCCTTGAATGAACTTCAAACACACACCAAAACACACACAATGGACTCACAACTGTTGGACTAGTGTCTAAGACTGTAACTATATTTGGTAAGTACTTGACTCGATTATGCATGGTCCTTTTGGGTTGCCTTCACCATAGCAACTTGACAGGATGATTTGTTAAGAGAGAAGAGATATTATGGTTAATATATTATGAGAATAATATATTAAAGAAATAATATTGTTATTTGATTAATATAAGTCATATATTAATTAAGAATTAATTTGGTGACTTAAAGAGGTTAATTAAATAAAGGGGCATAAACTGTCAAATGTGTGATAGTTGTGTTTTGGGCTATGTATCCTTATAGATAGTGGGGTGGACGCAATTTAGGGTTTGGGAACCTTAAAATCATCCAAGCCTAATATCTAGGAGGATCTTGGATTGCTTAGGGCCTATGTTATTCAATTAGGGTTAAAGGTGAAACCCTAGTAGCTTATAGTATAAATAGATCCCTAGGGTGAGGGAAATCGGCACTCATGGAAGGCAAGAAACCCTAGGGCCGATTTATCACCCTCCTCCCTCTCTCTCTCAAGAACATCTTCTTGTTAGTTGGTGTTTGTAAGCCATTAGAGGAGTGACAATTGTGACTCTAAGCTCCAAGAAGAAGAAGTATCAAGCAATTAATCCAAGGTATTGTTCTAGATCTAATTTCATATGATTAGATTCAATTGTTTACATTAGATCTAGTATTGTAAGTCTTGGATTCAATGCATGTTCAATTAGAGAAACCTTGATCCAAGCAATTAGGGTTTGCATGTGCACATAGGAAAGTTCTTGTTGCTCAAACCCATCAGTGGTATCAGAGCTTTGATTGATTTGTAATGAACTGATGCATTGATTGATTGCTTGCTACTTAAAAAATTCAATTTTGTGCTTCTACCTGATGAACTCGGCGAGTCCCACTGTGGACTCGACGAGTAGCTCCAACTCGGCGAGTTCGAGCGTCAGAAACAGGGAATTTTAGGATTTCTTGTTGTTTTACTTGAGGAAACTTTCCTTAACTGTTTTGGGTCATTAAAATCCGATTTTGAACATATATATGAGTATATTCTTGACCAAACAATAGATAATTACCAATTAGTTGAATAATAATTTCCTCATGTGATAATAATTGGTTATTTGAATTAAACTGGTGAATTGTTTTGCAAGTAATAAGATCAAATTGAGATAATCTAATTGTTGATTTACATTATTTGCTATTTGATCCTTATGTTTTGAAAAGTTTAAAACTTGTCCTCATGTTTTGAAATTTAAGTTTTGTGATTAAAGTTTAATTTGAATAATTTAAATTTCAAACCCTAGAATTTTACAAGTTTAAAATTCAACCCTATACTATTATATGATTACAAGTTTAATATATATATATATATATATATATATATATATATATATATATATATATATATATGTATGTGTGAGTTAAAATATGCTAGTCTTACCGTTAGTAGGCCTCATTCACGAAGCCAGTCTATAAGGTGGGTATAAGGTTGCTGCCTATAAAATGGCGCTTAATGGGTGTACACTCACACACATCGCTTGCTTGACTGGTGGAGGGTCGTTAGCCGAACGGGTAGGATAAGGCAAACCTCTTCTTATTAATAAGTATAATGAATCTATTTAAAGTAACTAAACTATTTTTTAAAATTCCCAATCTTAGTTACTTTAGGAAAAAGTGAATTGATGCAATCCCATGAAATTACGCTCTACACCCTTGTTTAGATGTTAGTGGAGCGTGTGTGGTTAACCGGCACACGAATTGGTTCTAAGAAAAGGTGGCAAAGGGTGTTTCATTGTTTGTCATAGTTCGATGGAGCGTGTGTGGTTTACCGGCACATCGAATAGGTGATTGTAACAATGAAGGCACCGTGTAGATTTGCATGGTTATTCACACCCGCTTTGTGATCCTCAGTATCCCAGTCACAAGCTAGAGGGGTATATCGAGATTTAAACATGCCGTTGAAAAGTTCAATGAATCTCAAAATCTAGGAATTCTCAATACATTTAAAACTTAAAGATTATGTTTTTCGTGGTGAAGAATTAGTGAATCGTCATTCACTTACCTCCAAATTATTTGCATATTGGATTACGGTATCCCTTTTCTAATATGTAAATAATGTTGTTGGGTCCTAGCCCTAAATTTCCATTTTGGGTGTTAATTAGGGACTTAACTCTAATCAACTTTGTTCCTTTCTATTTATAGATGTCTAACGCAAACAACGTTGCTGCTAGCTCATTCACGCCAATGAGCCTTTGTCAAAAAGTGACTTTCGATGGATCGAACTTTAGCGAATGGATAAGATACATTCGCACGATCGCTCGTTATGAGGACAAGGAGTATGTTCTTGATGAGAAGCTCGAAAAGATCAATCCAGAAACTGCTACTCCCGAAGAAATGGCTGTGTTTGAAACACATGAGCGTGATGCAACAAACGTCCATTGCATCATGATAGCCACTATGAACTCTGAATTCCAAAAGTCCTATGAGGACATGTATCCTTATGAGATGCATCTAGACTTGATGGAGCGATACCACCAAAGCACGAGGCAAGAGCGCTATGAGATCATAACAAATATGATCACTGCTAAAATGGGAAGTGGAGAGTCTCTTACCGTGCACTTACAAAAGATGCAAAGGTATGTCGATCGTCTTCACAAGTTGAATGTCAACTTTGGGGAAGATTTGGCTATCGACATTGTTCTTAACTCCTTGACCTCATGCTACAATCAATTTAGGATGACCTACCACATGAAAAAGCTAGAGGTCACCCTAAGCAAACTCCAAGGTCTCCTAAGGACTGCTGAGAGCAACCTAAAGGACAAGTCTGTTGAACCAACTCCCAATCCGTCTGCTGCTCCTGTTTTGGCTATTGGGCAGGGAAGGGGCAAGAATAGGAAGGCTTCTTTGAAGAACCACCGCAAGGGAAAGTCCCAAGATGGTTCCTCTTCTATTGGGACCAAGGTTGATCCTGCTAAGCCTAACCCTAACCCAAAAGAGGCAGAGTGCCATCATTGCCACAAAATAGGGCATTGGAAGAGAAGATGCCCGGAATATCTGCAAGCCATCAAGGATGGAAAGATCAAGCCATCTTTTGCAGGTATATACACAATTAAATCTAATGATTCATCCCATGCTATTTCTTGGGTTCTTGATACAGGGTGTGGTTACCACATTTGTTCTGATTTGCAGGGACTAGGAAGAAATACGGATGTGTAACTTGGAAGAATAAATCTAATCATGGGGAACAGAAGATCGTCGCCTGTTACAAAGATTGGAGTGTATTCTTTAGTGCTTAGTAATGGATTGAATTTAGATTTAAATAATTATTGCTACTCGCCAGATATGGAAAGAAATATCATTACTTTTCATGGTTTGTTTAAATAAGGATTTAGATATTCTTTTAATTATGAGAATGGTTCGATTTATGCTTATCTAAATGGTGTTTTATATTTTGAAGCAATGCCTTGTAATGGAATTTATGAAACTGTTATGGTTGTAGATAACCTAGGAAATGATGTGTTGTGTATGGATTTTTCCAATAGTATGGATAGAGCATCCTTGTGGCATTGTCATCTAGGACATGTCAACAATAAGCGCATAGCCAAACTCCAAAAGGATGGAGTGTTGGAGTCATTCGACCTTAGGGAAGATGACACGTGCGAATCTTGTTTACTTGGAAAGATGACCAAGTCACCCTTCACTGGCACTTGTGAGAGGGGTGATGGTTTATTGGATCTCATACACACCGACGTGTGTGGGCCCTTTAGATCTACAACAAAGGATGGGAACCGCTTCTACGTGACTTTCACCGATGATTATAGTATATATGGGTATATCTACTTAATCAAGCACAAGTCATAAAGGTTTGAAAACTTCAAAGAATTCAAACATGAAGTGGAGAATCAATTGGGTAGGAAAATCAAGATGCTTCAATCCGATCAAGGAGGAGAGTACCTAAGTCTTGAATTCCACGACTATCTCGAGGAATGCAGAATAGTTTCGCAATTGACACCACCTAGGACACCCCAGTTGAATGGTGTGGCAGAAAGGCGTAATCGAACCCTGTTAGACATGGTTCGTTCAATGATGAGTCGTGCTTCACTACCTATCTCATTCTGGGGGTATGCCTTAGAGACTGCCGTCCATATCCTTAACCGAGTCCCTACAAAGAAGGTTGCCAAAACACCTCACGAGATGTGGACATGGGAAGCTCCCTCGGTAGCACATATCAAAGTTTGGGGCTGTGAGGTTTTCGTAAGACGAGAGACTCACGACAAGCTCGAACCTCGTAGCGAGCGATGTATTTTCATCGGCTATCCGCAGAAATCCTTTGGATATCTCTTCTATAGACCGAGTGATAATGTTGTCTTCGTTGCGAGGAGAGGGGTTTTCCGAGAGACAGAACTCATAAGCCAAGGAGACAGTGGGAGGCAAATCGATCTTGAAGAGATTCAAGAGTCGAGCGATGAAGGAACCTCTAACGCTAGTGCTCAACCCGAGGAGGAAACTCCGGTTGAACCGATTGACGAGTCCTTACCTCTAAGACGTTCCGAAAGAGTTAGAGTTCAACCCCAGTTTTATGGTTTTCATATCACTACCAAAGGGGATACGTATATTAGTGATGGTACACTAATAAATCTAGATGAACCTAATAGCTATAAGGAAGCCATGGCAGGCCTAGAGTCTATAAATGGAAAGAGGCGATGGACAGCGAGATTCAGTCCATGTATGACAACCATGTTTGGAATTTGGTTGACAATTTGCCCGGACGTAAGACGGTTGGGTCCAAATGGATCTTCAAGAAGAAGACCGACGTGGATGGGAAAGTGCACACGTATAAGGCACGACTAGTGGGAAAGGGCTTTACTCAAACTCCCGGAGTTGACTATGATGAGACCTTCTCACCAGTTGCTAAGATAAAATCTATTAGGGTGATGCTAGCCATTGCTACATTTCATGATTACGAGATATGGTAGATGGATGTCAAGAACGCTTTCCTTAATGGGAAGTTGGCTGAGGATGTTTACATGGCTCAACCAGAGGGTTTTGTCGATCTGAAGCATCCTAATAGAGTGTGCCAGTTTGAGAAGTCCATTTATGGACTTAAGCAAGCGTCTCACATATGGAATCTTTGCTTCGATGAGAAAGTCAAAGAGTTTGGATTTGTTCGAAGTGAAGATGAATCATGTGTATATGTCAAGGCCAGTGGGAGTATAGTTAGCTTCCTCGTTTTGTATGTCGATGACATACTGATCATAGGAAACAACGTCCCGACTTTGCAGGAGGTTAAGTCCTGGATCGGGAAGTGCTTCGCTATGAAGGACCTCAGAAAGGCTTCCTATATTTTGGGAATAAGGATAGTGAGAGAAAGAAGTAAGAGACTAATAGGACTTAGTCAGAATACTTACTTAGATAAGGTACTAAAACGTTTTAGTATGGAAAACTCGAAGAAGGGAGAACTACCGATACAAAGTAATACCAAGTTGAGTAAGACTCAAAGTTTGAGTACCGAAGCCGAGATAGCTGAGATGAGCCGAGTACCCTACGCTTCCGCAGTTGGCTCAATCATGTACACTTTGACTTGTACTCGCCCTGATGTGGCCTTTGCTTTGAGCATGGTCAGTAGATATCAAGGGAACCCTGGCAAAGCTCATTGGATTGAGGTCAAGAATATACTCAAGTACCTTCGGAGGACCAAAGAATGGTTCTTAGTCCTCGGAAGGAGTGATGACTTAAAGGTGTGAGGGTATAGTGACGCCAGCTTCCAGATCGACAGGGACAACTACCGTTCGCAGTCGGGCTGGGTTTTTACCCTGAATGGAGGAGTAGTGACTTGGAATAGTTCCAAACAAGAAACCGTAGCTAATTCAACGTGCGAGTCAGAGTACATTGTAGCGAGCGAAGCATAAAAGGAGGCGATGTGGTTGAAGAACATCATTGGTGATCTTGGAGTTGTGCCTGCCATAAAGGAGCCTATGGAAATTTTCTGTGATAATGAGGGAGCGATTGCCTTGACCAAGGAATCGAGGGATCATGGTAGATCTCGGCACATCGACATAAAATATCACTTTATTAGACATCGAGTAGAAGAACGACACCTCGTAGTGAAGAGGGTATCGTCAGAGGATAACCCAGTAGACCCGCTTATGAAGGGACTGAGTAGTGTTAAACATTTGCAGCACGCTAGGAGCATTGGGTTGAAAGACGATATTAGTTTAGATTAGATAGTTTTGAAACATGTAATAGATAAATGTAATTGACATTTGATGATTAAATAAAGGAGTATTCTTTATGTGTAAAGATACTGTCTTATGTTAATTGTTTAACTATTGTTTCACTTTGCATGTTTTGACTTCCTAAATAATTAAGTTATTAAGAATAATCGAATTATTCGAATGGTCCACAATCATTTATATGTTGGAAGTAGGTATGAATGAAGATTGTCATGAATTGCTGTGTAGATTGTCTAAAAGGTATTAGACATAGCAAAGGTTTGCTACAACGTTCGTGAGTGCTTATGAACAAGTTTTGAGCATTGGAATAAACCCGCACTTGCTGGAATCACTTTATGGAATGTGACACAAGTGATCGCAAGACGATAATATCATATGGTCTTAAAACCAAGATATATGGTTTATTGTTTATTAATTGATTATGCATTGACAATGCGAAACCGCATCAGTAAATTGATGTCATAAAACGCATTGTTGTGTATAGTTTATTAGTGAATAGTAAATGCATATAAGTCGAAGTTTATCTGTTACTTTTATCCTAAAAGAAAAAAAAGCGATATCACGGCCGCTCGATGATTTAATTTGACTTATGTGTCGGGCCCGGTCAGGACTGAATTGATGTGTTCAATTAAGTTCTATGTCAAATAAATTTGAGATCGAGAAACCAACTGCTGGACAATAAGTTCCATAAGATTGTCCGCATAATATCTAAACAGAGGACTGTACGATCCTTTATTTAAAGGACATGAGATTGATAAGATCAGAGTTGACAGGGTCTTTGAGAGCTACGATTGCTAATCGGTTTGTGTTTGCATATTTAGTTACTAGACTTATCCAAGTGGGAGACTGTTGGATTAGTGTCTAAGGCTGTAACTATATTTGGTAAGTACTTGACTCGATTATGCATGGTCCTTTTGGGTTGCCTTCACCATAGCAACTTGACAGGATGATTTGTTAAGAGAGAAGAGATATTATTGTTATTATATTATGAGAATAATATATTAAAGAAATAATATTGTTATTTGATTAATATAAGTCATATATTAATTAAGAATTAATTTACTGACTTAAAGAGGTTAATTAAATAATGGGGCATAAACTGTCAAATGTGTGATAGTTGTGTTTTGGGCTATGTATCCTTATAGATAATGGGGTGGACGAAATTTAGGGTTTGGGAACCTTAAAATCATCCAAGCCTAATATCTAGGAGGATATTGGATTGCTTAGGGCCTAAGTTATTCAATTAGGGTTAAAGGTGAAACCCTAGTAGCTCATAGTATAAATAGATCCCTAGGATGAGGGAAATCGGCACTCATGCAAGGCAAGAAACCCTAGGGCCGATTTCTCACCCTCCTCCCTCTCTCTCAAGATCATCTTCTTGCTAGTTGGTGTTTTTAAGCCATTAGAGGAGTGACAATTGTGACTCTAAGCTCCAAGAAGAAGAAGTATCAAGCAATTAATCCAAGGTATTGTTCTAGATCCAATTTCATTTGATTAGATTCAATTGTTTACAATAGATCTAGTATTGTAAGTCTTGGTTTCAATGCATGTTCAATTAGAGAAACCTAGATCTAAGTAATTAGGGTTTGCATGTGCACATAGGAAAGTTCTTGTTGCTCAAACCTATCAACAACACTCTTGTAGGCTCTAGGGTTTTGAGATTAGGGTTAGGGGCTATAGAGGCTGGAAATGAGGCCAACACCTAGAACTTAAAGTGTTTAAATAGAGTGCAAAACCGCAAAATTAGGGTTTCCTAAACAGCGCCCAACTCGTCGAGCTGGCTCCTCCAACTCACCGAGTTGTCTCATTAACCTCGCGGCCAAAACAACATCTACTCGCCGAGTTGAGGCTCCTCAACTCGTCGAGTAACGATTCTACATCTTCAGTTTGCCGAGTTGGCTCCTACAACTCGCCGAGTTTAACTTGAAATTGGCATAATTCCACAATTAACCTTCTAGATTCTGGGTGTTACAACCCTACACACTTAAATTAGATTTCGTCATCGAAATTGCTCCTTACTAACACTCATACCAAAGCGACCAACCTGGTGATTATAAACAAAATTTCTATGCACAAAATAATCTTCCCAAGGCAACCAAAATCCCAAACCAAAACTTCTATCCCAAAGATAACATCCAAACCTTCATTCCCTACAAACTACTTCTACCTTTCTGAGACCTGAAATATATAATAGTCTGAATCCTCGGCAGACCGCTCATGATGAAACATCTCAATGCCCAACTCTCAGCAAATAACCGACCAACCATAACACTTCCAATTCTGAACATACCACAGTGTATCCAAATTTACTGAAAACACCCTTAGAATAGTTCTTCAAGCCTGATGAAGAACGAATCCTTAATCTCTCAAATAAAATCAATCCTATCTCAACTGAAATATGAAACCTAAGTCTCAATGGTCTGAATCCTTGTCAGACCTCCCATGCCGAACCCCCTTATCACATTGTTGCTTCGAAGGGAAACAAAGTCACTAACCATAAACAACTACAAAACACTTATACATGACAGAAGACTCAGATAATCCTTTGAGTAGAAGATTCATTCATGCAACGGTTAGGCTCAAACTAGAGCTGCACAACATGGTCAAATCAATTACTCTGAGATTATTTAATCCCACTGCGCGTAACTTAGAATTTCCCAATCAATCAGTTACTACACACACACACACGAGACCTAATCACTAATACTGCCTGTAACACTGATACTGCCCGAAATAATTAAACTGCCTGAAACACCGAAACTGCCCGAAACAACATGCTGACTCCTGGCTACTTTCCAAAATCCACTGAGACCTCCTTAGTTCCAGTTCGTCAGCCAGTCATCTGAAATACCGGTTTCCAGCCCTGTTTCTGAGCCAAAAGACTCCCATACAGTCACCTCTCGCGACTTCCGACAGAAAGCCTCACAGGCAATAACTACCCAAACCGTATCGACACTAATCCGATGCTAAAGCGAACGCTACGGGACCAACTGTAGTCTTTCCTCACACACAATCTCCCATGACCTACCATAACCTAATTCCAATCATATTGTGGCCCTCCTACATTCTTGCGAACTAACCCACCCTGTCCTAAACCATTCGAAGAAAACCGCGATAAAAACACAGGTTTGCCACAATCTTACCACTAAACAAGGACCGGTGAAGGCTAAAGGCCAGCCTACAGTCTTACAACACTCCCACATCAACTCACAACTAGTGAATGCTACAGGGCACCCCACAGTCTTACAACACTTCTACACTAACCATAATCGCGGCTCGCTGCCTTACCCCTAATCTATCAAATCGAACACACCCAGAGTCAAGCACACACTCGACCGAACACCCAAGATGAACTTGTGCCATGCTTAGAACCCCAACTTGATTCCCCAAATCCTACTATCAAGCACCAAGAGAATGCGACCTCAATGTCAGTAAGTTTCCTGAACTTCCAACTCACACAATCCTTAATCCAAACAACGACTTGAGTCGCCTTCCTCCCTGACGGGGATGAGAAACTTATCCTAGTTTTGATACCGCTTCTGCTCCTGAATCCAAGGACGATTCTCCCCTACTTCAATTTAACTTAATTCTCACAGCACACGAGAATTGAAGAATTCACAATCCTTCTTACTTTACGACGATCGATTTGCTGACACCCAATTCTTATCCTAGTTAATGATCCCTTAATATCCAACTTAAAAGGCCACACAACCCCTGAAAACCAACTAAACACTTCCCAAATCTCCACAACGCTGATAATTCCAAACACTTATAATGATATCTCAGTCAAATATTGAAATTCAAAGGACAAATTCTCCAACAAATGCCTTAGCAACAAACCACTACCCTCGGCACCTCCAAAAACCAATCCAAGCACAATGACTAAAACCACTAGATCTTTGCGATACTGTACAACTACCCAATTGAATCCTAACCATAAACCTTCCACACAATGCCCCCAAACTGATCCCGACTACAACCAAGATAACATAGAACACTCCTCACCCACTATAAGAGAAACAACCTTTCACTAACCATTGATAATTCACGGCATGCAAATGGCATATAACTATTGGATTATGTGTCTTAACCCATAACTATTTTGGTATGTACTTGACCCGATTCTGAGCATAGTCCTTTTAGGTTGCCTTCACCATATGTAACATCCGGTTTTCCAGGTATATTGATTTATGTTATATTCCTTTAATTATGTGAGGTGACTCGACGAGTTGGTGCTTAGACTCGTCGAGTATGGTCACGGCTAGATGACATGGTTAATGAGGGGACTCGACGAGTTAGGGGAGTGCCTCGCCGAGTCAGAGCTGACAGAAGAAACCCTAATTTCTCGGGTTTGGGACCTATTTAAAGGCCCTTATGGCCTCCATTTGCGGCTACCAGTTCATAGAGAGAAAACATAGAGTGTGTGAACGTTTTAATACAGGAAGGAATCCATTCTTGACCTTTGTGGTGTTGTTTAAGAAGAAGAAGGAGGTTCTAGCCAAGAGGAAGCAAATAAGGTTGCTATTCTGTGGATTTGAGGCTAAGATCATCTCATTTGAGGTACCATTTCGATCCATCTTCTGATTTATGAGGTAGATATGGATTTAGGGTTTCTTATTCCCTTTTGTTGGGATGAGTTGATGTCCAAATAGTCCCTTATGGAGAGAAGGCTTTAGATTTGGATCCATAGAGGTCCAGGGAGCCTTACTCATCAAGCTTTATGAAGAGCAATGAAGATTAGGACCTTGGGTTGAAGTATTTGGGGCTAAATCATCATATATGGTCATTTAGACGTTGCATGTGCATCAAGATAGAGAATTTACATGATTATTGAGCTAGGGGAGGGTAGATCAAGGATTAGAGGAACATATCTGACCTCAGGAAATCTCTTGAGTTTGTGAATGGCATGAACTTGCCGAGTCCAGGAATAGACTCGACGAGTAGGAGCGGGTTTCCCGAGGATCACAAAGTTGATGACTTGCTGACTTGTGGGAATGACTCTGTGAGTCAGAAGGGATCTAGGGGACTTGAGTTCATGACTAAACTTGCCGAGTCAAAAGCCGGAGTCGACGAGTTAGGACGGGTTGCCCCACAATTCACGATCAGTGTCGATTTGAAGAGTGGGGGATTGACTCAGTAAGTCAAGTGAGTGCCAGGATTTTGAAGGACACGCATGGACTCGCCGAGTCACATTGGTGCACTCGCCGAGTCTGGTCAAAGTTTGACCGTTGACTTTGTTGACTTTTAGGGTTTGGTCGACATTTGGACTTGTGGACTGTTTGAAGGGTAAAATGGTCTTTAAGCCTTCTTAGAGGACATATGGTAGTCTAGTCTAGCCTGGAGAGCTGATATTAATTGATATGATTGTTATGTTTTAGGCTGAGGCTAGATCCGTGTATACGCGAGCGAGATACTACCCAAGATATCCGAGGTGAGTCTTCTCACTATATTGTACCTGGAAGGGTACCTATGTCTGACCGTAAGGTCTTATATGCTATGAGATATATATGCTATATGTTGATATGTGATATGTATATGTTATGTATGCTATGTATGATAAGGACCGGAAGGTCAAGATGATACGGATCGGAAGGTCTAGAGGACATGGACCGGAAGGTCAGGAGGTTATGGACCGGAAGGTCGACACGGGTAGGATCGGAAGGTCTACCAGGATTTGGGATAGAAGTCCCCTGAGACACTTGGACCGAAAGGTTCCACAAAGTTATGGCCTGGAAAGGCGTATGTGTTGTATGTGGTATTTTGGGGTACTCACTAAGTATTTATGTGGCACCTGGTTCTTGGTATGTATTCTGTTATTAAATCTTCATTTATTTTTGCATTTTTGGCCTTGGAATCGTCGAGTCAAAGGACTGACTTGCCGAGTAGAAGCAAGATGAGGCGCGGGGATTAAATTGCGGACTTGGCGAGTCGAGTCTCGGACTCGGCGAGTAGCCGTTGTTTGGGCAAAAACCCTAATCAAGGGGTTTGCACCCTATTTAAATGGCCTTATGCAGCCTCCATTTCCCTTTTATAATCCCAAACACTCCTCATAGCAAACCCTAGCCGTTTTGTGAAGATCTAAGGCCTTTTGAGTGATTCTTGTGAGTTTTGATCTCAAAGAAGAAGGAAGAGCATAGAAGGATCAAGAAGGGACTGGAGGATTCGAGTTTGGTTCACCTTTTGCAGTCCTTGGAAGGTATAAAGTCTCAAACTTGCTCATTCTTTTGTTAGATCCCTGTTTGGGGTGATTTAGGGATTTTATAAGCCATTTTTGGTGGCCAACCATGTTTGCAAACATGGTTGGGTGTTTGGGCTTCTGTATCATGTCGTTTTATGAGCCACAAGTCAGATCTAGGTTGCTTTTTGCACCAAGGAAGGCCCCATGCAACAAAAGAACCATTTTAGAGCCTTTTAAGCTCTAATGTCCCATGCATGCATGTAATGTTTGTAACTTTACGTGCTAGATCAAGTTTGGGGGACTGGATCTATCATTTGGTTAAGTGTTGTACATCAGAAATCGAAGATCTTAGTAAGGAATGTGATAGACTCGGCGAGTCCAAGGGTTGTGGTCCCATATCAGTGAGGGTCATAAGGACCAATTGAGTGTGGAAAGGGTTTAGGAGTCCCGGGGAGTGACCCAACGTTCTGGACTAAGCAAAGTGTTATGGGAATTCATGGTACTCGGCAAGTGCATGAACGGACTCGGTGAGTCCAAGACAATCTTCATGGAACTCAGCAAGTTGTTCATCAACTCGGCGAGTCGAGGACAGAACGTGTTTATAGGATGAAGAGTAACTCGACGAGTTGTTCATACAACTCGATGAGTCAAGTCAGGACATGAGTATCAGTTGATGATAAACTCGATGAGTTGTTCATACAACCCGGCGAGTCGGATGTGGATTCAGTCGGTGTTCATTTAGAAGGAAAACTCGTCGAGTCATCGCCTAACTCGACGAGTAGAGACGGGTATGAGGTTTGGTGGAAGGATAGGGACTCAGCGAGATGACGAGTCAACTCGGCAAGTCAGGTCAACTTGAAGTTGACTTTGACTTTGACTTTGATTTGGTCAAGGGGTAAAATGGTCATTTTACCCTAAGGGTGGATGTAAGTTTCTGACTAAGTGTTGTGTGTGAATTTTAGTCGGTGGATTTCCGGAGCAGCAGTGGCATCAGTTAGAGGATTCCCGCACAGTTCAGCAGATACGAGGTGAGTTACCTTCCAGTAGGGGTGGGTCTAAGGCCACAATGCCGGCCCACCATTAAGGAGTATTTAGAAGATAATTGTCTTTGTGATAACTTATCTTGGTCTGGTATGCGTTTGGTTATGAGTTATATCTGTATGATATGTTACATGATAGGGATAGTTTCCCTGATAGTGGTCTTAGGACCAAGGGGTAGGTCAGTACCCGGATATGTCTGAATGTGTGCTTTTATCTTGCTATCGTATGCTGGTGGTAGGGGGAGGAATAGTCCCCAGTTACCGGTTGAAAGATACCGATGATGATTACCAGTTGAAAGATACCGATGACGATTACCGGTTGAAAGATACCGATGATGATTACCGGTTGAAAGATACCGATGACGATTACCGGTTGAAAGATACCGATGGTATTATATGGTATGTGGTATGATGGGGGGGGGGAACTCACTAAGCTTTATGCTTACGGTTTTAGTTTTTGGTTTCAGGTACCTCTTCATCCAAGGGGAAGGAACCGACGGCGTAGCATGGCATCACACACACTCACTTATGATTTCAGCACGGTGTTTTTTTGGGATTGTACTCTGATATGACATTTGTTCATGGTTGTGGGTTTTCAAACATGATACTTGCTTTTGAGATGACGTGTCTATACCATATTTCCTAATGAATGTTTTATGAATTAATTAATCAAAAATGAAATTTTTGGGCTTGAATTTTGGGATGTTACAAATTGGTATTAGAGCCCTGGTTTGAGCGATTTGGACACGCCCTCGGGGGTGTCTGGAATCAAACTCTGGGGCGAAAATATTTTTTTTCAATCAAATGATTTTCTAAAAAAAATCTAAGCGAAAGGATTTTATGAAAGACAAGGTGTGTGATGCGTGCGACCGGCCGTGCTCAAGTAAGTTTTCCCCAAGATACCCATAAATGTTATGTTATGCTATATGGCTTGATTCAGAATTGCATGTTAGAATAGGACTAAGCATCTAAGAAGATGCCTTGTGTGCCTGATATATGATTCTGATAATTGCATGCTAGTTAGGGCTAAGGATCTAGGAGGATGCCCTATATGCCTATTGTATGAGCTATATGCTAGGGCTGTTTAGTCAGTAGTAGGATGGCCTGTATAGGTTATGCCTGATTTGGTTACTCGATGCACGAATGCTGCTTGCTTTGTGCTATGGGGGTTCTGGCTATTTCCAACTAACTAAGGAGCGGATATGTAATAGTACCTGTAAGTTAGTTAGGGGGAAATGGTAGGGGGCTCCTGTGTAGCTGATGGTGGAGAGTAGGTCGGAGAGTGCCCTAGGGAAGCCTAGGATGAGGTTAGTGGAAAGGGGTATCGGTAAAGGGACCTGGTGAAGTTGAAGCAATCCTTGAGGAAAGCACGGGTAGATGTGTAAGGTAGTATGGGCCCGTACTACTGAAAGCAGAGGACCCGTACTCGAATCAAGGAGGGCCTAGATGAAATCGGGAACCTTAGGAAGTATGTTAGATCTCTCGAGTATATGAATGATCCTGACCTTTATGCGTGTATTTTCAGTATGGTGACCCCACGACTTGGAGCAGGAGGTTCCAGATCAGGATCAGGATAGGGCTCGGGTTTGGGATCCGAGCAGGTTGATGACGGGCTACGCGAGTTCATCGCGTCTGAGATCACAAGGGGCATCCTTGAGTCGACCCCTATCATCTTCGAGTCAATCAAGGAGGGGATTGTTGAGTTGATGGAGGATCGTCTCTGATCATTCAGGAGTGATATGGCGTCTAGCCAGATGGGTACGCGTACACTGTCCTTTAAGGATTTTCGTGGGAGTTGTGCGCCCAATTTCCATGGGGTGAAAGACCCCATTACTGCTAAGAGATGGATCGCAGACATTGAGTCTGTGCAGCTGATGAGCTTCTGCCCAGAGGGGTCGAAGGTGAGATATGCAGCAGGATGCTTGCGAGACAGGGCTAGGGATTGGTAGGAGTATGTTGGCAACTCATTGAGGGCCGCGGCTGTTGAGGCTATGACTTGGTCGGATTTTGTGACCAGATTCAAGGCGGAGTTTGCGCCAGCTGTGGAGCTTCAACAGCTCGCCAGGGAGTTTTTGGATTTGAAGCAGACTACGGATACTGTGGCGGAGATCACCACCAAGTTTCGGGAGAGGGCATTGCTGGTGCCCCAGGACGCGGGTGATCAGGATATGAGGAGGACCCGCTACCATGACATGCTACGAGATGACATTCAGGAGCATGTTAGTTTTTCGGCTTGCCCTACCTTGGATTCCATGATTGCCAGGGCTAGGGAGAGGGAGATTGATCTGGAGCACGTTCAGAAGAGGAAGGCAGTGGAGGGGCTGACGACTGGGGCTTCGGGGAAGAAGCCCAGAGGATCTGATGGTAGGCCGAAAGGCCAGGCAGGACGAGACCACTGTGGGAAATTCGGTCGGTCACGTGGGAACTTGTCGCACTGGGCCGGGTTCGGGCTGCTATAAGTGTGGCAAGGTGGGGCATTTTGGTAGGGATTGTACTGTCGTCGCCACTGCGGTACAGATGACAGACGTGATTTGCTTCCATTGCAATCAGAGGGGCCACAAAAAGGCCAATTGCCCGAGATTGACAGCAGCGTCAGCAGCAGTGCCAGCGGCAGCGCCGGTCTCAGCGACGGCGTGGGTTACAAATGGCCGAAAGGTCAAGATAGAGGTTCCAGTGGTGTGGAGCCGAGCATTTCAGCTGACGGCCAGGGAGGCACACGCTGCACCCGATGTGGTGACGGGTATGATTCTTTCCCTCTGAACTTCTTTTCTTGTGATTGTGTTATCGATATGTGCTCTGTTTAGGATCGTTCCATGTGAACGACATCCTAGTTTTGGTGTTGTTTGACTCGGGCGCTACCCAATCATTTGTGTCTCTCGCTCTTAGCAAGAGATTTTCCGATTCTTCGGGCATGTTGGATTGCCCTCTAGAGGTAGAGATTGCAGACGACCGTTCGGTGCGGGCATTGACGGTATTTCGAGATTGTGTGCTGATGTTATTTGAGGAGCGCTACTTGGTAGACTTGGTTCCCATTCCAATACGTGAGAACAAGGTGATTATAGGCATGGATTGGCTCAGCCCTAATGGGGCAGTGATCGACTGCATGCAGCAGTTGGTGCGATTCAGGACCCCAAGTGGGGGAGAGCTGGTGATTCTGGGCGAGAGGCCACAACGAGGACCAGCTTTATGTTCAGCAGCGAGAGCTAGGCGCTACCTCCAGCGGGGTTGCGCAGGTTATGTCACGTATGTTATGGATACCCAGGAAACGGGTAGGGAGACGGTGGACGATGTACCTGTGGTACGAGAGTTTGTGGACGTATTCCCTGAGGAGTTGCCGGGGATACCTCCGGAATGACAGGTGGAATTCAGGATCGACCTGGTTCCTGGTGCGACTCTGATAGCCAAGGCGCCGTATCGGTTGGCTCCTCCTGAGATGCATGAGTTTTCTACACAGCTACAGGAGCTGTTAGACAAGGGTTTCATTAGACCGAGCAGTTCACCCTGGGGAGACTCGATTCTGTTTGTGAGGAAGATGGACGGGTCGCATCGGATGTGTATAGATTATCGGGAGCTGGACAAAGTAACGGTGAAGAACCGCTACCCACTCCCAAGGA
Source organism: Lactuca sativa (assembly GCF_002870075.4). NCBI lineage: Eukaryota > Viridiplantae > Streptophyta > Magnoliopsida > Asterales > Asteraceae > Lactuca > Lactuca sativa. The sequence continues at coordinate 59,180,500 of NC_056627.2, read as the reverse complement.
TTGATGACCTCTTTGACCAACTTCAGGGAGCATCTTGGTTCTCCAAGATTGATTTGCATTCAGTGTATCATCAGATGAGGGTCAGAGAGGAGGATGTACAGAAGACTGCGTTTCGGACGCGTTATGGCCATTATGAGTTTGTGGTGATGCCTTTCGGGCTCACCAATGCTCCTGCCGTGTTCATGGATCTCATGAACCGCGTGTGTAGACCGATGTTGGATCGGTCTGTGATAGTATTTATTGATGACATCTTGGTTTATTCCAAGACGCGGGAGCAGCATGAGGAGCATCGACGGGAGGTTCTGGAGACATTGAGGAGGGAGAACTTGTATGCTAAGTTCTCCAAGTGTGAGTTCTGGTTGTGCGAGGTGCAGTTTCTTGGGCACCTCGTCAACCACAACGGGATTTCGGTAGATCCGGCCAAGGTAGAGGAGAATTGGGAGGTTCCAAGGTCTCCATCTGAGATTCAGAGCTTTCTAGGTTTGGCAGGCTACTATCGGAGATTCATTAAGGACTTCTCCAAGATAGCAGTTCCGCTCACCCGACTGACTAAGAAGTCGATGGTGTATCGTTGGGGGCCTGGCTAGCAGGCCATATCCAAGACGATGAGACAGAGATTGTGCGAGGCGCCAATCTTAGCCCTGCCAGAGGGCATGGAGGATTTTGTTGTGTACTGCGATGCATCCATCACAGGTTTGGGAGCGGTATTGATGAAAAGAGGGCATGTCATCGCCTACGCATCGAGGCAGCTGAAGCCTCACGAGGCGAGCTACCTGACGCAAGATTTGGAGCTGGGGGCTGTTGTGTTCGCCCTCAAGATTTGGCGTCTTTACCTCATTGGGGTTCGTTGTACGATTTACACGGACCACAAGAGTTTGAGGTATCTCATGGACCAGCCAAATCTAAATATGAGGCAGCGTCGGTGGCTTGATGTGGTGAAGGATTATGATTGTGAGATCCTCTACCATCCGGGGAAGGCCAATGTCGTGGCCGATGCGCTTAACCGCAAGGCAGATCCAATCAGGGATATCTGTCTAAGGATGACAGTGATGACTCCGCTTTTGGAGCGGATCCGGGAGGATCAGCAGGAGGCCATGAAGGAGGAACATCGGAAGAGTGAGCGGATTGTGGGGCAGGTTTCCTCTTTCGAATATGATAGCCAGGGTTTATTGACTCTTCATCGTAGGGTGTGGGTCCCTTATCATGGTGGAGTGCGCCAGGTCCTGATGGAGGAGGCGCATAAATCCCGATTCTCCATTCATCCCGGGGCGACGAAGATGTATAGGGATCTTCGTCTGGACTATTTGTGGCCCTGCATGAAGCGGGATGTGGCATGGTACATGGAGCGGTGCTTGACCTGCAGGAAGGTCAAGGCCGAGCATCAGAGACCACATGGCAAGATGCAGCCGTTGGATATCCCGCTGTGGAAATGGGAGGATATTACGATGGATTTTATCACGAAACTTCCCAAGACCGCGCGGGGGATGGATTTGATATGGGTCGTCATGGATCGATTGACCAAGAGCGCCCACTTTATTCCGATTCAGGAGAGCATCTCGGCTCAAAAATTGGCCGATATCTATATCAGGGAGGTGGTGGCGCGGCACGGACTGCTAGTTTCGGTGATTTCGGACAGAGACGTGCGGTTTACTTCCAGGTTTTGGAAGAGGTTTCATGATGAGCTGGGTACTCTTCTGCATTTTAGCACCGCTTTTCACCTGCAGACGGATGGCCAGAGCGAGCGGACCATCTAGACTCTGGAGAATATGCTGCGGGCATGTGTTTTAGATTTCGGAGGTAGTTGGGATACCTACCTCCTGTTGGCGGAGTTCTCGTATAATAACAACTATCATGCGAGTATCGACCGTCCTCTTTTCGAGATGTTATATGGGAGGAGGTGTAGGAACCCGATATGTTGGGGCGAGGTTGGCCAGAGAGTCATGGGGAGCACCAAAGTAGTGCTCAAGATGATAGAGAAGATTCAGCAGGTCCGGAGCAGGCTTTAGACTGCTCAGAGTCGGCAGAAAAGTTACGCCGATAAGCGTCGATCAGACCTGGAATTCCAGGTCGGGGATATGGTTCTCCTGAAAGTATCGCCATGGAAGGGCATCATCTGATTCAGGAAGTGGGGCAAGTTGGGCCCAAGGTATATCAGACCGTTCAAGGTTTTAGCCCAGGTAGGCAAGGTGGCGTACCAGCTGGATCTTCCAGCCGAACTCAGTCAGATCCATAACACCTTCCACGTCTCTCAGCTGCGGAAGTTCCTAGTGGACGATACGGCAGTGGTACCCTTGGAAGCCATTCAGGTTGATGGCAGCCTGAATTACATCGAGCGGCCTGTGACGATCCTTGACTGGAAGTCGAAGGATCTGAGGGAAAAAAGAGTTGAACTCGTGAAGGTACAGTGGCAGCACCGGAAGGGGTCGGAATGGACTTGGGAGCCGGTGAGTGAGATGATGGAGCACTACCCCGAGTTGTTTCAGGATCGAGCGGCAGACTTCGAGGACGAAGTCTAAAATAAGTGGGGGAGATTTGTAGCACCTGGTTCTTGGTATGTATTATGTTATTAAATCTTCATTTATTTTTGTATTTTTGGCCTTGGACTTGGCGAGTCGGAGGACTGACTCGCCGAGTAGAAGCGGGAAGAGGTGCGGGGATTAAATTGCGGACTCGGCGAGTCGAGTCCCGGACTCGGCGAGTAGCCGCTGTTTGGGCAAAAACCCTAATCCAGGGGTTTGCACCCTATTTAAATGACCTTATGCAACCTCCTTTTCCGCTTTATGCTCCCTAACAATCCTCATAGCAAACCCTAGCCCGTTTTGTGAAGATCTAAGGCCTTTTGAGTGATTATTGTGTGTTTTGATCTCAAGGAAGAAGGAGGAGCATAGAAGGATCAAGAGGGGACTGAAGGATTCGATTTTGGTTCACCTTTTGCAGTCCTTGGAAAGTATAAAGTCTGAACCTTGCTCATTCTTTTTTTAGATCCCTCTTTGGGGTGATTTAGGGCTTTTATAAGCCATTTTTGGTGGCCAACCATGTTTGCAAACATGGTTGGGGGTTTGGGCTTCCGTATCATGTCATTTAATGAGCCACAAGTCAAATCTAGGTTGATTATTGCACCAAGGAAGGCCCCATGCAACAAAAGAACCATTTTAGAGCCCTGTAAGCTCTAATGTCCCATGCATGAACATAAAGTTTGTAACTTTATGTGCTAGATTGAGTTTGGGGGCATGGATCTATCATTTGGTTAAGTGTTGTACATCAAAAATCGAAGTTCTTAGTAAGGAATGTGATAGACTGGGCGAGTCCATTCCTGGACTCGGTGAGTCCAAGGGTTTTGGTCCCATATCAGTGAGGGTCATAAGGACCAGTTGAGTGTGGAAGGGTTTTAGGAGTCCCGGGGAGTGACCCAACGTTCTGGACTAAGCAAAGTGTTATGGGAATTCATGGTACTCGGTGAGTGCATGAATAGACTCGGTGAGTCCGAGACAATCTTCATGGAACTCGGCGAGTTGTTCATCAACTCAGCGATTCTAGGACAGAACGTGTTCATAGGATGAAGCGTAACTCGACGAGTTTTTCATACAACTCGGTGAGTCAAGTCAGGACATGAGTATCAGTTAATGATGAACTCGACAAGTTGTTCATACAACCCGGCGAGTCGGATGTGGATTCAGTCGGTGTTCATTTAGAAGGAAAACTCATCGAGTCATCGCCTAACTCGACGAGTAGAGACGAATTTGAGGTCTGATGGAAGAATAGGGACTCGACGAGTTGACAATTCAACTCGGCGAGTCAGGTCAACTAGAAGTTGACTTTCACTTTGACTTTGATTTGGTCAAGGGGTAAAATGGTCATTTTACCCTAAGGGTAGATGTCAGTTTCTGACTAAGTGTTGTGTGGGAATTTTAGCCAGTGGATTTCTGGAGTAACAGTGGCAGCAGTCAGAGGATTCCCGCACAGTTCAGCAGATACGAGGTGTGTTACCTTCAAGTAGGGGTGGGTCTAAGGCCACAATGTCGGCCAACCATTGAGGAATATTTAGAAGATAATTGTCTTTGTGATAACTTATCTTGGTCTGGTATGCGTTTGGTTATGAGTTATATTTGTATGATATGTTACATGATAGGAATAGTTTCCCTGATAGTGGTATTAGGACCAAAGGATAGGTTAGTACCCGGATATGTCTGAATGTGTGCTTTTATCTTGCTATCGTATGCTAGTGGTAGGGGGTGGAATAGTCCCCAGTTACCGGTTGAAAGATACCGATGACGATTACCGGTTGAAAGTATTATATGGTATGTGGTATGATGGGGGGAACCCACTAAGCTTTGTGCTTACGGTTTCAGTTTTTGGTTTTAGGTACCTCTTCATCCAAAGGAAAGGAGCCGGCGGCATAGCATGGCGTCACACACACTCACTTATGATTTCCGTACGGTGTTTTTCTGGGATTGTACTCTGATGTGACATGTGTTCATGGTTGTGGGTTTTCAAACTTGATACTTGGTTTTGAGATGACGTGTCTATACCATATTTCCTAATGAATGTTTTATGAATTCATTAATCAAAAATGAAATTTTTGGGCTTGAATTTTGGGATGTTACAATTTATGCTTATAGTTGTTGTGTTGTGTTTTAGGAACTAGCAAGGACCGTGGGAAGGCGCCGATGTGACCCGTACACACATAGAGAAGACTTGATTTTAATCTTGGGATATGTTTTGAATTGATAACAATTATGGAACACTTTTGAGAATGTTTATTATTTGAAAATTTTGGTTGTTGAAAAATGAAAAATTTGTTTTGAAAATCACGTCGTCACAAGTTGGTATCAGAGCCTTGGTTTGAGGGACTCAGATGCACCTTCAGGCGTATCTGAACTCAAACTGAGGATTTGAGAAAATTTTCAAAGATAAAACTATTTTTTTTTTAAAAAAGCAAGAGATTTTGAGACAACCAGAGCGGAGCAGTGTGTACGGACAGCCAGCGCCCGAACGGTGAATCCCCAAAATGCCCTTACGTTATGTGTTATGAGATATGATATGTTATGTTATGCATGCTAAAGGTGGCTAGGTATTAATATTAGGACTAGAGTGGCCTAATTGTGTGATGCCTTAGCCTAGGAAGGATTGGGCTGCTATGTGATGTTTGAGAGCGAGTAGTTAGAAGTGAGGGGCTGATAAGAGGTCTACCGAAGGGTAACCTATGCCAGTGATATTTAGAGTACTTGTGATATGGGATCCAAGGAGGAGGACTTAGGGTGAATACTGATGCGGTGTAGATGGTGGTATCAGGGCCCGTACTACCGAAGACACCGTAGTAGTGCGCACTCTAAGTAAGAATCCTTTGGGTACTAAGGAACAAGTAGGGTCGAGTTTATCGAGTGCGTGCATGCTCGAACGAGTCTTTGATATTATTATGTTATATTTTAGAGACATCATGGTTGGGACACGCCACAGACCTGAGGCGAGCGGTGTGAGTGACGAGGAGCTTCGTCAGATGATCCACGATAAGGTGGCGGCGGCGATCAGCACCGAGATTCCGGAGATGTTTGGGTCTATCAAGAGCACACTGATTGAGACTTTCGATGAGCAGTACGCCGCCGTGACTGAGGCTGCAGCCGCTACAGCTACCATAACTGTGGCTACTGCCAGGCCTCAGGGAGGTGACTCATTGTTGTTTCGGGAGTTCAGCAACACGAAGCCACCTGAGTTTGACGGGATGCTGGATTCGATAGCTGCGATGAGATGGATTGCTGATATTGAGGGATGCTTCTATAAGTGTTCGTGTCCGGAGCATCTGAGGGTTCGGTTCGCATTGAACCAGCTTCGCTTGGGAGTGAAGGACTAGTGGAAGTTCGTGACGGCAAGCTTTACAGTGGCAAAGATCTCAGAGATGACCTGGGAGAGGTTCACCACCATGTTCAGAGATGAGTATGTTCCCCGATGGAGAGGGAATGGTTGATTCAAGAGTTGTTGACCCTCAAGCAGGGTACAGATTCGGTTACTGTAATTACGAAGAAGTTTCATGAGAAGGCGATGTTCTGCCCTGAGCAGGTGTCTACTGAGCAGGAACATATGAGCCGGTATTTGGGCATTCTAAGGATTGACATTCAAGAGTTCGTGTCGAACTCAACGTACCGGACATTTGTTGAGCTCTAGGCAAATGCGCGGAAGAAGGAGATTGAGTTGGAGACTCAGGCCAGGGAGGAGGCTGAGTCTCAGAGGATGGATTGGCGGCCGACTCAGTCTCAGCCGGCAGCCAAGTGGACCAAGTCCGCTGATTTGAGGACTGGAGGCCAGAAGGGCCACAATTACGGGAAGTGCGACAAGGGACATGAGGGGGTCTGTCGATCGGGTGCTTGCTACAAATGTGGCAAGGAGGGGCATATCGCCAAGGATTTCCCCAAGGGATTTATGGTTTGCTTTCATTGCAACCAGATGGGCCATCAGAAGGCCGAGTGTCCGCAGTTGCATCAGGGGTCAGCACAGGGATCTGCGCCTGCTACTAGCTTTACCGAGGATCAGCCAGTGAAGGCCGAGGCTCCGAAGGCTTGTGGGAGAGCTTTCTAGTTGACCGCGGAGGAGGTCCGCGCAGCGCCCGATGTTGTGGCTGGTGTGTATTCTGTTTTTATCTTGTTTTTTATTTGAGATATTGTGCTTATATGATGATATGCATAGGTACTTTTCTTGTGAGTTATGTACTTGCCTTGGTGCTATTTGACTCGGGTGCGAGTCGGTCATTTGTTTCCTTGGCATTTAGTAAGCACATTAGTATCCGTCGAGAGGCATTGAGTTGACCTCTGCGAGTTTCTATAGCTGACGAGCGATCGGTGTATGCTACAGATGTGATTCGAGGATGTATCCTTGAAATCTTCGGTGTAGAGTTCCCGATAGATCTGGTCCCGATTGCGATGGGGGACGTGTGTGTTATAGTGGGCATCGATTGGTTGAGCCAATTTGGAGCTGTTATAGACTGCGAGCGTCAGTTGGTGACGATACGAGAGCCTAGTAGGGGAGTACTTATGGTGTACAGCGAGGGAACCCGATGTGGGTCAGCATTTTGTGCGGCTGCCAGGGCGAGGCAGAGTTTGTAGTAGGGCTACAGTGGATTCGTAGCCTATGTAATGGACACGGGAATGGCCGCTAGGAGACCAAGTTCGATGGATGAGGTTTCGATTGTGTGTGAGTTCCCAGATGTTTTTCCCGAGGAATTTCCGGGTGTGCTTCCCGAGAGGCAAGTGGAGTTCTGTATCAATTTGGTTCCGGGAGCAGCACCTATCAGCAAGGCGCCGTATCGCCTCGCGCCGCCAGAGATGCATGAGTTATCCTCGCAGCTTCAGGAGCTGCTGGGGAAGGGGTTTATTCGACCGAGTAGCTCGCCTTGGGGAGCGCCGATCCTTTTTGTTAAGAAAAAGGATGGTTCACACCGGATGTGCATTGACAACCGGGAGTTGAACAAGTTGACGTTCAAGAACCGTTATCCGTTACCGTTACCGAGGATCGATGATCTGTTCGATCAGTTGTAGGGGGCGTCTTGGTTTTCCTAGATAGACTTGAGGTCGGGTTATCATCAGATGAGGGTTCGGGATGAAGATATCCAGAAGACGGCGTTTAGAACTCGTTATGGGCATTACGAGTTCGTGGTGATGCCTTTTGGGCTCACCAATGCGCTAGCAGCGTTCATGGATCTGATGAACGGGGTGTGCAGGCTGATGTTGGATTGGTCGGTGATCGTGTTCATTGATGATATTTTGGTGTATTCGAGATCTAGAGAGCAGCATGAGGAGCATTTGAGGGAGATCCTTGGGGTTCTGAGATCGGAGAGACTTTATGAAAAATTCTCCAAGTGCGAGTTCTGGTTACGAGAGGTCCAGTTCTTGGGGCATCTCGTCAACCAGAGTGGGATTTTGGTCGATCCGGCCAAGATTGAGGCGGTCATGAGGTGGGAGGTGACGAGATCGCCCACAGAGATCAGGAGCTTTCTAGGATTGGCCGGCTATTATCGGAGATTTATCAGGGATTTCTCCAAGATCGTCGTGCCACTCACCAAGTTGACCCGGAAGGGTGTCGCCTTTTCCTGGGGTCCGAAGCAGCAGACTTCATTTAAGACACTTCACCAGAGGTTGTACAAAGCTCCGATGCTCGCACTCCCGGAAGGGATGGAGGATTTCATGGTGTACTGTGATGCATCGATATCCGGGATGGGATCAGTGCTTATGAAGAGTGGGCATGTGATAGAATATGTCTCGAGGCAGCTAAAGCCTCATGAGACGAGGTATCCAACCCACGACCTGGAGTTGGGGGCTGTGGTGTTCACCCTCAAGATCTGGCGTCACGATATGTATGGGGTTCGGTGTATTATATACACGGACCACAAGAGTTTGAAGTACTTGATGGATCAGCCCAACCTGAATATGCGCCAGAGGAGATGGTTAGATGTGGTAAAGGATTATGATTATGAGATCCTGTACCACCCGGGCAAGGCTAATGTTGTGGCCGATGCCTTGAGCCGTAGGGTGGAGAGCGCCCCGATATGAGACGTTTGCATGAGATTGACAGTGATGACTCCTGTGTTGGACACCATTCGAGGTGCTTAGGCGGAGGCCGTGAGACAGGAGAATCGCAAAACGGAGCGGGTGATCGAGAAGGTATCGGAGTTCGTTACCGATAGTCGAGGACTTATGACCTTTCAAGGACGGATTTGGGTACCGTTGGTGGGCGGAACGCGTACCATCTGGATGGAGGAGGCACATAGATCGAGGTTCTCGATCCATATCGGGGTCACTAAGATGTTTTTGGACCTGAAAAGGGAATATTGGTGGCCCTGTATGAAGAGAGACGTTGCATGGTTCATGGAGAAGTGCTTGACCTATCGCAAGGTTAAGGCCGAGCACCAGCGTCCACATGGTAAGTTGCAGCCTTTGGAGATTCCCGAATGGAAGTGGGAACAGATAACCATGGATTTCATCACCAAATTGCCAAGGACTACAAGAGGTGTCGATGCCATTGGGGTGATCATGGTCAGGTTGACGAAGAGCACTCACTTTCTTGCTATCAGTGAGAGTTCTTCTGCTAAGAGACTGGCAGAATTGTGCGTGAGGGAGGTGGTATCGCGTAATGGAGTTCCGATCTCGATTGTTTCAGACCGTGATGTGCGTTTTACTTCCAGATTCTGGAAGAAGTGTCACAAGGAATTGGGTACGAGGCTGTATTTTAGTACCACAAACCACCCACAGACGGACGAACAGAGTGAGGGGACGATTCAGACGCTCGAGGACATGCTTCAGGCATGTGTATTGGACTTCGGAGGAAGTTGGGACACACATTTGCCGTTGGTTGAGTTTTCCTATAACAACAATCATCACTCGAGCATTGGTATGCCACCCTTTGAGCTGTTGTATGGGAGGAGGTGTCGGACTCCCATTTGTTGGGGTGAGGTAGGGCAACGTGTGATGGGTAGTACGGAAATAGTGCTTCAGACAATAAAGTAGATACAGCGGGTCAGACAAAGGTTGTTGACAGCTCAGAGTCGTTAGAAGAGTTATGTGGATAGGCGACGATCCGAGCTCGAGTTCCAGGTTGGGGATCTTGTACTCTTGAAAGTGTCTCCTTGGAAAGGAGTGATTCAATTCAGGAAGAGGGGCAAGATGGGGCCCCGGTATATTGGGCCGTTTAAGGTGATCGCAAGGGTGGGCAGAGTAGCATACCGTTTGGAGCTACCCTCGGAGTTGGACCAAATTCATGATACCTTCCACATGTCGCACCTGAGGAAGAGTATAGCCGACAAGTCGGCAGTAGTACCATTAGAGGATATCTAGGTGGACGCGAGTCTGGATTATGCTGAGAAGCCTATCTCAATCTTGGATCGGTAGATCAAGATTCTGAGGAACAAGGAAGTGCCCCTGGTGCAGGTCTAGTGGCAACATATGAAGGGGTCCGAGCTGACCTAGGAGCCTGAGTCGGGGATGCGGGAGTAGCATCCGGAGTTGTTCGCAACATGAGACTTTGTGGGCAAAGTCTGGTTCTAGTGGGGGAGAATTGTAACATCCAGTTTTCCAAGTATATTGATTTATGTTATATTCCTTTAATTATGTGAGGTGACTTGACGAGTTGGTGCTTAGACTTGTCGAATCTGGTCGCGGCAGGATGACATGGTTAACGAGGGGACTCGACGAGTCAGGGGAGCGACTTGCCGAGTTAGAGCTGACGGAAGAAACCCTAATTTCTCTGGTTTGGGACCTATTTAAAGGCCCTTATGTCCTCCATTTGCGGCTACAAGTTCATAGAGAGAAACCCTAAAGTGTGTGAACGTTTTGATAGAGAAAGGAATCCATTCTTGACCTTTGTGGTGTTTTTTAGCAAGAACAAGGAGGTTCTAGCCAAGAGGAAGCAAAGAAGGTTGCTATTATGTGGATTTGAGGCTAAGATCATATCATTTTAGGTACCATTTCGATCCATCTTCTGATGTATGAGGTAGATATGGATTTAGGGTTTCTTATGCCCTTTTGTTGGGATGAGTTGATGTCCAAATAGTCCCTTATGGCGAGGAGGCTTCAGATCTGGATCCATAGAGGTCCTGGGAGCCTTACTCATCAAGCTTTATGAAGAGCAATGAAGATTAGGACCTTGGGTTGAAGTATTTGGGGCTAAATCATCATATATGGTCATTTAGACATTGCATGTGCATGAAGATAGAGACTTTACGTGATTATTAAGCTAGGGGATGTTAGATCTAAGGATTATAGGAACAGATCTGACCTCAGGAAGTCTCTTGAGTTTGTGAATGGCATGAACTCGCCGAGTCCAGGAATAGACTCGACGAGTAGGAGCGGGTTTCCCCAAGGATCACAAAGTTAATGACTAGCTGAGTTGAGGGAATGACTCGGTGAGTCAGAGGGGATTTAGGGGACTTGAGTTCACGACTGAACTTGCCGAGTCAAGAGCCGGACTCGACGAGTTAGGACGGGTTGCCCCACAATTCACGATCAGTGTCGAGTAGAAGAGTGGGGGATTGACTCAGTAAGTTAAGTGAGTGCCAGGATTTTGAAGGAAACGCATGGACTCGCCGAGTCACATTAGTGCACTTGCTGAGTCTGGTCAAAGTTTGACCGTTGACTTTGTTGACTTTTAGGGTTTGGTCGACATTTGGACTAGTGGACTGTTTGAAGGGTAAAATGGTCTTTTAGCCTTCTTAAAGGACATATGGGAGTCTAGTCTATCCTGGAGAGCTGATATTAATTGAGATGATTGTTATGTTTTAGGCTGAGGCTAGATCAGTGTATACGCGAGCGAGATACTACCTGAGATATCCGAGGTGAGTCTTCTCACAATACTGTACCTGGAAGGGTACCTATGTGTGACCGGAAGGTCTTATATGTTATGAGATATATGTGCTATATGCTGATATGTGATATGTATATGTTATGTATTCTATGTATGATAAGGACTGGAAGGTCAAGATGATATGGATCGGAAGGTCTAGAGGACATGGACCGAAAGGTCAGGAGGTTATGGACCGGAAGGTCGATACAGGTAGGATCGGAAGGTCTACCGGGATTCAGGACGGAAGTCCCCTGAGACACTTGGACCGGAAGGTTCTACAGAGTTATGGCCTGGAAAGGCATATGTGTTGTATGTGGTATTTTGGGGAACTCACTAAGCATTTATGCTTACAGTTGTTGTGTTGTGTTTCAGGTGCTAGCGAGGACCGTGGGATGGCGCCGGCGTGACCCGTACACGCATAGAGAAGACTTGATTTTGATCTTGGGATATGTTTTGAATTGATAACAATTGCGGAACACTTTTGAGAATGTTTATTATATGAAAATTTTGGTTGTTGAAAAATAAAAAAATTGTTTTGAAAATCACGTCGTTACACCATAACAACTGAGAGGATGAATTAAGGAGAAAAAGGATTAATTATGATTTATTAATATATTATATGAATAATATATTAAAAGAGAAATCATATTGTTTAATTAATATTAGTCAAGAATTAATTTTGTGGCTAAAAGAGATTAATTAAATAAAGGGGACTGACATTGCAATTATATGATAGTTGCAAATTGGGCTATGGATTCGTAATGGAAAGGGGATTGGACGAAATCTATGGGAAGCCCATATGGATTTCGTCCAAGGGATTTCTAGGGGAACTCCATGGGTTGCTTAAGGCCTAAGTAGTCAGATTAGGGTTTCCTGGTTTAAAACCATAATAGCCTAAGTATAAAAGGGACCCTTGGCAAGCCAAAAACATCCCTAACCTTCTAAGAGAAACCCTAGGAAGTTTTTGGTGCCTCCTCCCTCTCTCCTTGTTCATCTTGTTGCATATGGTGTTTGTGACTCCATTAGAGGTGCAACATTTGAGGCACTAGGCTTTCAGAAGTCAATTACAAGAAGGATTCAGATTGTTATTGCAACATAACAATCAAGGTAAGATCTAAACTTTATTCTTTTATCAATTTCGATTATTGTATGCTAGAATTAGGGTTTATGAGCTTTGGATGATTATTGCATGTATATTAGATAAACTAGATCAAAAGCTTTAGGGTTTGCATGTACACCATAGGATTTATGTAGTACTCCAAACCAATCTGTGGTATCAGAGATTAGGTTGTTTGTTTGATGTATTTGATGCTTATATGATCATTCTTGGCCTGAAAATCGAATTTTTTGTCCTCTGCCTGACTGACTCGGCAAGTTAGTGGATGAACTCGGCGAGTCTAGGAGTCAAACAAAGGAAATTTCAGGAATTTTACTGATTTGGCTGTGGGATAATTACCATAAACGTTTTTTATTTATAAAATCTGATTTTTATTGTTTTGGTATGATTATCTTAACCCAAATAAAAGTTAATTTTCTTTTAATAAGATATTTATTGCCTTATATGATAAACTTTAATTATTTGTATTATTTGATGTGCATTATCTTGCCTTGAAATAGAATTAGGTCAAATTTAGATAATCACTAATTATTTTATTAATTAAAAGTATTTGTCATTTGATCTATATAGTTTTGGAAAGTTTCAAAACTTGCCCTCAAGTTTTGGAATTAAAATATTTTGATTAAAAGTTCTAATTTCTAAATATTAAATTCTAAACCCAAGTTTTTTTTTGAAAAGTTCAAATTGCACTGTAACGACGTAGTTTTTCAAAACAATTTTTCATTTTAAAACACACTTTCATTCACACGATAATCATAAAAACATAATGTGTCCACTGTTACATAATAAAACATGTCCCAAGATCTCAATATCATAAACTATATAAGTGTGTACGGATCATGCTGGCGCCTTCACGCGATCCTCGCTTGTACCTGAAACACATAACATAACAACTGTAAGCATAAATGCTTAATGAGTTCCCCAAAATACCACATACTCCACATACGCCTTTCCAGGCCATAACTCTGTAGGATCTTCCAATCCATGTGTCTCAGGGAACTTCCGTCCCAAATCCTAGTTGATCTTGCGGTCCTACCCATATCGACCTTCCGGTCCGTACCCTCTTGACCTTCTGGTCTATATCATCTTGACCTTCCGGTCCTTACCATACATAACATACATAACATATACATAAATATCATCTTAACCTTCCGGTCCTTATCATACATAACATACATAGCACATACATATCACATGACCGCATATAGCACATACATCATATCATACAAGACCTCCCAGTCACACATAGGTACCTTTCTATGTATAATATAGTGAGAAGACTCACCTCAATGAAGTCGGATAAACTCTCGTGCTGAACGTCCCGACCTAGCCTCCTCCTATTATTCAAATAACATTCCCGATCAATACTCTCCCATGATCTCATCTCTACAAACTGGGTAGAAGGCCATTCTACCCTACCCTGAACTCTCCTGAATTAGTCTTGACCAGAACCCTAAAGTCAACGAAAGTCAACGGTCAAACATTGACCCGACTCGTCGAGTGCACAACGGCGAATCGGCGAGTCCATACGGGTCCTCTGACTCCTTTCGGACTCTCTTGGCTCATCGGGTCATACTTCCACTCGACGAGCTACACCTAACACAAATCGCAGGTCAAGGGCGACTCGAATCGTCGAGTCCACTCATGGACTCAGCGAGTTCATTCCATGCTCACACTCAAATGACCTTCTAAGGTCAGATATGTTCCTCTAATCCATAGATCTGACCTTCCCAAGCTCAATAAGCACGTAAAGGTTCGAACTTGATACTCATGCAACGTCCAAATGACTCTACTTGATGATTTAGCCCCAAATACAACATCCTAAGTCCAATCCTTTCATAACTCACCGTAAACCAAGATGGATAAGGTCCTTTGGACCACTATGTGTCCAGATCTGAAGCGTAAACATGATAAGGGACCATATCTCTAACAAATCATCCCAATAAAGGGTATAGAAAACCCTAGATCCATGGATTCTTTAACAAAACAGAAAGAGGATCGATATCTTACCTCAAAGATGATGCCCTCTGCTTGAAATCCATAAATATGCAACCTCCTTGGCCTCCTCTAAGCTGGAATCAACTTCTTCTTGCAAAAACCAACCCACAAAGATTAAATAATGGCTTCTTGTCTCTAAAAAACGCTCAAGCACTATCAGGGTTTCTCTGAAGGGTCTGGTAGCTGCAAATGGTGGCTATAAGGGTCCTTAAATAGGTCCCAAACCCGAGAAATTATGGTTTCATTAAACAGCGTGGACTCGCCGAGTCCACGTATGGACTCGCCGAGTCCTTCATTAAACCAGACCAGAACATGCGCGATCCCACTCGGTGAGTCTCTGCATCCACTCGCCGAGTCTCTCTCTAAAATTCAATATAAATACATAAAATAAGATACGTGGGAATCCGGATGTTACAATTCTCCCCCACTAGAATCATACTTCGCCCTCGAAGTCCTGCTCGACAAATAATTCTGGATACTGCTCCCACATCTCCAACTCCGGCTCCCAGGTTAGCTCGGACCCTTTCCGATGTTGCCACTAGACCTGCACCAGTGATACCTCCTTGTTCCTCAAAACCATGATCTTCCGATCCCGGATTGCGATTGGCCTCTCCGCATAATTCAGACTCACGTCCACCTGAATATCCTCCAAAGGTACCACCGCCGACTCATCGGCTATACATTTCCTCAACTGCGACACGTGGAAGGTATCATGAATTTGGCTCAACTCCGCAGGTAGCTCTAACCAATATGCTACCTTGCCCACCCTTGCGGTCACCCTGAATGGACCGATGTACCGAGGCCCCAACTTGCCCCTCTTCCTGAATCGGATCACTCCTTTCCATGGAGATACTTTCAGGAGTACGAAGTCCCCTACCTGGAACTCCAGCTAGGATTATCGCCGATCCGCATAACTCTTCTGACGCCTCTGAGCCATCATTTATCTCTGTCTAACCTGCTATATCTGCTCTGCTGTCTGAAGTACTATCTCAGTGCTACCCATCACACGCTGCCCTACCTCTCCCCAGCAAATGGGAGTCCGACACCTCCTCCCATACAACAACTTGAAAGGAGGCATACCAATACTAGAACGGTGGCTGTTGTTGTACGAAAACTCAGCCAATGGCAGATACGTGTCCCAACTTCCTCCGAAGTCCAACACACTTGCTCGGAGCATGTCCTCGAGCGTCGGAATCGTCCGCTCACTCTGTCCATCCGACTGGGGGTGGTAGGCGGTACTGAAATGCAATCTCTTACCCAACTCCTCGTGGAACTTCTTCCAGAACCTGGAAGTGAAATGTACATCTCGATCTGACACGATCAAGATCGGTACCCCATGACACGATACCACCTCCCTCACATACAACTCTGCCAACCTCTCGGCAGAAGAGCTCTCACTGATAGAAAGAAAATGTGTGCTCTTCGTCAGCCGGTCGACGATCACCCAAATTGCATCAACACCCCTCGCGGTCCATGGCAATTTGGTGATGAAGTCCATGGAAATTTGTTCCCACTTCCACTGGGGAACCTCAAGTGGCTGCAACATCCCATGCGGACGCTGGTGCTCGGCCTTAAACTTGCGACAGATCAAGCACCTCTCGATAAACCACGCGACATCCCTCTTCATATAGGGCCACCAATAATCTTTCTTCAGGTCCAAATACATCTTTGTGGCCCTGAGATGGATCGAGAATCTCGATCTATGCGCCTCCTCCATCAGAATGGTACGTGCCCCGCCTGCATACGACACCCAAATTCGACCTTGAAAGTTCAACAGCCCTCGACTATCAGTAACAAACCCAGGTGCATGTCCAAACACCCGCTCCCTCTTGCGGTTCTCCGCTCTCACGGCCTCAGCCTGGGCCTCCCGAATGGTGTACAACACCGGATTCATGACTGTCAATCTCATAGAAGTGCCTCGAATCAAGTCACTCTCCGCCCTTCGGCTCAGCGCATCAGCTACAACATTAGCTTTGCCCGGGTGGTACAGGATCTCACAATCGTAAACCTTTACCACGTCCAACCATCTCCTCTGACACATATTCAGATTGGGCTGATCCATCAAATACTTCAAACTCTTGTGGTCCATGTATATGGTACACCGAACCCCATACAAATAGTGACGCCAGATCTTGAGGGCGAACACCACTGCCCCTAACTCCAGATCGTGGGTGGGATACCTCGTGTAATGAGGCTTCAGCTGCCTCGATGCATACGCTATCACATGCCCCCTCTGCATAAGCACTGCACCCAACCCCGATACCGATGCGTCACAATAAACCACAAAATCCTCCATACCTTCCGGGAGGGCTAACACAAGGGCTTCACATAACTTCTGGCGAAGTGTTTCAAACAAGGTCTGCTGCTCCGGACTCCATGAAAAAGCAACACCCTTCCGGGTCAACCTGGTGAGAGGCATGAAAATCCTGGAGATCCTTGATAAATCTCCAATAATAACCTGCCAATCCTAGAAAACTCCTGATCTCTGAAGGGGACCTCGGCACCTCCCAACTCATCACCGCCTCAATCTTGGCCGGATCGACCAATATCCCATCCTGGTTAACGAGGTGTGCTAGGAACTGGACCTCTCGTAACAAGAAATCACACTAGGAGAATTTGGCGTAAAGCCTCTCCGACCTCAGAATTTCGAGGATCGCCCTCGAATGCCCCTCATGCTGCTCTCTGGTCCTCGAATACACCAATATATCATCAATGAACACGATCACCGAATGATCCAACATCGGCCTGCACACCCTGTTCATGAGATCCATGAACGCTGTCGGTGCATTGGTGAGCCCGAAAGGCATCACCACGAACTCGTAATGCCCGTAACGAGTCCTGAACGCAGTCTTCTGGACATCCTCATCACGCACTCTCATCTGGTGATATCCAAACCTCAAATCAATCTTGCATAACCAAGACGCTCCTTGCAACTGATCGAACAAATCGTCGATCCTCGGTAATGGATAATGGTTCTTGACTGTTAACTTGTTCAAATCCCGGTAATCAATACACATCCGGTATGAACCATCCTTTTTCTTGACAAAAAGGATCGGTGCTCCCCAAGGGGAACGAATCAGTGGAATAAACCCTTTCCCCAGCAGCTCCTGAAGCTGCGAGGATAACTCCTACATCTCTGCCGGCACAAGGCGATAAGGCACCTTGGTGTTAGGCGCTGCCCCCGGAACCAAATCGATGCGGAACTCTACCTGTCTCTTTGGAGGCACACCCGACAACTCCTCGGGGAAAACATCCGGGAACTCACACACTATCGGAACGTCATCCACCGAACTTGTCCCCTCAGCGGCCCCTCGTGTGTCCATCACATAGGCTACAAACCCATTGCAACCCTGCTGTAAACTCTGTCTCGCTCTGGCAGTCGAACAAAACACTGACTCAGAACGAGTACCCTCACCGTACACCGTAAGTACTCCCCCCTAGAGTCTCGTATCGTCACCAACTGACGCTTGCAGTCTATAACAGCCCCAAATCGGCTCAACCAATCCATACCCACTATGACACACACATCCCCCATCGCTATCGGGACCAGATCTATCAGAAACTCAATACCGAAGATCTCAAGTACACATCCTCGTATCACATCTGTAGCATGTACCGCTCGCTCTTCAGCTATGGAAACTCGCAGAGGTTGACTCAACGCCTCGCGTATGCTACTGATGTGCCGACTAAACACATCGACACATATGATCTACTCGCACCCGAATCAAATAAAACTAAGGCAGGTATAGAACTTACAAGAAACGTACCTACGCATAACATCATATAAGCACAAAATCTCAACTCAACATAAATAAATGAAGGATACATACTAGCCACAACATCGGGCGCTGCGCGGACCTCCTCCGCTGTCAACTCGAAAGCTCTCCCGTGAGCCTTCGGTGCCTTAGCCTTCACTGGCCGACCCTGGGTAACCCTAGCAGCAGGTGTAGATCCCTGTGCTGATCCCTCATGTAACTGCAGCACTCGGCCTTCCGATGGCTAGTCTAGTTGAAATGAAAGAAAAACATAAATCCCTTGGGGCAATCCTTGGCGATATGCCCTTCATTGCCGCATTTGTAGCAAGCACCCGATCGACGGACGCCATCATGACCCTTGCCGCACTTTCTGCAAGTGCGGCCCTTCTAGCCTCCAGATCTCGTATCAGCGGACTTGGCCCACTTGGATGCCCGATGAGACTGTGCTGGCCGCCAATCCATCCTCTGAGACTCGGCCTCCTCCCTGGCCTGAGTCTCCAACTCAATCTCCCTCTTCCAGGTATTTTCTTGGAGCTCAGCAAATGTCCGGTAAGTCGAGTTCTACACGAACTCTCGACTGTCTCTCCTCAAAACGTCCAAATAGCGGCTCATACGTGCCTGCTCAGAAGACACCTGCTCAGGGCAGAACATCGCCCTCTCCTGAATCTTCCTGGTAACCAAAATAACAAAATCAGTACCCTGCTTGAGGGTCAAGAACTCCTGAACCAACCGTTCCCTCTCCATCGGGGGAACATACTCATCTCTGAACATGGTGGTGAACCTCTCCCAGGTCACCTCTGAAATCTCTGCAACAGTGAAGCTTGCCGTCACGAACTTCCACCAGTCCTTCGCTCCCAAGCGAAGCTGGTTCAGCATGAACCGAACCCTCAGATGCTCCGGACATGAACACGTGTAGAAGCATCCCTCAATATCAGCAATCTATCTCATCGCAGCGATCGGATCCTGCGTCCCATCAAACTCGGGTGGCTTCGTGTTGCTGAACTCCCGAAACAAAACCAAGTCACCTCCATGAGGCCTGGCAGCAGCCATAGCTATAGTAGCTGCAGCCTCAGTCACCGCGGTGTACTGCTCATTGAAAGTCTCAGTCAGTGTGGTCTTGATAGACCCAAACATCTCCGGAATCTCAGCTCGGATCACCGCTGCCACCTAATCGTGGATCATCTGACGTAGCTCCTCGTCACTCACACTGCTCGCCTCCGGTCTGTGGCGTGTTCCAACCATGATGTCTCTTAAATACAACATAATAATGTCAGAGACTCGATCGAGCGTACTTGCACTCAATAACTCAACCCTACTTGTTCCTTAGTACCCACAGGATTCTTACTTAGAGTGCGCACTGCTCCGGTGTCTTCAATAGTACGGGCCCTATACTATCGTCCACACCGCATCAGTATTCACCCTAGGTCCTCCTCCTTGGATCCCAGATCACAAGTACTCTACATCTCACTAGCATAAGTTACCCTTCGGTAAACCTCTCATTAGCTCCTCAATGCTACCTATTCGCTCTCAAGCATCACATAGCAGCAAAATCCTTCCTAGGCTAAGGGATCACAAAATCAGGCCACTCTAGTCCTAATATGAATACCTGGCCAACTCTAGCATGCATATCATTTCATAACATATCTCATAACACATAATGTAAGGGTATTTTGGGAAATCACCGTTCGGGCGCTGGCTGATCGTACACACTGCTTCTTTCTGTCTTTCTCAAAACCTTTTACTCTTTTAGAAAAATTGTTTATTTTTTGAAAAACTTTCTCAATTCCTCAGTTTGAGTTCAAATTCATCCGAAGATGCACCCGAATCCCTCAAACCAAGGCTCTGATACCAACTTGTAACGACGTAATTTTTCAAAACAATTTTTCATTTTTAAAACACACTTTCATTCACATGATAATCATAAAAACGTAATGTGTCCACTGTAACATAACAAAACATGTCCCAAGATCTCAATATCATAAAATCTATAAGTGTGTACGGATAATGCCAGCGCCTTCCCACAATCCTCGCTCGTACCTGAAATACATAACATAACAACTGTAAGCATAAATGCTTAGTGAGTTCCCCAAAATACCACATACCCCACATACACCTTTCCAGGCCATAACTCTATAGGATCTTCCAATCCATGTGTCTCAGGGAACTTCCATCCCAAATCCTAGTTGACGTTCTAGTCCTATCCATATCGACCTTCCGGTCCGTACCCTCTTGACCTTCTGGTCCATATCATCTTGACCTTTTGGTCCTTACCATACGTAACATACATAGCATATACATAAATATCATCTTAACCTTCCGGTCCTTATCATACATAACATACATAGCACATACATATCACATAACCACATATAGCACATACATCATATCATACAAGACCTACCAGTCACACATAGGTACCTTTCCAGGTATAGTATAGTGAGAAGACTCACCTCAATGAAGTCGGATAAACTCTTGTGCTCAACGTCCCGACCTAGCCTCCTCCTATTATTCAAATAACATTCCCGATCAAACTCTCCCATGATCTCATCTCTACAAGCTGGGTAGATAGCCATTCAACCCTACCCTGAACTCTCCTGAATTAGTCTTGACCAGAACCCTAAAGTCAACGAAAGTCAACGGTCAAACATTGACCCGACTCGTCGAGTGCACAACGGCGACTCGGCGAGTCCATACGGGTCCTCTGACTCCTTTTGGACTTTCTTGGCTCGTCGGGTCATACTTCCACTCGACGAGCTACACCTGACACGAATCGCGGGTCAAGGGCGACTCGACTCGTTGAGTCCGCTCATGGACTCGGCGAGTTCATTCCATGCTCACACTCAAATGACCTTCTGAGGTCAGATATGTTCCTCTAATCCATAGATCTGACCTTCCCAAGCTCAATAAACACGTAAAGGTTCGAACTTGATACTCATGCAACGTCCAAATGACTCTACTTGATGATTTAGCCCCAAATACAACATCCTATGTCCAATCCTTTCATAACTCACCGTAAACCAAGATGGATAAGGTCCTCTGGACCATTATGTTTCCAGATCTGAAGCCTAAACATGATAAGGGACCATATCTCTAACAAATCATCCCAATAAATGGTATAGAAAACCCTAGATCCATGAATTCTTTAACAAAACAGAAAGAGGATCGATATGCTACCTCAAAGATGATGCCCTCTGCTTGAAATCCACAAATATGCAACCTCCTTGTCCTCCTCTAAGCTGGAATCAACTTCTTTTTGCAAAAACCAACCCACAAAGGTCAAATAATGGCTTCTTGTCTCTCACAAACGCTCAAGCACGATTAGGGTTTCTCTCAAGGGTCTGGTAGCCGCAAATGGTGGCTATAAGGGTCCTTAAATAGGTCCCAAACTCGAGAAATTAGGGTTTCATTAAACAGCGCGGACTCGCCGAGTCCTTCATTAAACCAGACCAGAACATGCGTGATCCCACTCGGCGAGTCTCAGCGTCCACTCGCCGAGTCCCTCTCTAAAATTCCATATAAATACAAAAAATAAGATACCTGGGAATCTGGATGTTACATGCACCCTCATGGTTTTATTAAATTAATTAAGTGTATAATTAAAAAAGAGTTAATAAATCCATAATGATATGGTTTATATTTAATTAAGTTAAAAGGTATAATTTATTAAATTAAACCACCTAGTATTTTAAAAGTGTAAAATACACCCTTATATTATATAGAATTGAAAATTTAATATTATATATGTATAAGTAAAATGCCAGTCTTACCATTAGTAGGCCTCATTCACGAAACTGGTCTATAGGGTGTTTAAGGAAGCGACCTATAAAATGACCGTCAGTGGGTATCCACTCTTACTCACCGTACTCTTGACTATTCGAGGGTCGTTAGCCGAACGGGTAGGATAGGACGCAACCTTCCATTATAAGTATAATTAAGTACGAAATAACTAAACAATTTTTTAAATTCCAATATCTTAGTTACTTTAGAAAAAAATGTGGAGTTGGTACTATTCCATGAAATTACACTTTATACCCTTGCTAAGACATTAGTGAAGTGTGTGTGGTTAACCGACACACTCATTGGGCTCTAAGCAAAGGTGGAAAAGGGTGACTCGATGTTTTTCATAGATAGATGGAGCATGTGTGGTTAACCGACACGTCGATTAGGTGACTGTAACATTGGGAGCACCATGTATATTTGCATGGTTATCCACAACTTGTTTATGATCCTTAGCATCCCAGTCACAAATGAAGGGCACACTCTAGATTTAAACATGCCATTGAAAAGTTCAATGAATCTGAAAAGATCTAGGAGTTTCAATTCATTTAAAACTTAATTTCCAATTTTCGTTTTTCAAGGTGGAAATTAGTAGATCGTCATTTACCTACCTTCAAATATTATGCAATTTGGATTACGGCATCCCTCTTCCAAATTGTAGAATATTGTGTTGGGTCCTAGCCTTGATATTTCATTTGGGTGTTATATCAAGGATTCCAATCAACTAACTTGAATTTTCTCCCGTTTTGTAGATGTCAAAGTCTAACAAGTATGGTATTCCTGAATCTGTTGGAACAAGTTTTCCTCATGAAGATGATATTCCACGATTCGATTGAGGAACTCGAGATCATTCTTCACTCCCCCACCGCCTCCTATTGTTCTCCCTGACCCACATGTTCGAAGACTTGAAAAGTTCAAGGTCACTCAAGCCCTATTGGCAATGAAACACAAAGATGGAAAGTATGTATGTGCTCATGTCTTGGATATGAAGTTTCATATTGATAGATTGGGAATGTTGGGTGTTGATGTCTCAAGGAAGTTGGTTGTTGACCTAGTTCTTTAGTCACTTCCCGTATCATATAGTAAGTTCATTGGAGAATACTATATGATGGAAGACGACGTGACCCTTATTGATTTTATGTATTTTCTTATTGTTGTTGAATCATCGACGATATGGCGCACTGGTCAAGCAAATCTTTCTAGTAAATCAATGTCCCATCCTTCTATAGGAAATAGCAACATTGGAACTGCAAAAAACTTTTTTCTACGCAAGAGAAAGGCTGAGTCTGAAATAGTCTCATGTACCATTACAGAAGAATCCATATGTTTATATTGCCAAAAGAGGGGGCATTGGTTACGAAGCTGACATGACTTCTTGAGAGATCTAAGAGATGGGAGAGTCAAGATGTATGACTCTGCTTCAGGTAAAATCCAATATCTAACTCTAGTAAGTTTTCTGTTTTTTGATTCTTAATACATGATGTGATAAGATTACATTTTGATGTTTTGTAGGATCGAAGAAAAGAGAGGAAGCCTAAAGGAAGAAGTGAGCTGAGTCTGATCGCGAAGAAATGGATTTCGATCGCATGATTCGATGATTGGATTTTAAGCTGCTACTTAGATTTATGATAGATTGCTTAGGAATATGTAATAGCATAGTTTTCATATTAATTTGCATTGTAAGGACAAGTTTTTCCGCACCTTTTTATAATTAAAATAAATTTTGAGTGTTGTCTTATTTATATATCCTTGCAATGTTATTTATCAAAATTCATGCTTGTATGTTTCTATTGTAAGCAATATTAAGTAGATGGGATTCTTAGTTATGTTAATTATGGTATTGTCATAATTTTTCTAAGTAAGGAAAGATTCCCATCGCCTAAGTCTCAATCGAACAGAAGCTTGGAATTCATATGATTTGAATCATGTGATGTATGGAAATCTTGGTACTTAGGATATTAAGACCAATTCCTTGATCACACAAGTATGTGAGTCAAGTGAAGGACTAAAGGACTAGAACACAATGTTGTGTACTGGTCAAGTCCACCACAAATAACAATAAGACTATTCATCATGATTTACTAAAAGTCTACTAAATATGATTATGCTTCCAAGATTAAGTATAATTCTGAATTATTGAAAAGTTTCAATAATAGCAGAACGAATAAGAAGAATCAATTAGGCAGAAAGATAAAAGTTTCTCCAATCTAAAAAGATGGGAGAGTACTTTAGTATCATGTTTTATGATCGTCTTATTGATTGTGAAACCATATTACAATTGATCCTCTACGTAAACCTTAGTGCACTGGTATGGCTAAGAAGAGGAATCAGAAATTGTTGGAATGGTTAAATCAATAGGTGAATCATACTTCGTTCCAAAATCAAGTCTTAGAGTCATACTCAAAGATTATGACTTGAGTGACACATCTTAAGAAGTTCTAACACACTCATCAAATGTGAAGTAGAAAATTGTTTTTCTTACTCTTGCACGTTTGAAATTGGTAAGTTGTGATGTCTTGGATAAAGACAAAGACCAACTAAGACTAATTGGGTGTAGTGGTTTGTCTTGATACGAATCCGCACTAACTCTGGAATATTTGTTTGTCAACAAATGTTTCTTGACAAGAGAATCTTATATGTCAAGAGGTAAGTGGGAGTCTAAATGATCTTGAAAAAAGGTTCAAGAGCTAATCAAGAGTAAACCTATTAGACACTAGCGCACGAATTGAGGTTTGTAACCTATCGTGTTGACAAAATTTTATTTATATGCCATTCTAGTAAAGTTACTTATGTATATGAGTTCTACGAGTTCTCAATTGACTGTGTAAGGGCAAGAACCTTGTTCAATGAAAGTATGTTGACTAGTATAAGTGAGCTGCTAAATAACTAGGAAGCAATGGTGGGACCCCTGGTGGCAAGAAATTAAGAATGAACAAGTTCTGTCCATAAGAGTTTGGATTTGACACAAAAATTATCTTATGATTATGGTTATGACAAATTCACATGGAAAAGAGAATATACACCATAAAATCTAAGTGTCATAAGGTTTCTCTCCTTCATGAAAATGATTGTGAGGAAACGCTTTCACTAAGAGAGATTTTAAGGAGATATCAATTGTGATATTTGTGTTCTTAAATTCGATTATGATTACGGCATCCCTCTTCATAGTTCGAATTGTGAGATTTGGAAATTAGTTTAAACATTTAAGACTTATTGCTATAAGTGCTGAAATTGTTTAGACACACATATAAGCTATCTAAGGAAAGGTGTATGAGGTGGAAAAGCTTAGACAAAGGCTTATCAAAGCATATCGTATTAGAAATATAAACTTTGGAAGTCAATAAGTATTGCTTTCTAAAAGTCCAAATGTTTTCTGAATACGTGTCAAAGCTAGTGGGAGCATAAATGTTATGCTGGTATGTAGATAATTATCATGTTAGTGGGAGCATGATTATTATTTTAAGTATTGCAAGTTAGCAATATTAATTATAGAAAACAATGTTTCAATTTGCAAAGGTTGAATAGTTGTTTTGCTATAATTAAGGGAGAAAATATTATACTTCGTTTTGAAATCTAAAAGCTTGGATCGAGAAATTTAGTAAAATTTAGTCAAAAGACATATATGAATGTTATGTTGAAAAGGTTTAACATAGGATATCTATATATGGTAGTATTAGAGCAAGAAACTGTTAAAGTATCACATTTTTTCGCTGTGAATCGTGTCCCATATGCTTTGGGTATAGGATAGAATGCATATGCTACAATATTCGAACGTTTTAAAATTTTTTAAATGCCTCGGGCATTAAGAGGGAAAAGGAACTAGAACCGGATTTGACTAAAATAATTAAACAACTGTCAAGTAAAATCTAAGGTTCGCCAAGGATTGGTCACTTGTGGGCAATTGGAAGTATAGTAATGAATGGACCATAACGACATTATTATAAATAGATAAGACTCTATTCACAATAAGTTATCATACGGAAAATATGGAAATATTTCCATATTTGGAGTTGGACGTTAAGAATTTATGTCTAGATTGGAAACTTTTATGCAAGAAGGATGTTCAAAGGAATGTAGCTTGAATGTGAGACGTCACATCTATGTAATTGTCTTGTAACAATCCCCAATATAACACTTTGTAATTTCATTGGCAAAGTCTTGGCGACTTTTGTGCAATAAGATTACAAAAGGATAATTGCATAAAATGTTAGAATCTAACATATTCTAGTAGTGGTGAGAATTTTGTGTTCTTACACTAACGGTAAGAGTTAGGGATTGTGAATTGAGCATCATTGGAAATGTTTTTAATTGATCTATTTCACAAAGTATGGACCATAGGTAAACAGAGTGTGCATGCCTCATGCATGGGATAACTGTTGTTATAATTCAAGTAATAAGTTGATAATCCGAAACATTATATAATGAATAATGTGTAATCAATATGGTGATTAAATAAAAGGAGTTTTATTTATACTCAAAAGTTTGTGGCCATATTGGATTCGATTATTATTGTGTTTCACTTTGCATGTTTTGACTTCCCGAATAATAAGATTATTCAAACCATCCACAGTCGCTCATACTTTGGGAGTAGGTATGTAAGAAGATTGTCATGAATTGGCTTGTAGATTTTTTAAAGTGTATTAGACATAGCAAAGGTTTGATGCAACGTTCATGAGTGCTTATGAATATGATTTGAGCGTTGGATTAAACCCACGCTCACTTAGATCGCTTCATAGATTTTACAACGAGTGATTGATGATATTTTCTTATATTCTTGAAACCGAGACGTGTGAGTTGTATTGTGCAAGTCGGTTGCATATTGATAATATGTAAACGCATCAGTAACTTGGTTTTATAAAACATATCGGAAATCGGGAAACAACACATGAACAGAGAGTATGATTAATATCCATGTCTCAGTTCATACGATATCTAGAATGGAGGAATATATGATCCCTTATATAAAGGACACGTTTCTGATAAGATCAGAGTTCGACATCGGCTTTTGAAAGATACGATTGATAACCAGGTTCCGAAGTCATACGTAATATAGTTATTAGACTTATCCAAGTGGGAGACTGTTGGATTAGGTGTCTAAGCCCATAACTATTTTGGTATGCACTTGACCCGATTCTAAGCACGGTCCTTTTGGGTTGCCTTCACCATAGCAACTGATAGAATGAATTAAGGAGAAAAATGATTAATTATGATTTATTAATATATTGTATGAATAATATATTAAAAGAGTATCATATTGTTTAATTAATATTAGTCAAGAATTAATAAGATTTAATTTTGTGGCTAAAAGAGATTAATTAAATAAAGGGGACTGATATTGCAATTATATGACAGTTACAAATTGGGCTATAGATTCGTAATGGAAAGGGGATTGGACGAAATCTATGGGAAGCCTATATGGATTTCGTCCAAGGGCTTTCTAGGGGGATCTCCATGGGTTTCTTAAGGCCTAAGTAGTCAGATTAGGGTTTCTTGGTTGAAAACCCTAATAGCCTAAGTATAAAAGGAACCCTTGGCAAGCCAAAAACGTCCCTAAGCTTCTAAGAGAAACCCTAGGACGTTTTTGGTGCCTCCTCCCTCTCTCCTTTTTCATCTTGTTGCATATGTTGTTGTGACTCCATTAGAGGTGCAACATTTGAGGCACTAGGCTTTCAGAAGTCAATTACAAGAAGGATTCAGATTGTTATTGCAACATAACAATCAAGGTAAGATATAAACTCTAGTCTTTAGTCGATTTCGATTATTGTATGCTAGAATTAGGGTTTATGAGCTTTGGATGATTATTGCATGTATATTAGACAAACTAGATCCAAAGCTTTAGGGTTTGCATGTACACCATAGGATTGATGTAGTGCTCCAAACCCATCAATAACATTACTTGAAGATATAACCCAAACATAAGCAAAAAATAAACAAGAATTACACTTACCCAAACTCATGCAAGATTCCAATCAACAAAGCATAGATAAAAATGAAAGAAGGCAAAAGATACATACCTGCGACATCACCTGCTGGAGTCCTGACCTCCCCTGACTGACACTCCAAAGCCCAGCTCCTCTCTATTAGGGCTCCTGCCCTACCCTCTCGTCCATCGGTAATCCTCAAAGTAGTCAAAGCAGGCGCACTCACTACTCCTCCCCTCAACATCGGACAGTCGGCCTTCTTGTGGCCCACCTGATCCCAGTAAAAACATAATGAGCTTGCCCCTAAGGACAATCCCTACTGACGTGACCAACCTTGCCACACTTGTAGCAGCCCAAACCCTTGGAATGACAAACTTTATTATGTAGTTTTTCGCACGTGCCGCACTGACTCCGACCCTGCTGTCCACTCAAGCGTTGGTCAGAAGTCTTGGGTCTCTTCCCGGGACCCTCCATTGTATCCACCTGATCCGTCCCCCTCTTTCCAATGTTCTCCAAACCAATCTCCCACTCTCGGGCTCTAGAGATCATATCATTCAGGGTCCCACACCCCGAAATACTCATGAACTCCCTGATATCATCCCGCATCACATCATGATACCTTAATTTCTTCATCTCCTCATCCGCTGCATACTACGGTACAAATAAAGCCCTCTCCCGGAACTTGGCAGTGATCGCTGCCACAGTCTCAGTAGTCTGGCGGAGATCCAGAAAAACTCGTGCCAACTGCTGTACCTTAATCGCTGGTGCAAACTCAACTCAGAACCTAGTAGAGAAGTAATCCCATGACATATCATCAACAACATTATCACCTAGCTGATTACCAATATCTTCCCACTAATCTTGTGCCCTGTCTTTCAATGGCATGAAGCAAATCTGACCTTCACCTCTTCGGGGAAAAAACTCGTCCTGAACGCGTTAGTCATGTCCGCTAACCACCTCCTACTGACAATGGGGTCCCTCTTCCCATGGAACGCAGGAGCTCCACAAGCACGGAACTCCCGTAAAGATAGAGTGCGAGCTCCAATGATAGCCATAACCTCCGCACGGAATGCGCCCAAGCACTCATCCAATATCTCTGAAACACATTGAGAAATCTCTGATGAAATGAACTCCCACAACTGCTTGCTAATCGGATCAGCACCCACACCTAAGGCAGAACCCGAACCAGAACCTGAACCTGAACCACCTCCTTGAGAGTTCATGTCCAAACGGAAATGCCACGAACCAATGATCAAAATATACTCAAGAATATCCTCCCCTAAGGTTCTTAAATTCTCCAAGACTCTCACCGACTCAAGTATGGAACCTGTGTTTTCAATAGTACGGGCCCAATACTACCTTCCACACATATCCATACTTTCCTCAGCAATCCTCCTAAATCCTCTAAGTCATTTTATCAATCCAAAGCACCAAAAATCACTAAAGTACATGACTACCCCAATTAAGGATATCCTAGGCTCTCCTAGGTTCCCGGCCTCACCCTGCCCTCAGCTGCTGAAGGATTCCCGTTAATATCAACTAGCTACCTCATGAATATAGTCACATACAACAGAGATCATATAATCCTTTGAGTAAAAGACTCAATCCTAGAACGGTTGGACTCAAATGAGAGTTGTGCAATAGGGTCAAGTCCATCACTCTGATATTATCCATCTTGCGCCACATGTGACTTAGCATATTCACTTAGCAGCTAAGTCATTTTGCTCATAGCCCCACAAAGCACAAAGCAAGCAACATTCAGGCAACAAAAAATCTAACCAACATACATTAATCAAGCCATTCTATTCACATATCTGAAAACAATACTAGCATGGAATTCTAAAGCTCATACACTCAGGCACATACAGACGTCTCTCCTATCATATAATACTAAGCAAATCCTTAGCCCTAATCTAGCATGCAATCTCATAATCATAGCAAATAATGTAATAAACATGTATTATATTCTAGGAACCATTTACTTGAGCTCGGCCGATTGCACGCATCACACCCCTTTCTTTAATTAGAAATTCTTTTTTAGTAAAATATTTATTTTATAAAAATTTCCATCAATTCCTTGGTTTGAGTTCAGGCACACCCGAGGATATGCCTGAATCCCTCAAACCAAGGCTCTGATACAAATTCGTAACAACTCAAAAATCCAAGGTAAAATTTTCATTTTTATTATAATCAAAACACCATTGTAACTTTGTTCTAAACATTAAAAAGCATTTCAATTAACACAATTATCAGAGTCCAATCCCAAAGATCACATATTACAGAAAACACGGATGTATGTGTTGCGATTGTACCGAGCTCTATCATTTGAAAACTGGAGTACAAGAAATATAAACTGAAAACAGTTAGCACAAAGCTTAGTGAGTTCCCCAAATACACACACCATACATATCCAATGACCTTTACCTGTCATACATAACCGAGAGCCATACATGTCATTCATATACCATATCAATAAGAGTGCTATGTGCCAACCATCGTCTTTGCCATTATGCCACAAGCCACCTCGTGGTCGTTCTTGCCAGGATGGGGGCCATAACATTGGGTCTTACAGACAAGTGCCAAACACAACTAGCATACATTCAAGCATCACAAACACAACTAGCATACAAACTATACTACATAACTAATTACTTGCCATAGTTCAAACTCTGCTCTTGCATACAGTGTGCCTAGATTTTCTTCCTGGTCTTTCATACATAATACAAAGGGCTAGCCCTCGGGTCTTCTTACAACACATAAACCAAATGGGCCAACATTGGTGCCTTCAACCCATACAACAGTAAGGAGACTCACCTCGAATGCTGAAGCTCACTGCAATAAAAGCCTTAGTTGCTTCGCTAACAACTTCTCAAGCTAACAATACCAAAATATAACCTAATTAGCAATTGGGTTCCAACCCATGATCCATAATCCATACTTTAGGTAAAAACACCATTTTACCCCTGGCACAACAAGATTCATAACTAAGGCCCTTGCCTAAATCCAACAAGATCCAAAACCACAAAATCTATAAAAGCCCACTAATGGCCCAATTTTCCAAATTGGGCCCAATCCTATACAGGCCTTATCCTAAGCCCATATTTTCCAATTCAAATTGCTTCAAACGCCCCTTGGTACAAACTTCATCGAAGGCATAATTGAAAAGTCAAAGTCAACAGCCCAAGTTGAACCAACTCATTTAGTTGTCCTTCAATTCATCGAGTTTCTTCATTAGACTACAAAGATCGGGCAAAACCCCCTCAACTGGTCGAGTTCACCCATGAACTCACCGAGTTCACCAGAAATCCAACCTCTTAATTCATTAAGTCGACCTTTTCGAAACTAAGGGCATCTCAATCTAGAGTTGAACTGAAATGGCCTCAAGAAGGGTAAGGTTTCCAACTTTACCCCGAAGAACCACCAAAATGGGTTCAAAACCCAAACCCTAACTTAAAAGGGTAATGAATTAATCATTAAGCACTTATTCCACAAGGACATAACTCTAAGATGCAGATCTAACCATATAAGGTTAGATGGTCAAGTAAAGTTTCCAAATTTACACTTATTCATAATTAGAAGAAGCTCAAAAGGTTAAAAGAGACCAAAAGGACTTAATGAATGCATGAAGCCCTTAGGACCATAAATTTGGCATCTTTATGCCAAAAGAGCTCATGAATATCATACATATGCAAAATATCAACACTTGGGACTTCTACTTCCTCAACAATCACCCATCCATGGCTAAAAGCATAAAAATAAACCCAAGAATAGATCAAAGCTAATACTAACCAAGGTTAGAATTTTATACCCAAAATGTGCTGGAAATGGAGTAGAGAATCTAGATCTATGAGCTCCTTCTTGAATCACCACCTTGCACCAAGATTCTCCTCCTTGAATGAGCTTAAAATACACACCAAAACACACATAATGGACTCACAACACTCTTGGAGGTTCTAGGGTGTTGAGATTAGGGTTAGGGGCTATGGAGGCTAGAAATGAGGCTAACACTTGAAACTTAAGGTGTTTAAATAGGGTGCAAAACCCCAAAATTAGGGGTTCCTAAACAGCGCCCAACTCATCAAGCTGGCTCCTCCAACTCACCGAGTTGTCTCATTAACCTTGCGACCAAAACAACCTCTACTCGCCGAGTGGAGGCTCCTCAACTCGTCGAGTAGACCCATTAAATCCTCACGATTCTACATCTTCAACTCGCCGAGTTCAACTTGAAATTGGGTTAATTCCACAATTAACCTTCTAGATTCCAGGTGTTACAAAAATAGATTGAAGAAAAAAAGAAAGACTGATTAAGGATTTTCGCACAAAATCATAATGAGTGAAAAGAAGGGTTTTTCCATGGAAATCTCATGCATGGCTCAAAACCCAATAAGAAACCAGATCCAAACCAACAATCATGTTAAATGTCCCATATATTCATAAAGTTGTAAGCTTTAGGAGATCCCATTACAACAACCCACATGAATATTTAGGGACAAAACATAAGATCTAGCAACCTATCTTAATAAAAATCGATCCTTGGACACTTACAAAGGTGCAGAACAACGCCAACACAAAGGATGAGGACTAACTTACTAAATCTTATCTCACTTCTTCTTCTTTCTTCCTTTAAAGGCTTCAAGGAACACCGAAAGGGCTCAAAATAAGATATGAAGGAGTTTAGGGTTTCTTAGATCTCAAAGAGGCTAGTGGAGGCCGAGGGTGAGCAAACCCTAGCATCCCCATTCCTTTAAATAGGGAGAAAAACACAGATAATATGATTTGTCATTTGCCAGCTACCACGTCGTAGCCTATACTGCTACACCGTGGTGGCTTAAAAGAAACATATCGACAAAGCTAGACTTGCAACGTCGTGGAACCTCACCACCACGTCATGACAAATTTTAAAATGTCAAAATTGCAAAATATAGGGTACCTTAGGATCCAGGTGTTACAACTCTCCCCCACTAAAAACATACTTCATCCTCAAAGTCCATCACCGCAAATAACTCGGGGTAATTCTCTCTCATTTTGTACTCTGGCTCCCACTTCCACTCATAACCCCTCTTATGTTGCCACTGCACCTTCACCAAGTTCACCACTTTGTTGCATAGAGTCCTTTTCTTTTTGTCAAGAATCACAATCAGTCTCTCTACATAATTCAGACGCTCATTAACCTGAATGTCATCCTAGGGGATCACCACAGAATCATCAGCTAAACACTTCCGCAACTGAGAGACATGAAAAGTGTTGTGGATATGACTGAGCTCATTAAGGAAATTAAGTTTGTATGCAAACTGAAAGGACCGATACACTGGGGACCTAGCTTTGTAACGACTCATAAATCAAGGGTAAAAAATTTATTTTTAATATAGCTAAAACATTGGTACCGTTTATTTCAAACATTTCAAATCATCATTAAGTAAAACATTTATCAGACTTCATCCCAAAATCATTCATTGTGGAAATCATAGGTGTTTGCACTGCAATCAATCCGAGACCTTCTTTTCTAAATCGATGATACCTGAAACCAAAACTGTAAATCGTAAGCACAAAGCTTATTGAGTTCCCTAGAGCATACCCTCACAATCCACATAATCACATAATCTATATTAGCTATAACAACACATAATCCATATCAATCGCATAAGCCATGCATATTAACATATAAGGGTTTCCATGGGCTCCCCCATATGGTCTAATATCCAACTGCCACGGGCTCCCCCCGGTGTCACACCCCCAAACCAGAATGGCGGAAACATTCGGGGGTGGATGACTTCACGTAGTATCACAACCATTGAATATTGTAAAGAAAGTAACATAACCATCACATATATAATGAAAACATATGTTGTTGCGTTATAATAGCAAAAGAATATTACAATGAGATGTTAAATGTTCAATAATAAAACATCTTTAGTGTTTCCTTCTCCAAAAGCTGGTGGTTACCTGTATTACTGATTCCCTGAGAAATACAAGTGGTTTCGAAAAAGTGTCAACAATTAAGTTGGTGAGTTCATAAGTGTTTTGCAATGAAAAGTATGCCCTTTTTGATAGTAAATCGATGAACGAGGTTTTCGGAAAATCCAATATTTTCTATAAATGATTTGAAAAGTTTCCCGTGTTGGAGTGCATTAGTGTTTTCCATGCTTGAATAATAGTGATAACATTTGTATTAACAATGAAATGGAAAACTGAAATGCATGTATGAATCTCGTAAATCTAACTTGTTTTTATACTTTTATGTGAGTTTTATAACCATGCTAATGACATTGTTGGCCTGTAACAACGTTCTTCAGGCGTTGGAACTGTTATGACATTTGTCACCCCAGGCCTGCCGGCCTAGCTGTAGCTAACAGCTTAGGTGTGGGATTGTCAATCCCGTATAGATCTATACACAAGTATCACGCTCCCCCTACAAGGGATTATGGTATATAATACAGGACTTAATAATGCATACTCGAACGTACGTGAAGCTGTCTCACATTACTAGGTATAAACAGATTTACGATGATAAATGACTGTACTTCTTTTGAAAGCATTTCATTTGTCGAGATGTATATGTAAAATGTATGAATCACTTGAATACTATGCTCATTATAGTTTGTCAAAAGTATGTTCCCATTTAGTAATAACAACTTGGTGATATAATATCCCTTTAAAACATAAAGTTATTTTTTGTATCAACACTCTATAAGAATGATATTATAAAAATAATACTTTGATTTGTAATGTACTTGTATTCCCCCCCCCCCTAAAACGTGAAAAGAATTGAAAAGTAGGGGTATGAACTCACTCGTTTCGAAGAGAGAGGCTAGGGTTGAGCAGAACTTCGTCCGCGGATGGTTGCGTCGTCGGGCTCTTCGGGGATCTCTGCAGCGTAAATCTTTCGTCGGGGGCTCGAGTGCGGAACGAAGGTCGTCGGGAGTGGTCTCTGGGGCTTAGAAGTATGGGAGAATGACTGATGAATTGTGAGGGTGTGCCAAAGTTCGAAGCTCATGCCATCTATTTATAGTGCTGGAAAACCCCGTACGCGGCGCGTACTCCCGGAGTACGCGGGGCGTAAGTTGGCGTCATGGCTTACGACTCGGGTCTAGCTAGCGTAGCTTGGGCGGGTCGATGTGACTACTGGGTGTAGCCGAGCGTAGCTTGGGCGGGTCGATGAGACTCGACTCTGGGTCTAGTACGCGGGGCGTACTCCCAGATTACGCGGGGCGTAATCCCTGCTTCCGACTTCTAAATTCCGTAACTTTCGCGTACGATCCCCGTTTTTCGCGTTCTTTATATCCACGCGTAGGTGAGATTATGCTCTACAATTTTCATTTAGACTCCGTCGGCTAGTTTTGACTTTATTTTTAATGATATATTTTTAATAGGCCGGGCCTCCTAAAGTTCGATAAAAATTCATAGGTTCTTTATTCGGCGTCGGTTTTCGTTTGTCTTTTTATTGTTTTATTACTACTGAGGAGATCTTCAACTTTCGTTTAGGTTGCGTTAGCTAAATAACACTCGATCTTCAATCCGAGTTTTTAGCCCTCTACTACTGTTACGAAACTTTGAAAATTCGTAACTTCTTCATACGAGGTCCAATTTGGGCGATCTTTTTATGTACGTTCACCTTTTAACGAGATCTACGACTTTTGTTTAGATACTTAAGGCTTAAAATGCATTTTATTGCGATTCTACTTTTTATGTCAGATATTGTTTTAACGTCGCGTCGTAAATATACAAGTGGTTATAATTTCTTCAATATAACCCGGTTTTGAGCGTTCTTTATGTTTTTGGAAACCTTGGCATGATATCTAATATTCGATGCATCCCAACTTAGATACTTGAACACTTTATTTTCGAGGTTAATTTCGTTGTTTTTAGCTTTCGAGGGTTTACAATGCTTTTTGGGAAAAATAGGGTTGTCACATCATCCCCCTGTTAAGGGAATTTCGTCCCGAAATTTACTCTAAGATAGAGTTTACAGTTTTAGGAAAAAGATGCGGGTACTTTTGTTTCATCTGATCTTCGCGTTCCCAGGTGTATTCAGGTCCTCGCTTGGCGTTCCAGCGGACCTTTACAATGGGTATGCGGCTTTGTTTAGTCCTTTTGATTTCCCGATCCATGATCTCTACTGGTTCCTCCACAAATTGAAGGTTTTCATTTATTGCAATTTCGTCTAGAGGGACGACAAGGGTCTCGTCGGATAAGCACTTCTTTAGATTTGATACGTGAAAGGTAGGGTGTACGTTGTGGAGTTCCTGAGGTAGTCTAAGTTCGTAAGCCACTGGACCGATCCTGGCAAGGATCTCGAATGGTCCGATGTATCTAGGGTTCAGTTTCCCACGTTTTCCGAAGCGTATTAAACCTTTCCAAGGTGAGACTTTGAGTAGGACATGGTCTCCAACTTGGAATTCCAAGGGTTTGCGTCTCTTATCTGCGTAACTCTTTTGTCTATCTCTTGATGCTTTTAGACGTTCTCGGATTTGAACAATTTTCTCCGTAGTCTCCCTTATGATTTCTGGCCCAGTGAGCGTGTTGTCAGTTGCTTGTCCTTTTGCTAGTTGTGTGTCCCCCACTTCGGCCCAGCACAAAGGTGACCTGCATTTGCGGCCATAGAGGGCTTCGAACGGGGCAGCTTTAATACTGGTGTGGTAGCTATTGTTGTACGAGAACTCGACCAAGGGTAGATGTGTGTCCCATGCTTTGCCAAAATCGATTACGCAAGCTCTCAGCATGTCTTCTAGGGTTTGTATAGTTCTCTCGCTCTGGCCGTCGGTTTGTGGGTGATAAGCGGTACTCATGTCTAGCCTTGTCCCCAAAGCTTTTTGTAGCGACTGCCAGAACCTTGAGGTGAATCTACTATCTCGGTCCGAGATAATGGATATGGGCACACCATGCAGTCGTACAATTTCTCTGAGGTATGTCCTTGTTAACTTCTCCAATTTATCCGTCTCTTTGATCGGTAGGAAATGCGCTGACTTAGTTAACCTGTCGACAATTACCCAAATGGTGTCGAGTCCGCTTGTTGTCTTGGGTAATTTTGTTATGAAATCCATGGTTATCCGCTCCCACTTCCATTCAGGTATTTCTGGTTGTTGTAATAAACCCGAGGGCTTCTGATATTCCACCTTGACCTTGGCACATGTCAGGCATTTGCTCACGTAGGTAGCAATTTCGGCTTTCATGTTTTGCCACCAGTACAACTTCTTGAGATCGAGATACATCTTATCGGAGCCGGGATGTATGGAGTATCGTGTTTTATGGGCTTCGTCCATAACGATTTCTCTGAATCCACCAAACTTCGGTATCCAAATTCGATCCATGAAATAACGAATTCCGTTGTTCTTGGTCTCAAGGTTCTTATCCATTCCTCTTAGGGCTTCTTCTGTCACATTTTCGGATTTCAAGGCTTCTATTTGGGCTTCCTTGATTTGCGTGAACAGGTGTGAATGGATTGTCATAGTTAGGGATTTCACTCGGCGACCTGAGTACTCCTTCCGACTGAGTGCATCAGCCACTACATTAGCCTTTCCGGGGTGATATCGAATTTCGCACTCGTAATCACTTAGTAATTCTACCCATCGCCTCTGTCTCATGTTGAGTTCCTTCTGGTTGAGGATATGTTGGAGGCTTTTATGATCAGTGAAGATGGTACATTTTGTGCCGTAGAGATAGTGTCTCCATATCTTCAG
The DNA here is from genome assembly GCF_002870075.4 of Lactuca sativa. Lineage (NCBI taxonomy): Eukaryota > Viridiplantae > Streptophyta > Magnoliopsida > Asterales > Asteraceae > Lactuca > Lactuca sativa. The sequence goes on along the minus strand of NC_056627.2, from coordinate 59,142,933 downwards.
AGCGAAGACGACTGCTCCTAGCTCAAGGTCATGCGTTGTGTAGTTCACTTCGTGCGTCTTTAGTTGCCTTGAGGCGTAGGCGATGACCTTCCCTCTTTGCATTAAGACACACCCAAGTCCTTGGTTTGATGCATCACAATAGACCACGAAGTCCTCCGTTCCCTCTGGCAAGGTTAGGATGGGCGCACTACATAAGGCTCGCTTTAGTGTCTGAAATGCGCTGTCTTGTTTTTCTCCCCAGTCGAAGGTCACATTCTTCTGGGTTAGGGTGGTAAGTGGCTTGGCAATCTTTGAAAAGTTCGGTATGAATCTTCGGTAATACCCGGCGAGTCCCAAAAATTGCCGGATTTCTGTAGGGGTTCTTGGAGTAGTCCAATTATCTATTGCCTTTATTTTGGAGGGGTCCACGTGTATTCCTTCTTTGCTTACAACATGTCCTAGGAAATCCACTTCCCGAATCCAAAATTCACATTTGGAAAATTTTGCGTAAAGTTTCTCTGCTCTTAATGTTTCCAGTACTTGGCGGAGGTGTTTGCTGTGTTCTTCCTGGCTTCTTGAATAGATGAGTATATCATCTATGAACACGATCACGAACTTGTCCAGGAAAGGACGACATACTCGGTTCATCAAGTCCATGAACACTGCTGGAGCATTCGTCAATCCGAAGGGCATTACCACAAATTCGTAGTGACCATAACGTGTTCGGAAAGCCGTTTTGGGGATGTCTCCTTCCAGTACTCGCAGTTGGTGATAACCAGACCTTAGATCGATCTTTGAGAAGTAGCTTGCTCCCTGAAGTTGGTCGAATAGATCGTCTATGCGCGGTAAGGGATATCGGTTCTTGATCGTGAGTTTGTTTAGCTCCCGATAATCGATGCACATGCGAAAGGATCCGTCCTTCTTCTTCACAAATAGGACTGGCGCTCCCCATGGTGAGAAACTTGGTCTGATGAATCCCTTGCTCAGCAGCTCGTTTAATTGACTGGATAGTTCCTGCATCTCGGCTGGGGCTAAACGGTACGGCGACTTTGCTACAGGGGTAGCCCCGGGGATTAAGTCGATTCTGAACTCGACTTGACGTTCAGGTGGGATTCCTGGAAGATCTTCTGGGAAAATATCCGGGAAGTTGCAGACTTCCGGAATATCTTTAATGTTTTTCGATTCTCGTTTCTTGTCTATTACGTGGGCTAGAAAGGCATGATATTCCTTACGAAGATACTTTTGTGCTTTAATACAGGAAATGATTTGTAAACTTGAACTGGGTTTGTCGCCATAAATGACAAGAGTTTCACCGTTTGGCAGATTTAAGCGAACAGCCCTTTCGTGGCAAAGGATATCGGCATGGTGAAGGCTCAACCAGTCCATACCGATGATGACATCGAAACTTCTTATGGAAATGGGCATAAGATCGACTTGAAACAAGTGCTCGTTTAAATTTAGTGTGCACCCTACGTATAAATCGTTTGCGTGTTCTGTTTTACCGTTTGCCATTTCTACAGTGAATATTTTACTGAGTGGTTGGGGTTTTTGATTAAGTAGGTGTTTGAATTTATGACTCACAAAACTTCTCTCCGCACCGCAGTCAAAAAGTATGCATGCATAAGTGTTGTTGAGTAGAAACGTACCCGTAACCACCGTGGGGTCCGCTATTGCTTCTCTTTGTCCTACTGCCAGCACTCTCCCCACACCGCCAATATTCCTTTCCTTGGGACAATCCCTCCTGAAGTGTCCAGTCTCTCCGCACCCATAACACGCCCGGCTTACCCCAGTTCCAGGAACCTGAGTAATTGGTCGTGCCGGTGCTTTACAGAAACGGGCTGTGTGCCCTTTCCTGTCACAGTTCTTGCAGTGCATCTCGCGACAAATACCATGGTGATGGTAGTTGCACTTGCTGCACTTGGGCAGAATCCCTGCATATGGTTTTGTTGGTGCAGAGGTAGCAGGAGTTGTGGTGGGGGTAGTAGCAGCATAAACCGCAACCATTTGTTTCTTTGAAGGTTCTTGTGAAGTTTGCCCCTTCCTTTTGTTCCAAAATTTCTTCTTGTTGTTGTTGTTGGCATTGATTTCATTGTTGCTGTTCCCTTTGGTTGGTTCAGCCATAATCGCCGCGACTCCTTGACAGACACCATGATCAACAAGAGATTGCGCTAGTTCCTTGGCGCTGGCGAAAGTCAAGGGTCTGGAAGCTAGCACACTTCCTCGAAGTTGGGGTGATAGTCCCCAAATGTATCTCTCAACCTTCTGGCTCTCCAGGGTTAACATTCCTGGGCAAAGTGTTATTAAGTCACTGAACCTGTTGGTGTAGCCAGCTATGTCCGATCCTACCATCGAGAGGTTCCACAGTTCCTGTTCAAGCTTCTGGATCTCGCCTCTTGGGCAGTATTCTCGAAGGAGCATTCTTTTCAGGTTTTCCCAACCCATGGAGTTTGCCACCACCAGGGTTAGTGTCTGGACGTGGCCGTTCCACCATGTCAGGGCGCGTTCAGAGAAAGTAAAAGCGGCGAATTTTACTTTGCTTTCTTCAGGACATGCACAGATTTCGAATACAGCTTCTGTTTTCTCTATCCATTGAGATAGAGCCAATACTCCCCCAGTCCCGCAAAAGGGAATAGGTTTTCCGTTGGCGAAGTCTTTGTAAGTGCATACCCCTGAACGGCTTTGACCTTGGCCATTTGTAAAACTGTTTGTTCCTCCCCCCGATCCGTTGTTGCTCATTTGAGCCATTGCTGCAGTTACAGCAGCGGTTACAGCAGTCTGGAACATAACGGTGTCCATAATTGGAGGAGGTGGTGGAGGTGGTGTTGAAGTTGAGTTTCTGCGTGTTGATCTACGAGGAGGCATGTTCTGGTAGAGAAAAATAAGAATGAATACTATAAGTTTCTAATGTTTTGACAATCGTGTGCTAGTTGTAATTTGTTTTGACTTTAGTTTATGGTTTCAAGGTAGGCATAGAAATTTAGAACTCGAAATTTTTGAGAGGTATATAATAAGAAATACTTCATATTCATTCATATAGGTCACACTTGAGGTGTGTTACATTACATATCTTGTTCGGGAAAAATTTGACCTTCCTAGAGGTCTCCGATTGCAGATACTAAAGGGAAATAAGGGAAAAACTTTTATCCGAGATCCTAATCTATAACAAAATTGTTGGGCATCGAACAATCTCTACTTGCGGCGTTTGGAGCTAGACTCGGCATCCGACCGTTTGACTCCCATCAGTCGCCTCTCGAGATCTGCTTGTTGTTCCTTCATTCCTCTTATTTCTGCCAGAGCCACTATCATTTGGTTCTGAAGTGTTCCCGTGTAGATTTGGGTATTTTCATGTAGTCCTTCCAAACGGCGGATGTCAGCGGCGTTACCTTGGGTAGCAGCATTGATTTCACGAACTCTGGCCGCTTGTTGGTCCGCCTGGTAGTTCTGGTTAGCTATAGCATTCACGACGACAGGAAGTGCTCGATCTGCTGAGCCTCCCCCTCTGACGTTGTAAAAATCCCGACACATGCCGAATGGAGGGCGTACACCTTGTTGGCGGCTCCAGTAGTAGAGGTGGCTTCCCCAGATGGGGATGGGTCCCGGTTGATCTGGTCTGATTACGGGAGGATGAGGGATGGGAGGGTCGTACACTTCTGGCTCGGAGTCTGTCCCGCTAGAAATCTCCACGATCTCTTCGTCGACTTCGAACTCCTCTCCGACTTCGACTTCGAATTTTTCCTCGACCTCTTCTTCGATTTCCTCTGGGTCTTCCTCCGGGTCTTCTTCTATCCAACCGCCGTTGCCTTGGTTTGGGTAGTAGGGATCTCCTGGTAAATGGAATCCGGCCATTTGTCTGTACTAGGATGGATGTATGAGAACTTTATAAGAAAGAAAATTCTATTTAACGACTTATTATTCTTAACTATAAATTGTACAACTATTTAATAATACTCCTATAATATTTCAATTTGGCGAAACTAAATTAATTTGCATTTGGTAAGTTCTTGGCTTGTCGTCCACTACGACCATTCCTCGACGTACGTTGGTCAAATCCAGGATAAATATAGTTGATCAGGCTATATTTATTCTCGACATGATTACATACCCCGAGGCTCAATCGTAGTGTCGTAACTTGCCGTAATACTTTTTAGTAAAACTTGTTATGATACGAGATTTATGCATGCTTGTAAAAATGTATAACTTTAAAAGAAAGTATTTTGTTCATGAAAATGTTTCATCAAAGGGTTTTTGGTCCCCCTTGCATTTATAGTTTGTATATCGTATGTGGTTCGATATACTTAGTTCACTATAAACAATGCTCTGATACCAATCTGTCACACCCCCAAACCAGAATGGCGGAAACATTCGGGGGTGGATGACTTCACGTAGTATCACAACCATTGAATATTGTAAAGAAAGTAACATAACCATCACATATATAATGAAAACATATGTTGTTGCGTTATAATAGCAAAAGAATATTACAATGAGATGTTAAATGTTCAATAATAAAACATCTTTAGTGTTTCCTTCTCCAAAAGCTGGTGGTTACCTGTATTACTGATTCCCTGAGAAATACAAGTGGTTTCGAAAAAGTGTCAACAATTAAGTTGGTGAGTTCATAAGTGTTTTGCAATGAAAAGTATGCCCTTTTTGATAGTAAATCGATGAACGAGGTTTTCGGAAAATCCAATATTTTCTATAAATGATTTGAAAAGTTTCCCGTGTTGGAGTGCATTAGTGTTTTCCATGCTTGAATAATAGTGATAACATTTGTATTAACAATGAAATGGAAAACTGAAATGCATGTATGAATCTCGTAAATCTAACTTGTTTTTATACTTTTATGTGAGTTTTATAACCATGCTAATGACATTGTTGGCCTGTAACAACGTTCTTCAGGCGTTGGAACTGTTATGACATTTGTCACCCCAGGCCTGCCGGCCTAGCTGTAGCTAACAGCTTAGGTGTGGGATTGTCAATCCCGTATAGATCTATACACAAGTATCACGCTCCCCCTACAAGGGATTATGGTATATAATACAGGACTTAATAATGCATACTCGAACGTACGTGAAGCTGTCTCACATTACTAGGTATAAACAGATTTACGATGATAAATGACTGTACTTCTTTTGAAAGCATTTCATTTGTCGAGATGTATATGTAAAATGTATGAATCACTTGAATACTATGCTCATTATAGTTTGTCAAAAGTATGTTCCCATTTAGTAATAACAACTTGGTGATATAATATCCCTTTAAAACATAAAGTTATTTTTTGTATCAACACTCTATAAGAATGATATTATAAAAATAATACTTTGATTTGTAATGTACTTGTATTCCCCCCCCCTAAAACGTGAAAAGAATTGAAAAGTAGGGGTATGAACTCACTCGTTTCGAAGAGAGAGGCTAGGGTTGAGCAGAACTTCGTCCGCGGATGGTTGCGTCGTCGGGCTCTTCGGGGATCTCTGCAGCGTAAATCTTTCGTCGGGGGCTCGAGTGCGGAACGAAGGTCGTCGGGAGTGGTCTCTGGGGCTTAGAAGTATGGGAGAATGACTGATGAATTGTGAGGGTGTGCCAAAGTTCGAAGCTCATGCCATCTATTTATAGTGCTGGAAAACCCCGTACGCGGCGCGTACTCCCGGAGTACGCGGGGCGTAAGTTGGCGTCATGGCTTACGACTCGGGTCTAGCTAGCGTAGCTTGGGCGGGTCGATGTGACTACTGGGTGTAGCCGAGCGTAGCTTGGGCGGGTCGATGAGACTCGACTCTGGGTCTAGTACGCGGGGCGTACTCCCAGATTACGCGGGGCGTAATCCCTGCTTCCGACTTCTAAATTCCGTAACTTTCGCGTACGATCCCCGTTTTTCGCGTTCTTTATATCCACGCGTAGGTGAGATTATGCTCTACAATTTTCATTTAGACTCCGTCGGCTAGTTTTGACTTTATTTTTAATGATATATTTTTAATAGGCCGGGCCTCCTAAAGTTCGATAAAAATTCATAGGTTCTTTATTCGGCGTCGGTTTTCGTTTGTCTTTTTATTGTTTTATTACTACTGAGGAGATCTTCAACTTTCGTTTAGGTTGCGTTAGCTAAATAACACTCGATCTTCAATCCGAGTTTTTAGCCCTCTACTACTGTTACGAAACTTTGAAAATTCGTAACTTCTTCATACGAGGTCCAATTTGGGCGATCTTTTTATGTACGTTCACCTTTTAACGAGATCTACGACTTTTGTTTAGATACTTAAGGCTTAAAATGCATTTTATTGCGATTCTACTTTTTATGTCAGATATTGTTTTAACGTCGCGTCGTAAATATACAAGTGGTTATAATTTCTTCAATATAACCCGGTTTTGAGCGTTCTTTATGTTTTTGGAAACCTTGGCATGATATCTAATATTCGATGCATCCCAACTTAGATACTTGAACACTTTATTTTCGAGGTTAATTTCGTTGTTTTTAGCTTTCGAGGGTTTACAATGCTTTTTGGGAAAAATAGGGTTGTCACACCCGGGGTCTTCCATGCAAGTATCACAAAGACAACTAGCATATTACATACTATCATAAATACCTATCATACCACATGTCACATAATCAAATAGCATATACAAGCCAAGCATATAAACATATAAGGATGTCGTGAGCTCCCTCATGGTCTTACTCCAGGATGTCGTGGGCTCCCCAAGGTCTTACACCTATGTTTCGTGGGCTCCCCCATGGTCTTTACCTGGAAAGCCAAGGGCTCCCTCACATGGTCTTTACCTAGAAAGCCATGGGCTCTTCCACATGGTCTTACATCCAAGTGTCACGGGCTCCCCCATGGTCTTTACTTGAAAAGCCATGGGCTCCTCCATATGGTCTTACATCAAAGTGCCACGGGCTCCTCCATGGTCTTTCATGCAAATATCACATAAAAAAATAGCATAACACATAACATATAACCTGATGGGTTTTGAGCATTCTAACACTTCCTAAGTGTACATGCAACCCTAATAACCTTGAATCTATGTTTTTTCTATATACATGCAAATTTCTTTTTCAAGGTTATTTCCTAACTAGCATTGCGTGGGGATTACATAAAACATAAAAACTAGTAGAAATACATACCTTGTTGTTTCTTGGATTCCTTCAAGACTTTGTGAGCCTAACACCCCAAATGTTGTGCCTCAAATGCTTCACACAGCACTACAAACTTGGAATAACTTGAGAGAGTGTCACTTAGACTCAAAAATCGGTTATGCCCTCTTATGAATACACTAGTACCGATTTTGCATGCTATAGGGTTTCTTTTATAGTGCGTCATAATTAGGAGTTACAAATGTAAACCCTAATTGTCATGACTCTTCATTTCTCATGACCCATGGGTTTGTAACTCCCATGGACTATCCATGCAGCTCCAAATGGTTACATCTATAACCCATAAACCATGGATCATTAATCCACCATAAAAGAATTGATGATTGTCATAATCAACCCTATATATTTAATTAGTCTCACTTTGATCACCAAATTAATACTAGATTAATACTTGATCAATACTAATTAAATAATACTATTATTAATATATTAGAAGTTATAATATATTAATAATCATAAGTACCTTATTCTCTCATTTAGTCTATCCAAGTATTGCAATGCCACGCAACCCAAATGGACCATGTCGGGTCGGGTCAAGTACATACCAAATAAAGTTATGGACTTAGACACTATATCCAACAGTCTCCCACTTGGATAAGTCTAATAACTATATTTGCAAGTATGACTTCAAAATCCGACTAGCAAACGTAGCTCTTACAAAGTCTCTCGAAACTGAGATGATGATGATACGCCATTTAAGATAAGTGATCATATAATCCTCTGTTCTCATGATATTAGTTGGACAAACACATGGAACATGGTCTTACTTATTATCCAGCATTTGTTTCTCGATCTCTAATTTGTTTCGACATAGAACTAAATTGAACACATCAATTAGGTTCTGACCGGGCCCGGTACGTAGGTCAAAACCAAATCATCGAGGGGCCCAGATATCGCTTCAATTTCTAGAAGGAATAGATAAACTTCGACTGATATGCTTGTACTAACTACTTGTTGAAATATTCATAAAGGCACGTTTTATAGCATCGAGTTACCAATGCGTTTTCGTACAATCAATGAATAACCAACTCATAGTCAACAACTCATATCTCTAGGTTTGAAGATTTATATGATATTACCGTCTCACGATCACTCGAGAAAAATTCCATGAAGTGATACAAGTGAGCGTGGGTTGAATCCAATACTTAGCCCTTATGAGTACTTTAGACAAATCATACAAGCCAAATTCATGACAGTCTTGATTCATATCTACTTCCAACATATGACTGACTGTGGATGGTTTGAATAATATGATATATACCATAACATAATTATTCTGGAAGTCAACACATGCAAAGTGAAATACAAGAATAATACTAATCTTATATGGCCCCAACACTTTGAGTGTAAATAAAAAACACCTTTTATTTAAGCACCATATTGATTACTCATTATTTATGTTTCGATTAATCAACTTTATGCATGAATTAAAACATTAGTTGTCCCATGCTCCAACCATGTACACTATGTTTTCCAAACAACAACTATGCCATACTCCAAGTATGCATACTATGTTTACATATGGTCCTCTCTTTGTGAAATAAATCAATTGACAATATTCCAATGATGCTCATTTCACAATTCCAATCCTTATTGTAAATGCAAGAATACCAAACTCTTGCCATTTACTGTAATCTGTTAGATTCTTAACTTATATGCCATGACCCCCTCGTAATGACTATGCACAAAAGTCTCAAAGACTTGGCAACAGACATTACAAAGTATTCCAATGGAAAACTATTCCATGGAAATGAAGTCTCAAATTCAAAGTACATTCCTTTGAACATCCTTCTTTGCATTAAGTTCTTTAATCTTACACAGATTCAAAGAGTAACTTCCACCTATGGAAACAATTCCATATTACCATTTTGACCATCACTTCTGAACAAGAGTTTCCTCTTTTCAAAATATGTCAAACTATGAAGAGGTATGTCGTAATCATAATCGAATTTTGAGAACGCAACATATAAATAGAAATTCGTTATGTTGAACAATTCCAACATAACATTCATATATATATATATATATATATATATATATATATATATATATATATATATATATGTATGTATATATATATCCTTGACTAAAGTTGATAAAACTCAATCTAAGCTGGTAGAATTGGAATGAAGTATAAAATCCTCTCCCTTAATTATAGTAAACAACTTTTCAAGGCAAATTGAAACTCTTGTTTTCTATAATTAACATTGCTAACTTGCAATACTTAACATAATCATTATGCTCCCACTAGCGTAATGATTACCAACATAACACTTTGTGCTCCCACTGGCTTTGACATATACTCAGAAATCAACTGGACTTCTGGAAATCAATACTTTATTGACTTTCTTACCAAAGTTCATATTTCTGATACTAGATTGCTTTGATAAGACTTTATCAAAAACATACACCTTTCCTTAGATAGCTCACATGTTTGTCTAGATCTTTTGCAATTCTCACTAGTTAGTGTGTCGGTTAACCACACACGCTCCACTAACTATATGAGAATGCAAATATCACAACCGCTATCTACTTAAAATCTTCTTAGCGGAAGCGTTTCCTTACCATCATTTTCATGAATCGAAGAGAAACCTTATGAAACTTAGATTTTATGGTGTATGTGTTCTTTTCCATGTGAATTTTGTCAAAACCATAATCACAAGACTAGGTTAGTGACACTTCCAAATTCATATGGATTGAACTTGTGCAATCTTAATTTTTTGCCACCCGGCAACACAAGGGCGTACCATTGCTTCCAGGTTGTTATGAAAATAGTCGAGAACTCTCAGAACTCCAATGCAAAGCCAACCTTAACTGGGATGAGCACAAAATATGTCAACACGATAGGTTACAAACCTCAAGTCGTGGGCTAGTGATTAACAAATCTCTTGATTAGTTCTTGAAACTATTTTAGAATCTTTTAGACTCCCACTATCCTCTTGACATATAAGACTTCTCTTTGTCAAGAACCATTCCTTGACAATACAAATATTCTAGAGCTAGTGTTGATTCTTATCAAGTTAAACACTTCTCATTATTGGTCTTAGCTGGTCTTTGTTTTATCCAAAACATCACAACTTACCAATCTCAAACATACAAGAATAGGAAACATCTTACTCTACATTTGACAAGTGTTATGAACTTTCTAAAGACTATGTCACTCAAGTTATAATCTTGGAGTATAAGTCTAGGATTTGTTTTTGGCACGAAGTATGAATTATCTTTTGATTTAACCATTTCAACAATTCACGATTCCTCTCCACAAGCAACAAATATACTAAGGTGTCCTTAGAGGATCAATTGTAATATGGTTCCATAATCACTATGATAATCATAAAACAAAATACACAAGTACTCTCCCATCTCTTCAGATTGGAGAAACTTTTATCTTTCTGCCTTATTTGATTCTTCTTATTCATTCTGCCATACACTGGAACTTTTCCAATGTTTCAGAATTACACTTAAACTCGTAAGCATAACCATATTTACTAAAGTTTAGTAAATCATAATGAATAATCTTATCAACCTTTTGTTGGGTTTTGAGCATTCTAACACTCCTAAGTGTACATGCAACCCTAAATACCTTGGATCTATGTTTTCTCTATTATACATGCAAATAAGAACTTCCAAGGTATTATCCTAATCTAGCATACAAAACCAATGAATGTAACAAGATAGAATACATACCTCTTGATGTAGAAAGTCTTCATGAAGCTTGAGTGCCTAGCCCTAATAGTGTGGAAGCCTCAAATGGAATCACAATCACCAAAACACTTAGAATAACTTGAGAGAATTCTACAACTCATAAAATCGGCTAGCCCTTTCACTTCACACTCTAGTGGCCGATTTTGGTCAAGAATAAGATGCTTATATAGTTAGGGTTACACCATGTAAACCCTAATTGACATGGCCTTTCATTTCCATGATCCATGGGTACAAATACACCATGGAGCATCCATGGACCATCCTATGGGTTTTAGCCCAACTTGATTATCCATGGAGCATTAGCCCACTATACAAGTATGGATGATTTACACAATCAACCCATATATTTAATTAGTCTTATTTTGATCACTTAATTAATCCTAGATTAATTTTTGATCAATACTAATTAAATAATCTTATTATTCTTATTATTAATATACTAGAACTTATAATATATTAATAACCATAAGTGTCTTATTTCTCTCATTATAGTCTATCCAAGTGCATGATGGTATGCAACCCAAATGGACCATGCTGGGTCGGGTCAAGTCTTACCAATTATAGTTATGGACTTAGACATTAATCCAACAGTCTCCCACTTGGATAAGTCTAAAACTATTATTGCGTATGACTTCAGGAACCAACCGGCAATCGTAGCTCTCAAAAGCTTCTGTCGAACTCTGACCTTGTAGATGAACTCTGACCTTTGTCAATGACTTGTCCATTAGATAAGGGATCATATATTCCTCCATTCTAGATATCATATGGACTGAGACATGGATTATAATCATTCTCTCAGTTCATTTGTTGTTTCCCGATTTTCGATTTATGACGACTGACTAATTGAACAAATCAAATCAGTCTTGGCCCGGCCGAGCACTTCCATTTGTCATCATCAAATCATCGAGGGGCCCACAGATATCGCTTTTATCCCGAAGGTAAAAGGAACGAATAAACTTCGACTCATATGGCTTGTTCTACTACTTGTTGAATCATACACAAAGGGACGTTTTATAGCACCGAGTTACCAAATGCGTTTTCGTGCAATCAATGTGCTATCAACTCATAGTAACAACTCATATCTCTAGGTTTGAAGAATATAAGATATTATCGTCTCATGATCTCGTGATAAAATCCATGAAGTGATTCCAATGAGCGCGGGTTGAATCCAATACTCAGAACTTATGAGCACTCATGAGTGTTGTAGCCCTTTGTCCAACACCTTAGACCTCTACAAGCCAACCCATGACAATCTTAATTCATATCTACTTCCAACATATGACCGACTGTGGATGATTTGAATAACTTAGTCATTCCGAAAGAATAACCTAGTTTATTTGGGAAGTCAAAACATGCAAAATGAAACACAATAATAATTGAATCCAATATGGTATCAACCCTTTGAACATAAATAAAACACCTTTTATTTATCACCATATGATTACACATTATTCATTGTATACTGTTTCAGCTATCAACTTTATTCTTGAATTTAAAATGTTGGGAATGAAACCCTAATTGAGATTTGATGAACAAGATGCGGAAAATAAGAACAAACACAAATAATGAAGAATATGTCGAATGATCACTCGATTTATTGAAATATGATGAATAAATTACACTTAAAGCATAGACTAAAGAATCTAACACTACATAAGAAACCTCACGTGGCGGCTACATTTTGCCTCCCTATCTTAACCCTAATTATGAATAATACATGACTATTTATAGGGAAAAGACAAGTCTTGGGCTTTTAACCTAGAATTCATCAAAGGGGCCCATTGCCATCATCCATGGAGTGCTTTGAAACCCTACAATCTCCCCCTCAAAGTATGGAATGGATGACAATGCTTTAACTTCCAAAACAAGCATCTAGCAAATAAAAAGATCTGCAATGAGGAATATATGAAGCAATCCACGAATCTTGATTCTTCAATAGTCTTCAAACACGGGCTCTAGGATATATAAATCAAGCACTGAAGTAATGTCTTTAAACTTCATTTTCGAATGTAATCCCAAAGAATCTTCATGAAAACCAAACCCGCCATAAAAACCCATTTCAGAACAAAGAAACTGAATCACTTCTTGTCTTTGAAGAGCTCCCCCTCCAAGTCACAACGATCTTCAAATAAGCTAATGATATAAGCCATCAAAAAATATCATGTAACAACCCAAACTTTAAGATTCGTAACGCCACTTGATCGAGAAAATACAAGAAGTCGGAGATATAACAAGTCCTTAGCAGAGCCCGATGAAAAACTTCCGCTGTAAAGGATACTTCTCTGTAAAAGCTTTAGTAGAGCTCGATGAAGAACTTCTGCTATAAAAGCTACCTTCATAATTCTACCACAAGCTTTATCAAAAATCTTCAACTTTGAAAAGTCACAAATCTAATTTCGAATGGCCATACCAAATTCTCCCCCGATTTATAATCAAAAACATGATTATAAAGCCTTCAAATGGTCATGAGAATGATCTTGAATGGATAAAAAATTACTAAGCTCCCCCGCGACAAAACGATATACACAATGAAGTATAAAATCCGAAAAAGTCGTGAAAAATTTGATGATATCATGAAAAACGACCTTCCGAACCGCCAAGACTTGATGGAATCATTATTTTGCTGTTTACGAAAAAATATGAGCGTTAAAAAATTCAAAACTGTTCACCGGCCCTCAAAGTTGTAAACTTTTCTGAATACATGGCTGAAATTGTCACTTTGCAGAAATTCTGGGACTGAAAATGTAATTCTGCATCAATACCCCCTTTATTTGTGACAAAATCTGAAAATGGTCCATAATCACCAAGCTGTGAAAATAACAGGGACCAAAAGTGCCAATGCGCTGAAGTTGCAGGGACCATAAATGTAACATGTTTATCTTCTTCACCAATTAGACGACTGATTAAAAGAATGGCAACAGCTACTCGATTCCAACGATCTAAAATAATAATACCAATTACGAAACCTTCGCACTGAAAAGAAGAAATTGTTCCAATCGTTTTCGTTCTGAACCGTTCGTAATTTTGAGCATATGTTCGTTCCGAATCAATCCATCCACTTACACTTCCGATTGCGAGCATATTCCGATTGCGAGCATATTCCGATTGCGAGCCATATTCCGATTGCGAATTCAATGATGCCAAACTCCGAATCAATCAATCGCTCCGAGCACACAGTTGCGAATTCGAGTCTAGTATTATTTCTGATTGTGAGTCGGTTCGCTTCTAGTCAACAATATCAGTTCCGATTGATTGAAGCCCCGATTACGAGACCCACTTGACGATTTTGAACAGGTCTTCAAAACAATTACGAATCGTTTTAGTTCCCAGATGAACAGTGGATGAACAATCCCATGAACAGTAACTTGAACAGAATTTTGATTCGATACCGCCAAAACACCAATAATCTTCAATATATGTGCAGAAAATCACCAAACCAAGAACCGATACTTCAAAAATCAATAGATCTTCAAAGACCCGCTCTGATACCACTTGTTGGGAATGAAACCCTAATTGAGATTTGATGAACAAGATGCGGAAAATAAGAACAAACACAAATAATGAAGAATATGTCGAATGATCACTCGATTTATTGAAATATGAGGAATAAATTACACTTAAAGCATAGACTAAAGAATCTAACACTACATAAGAAACCTCACGTGGCGGCTACATTTTGCCTCCCTATCTTAACCCTAATTATGAATAATACATGACTATTTATAGGGAAAAGACAAGTCTTGGGCTTTTAACCTAGAATTCATCAAAGGGGCCCATTGCCATCATCCATGGAGTGCTTTGAAACCCTACATAAAACAATAGTTGTCCCATGCTCCAAGCATGTACACTATGTTTTCTAAACACTAGTCATGCCATACACCAAGTATGCATACTATGTTTGTCTATGATCTTTACTTTGTGAACTAGATCAATTGAACATAACTTCAATGATTCTCTTTTCACATTCCCAAATCGTTACCGCAAATGCAAGAATTCCAAATTCATGCCATTTACTGAAATCTGTTAGATTCTAAACTTATATGCATTGAACCTCTTGTAACGATTATGCACAAACTCACAAAGACTTGGCAACAATCATTACAGAGTATTCCAAAGGAGATCAACTCCTCGGAAACGTCCTTCTTGCATTAAGTTTCCTTAATCTTACACAGATTGAAAATTCTAACTTTGAAACATTTCCAGATTCCATTTTGACTATCACTTCTGAACAAGAGTTGCCTCCTTCCAGATTATGTCAATATGGTCCTTCCAGAATTATCACTATACTTCCAACTGTCCTTGAGCAACCAATCTTTGGTAAACCTTAGATTGTCCTCGACAATTGTTTAATCCTTTTAGTCATATCCAGTTCTAAACCTTTTCCCTTCTTAATGCCCTAGGCATTTGGAAAATTTTAGAAAGGATGAATATAGCACATGTAATCGATCCTACATCCGAACCATATGAGAATCGATTCATGATGTCTCACATAAAGGCTAAACCAGTCGTTTGCTATAACATTTCCATTTCTATTTGCCAAGTTCTCATAATTCAGATTATGAAAAGGGATGCCGTAATCATAATCGAATTTTAGAACGCAAATAATGGACCCATATACAGAATTTCCTTATGTTGAGCCATTCCAACATGAAATTCATATATATATCCTTGACTAAATGATTAAAACCTCACGATCTAAGCTTATAGATTTGAGATGAAGTATAATTTCCTCTCCCTTAATTATAGCAAAACAACTTTTCCCAATTGAAACTTTTGTTTTCTATAATTAACATTGCTAACCTGCAATACTTATCATAATTATCATGCTCCCACTAACATGATGATTATTAGCATAACACTTATGCTCCCACTAGCTTTGACATGTACTCAGAAATCAGCTAGACTTCTAGAAATCAATACTTCATTGACTTTCTTACCAAAGTTCAGATTTCTGATGCTAGATTGTTTTGATAAAACTTTATCAAAATCATACACCTTCCCTTAGATAGCACAATTGTGTGTCTAAACAATTATGAAGAGGGATGCCGTAATCATAATGGTTAGACCTTTTTGCCACTTCTCACAAGTCCAGGTTAGTGTGCCGGTAAACCACACACGCTCCACTAACAACTTTGAGAATGCAAATATCACAATTGCTATCTAGCTAAAATCTACTTAGTGAAAGTGTTTCCTCACCATCATTTTCATGAATCGGAGAGAAACCTTATGACACTTAGATTTAATGGTGTATGTGTTCTTATCCATGTGAATTGTCAAAACCATAGTCACAGGAAAAGGATAATGACAAATGCAAACTCATATGGACTGAACTCAATCTTAACTTCTTCCCACCTGGCAGCTCAAGGGCCTGCCATTGCTTCCAAGTTGTTGTGCAACAAATTGAGAACTCTAAGAACTCATATGCAAAGCCAACTTTAACTGGAATGGGCACAGAATATGTCAACACGATAGGTTGTAAACCTCAAGTCGTGTGCTAGTGAAGAACTTCAGGTTTTATTCTTGATTAGTTCTTGAGACTTTCAAGACCTTTAAGACTCCCACTGTCCTCTTGACATATAAGACTCTCTTTTCAGATATTCAAGAGATAGTGTGGATTCTAATCAAGACAAAAACTTCACACAATTGGCCTAAGTTCGTCTTTGTTTTATCCAAAACATCACAACTTACCAATTTCAAATGTACAAGAGTAGGAAACTTTTACTCTTACATTTGACAAGTGTTTTAAACCTTCTTTAAGACATGTCACTCAAATTACAATCTTGGAGTATGACTCTAAGACTTGTACTGGAACGAAGTATGACTCATCTTCTTGATTTAGCCACTTCACCAATTCATAGCTCCTCTTCTTAGCTATCAGAATGCACTTAGAGGATGAATTGTGATTAGGTCTCTAAATCATTAAGATGATCACTAAACTGATACTAAAGTACTCTCCCATCTTTTCAGATTTGAGAAACTTTTATCCTTCTGCCATTTTGATTCTTCTTATTCGCTCTGCCATACATTGGAACCTTTTCCAATGTCTCAAAGTTACACTTAAGCTTGTAAGTATAATCATATTTACCGAGCTTTAGTAAACTAGGACGAATAGTTTTATCAATCTTCTGTGGTGGACTTGACCAGTGCACAAGAATGTGTACTCAATCCCTTAGTCCTTTACTTGACTCACACATCCATGTGAACAAGTAATTAGTCTTAATTTTCCAATACTTGAAGGTTCTCATTCATCATGCTATACAACTTGCATGATTCCAAGTTCCGGTCCAATTGAAACTTGGGTGATGAGAATCTTTCCTTATTTGGTAAATCTAGACATTACCACAAATGAAAGAATCAATTTCATATTTCCACTCTTGCTATTAATGGAATCATATAAGCAACAATTTTTCCTGAAATGCCATTGTAAGGATATTTTAAAATAAATAAAATAAAAAATTTTTCTTTTATTTTAAAACTTTGCGGAAAAAACTTATCCTTACAACCCATATGAAAACTTGTTGTTATCTATTCCTAAGCAATATCTCACAACTCCTAAGAAGTAGCTCAAGAATCCGATTTTTCAAACTATGCGATAGAAATCCATGTATGCGATCAGATTCAGCATATTCTTTCTTTAAGTTTCTTCACTTTTTCTTTGATTCTTAAAACATCACCATATGACCCAGTCACATCATGTATCAAGAATTTCAGAATAGAAACTTAACAGAGTTAGATAGTGGAATTTACCTGAAGTAGAGTCAAACTTATTGACTTTAACATCCTTAGGTAAATTTGGCAGCTTAACAACCAATGCCCCTTCCTTTGGCAATATAAACATATGGACCCTTTGATAATGGTACACGGGACTATCACAGACTTAGCTTTTCTCTTTACCATTTGGTCAACCGAGTTGACTATGGCCGATCCCTTTCCATTGGGAAGAGAATGCTTTTCTGGATTTCCTGTGTCACTATTCTCAATGTCCATCAAGTTTCAGGAAGTTGATCTTAACAAATAGATAAGATCATTAAGGGTCTTGTCATAGTCTGTTTCACAGGTGTCCCAAAGGAACTCACTATGTGACTTAGAAAGTGATTGAACCCCCAACTTTCTCAAGACTTTGACACCCAACTCTCCCGGCTTGTCAATATGTGAGTACATCTCCAAGATGTGTCCACACCTAGACCTTGCCTTGCCAATAGGGCTTGAGTGACCTTAAACTTTTTTTTTTGAAGAACATGTGGGTTAGGGAGAATAGTTGGAGGAGGTGAAAGAAGTATGATTTTCAAGGAACATCATCTTCATTTAGGAAACCTTGTTTCAAGAGATTTGGGAAGATCATAGGTGTCTAAACCAGACATATTTTGGGAGATATTCAAGATAGTTGATTTTAAGTCCTTAATAAGACACCCAATATGAAATATTAAGGCTAGGACCCAACAAACTATTTTATAACTTAGAAGAGGTATGCCGTAATCCAAGCTATAAAATATTTGAAGGTAGGTGAATGACGATTCACCAATTTCCACCAAGATAAACGAAATGTATTATTAGGTTTTAATTGGTTTTGAAACTCCTAGATCTTTGAGATTCATTGAACTGTTCAATGGCATCTTTCAATCTTGAGTGTGCCCTTCAGGTTTTGTGACTGGGATGCCGAGGATCACAAAACAAGGTGTGAAGTAACCATGCAAATTACTTGGTACCCTTAAGTGTTTACCCCTTAATCGATGTGTCGGTTAACCACACACGCTCCATCGATACTATGATAAACATTAAGTTACCCTTTGCCTACCTTGTTAAATACGCGTTAGTGTGCCGGTTAACCACACACGCTCCACTAACCGACTTAAACAAAGTGCAAAGTGTAATTTCATGGATTAGCACCTTATTCACATTTTTCCTAAGTAACTAAGATTGGGTATTATTAAGAGTTTAGTTACTTAGTATTATCATTAATACTTTTAATGAAGGGAGAATTCTAGTCCTGTCAAACTCGTTCGGCTAACGACCCTTTACCAGTCAAGCAAGCGGTGGGTGAGAGTGGACACCCATTAAGTTGCCATTTTATAGGCAACAACCTTATACCCACCTTATAGACCGGCTTCGTGAATGAGGCGTACTAGCGGTAAGACTGACTTTACTCTTATACATATATATATATATATATATATATATATATATATATATATATATATATATATATATATATATATATATTATTAACTAATAATATTATAAAGTATAAGGGTTGAATTTTAAGTTTTAAAATTCTAAGGGCTAACTTGGAATTAAAGTATTCATAAGGAAAACTTTTCAAATTCCAAAACTTGAGGGCAAGTTTTGAAACTATTCAAAACTAATAAATTCCATAACTTATGTGTTTAAAGTAGTTTTAATCCAAAAACTCTTCAAGTTCCATAACTTGAGGGCAAGTTATGGAAGACTTTAAACTAATAAAAGAACTAACTTTTTCTTTATTTTATAACTTATGGATTTAATTATGGTTACATATTTTTCTTTAATGAAGTGACTCTTGAACTTCCATAACTTGAGGACAAGTTATGGAGTCATAAAAAATTATTCAATGACACAAGACTCTTCATTTTGTAACCATTGCCAACTTTTATGAATTTTATGAGTCTTTAATGTGACTCTTCATGTAACTTGAGGACAAGTTACACAAACACGTTTTATACTCAACTCTTAGATTAAAATGGATTGAAAACAACTATTTCAATTAACCTTTCTATTAATCTAAGCAACTCATAAGAACAAGATAATTCAAATCAAACTTTTTCATGTAATTAGTCTAAACCTTAAACTAATAAAAAACATGAATCTATTGACAATTATCTTTGAAATTGGATTAGCATGAACATTACCACATCAAAAACAAGTTTATAAGTTCAAAAACAACTTAGGGTAATGTTCCTAGTCCATTTCTAGCCAAAAACGTCGAATATATGCTGTCTGGGGCTCCTACTCGGCGAGTGCATGAACCTACTCGACGAGTAGGATGATTTTACTCATGGACTCGGCGAGTTCATCAGTGGACTCGGCGAGTCCAGTGCCCAGAAAGCCAGAAAATCAATTTTTTTCAGCATTTTTCAGCAATTTGCATCAAGTATAAGAGAAAGCAAGCCTAGGCTCTGATACCACTGTTGGGTTTTGAGCATTCTAACACTCCTAAGTGTACATGCAACCCTAAATACCTTGGATCTATGTTTTCTCTATTATACATGCAAATAAGAACTTCCAAGGTATTATCCTAATCTAGCATACAAAACCAATGAATGTAACAAGATAGAATACATACCTCTTGATGTAGAAAGTCTTCATGAAGCTTGAGTGCCTAGCCCCAATAGTGTGGAAGCCTCAAATGGAATCACAATCACCAAAACACTTAGAATAACTTGAGAGAATTCCACAACTCATAAAATCGGCTAGCCCTTTCACTTCACACTCTAGTGGCCAATTTTGGTCAAGAATAAGATGCTTATATAGTTAGGGTTACACCATGTAAACCCTAATTGACATGGCCTTTCATTTCCATGATCCATGGGTACAAATACACCATGGAGCATCCATGGACCATCCTATGGGTTTTAGCCCAACTTGATTATCCATGGAGCATTAGCCCACTATACAAGTATGGATGATTTACACAATCAACCCATATATTTAATTAGTCTTCTTTTGATCACTTAATTAATCCTAGATTAATTCTTGATCAATACTATTTAAATAATCTTATTATTCTTATTATTAATATACTAGAACTTATAATATATTAATAACCATAAGTGTCTTATTTCTCTCATTATAGTCTATCCAAGTGCATGATGGTATGCAACCCAAATGGACCATGCTGGGTCGGGTCAAGTCTTACCAATTATAGTTATGGACTTAGACATTAATCCAACACCTTTGTGGTGGACCTGACCAGCACATAACCAAGTGTACCCAATCTTTTAGTCCTTCACTTGACTCACATGTACATGTGAACAAGGAATTAGTCTTAATTTCCCAAAGATGAAAACTTTTCATTCATCATACAATACAAGTTGCATGATTCCAAGTTTCTATCCAACAGAAACTTGGGTGATGAGAATCTTTCCTTATTTGTTAAAATATGACACTACCACTAACGAAAGAATCAAATCCATTTACCCATATTGCTTATCAATGGAAACATATAAGCAACAACCTTTTTCAGAAATGCCACTGTAAGGATACTTAGAATAAATAACTTGTTGTTATCTATTCCTAAGCAATATGTTTCAACTCTTAAGTAACAGCTCAAAATTCTGATCACCAAACCATGCGATCGAAATCCATCTTCACGATCAGAATCAGCATATACTTCCTTTAAGTTTCTTCACTCTTCTTTGATTCTTAAACATCAATATGTGACCCAGTCACATCATGCAATAAGAATCTTAGAATAGAAACTTAATAAAGTTAGATAATCGACCTTACCTAAAGCAAAGTCAAACATTTGACTTTACTATCTTATGGATTTGTAGGTAAATTTGGCAACTTTGCAACCAATGCCCTTCCTTTGGCAACAGAAACGTATGGACTCTTTGGAAACGGTACACGGAACTATCACAGACTTAGCATTTCTCTTTACCATTTGGTCAACCGAGTTGACTATGGCTAATCCCTTTCAATTAGGAAGAGAAAGGTTTTCTGAACTTCCAATGTTACCATTGTCAATGCCCATGGAAGTTTGAGAATCTTTCCTTATTTGTTAAAATATGACACTACCACTAACGAAAGAATCAAATCCATTTACCCATATTGCTTATCAATGGAAACATAGAAGCAACAACCTTTTTCAGAAATGCCACTGTAAGGATACTTAGAATAAATAACTTGTTGTTATCTATTCCTAAGCAATATGTTTCAACTCTTAAGTAACAGCTCAAAATTCTAATCACCAAACCATGCGATCGAAATCCATCTTCACGATCAGAATCAGCATATACTTCCTTTAAGTTTCTTCACTCTTCTTTGATTCTTAAACATCAATATGTGACCCAGTCACATCATGCAATAAGAATCTTAGAATAGAAACTTAATAAAGTTAGATAATCGACCTTACCTAAAGCAGAGTCAAACATTTGACTTTACTATCTTATGGATTTGTAGGTAAATTTGGCAACTTTGCAACCAATGCCCTTCCTTTGGCAACAGAAACGTATGGACTCTTTGGAAACGGTACACGGAACTATCACAGACTTAGCATTTCTCTTTACCATTTGGTCAACCGAGTTGACTATGGCTAATCCCTTTCAATTAGGAAGAGAAAGGTTTTCTGAACTTCCAATGTTACCATCATCAAGCAAATAGGTAAGATCATTAAGGGTCATGTCGTGATTTGTCATCAGGGAGTGACCAAGCCAACAGCCAGCTACCTTGAGACTTCGACACCCGACTCTCCTGGCTTGTCAATATGTGACTTAATCTCCAAGACTTAAGCACATATAAACTTTGTTTTCCAATAGGGATTGAGTGACTTAGAACTTATCAGGTCTTGAAACTTGTGGGATAGGGAGATTTATTGGAGTAGGTGAAGGAAGTGAAGTATGATTTTCATTCCCACTAATGCACAACAAAGGGATTGATCTTTCACCTTGGTTGCCATTTGGGATATCATCTTCATTAGGAAGCTTCTTCCTAAAGATTTTGGAAGACCATAGTTGTCTAAACTAGACATCTATAATGGGAGAAATTCAAGTTAGTTGATTTAAAGTCCTTAATATAACACCCAATATGAAATATTAAGGCTAGGACCCAATAACGTATTTATAACTGGAAGAGGGATGCCGTAATCCAAATTATAAAATAGTTAAAGGTAGGTAAATGACGATTTACCAATTTCCACCATGAAAAACGATATATAATTAAGTTTTAATTGGATTTGAAACTCCTAGATCTTTTGAGATACATTGAACTTTCAATGGCATGTTTGAATCTTGATTGTGCCCTCTCAAGTTTGTGACTGGGATGCAGAGGATCACAAACAAGGTGTGAATAACCATACAAATTGACTTGGTACCCTCAACAATATTACCTAATCGATGTGCCGGTTAACCACACACGCTCCACCGATCTATAATAAAGTCGAGTTACCCTTTGCCACTCTTACTACTCCATGTTAGTGTGTTGGTTAACCACACACGCTCCACTAATAACTTGGTAAGGTATAAAGTGTAATTTTATGGGCTAGCACCAATTTCACATTTTCCTAAAGTAACTAAGATTGGGAATTTATAATGTATAGTTACTTTATAATTCATTATACTTTTAATGATTATTTAAAGTCGTATCCTACCCGTTCGGCTAACGACCCTCCACCGATCAAGGAAATGGTGGGTGAGAGTGGACACCCATTAAGTCACCATTTTATAGGCAACAACCTTATACCCCCCTTATAGACCGACTTCGTGAATGAGGCCTACTAACGGTAAGAATGACTTATTCTTATACATATCTATATAATAAAATTATAATAATAGTATAAGGGTGTATTTTAAACATTTAAAATACTT
The DNA here is from genome assembly GCF_002870075.4 of Lactuca sativa. Taxonomy (NCBI): domain Eukaryota; kingdom Viridiplantae; phylum Streptophyta; class Magnoliopsida; order Asterales; family Asteraceae; genus Lactuca; species Lactuca sativa. The sequence goes on along the minus strand of NC_056627.2, from coordinate 59,119,545 downwards.
TGTGGTTTAATCTATTAATTAAACTATACTCTTAATTTAATTAAACTTAAACCATGTCTTTATGGAATTATTAACTCTTTTAATTAAACACTTTAATTAATTTAATGAAGTCCATAAAGTTTGACTTTTTTTTAACTTTAAAAAAATAATAATTTGGAATTAAAGTGTAAGACTTTACAAAGTCCAAAACTTGAGGGCAAGAATTGAAACTATTCGAAGTCTCTTCAATTTGCAACTTATGAGTTTTAATGGTTCATAAAGTTGAAGACTCTTCATTTTATGAAACCCACTACTCTTTAATTTCAACTTTTAAAGAAGTAACATTTGGTTATCCATAACTTGAGGACAAGTTATGGACACCATCATTGCCATTAAGATCGAGAATTAAACATACATGGAGGTTACACATAATTCCTATGATCTTCTAAAAACTCATAAGAACACAAATTCATGTCAAACAATTTCAGGAATCATATTAACATATACAATACTTGAAAGTTGATAAAAGTCATGCAAAAATGGGTTAACATAATCATTATCATTTTGAAAAACAGATTTTACAAGTCCAAAACAGATTAGGATAATGATTTTAATCCATTTCTAGCAACAAAACACGAAAAAACTGCCCAACACGCACCTACTCGTCGAGTGCATTATCCTACTCGACGAGTAGGATGAATTTGTTCATGGACTCGGCGAGTCCTCCCCATGAACTCGGCGAGTCCAGTCGACAGTGAGCATAATTTTCGTTTTTCAAGCAGTTTGCATCAAGTATACAAAAAATAATCCTAGGCTCTCATACCACTGATGGGTTTTGAGCATTCTAACACTTCCTAAGTGTACATGCAACCCTAATAACCTTGAATCTACGTTTTCTCTATATACATGCAAATTTCTTTTTCAAGGTTATTTCCTAACTAGCATGGCATGGGGATTACATAAAACATAAAAACTACTAGAAATACATACCTTGTTGTTGCTTGGATTCCTTCAAGACTTTGTGAGCCTAGCACCCCAAATGTTGTGGCTCAAATGTTTAACACAACACTACATACTTGGGATAACTTGAGAGATTGTCACTTAGCCTCAAAAATTAGTTATGCCCTCTTATGAATACACTTTTACCGATTTTGCATGCTATAGGGTTTCTTTTATAATGTGTCATAATTAGGAGTTAGAAATGTAAACCCTAATTGTCATGACTCTTCATTTCTCATGACCCATGGGTTTGTAACTCCCATGGACTATCCATGGAGCTCCAAATGGTTAAATCCATAACCCATAAACCGTGGATCATTAATCCACCATAAAAGAATTGATGATTGTCATAATCAACCCTATATATTTAATTAGTCTCACTTTGATCACCAAATTAATACTAGATTAATAGTTGATCAATACTAATTAAATAATACTATTATTAATATATTAGAAGTTATAATATATTAATAATCATAATTACCTTATTCTCTCATTTAGTCTATCCAAGTATTGCAATGCCATGCAACCCAAATGGACAATGCCGGGTCAGGTCAAGTACATACCAAATAAAGTTATGGACTTAGACACTATATCCAACATAACCAACTAGCATACCACATATCACTACATCAACTAGTGTACCATATATCAAAAAATGGGTCGGCCTTGGTGCCTTCGACCCATTGGTATGGTGGGGGGACTCACCTCGCATTACTGAACTCCCGCGGGTAAAAAAACTAGCTGCTGGTTGACAAGTTCCCGAACTATCAACATCAAAATGACACCCAATTAACAATTAGGTTCCAATACGTAACCATAATTCCATGCTTGGGGTAAAAGACTACTTTACCCCTAACTTAGCTTTATTTAAGTCCAAGGCCCAATCCAAAAGCCCACAAGTCAAACTATGGACCAAAGCCCAACATATGGCTCAATTTTCCAAATTGGGCCCAAACCTCTACATGGGCTTATCTTAAGGCCTAACCACTTATTCTAGTCCAAACACTTAGCATTCTGATGGCCCAATAGCTAATAATCCTCAAGGCCTAATTATGGCCCACTTATGGTTCGATTTTCCAAATTGGGCCCAAGCCTTTCCAACGGGCCTTATCCTAAAGCCCAATAATTTCCTTAGTCCATATATATGTTCCCAATTGGCCAACAAAGGCCCACAACAGCTTAGTTCAATAAGTGGTCCAATAAAAACCTAAACTGAATTAGGGTTTTTCACATAAAATGACGATTAGGGTTAAGTGTTCATACTTAACCCATTAAGGACTTAATCCATTAAGTCCAAACATACAATGAAATCGGGCTTAAGTCATATCTTCACTCCAATGGTCCAAAATGCGGGTCCTGATAAGTCCAAACCAATAATTACAAAATTAGGGTTTTCTAAACCCTAATTACAGTTTCCAACCCATTACAATCCAATTAGGCCCAAAAGGTAAGTCCTTAGGCCTGTTAGGGTTTCATTAGGACAATTAGGGTTTCCCTAAGTCGGGTACCACCCACTACTACCTCGGGTAGTGGTGGTCAACGGCAGCACATGGCGGTGGCCACCACCTCACAGTGGTGGTTATGGTTCTAGCCCATTTTGTCCAAGCATCCTGTCACAACTAGCATTTGGCTAGTAAATTTTGTCTGCATGTAATCAACTCGTATATAATTTGTAACTTTAAGTTGATATTATGCACTATGCTCACTCAAAAACAAGTATTTGAATCGAACTCACTCGTGAAGTTCAAAACCTAATTCAATACATCTCATATGCTTAACTGTGGGTTTGAAACCCTAATGTCCCGGTTCAACCTCGATTTGGATCTAGATCCTCTTATTGGGCCTAATGGGCCAGTAAATCTCAATTTTGTTATTTTGGGCCAAGGAACCCCATTTGGGCTGTAGTTTGACCCACATACATTAAACCATAGCATTTTGGGCCATGATGGGCCTAAAATAACTCAATCCATTTCGTGGGCCTTTTGGGCTGAAAACAACCTTCTTGAACTTAAATGGACCGAAAAACCATTATGTTCACCTTTTTGGGCCGTAAACCCATAAGATGGCCCAATGGGTCGAAAAATTCCATATTAGACCTTATAAATTTCGAATATATTCAATTATTGCCCAAACAATTCTTTGCTCTTTCTCCTTCTCTCCCTCATTCTCGTTTAAGGATATATATATATATATATATATATATATATATATATATATATGAGTAAATAATAATAATAATAATAATAATAATAATAATAATAATAATCATAAAATAAATAATAATATGGGAATCTCTAATGGTGACACCTCATTATTATTTTTGGGTAATCCATGCGTTATGTCCAACATACATCTTGACAATTAAGTGATTACCCATTAAGCAAAGACCTTAATCTCACCTTCTCTCTTTCTTCTTCTTATTCTCGGTTTTCCCTTCCCATTTCAAACATCATCTTTTTTCTAAATTCTCTAAAAAACTCTCTCACAATTATCCCCCAAAAACCGTGATCTTTAGGATGATTCAAGAAGTTCTCATTAATTTCATCCTCATGGTAAGTTACTTCCATTCAATAGGTTTAGCTTCATATTATGTTAAACTTATTACTCATTAACTCTTCAAAAACGTGATCATGCTCTTGAAACTTCTTAGAATTCGAAGATCTGTTCTAAGAGGTGAGCTAGGCCGAAATCTCCTCCAAACTCTTCGCCAAAAACTGAATCCAAGACACCAAAGTGAGTTTATACCCCCTATTTTCGGTTTTTACTTTGTTTTGGGGGAGAATACAAGTTGCTTTTTGTAGATCTATGTGTTTAAGCATGATTATGTGTATTTTACCATGTTAAATGTTGTGTTTATGTGTTGGAACTCCATAGATTTCTATAGATCTACTAATATATGGTGATATTGGTAAACAAAAGCACTCCATGCAACTTAGTATGAAGATGAAAGGATTAAAACATGCTAAGGATGTTTGAAACTAAGAAAAATCATGCAAAGGGGCCAAAAATGGACAAAATAAACAAAAAGTGAGGATCTTTTGTCAAATCACGGTTTTTAAGAAGACTAAAAGAGTCATTTTTAAATAAAACTGGGTCTTTATGATATTCATGGTTTTAAAAGGGCCAAAAGTGTGAATTTTCACAAAATGGGCCTCAAATTGGGCCTTCACGGTTTTTATGGGCTAAACTTGAAAATTTTTCGCTTTTATGAATTAAATTATCATTTTAGACAAAATTGAGCAAAAAATGTAAATTTCGGTTAAAAGGGCTGAAAATTTAAATTTATTTAAACTTGGGCAAAAAAGATAAATTTATACAATTGGGCCGACAATGTCACTTTTCATAAAATTAAGGACAAAAGTGTTATTTCTAACAAAAAGGGGCTAGAAATGCTATTTCATTTAAAGTGTTATTTCTAACAAAAAGGGGCTAGAAATGCTATTTCATTTAAAACATGCCCAAAAATGTAAAATTTCAGTCTTAAAGGACCTAAAGTGTCATCGTTACCAAAAGTGTGCCTTAATTTTAAATTTCGGTTTTAACGACCAAAATGTCTTTTTACAAAAATGGGTCTTTTATGTCATTTTGGTAAACAATTAAGCTTAAACAACCAATGTAACAACAAATGGATTAATTACATCATTTACACTTTTAATTGGACTTGGAATATACATTACATGTTTATTGGGCCTTAGTGGTCCATTTACATGGTTGTTGGGCTTGGAATATCCATTTACGTGCTTATTGGGCATGGAATTACATTACATGTTTATTGGGCCTTAGTGGTCCATTTACATACTTGTTGGGCCTGGAATATCCATGTACATGCTTATTGGGCCTGGAATGTACATTACATGTTTATTGGGCGTTTGTAACCCATATACATGCTTGTAGGATCCGGAACATACCTTACATGTTTATTAGGCCTTCGTAGCCCATCTACATGCTTGTTGACTTCACATATTCACGTACATACTCGTTGGGCTTTGAAAACTAAATACATACATGGAAACAATATATACTGTGCAATTCAATATTTGCGTGAGTTCAGTTAAGGTTTTTGTGAGACATTTCATTTGACACCTATCTAGTGTACAACTGTAGTCTGTAGTTATAACTAGAGTCTCGTGGAGGGAGAGCGGGAGTTTGTGTATAGATCTATACAGGGTTGACACCCACACCTGAGTTGTTCACTACAGTTAGACAAGGCCAGTCTAAGGTGACAAACCTTACCTTAAACAATCGGCGTCTAAAAAACATTATGACGGGCGGATCAGTCATTATCAAGTATGGTTATAGCGACTCATAAAGAAATTTACTCCACTGTAAATTTACGGAATACATAAACAATTCTACAATTATAATATTATACAAACACCAACTTACGGTCTTGGGTATTAATACTACAACACTTTTGCAAGCAGAAAATATCGGATTTTCTGGGAAAAACTTATACTATACGTCACCTTTTACTTTCATAGAAAACATGGGATTTTCTAGAATACTTTCCTTATACAATTTAAAAACACACATGCTTTAATACAAGATTTGATACAAAGCATTCAAACCATTTACGTCTTTTACAGAAAATATCGGATTTTTTGGTGTTTACAAAGCGATACAAACTTTTCATACAAATACACTTATGAACTCACCAACATTATATATGTTGACCATTTTCAAAATAACTTATATTCTCAGGAAACCGTTAAGCAGGTGGACATCAAGGTCATTTGGAAATTTTTTGCATTTTGTTGTTATTATAAACATTGATATTTTGGGATGTAACTCATGTAAACAATTATAATGATGTAAACTTTGTATTGTTGTATTATTTTTTGTGTGATGATGATGCATGCTTTGTTTCAATTATATTCATTGTGATGATATTACAAGATGAAGTCACACTAGCCCCCGGACATTTCCGTCGTTTTCTCCGGTTCGGGGGTGTGACAGATTGGTATAAGAGAAATGTCTATAGTGAATTGGAATATCTAATCATACAAGATATGCAACTATAAATACATTGGGACAAAAATACTCTGAACAAAAAAATTAAAATACATGCCTATGTGTGCATCATGACAATAACAATAAAATTCTTTGGAGAAACTAAACATCGTAGTTAAACTTGGACAGTTATGTAGTTGTATTGGGAATAAATATAGCCTTATCAACTATATTTATTAACAATCCAACCAACATGTGTTTGGGACTGATCATGGTGGGCAATGAATCTAGAAACTTACCAATCTTATATCCAAAAGGCTTTAAAGAACTCAAACATAAACAATTAAAATACTATAGAAGTATTTTGGAAATGCTAGCTACATACACTTCCCTTACACACTTCTTACACCTTATGCATACTCTATGGCCGGATTTCATCGTCTAGGAGATCCATATTTCCCCAACCAGGGGAATGGAGGATGGTTAGAACTGGAACTAGAGGAAGAGCTTGAGGAAGAACAAGAAGAGGAATTCGAAGAAGAACCTAAAGAAGGACCGGCAGAACCGGTGGTGGACTCGGATAAGGAAGAGGCTGATAGTAGCGATGCCGAAGACTCGGACGCAAAGTCCGAAGTCATTAATCCACCATACATGGCCTGGGTGCCCTGCACAGGATGGGTCCCAACGACCCTACGCCCCCATGGGTACACGAGATCTGGAGATGGAGTCGCCAGCAGGGGGTGCGTCCCCGATTTGGTATGAACCGGGACTATTACAACCTGAGTCATGGTGGACCTGCAGATCGAGCCCTGCCAGTAATGGTTAGGAGGATGTGTAACATCGGTGACCAGGGACAGGCAACTGCTGGTCAAAAGTTGCAATGAGAGTTGTGGTTGATCGCGTAGAGAAGATGACCCATGAGGTGGTTAGGGACTATCAAGCGCGATAGGCAGCATTGGAGGCCCGGCTTCAAGCCACCGACCATCATCTGGCCAGACTCCAAGGTGCATCTACCTCGTCATCAGCACCACCAGACACTTCCCTCCGTGACTAGGATCTATTCCACCCATCACCACTATTACTATGGTTCTCTTTTGTGTTTTATTGTGTATGTGACCGACCTTATATTTAAGTGACTACGATACTCATAAAGTCGTTATGTTGTCAGATTTTATATCACTCTGTATTGTATGCCTTCCAAGGAGAATTTTCAAAGAATTATACTACCAAAAATTTATCATTAATGAAATGATTCTATGCATTGTTTGTGATGTTGTTATCTGCTACGTGTTCTATTTTCCCTATCCTATGATATTGTATGAATTCACTTCTATGCACAGCCAAACCACCGAAACTGCTATATGCCAAAGGAATTCGAAACCACGAACTACTATGTACTCACTATCTTTCTGTTCCATGACAGAAGATGCCTCAAAGACCGATACGCAGAAACCACAACGCGACCCCACCACCACCACCTCTGTCAGAAGTGCACTCTGCTGCCTTCCAAGTAGCAGTCTCGACTGCAGTTACAACAGCCTTAGCATATATTCAGACTAGGAACAACGGTGTGGTAACGTTCAGGGAACGAGAAGCTCGAATCAAGGAATGAACCAAGGCCCACAAGGGTCTGTACCTACAAAGACTTTTCAAATGCCAAACCATGAGCATTCAATGGGACATGAAGCGTGATAACTCTAAAATGATGGATGGAGAGGATCGAATTGGTATTTGAGATCTGCGGATGCCCTGAAGAGTGCAAGGTGAAGTTTGCAACTTGCACGTTTATCAACCAAGCACGCCATGACTTCTAAAATCCTTTTCAAATTAATTCCAAAACTCACACTTTAAACCCACAAATTATCCAAATTATAGCATTCGGCTCTCCAAACCCAACACCCCACTAAATAATATGGATTTAGGGCAACTATTCTTTCATTAATTTTTTTTATCTATTTATTTATTTAATAAACAGGATGTTACAAGCCTCCCCTCTTCCAAAATCGGATGACACACTTCCAAGGTGACACCATTAAAAGAACCAAATCATCCACTTGGAACTCAAGATCTGAGCGTTTTGGTCAACAAAACTCTTCTATCAACTTTGCGCGATGCCCGACCTCTCCCCGACAAACTAACGTCCTACACTTCCTTCCGTACAACTTATTGAAAGGTGGTCGATCAATACCGGCATGATAGTTGTTGTTGTAGGAGAACTCAACCAATGGGAGATAAGTATCCAAACTCCCGCCAAAATCTAGCACACAAGCCCTAAGCATATCTTCGAGCGTCTGAATTCTCCGCTCACTATATTCATCAGTCCGGAGGTGGTATGTTGTACTAAAATGAAGCTAAGTACCCGATTCCTCATGAAACTTCCTCCAAAACCTGGATGTGAAGCGGACGTCTCGATCCGAAACCACCAAAACAGGCACTCTGTGTCGAACTACTACCTCCCGAATGTAAATGTCAGCCAGCTTCTCAGCTTATATACTCTCGGTAATCGGAATGAAATGAGCACTCTTGGTTAATGTTGGATAAGGTGTCTAAGTCCATAACTATTCTTGGTATGTACTTGACCCGATTTGGCATGGTCCATTTGGGTTGCATGGCATCATGCATTTGGATAGACTAAATGAGAGAAATAACACTAGTGGATTATTAATATATTATAAGTTCTAATATATTAATAGTATTATTTAATTAGTATTGATCAAGAATTAATTTGGAATTAATTAAGTGATCAAAAGAAGACTAATTAAATATATGTGTTGATTATGTAAATCATCCATAACTTGTATAGTGGGCTAATTGCTCCATGGATTATCAAGTTGGGCTAAGATCCATAGGATGCTCCATGGGAGTTACAAACCCATGGGTCATGGAAAGGAAGAGCCATGTTACATTAGGGTTTACATGGTGTAACACTAATTGTAACACACTATATAAAGGATATGAAGCTCACCAAAATTGGCACTAGTATCAAGATAGAGAGGGCAAGCCGATTTTGCAAGTGTTCTACATTCTCTCAAAGTTATTCCAAAGCACTTGGTGTTGTGTGAAACATTTGAGGCATCACACTTGGGGTGCTAGGCTCTCAAGGTTTTCAAGGAATAAAATCAACTACAAAGTATGTAATTCTAACCATGTTTTATGTTAAAAGTTCCCCATGTGTCACACCCCCGAACCAGACGATGGAAACGTCCGAGGGCTGTTGTGACACAATTGAATACCATAACAGTGAATATACATGAAACATAACATCATTCATCACCATGCATTGAAATAGTACAACTGGTAGTGTTTACATTTAGTACATTGTTTCATAACATTACATTCCCAAAAAGTAGATTGTTCGATACTAGTTAAACAAACAACAAGACATCACTGAGTACATTTTTCCCTTCAATTTACCTGTTACCTGAGAATACAAGTATTTTGAAAAACGTCAACATATGAAATGTTGGTGAGTTCATAAGTAATGTGTTGAAATATAATGTTTTGTATTGTTTTGAAAACCACCAGAAAATTCGATATTTTCTGAAAAGAGTATCGTATAAAAAGTGTGAAGATCCGTAAGTATGGTTGTTTGTTTCTATAAATGTAAAAGAAATTATTAAGCTTGGTATGCATCTTGTAGGTGTATGAATTGAAAACCCTAGGAAAACCCGATGTTTTCCTAATACTTTGAATTATACATCTTATATTTTGTTATACCGTTGTGACGTGTGTATTCGATAATTCCAGGTGACATTGGATTAATTATGGATTGTGAATTGTTATAAACACACATTAATGAAAACGACTAGATTACAACTATACAAACGATCCCTTAGGCGTCGTCCGTACTATTCACTTAATCCAACCACCCTAACTTCTCATAGCCCCACAACCGAGGAGAAAAGAGGGTGCGAAGCCCCCGCTATTTCCATAAGTCGTTCAAGGCTATCGTGAATGCGAAAGGCCCTTGGCCTGACTCGCATTGGTGAATTCTCGACTTTGCTAGCTGTACCAAAAGACCCTTGGGGTCCAACAGCACAAAAGCCATTGAAACTCCTTTTACATGGAATTAGGTCATGTAAGACCCAACAACATGTAAGCGAGTTTCCTTCGGGCCTAAAGATCATGTCATTGGGCTAGCTAGGCCCAACAAGCACGGTTTGAAACTTTCGGGCCCAAAGATGGTGTATCGACGTCTGGTGAATTCCCACGTGTGTATTGACTTCCCGTAATTTCAACGTGTGTATTGTAGTATCGTCGTGTATAGATTTTTGATTCATTATTGATTCGAGACCGAATCAATTCGTTTAGTAACGATTTTTGGTGTTGAAGGTGTATTATGTTTCGTCGGTAGTCGTGGTACTAGTATTTCATCACAACGGATTTATTGTTTAAAACATTAGAATTTTTCTTTTTGCAGCCCCTTTCTTTTGGATAAATTTACTCTTTTGACCCTTTGTATAAAAGAATTTCCATTTTAGTCCTTAAACCATTTTTCTTGACACTTTAGTATCAAAACTTGTTGAAAAGGTATTTTTCAGCTCAAATTTCTTTGAAAAACAGTTTTAGTCCCTCATAATGAAGTTTTCTCGGTTGAAACCTCTATTTTCGCAATTTTTACACTTTTGGCCCAAAATAGAAAATTTTTGCATCTTTGGTCCCTTTTATATATGAAAGGTATTTTAACCCTTGAAATGGACTTGGAGCACTAGTAGTCCCCTGTTTTATAGAAAAGTGCAGTTTCAGCCCCTCTAATTTGAAAATCTCGCAATTTTGGCTTTATTGGGCCGAAAAGTTCATTTTTGGCCCATTATGCTTAAAAATTCACATTTTTAATCCTTCAAGAGAGTAAATTTCCAGAAAATACATTTTTGAAACAGTTTTGACTCATCTCAACCATCAGAATTTGCATTTTTGTCATTTCGGGCCCTCAAATCACACAAAGCATACATATACTCATAGATCTACACATTTGCTTGTATTCTCCCCCCACAAAACTTATAAAAACTGAAAAATAGGGGGTATGAAGCTCACCTTGAGTTGGATTTCGGTTTTGGAGGAGTTTGGAAGAAGTTTGATGTTGTTTTCGGCTCTAGCAACTTCTTGAGGAGGTTTTCGAACTTAGATGGTTCTAGGGAGTTAGACCATAAATTTACATGAGTTAAGATGAGATGTTTGATATAACAAGGAACCTAGATCATAGATTTAAGTATAAACTTACCTTAGATGATGATTCTTGTGGAAAATCTCTTTGAAAAGCTCTTAAGTCTCGAAAATTAGATGAAGAAAGGTGAGGGTGTTCCTTGAGAGAGTTTGCTACACAAAAAGTGGATGAAGTGCATGTGTTTGGGAGCTCTCGGCCGAGAATCAAGAAGAAGAAGAGAGAGAGAGAGTTGAGATGACTAACATAGATGCATGTTGGTCCATGCATGGAGGTATGGGATGTATTAATGAGGTGGCAATCTCACAAGTCAACTCTTCATCCCTTGCTTTTGGGCTTGGGCCAAGATTTGGAGAGGAAAAAAAAGATTTTTGGGCTTTATTGCCCCTAAGCCCATATTAGAGTTAGGTTGAGTGATTGTTGGCCCTATAAAATATAAGTGTGATTTTTATACTTTGTTAGGCTAGTTTAGGTTAATTATGGTCCATAATGGTTCATAATATTTAATTTATTTCATTCTAGGCCCAATATGGCCCAAAATGTTGAAATAAATGGAAGTGGGTCCAATTAGAGCCCATTTAAGGATTCTAAGCCCAAGATAGTCGAATTGGAAGCTTATTGGTCCATTGGGTCCAATAAGGAAGTCCTAGTCCAAAATGGACCTAAACAAGAACTTCTAGGGTTTCCCATTTGCTTGTTGACTATTTGTAATGCTTGTATGGAGTATTTGATTACAAATTTTGATGTCATAAAGTAAGCATCATGCATGCTCTTAAGTTTTTGATTCAAAATTTTACTTATGTGTTGTAGTTACAAGGCACAAAATTTCTAGTTGTGACATCATCCCCCCCGTTAGAGGGAATTTCGTCCCGAAATTCTGTTTGAAAGGTAGATTTGAGAATGCTAGAATTGGTGGGGGTACTTTTGCTTCATTTGATCTTCGCGTTCCCACGTGAATTCTGGCCCACGTTCGCGTTCCACCATACTTTGACGATCGGGATGGGACTTTGCTTAGTACGCTTCACCTCCCTGTCCATGATTTCAACTGGTTCTTCGACGAACAGGAGATTCTCTTTGATTTCAATCTCGTCAAGGGGAATGACGAGGGTTTCATCCGATAGGCACTTCTTTAGATTAGAGACATGGAACACGGGGTGCACACTGTTTAGCTCTACGGGTAGTTGCAGTTTATACGCCACTGGACCTATTCGGGCGACGATCTCGAAAGGTCCAATGTATCGTGGGTTCAGTTTTCCCCGTTTTCCGAAACAAACGACTCCCTTCCACGCTGTATGAGAACGCAACCTAAACCCTGATTCGACGCGTCACAGTAGACCACGAAATCTTCCGTTCCCTCCGGTAGGGATAGTACCGGGGCACTACAGAGGGCTTGCTTCAGGGTTTGGAATGCAACCTCTGGCTTGTCTGTCCATTTGAATGATACGCCCTTTTGCGTAAGTGAGGTATGTGGCTTGGCGATCTTAGAGAAGTTTTGAATAAACCTCCTATAGTAGCCTGCTAGACCTAAGAATTGACGAATTTACGTGGGTGTTGTCGGGACGGCCCATCCTTCGACGGCTTTGACCTTGGAAGGATCCACATGAATTCCTTCTTGACTAACAACATGACCTAGGAAGTTCACACTACGGAGCCAAAACTCACACTTGGAGAGTTTTGCGTATAGCTTTTTCGATCGCAGAGTTTCTAGAATTTGTCGGAGATGTTGACCATGCTCTTCCTTGCTTCGGGAATAGACAAGAATGTCATCAATGAAGACAATGACAAACTTGTCGAGGAATGGTCGACATATTCGTTTCATCAGATCTATAAATGCGGCAGGAGCACTCGTTAGACTGAAGGGCATTACGACAAATTCATAATGTCCATAACGAGTTCAGAAATCGGTTTTAGGAATATCCTCTTCCCGGACTTTGAGTTGATGGTATCCGGACCGTATATCTATCTTAGAAAAGTAACTAGCTCCTTGGAGCTGGTCAAATAGATCATCGATTCGTGGGAGTGGATAGCGATTTTTGATAGTGATTTTGTTTAACTCTCTGTAATCAACGCACATCCTAAAAGATCCGTCCTTCTTTTTGACAAACAGGACCGGAGCTCCCCATGGCGAGTAACTAGGTCGGATGAATCCCTTGTCCAGGAGTTCGCTGAGTTGACTGGACAATTCGTGCATTTCAGCAGGAGCTAGTCGATAGGGCGATTTAGCAAGAGGGGTTGCTCCTGGAACGAGGTCAATTCGGAATTCAACTTGCCTTTTTGGGGGTACTCCAGGAAGATCTTCAGGAAATACGTCTGGAAATTCACGTGCTACTGGAATATCTTGAATGTTAGTCTCTTCCTTGGTTTTATCCACTACGTGAGCCAGGAATGTCAAATTTTTCTTTCGTAGATGCTTTTGTGCCTGGATGCACGAGATGAGGCGAAGGTTCTTGCTAGGTTTGTCTCCGTAAATAACTAGGGTTTCGTGATTAGGAAGGCGAAGACGAACGGCCTTCTCATGACACATAATCTCATCATGGTAGAGGCTTAACCAGTCCATGCCAATAATCACATCGAAACTCCTAATGGACACAGGCATTAAGTCTATTCGAAGATGTGTTGGTTCAAGGTTAGGGTACATCCGATGCAGATTTCCCCCATGGATTCAGTTTTCCCATTGGCCATTTCCACCGTAAAGGTTTCATTGAGCTTCTGGGGTTGTTGTTTTAATAAATGCTTAAACTTATTGCTTACGAAACTTCGCTCCGCTCCGGTGTCAAATAGGATGCATGCATAAGTGTGGTTTAGGGGAAACGTACCGGTAATGACTGCGGGATCCTGAATTGCTTCCCCCTGACCCATGGCCAGCACCCTTCTTGTTCCTCTATTTCCGGGATTGTTGTTGTTAGGGAAATCTCGGCGGAAATGCCCAGTCCTCCCACATCTATAGCAGGCGTGGCTAGGTCCTACATTGTTGCCGCCATTGTTGGTGTTGTTGTTGTTGCGGTTATTGTTGTTGTTGTTTCCTTGTTGTTGATTCCGAGAGGGATAGGTTCTGCAATATTCTGCTGTATGACCCTTTCTATTGCAACCAGTACAATGCATCTCCCTGCATTCGCCATGATGTTGGAAACTGCATTTGTTGCATCTTGGAAGACTTCCAGCATATGTTTTCCCTTGTGCTGGTGTAGTAACTATCATGGGAGCATCGACAGCAATAACTTGTTGTTTCCTCAAGGATCCTTGAGTTGGCTGTCCTTTCCTCTTATTCCCCGATGCTCGCTTACTGCTCTTACGCTTGGGGTTCGGAGTGTCTTGATATACGACCACTTGTTGGTTTATGTGGTTATTACTCCGACTGGTGTTATCGACGTTATTTCCTCCTCTGTTGGTGTTGTTGGCGTTGAGTTGTGCCATAGCAGCAGTTACTACAGCGGTGACAACAACTTGGAATGTAGTAAGGTCCACTTGCAAGAGTGGTGCTTCACGGGGGTGCTCGTTATTTCTATGGAACGACATCTTCTACTACATGTTGATAAGCGGGACCGTGAGTAACGACGACTATTTCTGGTGGTGCTCTGTAATTTTTTGCGTTTTGTCGTATGGTTCATAGTGTTTCGATCTATATCCTTATGGTGTGTTTATGTTCGTTTGAGCACATAAGCGAATCCTCATATTAAAACACATAGCATTTCTACTAGAAATTGCCATTTTTCTTTTATGCAGGAAAATTTTCCTAAATTACAACATCCCATAAGAAAACGTACGATCCGGCAGTATTACGACATAACATCCATAGAAGCATAATACTAGTAGGAAGTACGGTTGGTTCTACATATTGTAGAATCTATAATAGAAAGTGGTGGGGCTAGTCCTATCGGTAAAGATGACGACGACGCTCAAACGTCGAGTTGACGTACCAAAAGTTCGGCCAGTTCATCCGCCTCTTGGGTGATTTCCTCCACTTTTCGAACGGCTCGCGTAGCCCTTGCCTTGGCCATGATGAGTTGAAGCTTCAGGCTGATAACTGTCTCCTCGAGAGCGTGTAGGTAGTCCGTATCCACCCCTTGAAACATGCGGAATTCTGGCAGGACTTCCAACTTGTGAGGTCCACTACACGCCTCCTCTACGCCCTTTTCCTCGCTTGCCTCCTGGTCCAACTCATCATAGTCGAAATCAACCATCACGTATTCGTCCTGTTCCTCTTCAGGTCCATTGGCGTGCACCTTTCCTTGATCTACCTCTGGCTCATCCTTGATCTTCTCGTGGGCTACTAGGACCTGATGTAACTGAATACCCTGCTGCTCTTCCTCCATGAATACTGGGGGAAGGTATAAACTATCGTTACTCCTATGATTCTACAACTATGGTATAGACTAAACAGATGTTCTCTTTATGGTGATAAAGGGGTTTGTTTTTTAGGTTCCCTAGCTATCGCGATCTCATCAGAACGTGTGTTAGTTATACCTTGGAGGGAATATAGTTGATTAGGCTACATCCACTCTTTGATACCACTAAGAACAGTCCTGAATTAACCGGGATACTAGCGTTATCTTGTTTGGTTCGGCGTTATGTTCTTATTCCTAATGCAAGCAGGGGTGTTTTATTGTTATGTTTTACTTGTTTTGTTCAAAGTTGGGTTAGTCCCTCTTTTGGTTTATAGTTGCATATCAATGTGTGGTTAGACATGCTAGTTCACTATAAACAAAGCTCTGATACCAACCTGTCACACCCCCGAACCAGACGGCGGAAACGTCCGGGGGCTGTTGTGACTTAATTGAATACCATCACAGTGAATATACATGAAACATAACATCATTCATCACCATGCATTGAAATAGTACAACTGGTAGTGTTTACATTTAGTACATTGTTTCATAATATTACATTCCCAAAAAGTAGATTGTTCGATACTAGTTAAACAAACAACAAGACATCACTGAGTACATTTTTCCCTTCAATTTACCTGTTACCTGAGAATACAAGTATTTTGAAAAATGTCAACATATGAAATGTTGGTGAGTTCATAAGTAATGTTTGAAATATAATGTTTTGTATTGTTTTGAAAAAAACCAAAAAATTCGATATTTTCTGAAAAGAGTATCGTATAAAAAGTGTGAAGATCCGTATGTATGCTTGTTTGTTTCTATAAATGTAAAAGAAATTGTTAAACCTGGTATGCATCTTGTAGGTATATGAATTGAAAACCCTAGAAAAACCCGATGTTTTCCTAATACTTTGAATTATGCGTTTTATATTTTGTTATACCGTTGTGACGTGTGTATTCGATAATTCAAGGTGACATTGGATTAATTATAGATTGTGAATTGTTATAAACACACATTAATGAAAACGACTAGTTTACAACTATACAAACGATCCCTTAGGCATCGTCCGTACTATTCACTTAATCCAACCACCCTAACTTCTCAGAGCCCCACAACCGAGGAGAAAAGAGGGTGCGAAGCCCCCGCTATTTCCATAAGTCGTTCAAGGCTATCGTGAATGCAAAAGGCCCTTGGCCCGACTCGCATTGGTGAATTCTTGACTTTGCTAGCAGTACCAAAAGACCCTTGGGGTCCAACAGTACAAAAGCCATTGAAAGTCCTTTTACATGGAATTAGGTCATGTAAGACCCAACAACATGTAAGTGAATTTCCTTCGGGCCTAAAGATCATGTCATTGGGCTAGCTAGGCCCAACAAGCACGATTTGAAACTTTCGGGCCCAAAGATGGTGTATCGACGTCTGGTGAATTCCCACGTGTGTATTGACTTCCCGTAATTTCAGCGTGTGTATTGTAGTATCGTCGTGTATAGATTTTTGATTCATTATTGATTCGAGACCGAATCAATTCGTTTGGTAACGATTTTTGGTGTTGAAGGCGTATTATGTTTCATCAGTAGTCGTGGTACTAGTATTTCATCACAACGGATTTATTGTTTAAAACATTAGAATTTTTCTTTTTGCAGCCCCTTTCTTTTGGATAAATTTACTCTTTTGACACTTTGTATAAAAGAATTTCCATTTTAGTCCTTAAACCATTTTTCTTGACACTTTAGTATCAAAACTTGTTGAAAATGTATTTTTCAGCTCAAATTTCTTTGAAAAACAGTTTTAGTCCCTCGGAATGAAGTTTTCTCGGCTGAAACCTCTATTTTCGCAATTTTTACACTTTTGGCCCAAAATAGAAATTTTTTGCATCTTTGGTCCCTTTTAAATATGAAAGGTATTTTTAACCCTTGAAATGGACTTGGAGCACTAGTAGTCCCCTGTTTTACAGAAAAGTACAATTTCAGCCCCTCTAATTTGAAAATCTCGCAATTTGGGGTTTATTGGGCCGAAAAGTTCATTTTTGGCCCATTATGCTTAAAAATTCACATTTTTAATCCTTCAAGAGAGTAAATTTCCAGAAAATACATTTTTGAAACTGTTTTGACTCATCTCAACCATCAGAATTTGCATTTTTGTCATTTCGGGCCCTTTGAATTTATATTTTCAACATTTTGAGCCCAAAAATGGGTTTTTAAGCCCAAAGAGTTCATATTAACCAACTTTGTTACTTTTCTAGAATTGATTTGTGTAAAATAACATAAGTTATACTTATTTCATTCAACACATTACAGATCTCGATTTCTAAGCTCTTTTTGACTAGATCCAACACCATAATCACATAAGGACATATATATAAGCATAAAAATCACACAAAGCATACATATACTCATAGATCTACACATTTGCTTGTATTCTCCCCCCACAAAACTTATAAAAACTGAAAAATAGGGGGTATGAAGCTCACCTTGAGTTGGATTTCGGTTTTGGAGGAGTTTGGAAGAACTTTGATGTTGTTTTCGGCTCTAGCAACTTCTTGAGGAGGTTTTCGAACTTAGATGGTTCTAAGGAGTTAGACCATAAATTTACATGAGTTAAGATGAGATGTTTGATATAACAAGGAACCTAGATCATAGATTTATGTATAAACTTATCTTAGATGATGATTCTTGTGGAAAATCTCTTTGAAAAGCTCTTAAGTCTCGAAAATTAGATGAAGAAAGGTGAGGGTGTTCCTTGAGAGAGTTTGCTACAAAAAAAGTGGATGAAATGCGTGTGTTTTGGAGCTCTCGGCCGAGAATCAAGAAGAAGAAGAGAGAGAGAGTTGAGATGACTAACCTAGATGCATGTTGGTCCATGCATGGAGGTATGGGATGTATTAATGAGGTGGCAATCTCACAAGTCAACTCTTCATCCCTTGAGTTTGGGCTTGGGCTGAGATTTGGAGAGGAAAAAAAAGATTTTTGGGCTTTATTGCCCCTAAGCCCATATTAGAGTTAGGTTGAGTGATTGTTGGCCCTATAAAATATAAGTGTGATTTTTATACTTTGTTAGGCTAGTTTAGGTTAATTATGGTCCATAATGGTTCATAATATTTAATTTATTTCATTCTAGGCCCAATATGGCCCAAAATGTTGAAATAAATGAAAGTGGGTCCAATTAGAGCCCATTTAAGGATTCTAAGCCCAAGATAGTCAAATTGGAAGCTTATTGGTCCATTGGGTCCAATAAGGAAGTCCTAGTCCAAAATGGACCTAAACAAGAACTTCTAGGGTTTCCCATTTGCTTGTTGACTATTTGTAATGCTTGTTTGGTGTATTTGATTGCAAATTTTGATGTCATAAAGTAAGCATCATATATGCTCTTAAGTTTTTGATTCAAAATTTTACTTATGTGTTGTAGTTACAAGGCACAAAATTTCTAGTTGTGACACCATGTATGCTAGATAGGATTGTGAACCTTGGAAATCATATTTTGCATGTATTTTAGACAAACATAGATCCAAGGTTTTCTAGGGTTGTAAGTACACTTAGCGGTGTTAGAATACTCAAAACCCGATAGTGGTATCAGAGCCTAGGCTTGTTTGTTGATACTTGATGCAAAATAGTGTAACAATTCAATTTTTGAAGCTGTCTGCATAGGGGACTCGCCGAGTCCATGGGGGGACTCGACGAGTCCAGGTGAAACTGCAACCAACTCGGCGAATCAATTCATGTACTCGACCAGTTGGCCAGGCAGAGTGCAGAATTTGGATTTTTGCTACTGGAAGTGGACTAGAAACATTACCCTAAACTCTTTCAGTGTTATAAAACTTGTTTTAGATGGTGTAATGGTTGTTCTAATCCATTTTCAATGGCTAATATCAAAAATACATGATTATATGTGTTCATATGTTCTTGAAATTTTGATATGAATGTTCATGTTCTTATGAGTTCTTGATAGATCATAGGAATTACTTGTTTAATGCTAAATTCATAATATTTATGTGTTTTAATGGAGTCCATAACTTGTCCTCAAGTTATGGATAATCAAAAGCCACTTGTATTAAACCCATTAAAAGAACACATACGTTACAAAAAAGAAGAGTCTTCATTTTAATAACTCAGAAGTTATGAATTGAAGAGTTTTGTTAAGTTACAAAACTTGCCCTCAAGTTTTGGAACATGTAAAGTTATCTTAATAAACTATATTTCCAACCCCTATATTTTTTAAAGTTAAAAATCAACCCTTATACTTTATAATATTATAAGTTAATAGTATATATATATATATATATATATATATATATATATATATATATATATATGTATAAGATAAAGTCGTCTTACTGTTAGTAGACCTCATTCACGAAGCCGGTCTATAAGAAACGGGGGGGGGGGGGGGGGGGGGGGGTATAAGGTTGTTGCCTATAAAATGGCAACTTAATAGGTGTCCACTCTCATCCACCGTTTCCTTGATCGGTGGAGGGCCTTTAGTCGAACGGGTAGGACAAGGACTTATAAAATTATCATTAAAAGTATAATGATTATTATAAAGTAACTAAATGTATTTATTAAATTCCTACTCTTAGTTACTTTAGGCAAATGTGAATAAGGTGCTAATCCAGGAAATTACACCTTACACTTTGTTTAAGTCATTAGTGGAGCGTGTGTGGTTAACCGGCACACTAAGTTGGACTTAACAAGGTAGGTAAAGGGTGACTTAAGGTTTATTATAGGCCAGTGGAGCGCGTGTGGTTAACCGGCACATCAATTGAGTGATAAACATTAATGGTACCAAATAATTTGCATGGTTACTTCACACCTCGTTTTGTGATGCTCGGCATCCCAGTCACAAAACTTGGAGGGCACACTAGAGATTGAAACATGCCTTTGAAAAGTTCATTGAATCTCAAAAATAATCTAGGAATTTCCAAGAACCAATTAAAAACCTAATATTTATATTTCATTTTTCATGGTGGAAATTGGGGAATTGTCATTCACCTACCTTTCAAATATGTTATAGCTTAGATTACAACATCCCTCTTCTAAGTTATGATATACTGTGATTGGATCCTAGCCTTAATATTACATTTGGGTGTTTTATTAAGGACTATCTTTATATTTAAACTGAACTTGTTCTCTTCTTTTCAAATGTCTTCCAACAACACTGCTTCAGGTTCGAACCATACTGGATCCTTTTCCCTCATGAACCTATGTGGGAGGGTCATCTTCGATGGTTCCAAATTTTTGGATTGGATCCGGAACATTAGGATGGTGACTCACTACGAGGACAAGGAATATGTCCTCGATAAGGAGCTAAAGGAGATCGATGAGTCCATTGCTACTCTCCAGGAGATCGATGACTTCCGGACTCATGAAAGACACGCCACCAAATTGGCATGCATCATGATAGCCACCATGATAGTTGAACTCCAGAATTCCTATGAGGACGACTACCCTTTTGAGATGCACCAAGATATGATGGAAAGATACCATTAGAGTGCTCGTCAAGAGCGGTATGAAATAATCTCCTCCATGATAACAACCAGGATGAAGGATAGAGAATCCATCACGAGCCACATGCAGAAAATGCAAAGGTATGTGGATCGTTTACTGAAGCTTAATGTGAACTTCCCCGAGGAGCTAGCAATAGATATCATTTTGCACTCCTTACCCTCATGTTATGATCAATTCCGCATGACATACCACAGGAATAAGGAAGAAGTCACACTCAGCAAACTTCAATGACTCCTAAAGACTGCAGAAACAAGTCTTAAAGGTAAGTCGGTTGTTACCACTCCTACTCCTACTCCAAACTCTGCACCTGTCCTGGAAATCGGGAAAGGTAGATGGAGGAAGAGGAAGAGCCCTTCGAAGGGCACCAAGGGTAAGACCATTAATGGCTCTTCTTCAAGTGGAACCAAGAAAGGTTTCATCGCTCGTTCTTCTAACCCAAAAGAGGTTGAATGCTTCTATTTCCATGAAAAGTCGCATTGGAAGTGGAACTGCCCAAAGTACCAGCAAGATGTGAAGGATGAGAAAGTCAAACCCAACCATGCAGGTATTTACACTATTCTATCTAATAACTCACCCTATTCTAACTCTTGGGTCCTTGATACCGGCTGTGGTATTCATATCTGTTCTGATTTGCAGGGACTAAGAAGAAGTGAGAATGTGGAGCATGGAAAGATAAACTTGATCATGGGGAATAGGAAAGGTTCACATGTCACCAAGATCGGAGTTTATTCTTTGTTTCTAAGTAGTGGGTTTACATTAGATTTGAATAAATGTTGTTATTTGCCTGAAATGGCAAGAAATATTATTTCCTTTCATGCTTTGTACAAACAAGGGTTTGCCTTTTCTTTTGATAATGAAATTGGTGGAATAAATGTTTCCTTAATAATGTTCTTTATTTTAAAGCATTACCTTGTGATGGTGTGTATGAAGCTATATCTGTTATAGATAATCTAGGAAATAATGTGTTGTGTATTGATTCTTCTAGGAATAATAACTTGGATAAATCATCATTATGGCACTGTCGTCTTGGACATGTGAGTAAGAAACGCATACGCCAACTGCAAAAGGATGGAGTCTTGGAGTCATTTGACCTAAAGTCAGATGATAGTTGTGAATCATGCTTAATTGGAAAAATGACAAAGTCACCCTTCACTGGTTCTTGTGCTAGGGGTGAAGGTTTGTTGGATCTGGTACACACAGATGTGTGTGGGCCCTTCAAATCTGCCACAAGGGATGTTAATCGTTATTAATTTGACTTTTACTGATGATTATAGTAGATATGGATATGTCTATTTAATCAAGCATTAGTTAGAGACTTTTGGAAGGTTTAAAGAGTTTAAACAGAAAGTCGAGAATCAATTAGGCAGGAACATTTAGATGATTCGATCCGATCGTTGTGGTGAGTATCTTAGTATAGAGTTCCCTGACTATCATAAGGAATGTGCGATTATCTCACAATTGACACCTCCCAGGAAACCACAGGTTAATGGTGTGGCTGAGAGGCGCAATTGAACCTTATTGGATATGGTTTGTTCCTTGATGAGTCGAGCTATGCTACCAATCTCATTTTAGGGGTATGCCTTAGAGACTTCCGCCCATATCCTTAATATGGTCCCTACTTAGAAAGTTGCCAAAATTCCTCATGAGATGTGGACTGGTAAAGTTCCCAAACTAGACCACATCAAGATTTGCGGTTGCGAAGATTTCGTGAGGCGCGAGACTCATGATAAGCTCGAACCTCAAAGTGAGAGGTGTACTTTCATCGGCTACCCACAGAAATCCTTTGGTTACCTCTTCTACAGACCTAGTGAGAATGTGGTCTTTGTAGCAAGGAAGGGTGTCTTGAGAGAGAGAGAGAGAGAGAGAGAGTTCATAAGCCAAGGAAACAGTGGGAGGCAAATTGACCTTGAAGAAATTCAAGAGTCAAGTGGTGAAAGAACTTCAAACCCCTGCAGTCAACCTGAGGAGGAAACTCATGTTGATCCAATTGACGAGTCTGTACCTCTGAGGCGTTCCACAAGGGTTAGGAATGCACCTGAGCACTAGTATGGTTTCCATATTACTGCGGAAGGTGAGACATGTATCAGTGATGAGACACTGGTAGGTCTGGATGAACCTAACAGTTATGCGGAAGCCATGGCAACCCCCAAGTCTGCTAAGTGGAAAGAGGCAATGGATAGCGAGATACGGTCCATGTATGACAATCAAGTTTGGAACTTGGTTGACAATGTACCAGGTCATAAGACAAATGGGTGCAAATGGATCTTCAAAAAGAAGACTGAGATGGATGGTAATGTAGACACATATAAGGAACGACTGGTTGCAAAGGGCTTTTCTCAAACTCTGGGAGTTGATTATGATGAGACCTTTTCATCAGTAGAAAAGATTAAGAGCATTAGGGTTCTGTTAGCCATTGCTGCGTTTCATGATTATGAAATATGGCAAATGGATGTCAAAACCGCCTTCCTTAATGGAAGTTTAGCTGAAGATGTTTACATGTGTCATCTAGAGGGTTTTTTCAGTACTGATTACCCTAATAGAGTGTGTAAGCTCGAGAAATCCATTTATGGATTGAAACAGGCACCTCGAAGATGGAATCTTTGCTTCAATGAGAAAGTCAAAGAGTTTGGATTTTCGAGGAGTGAATATGAATCTTGTTTCTATGTCAAGGCTAGTGGGAGTATAGTTAGCTTTTTGGTACTGTATGTTGATGCCATACTACTCATAGGAAACGACATCCCAACCTTGCAGTAAGTAAATTCGTGGCTTGGGAAATGTTTCTCTATGAAAGACCAAGGAGAAGTTGCCTATATTCTGTGGATAAGGATTCTGAGAGACCGGAGTAAAAGACTAATTGGAGTTAGTCAGAGTACCTACTTGGATAAGGTACTGAAGAGGTTCAACATGCATGATTCCAAGAAAGGAGAGTTACCTATCCAGAGTAACACCAGACCGAGTAAAATTTAGAGCCCGAGTAATGAGGCTGACATAGCAGAAATGAGCTGAGTACCTTATGCTTCTATAGTGGGTTCGATCATGTATGCTATGACCTGTACTCGTCCTGATGTAGCCTTTGCTTTGAGCACAGTTAGCAGATATTAGGGGAAACCTAGCAAGGCTCACTGGACCACGGTAAAGAATATCCCCAAGTACCTGTGGAGGACTAAGGCTGGGTCTTTACCTTAAACAGAGGAGCAATTACTTGGAAGAGTTCCAAGCAGGAGACAGTGGCTGTTTCAACTTGCGAATCATAGTATATAGCAGCAAGCGAGGCAAAAAAGGAGGCGATATGGTTGAAGAACTTCATTGGAGACCTTGGAGTTGTACCAGATATAAAGGAGCCAATGGAAGTTTTCTGTGATAGTGAAAGTGTAGTTGCCTTTGCCACGGAACCAAGGGATCATGGTAGATCCAGAAAAATTGACAGAAAATATCATTTCATCAGACATCACATAGAAGAAGGACTCATCGTGGAAAAGAGGGTATCATCGGATGAGAACCTAGCAGATCCCCTCACGAAGGGACTGAGTCGGGTTAAGCATCTCCAGCATGCTCAAAGCATAGGGCTGAAGGATGATATTAGTTTTAGTAGTTAGATAATTTTGAAATCTGTAAAGTGTAATTAACATTTGATGATGAATAAAAGTTGTGGTTATTTATGAGTAAAGTGTTGCTATCCTTTGTCAATCATTTACTATATTTCTTTTGCATGCTTTGACTTCCAGAATAATTATGTCCAGTATATCATATTATTCAAATTCTCCATAGTCGGTCATATGTTGGAAGTAGGTATGAATCAAGACTATCATGAGTTGGTTGCAGAGGTCTAAGTTGTTGGACATGGCTACAACACTCATGAGTGCTCATAAGTTCTGAGCATTGAATTCAACCCATGCTCACTGGTATCACTTCATGGAATTTATCTCGAGTGATCGTGAGACGGTAATATCATATAAGTCTTCAAACCTAGATATATGACTTGTTGCCTATTAGTTGGTTATGCATTGATCATACAAAAACGCATTGGTAACTCGATGTTATAAAACATACTTTTGTGTGTGATTCAACAAGTAATAGAACAAGCATATGAGTCAAAGTTTATCTGTTCCTTCTTTGATTAGAAGCGATATTTGGGCCCCTCGATGATTTTGTTTTGACCTAAGTATTGGGCCCGGTCATAACCGAATTGATATGTCCAGTTTAGTTCTATGTCAAACAAATCAAAAATCGGGAAACAAACTGCTGGACAATAAGTAAGACATTCTTTCATGTATTTTTCCGGCTTATATCTAGAATAGAGGATTACATGATCACTTATCTTAAATGGTGCAACATCATCTTCTCAATTCTGAGATACCTTGAAAGAGCTACGATTGCTGATCGGTTCCTGAAGTAATACTTGCAGTTATAGTTATTAGACTTATCCAAGTGAGAGACTGTTCGATAAGGTGTCTAAGTCCATAACTATTCCTGGTATGTACTTGACCCGGTTTGGCATGGTCCATTTGGGTTGCATGGCATCATGCATTTGGATAGACTAAATGAGATAAATAACACTTGTGGTTTATTAATATATTATAAGTTCTAATATATTAATAGTATTATTTAATTAGTATTGATCAAGAATTAATTTGTAATTAATTAAGTGATCAAAAGAAGACTAATTAAATATATGGGTTGATTATGTAAATCATCCATAACTTGTATAGTGGGCTAATTGCTCCATGGATTATCAAGTTGGGCTAAGGTCCATAGGATGCTCCATGGGAGTTACAAACCCATGGGTCATGGAAATGAAGAGCCATGTTATATTAGGGTTTACATGGTGTAACCCTAATTCTAACACACTATATAAAGGATATGAAGCTCACCAAAATTGGCACTAGAAGCAAGATAGATATGGCAAACCGATTTTGCAAATGTTCTACATTCTCTCAAAGTTATTCCGAAGCACTTGGTGTTGTGTGAAACATTTGAGGCATCACACTTGGGGTGCTAGGCTCTCAAGGTTTTCAAGGAATCAAATCAACTACAAGGTATGTAATTCTAGCCATGTTTTATGTTAAAATTTCCCCATGTATGCTAGATAGGATTGTGAACCTTGGAAATCATATTTTGCATGTATTTTAGACAAACATAGATCCAAGTTTTCTAGGGTTGCAAGTACACTTAGGGGTGTTAGAATGCTCAAAACCCATTAGTTAATTGATCAACAATGACCCAAATAGAGTCAACCCCACGTGTCATCCTCGACAGCTTTGTGATGAAGTCCATAGTGATATTTTCCCATTTCCATATAGGAATGGGTAATAGATGCATCTTGTCGTGGGGTCTTTGATGTTCAGCCTTGAATTTTCAGTGATTCAAGCACCGTTCCACAAACCATGTTATTTCCCTCTTCATACATGGCCACCAATAGCTCAACTTCATAACCCTATACATCTTTGTGGTCCGAGGGTGGATCGAAAACCTCGACTTGTGGGCCTTCTCTATCATTGTCTGTATAACTCCACCGGTTTTTGGGACCCAAACCCTACCACACTGAGTTAATAAGCCCTGGTTATCTCGGATGAACAATGTAATATGTCCCCTGATTCGTTCTACCTTCCAATTTTCCTTCTTCAATCGTTCCACTTGACCCTTGTTGATCATATCTAAGAGAGGAGAAATAAAAAAACATCCTTAAACATAAATCTCCAATGCTTTTACACACTGCCTTGTGGCTCAAGGCATCAGACATAACATTGGCCTCCACAGGGTGATACAAAATCTGATAGTCATAATTCTTCACCACATCCAACCACCTTCGTTGTCTCATATTCAGATTCGGCTGATTCATCAGGTATCTCAGACTCCTGTGGTTGATGTAGATGGTACACCTAACCCCATACAAATAGTGCCTCTAAATCTTGAGGGAAAAAACAACAGCCCTAACTCTAAATCATGCTTAGGGTAATTTGCCTCATGAGGCTTCAACTGCCTCGAATGGTAAGAAATTAAGTGGCCTCTCTACATGAGTACAACTCCGAATTTCTGTCTCACCGAAAAATAACATTCTTTTTCGTCATGTGGGTCAATGGCACAACAATCTTAGAGAAATCATGGACAAATCTCTGATAATAACCCGCAAACTAAAAAAATCTGAATCTCTGAAGGTGTTCTCGGAATCTCCCACCTCATCACCGTCTCGATCTTGGACTTACAGACTAATATACCCATATGGTTAATGATGTGCCACATGAACAGCACCTCGTGCAACCAAAACTCACATTTGGAGAAGTTGGAATACAACCTCTTCTTCCTCACAGTCTCCAGAACCCCCCGCAAATGCTCCTCGTGCTTCTCCTTGGTCTTGGATTAGACCATGATATCATCAGTAAACACGGTCACCGAACGATCAAGCATTGGTCTGCATACCTAGTTCATAAGATCCATGAATGTTATTGGTGCATTGGTGAGGCCGAAGGGAATCACTATCAACTCATAATGACCATAACGAGTCTTGAAGGTCATCTTCTGTACATCCTCATCTCTGACCCTCATCTGATGGTAACATGACCGCAAATCAATCTTAGAGAACCACGATTCACCCTGAAGTTAGTTAAATAGATCATCAATCCTCGGTAGTGGGTAATGGTTCTTCACCATTAGATTATTCAACTGCTAGTATTTAATGCACATCCTGTGAGACCTATCATTCCTTTTCATGAATAGGATTGGTGCTCCCCATAGTGAACTACTTGGTTTTATAAACCCCTTATCTAGCAGCTCCTTAAGCTGCATGGACAACTCTTGTATTTCTAGCAGTGCTAATCAATATGGTGTTTTAGCTATCGGGGCCGCTCCATGAACTAAGGTGTTGTTTGTTTTTTTAAAGCAAAAATTCGTGAAATCTATAGACCACCACTGCAACCCTCTATAGTAGAAGGGCGGACCAAACAACTGTACACTGTAATAAGAAGTGTGTTTGTTTTTTTAACATCTGCATGTTGTTTCAGATATTAAAAAATTAGAATAAACTGATTTTATAAACCGAAATAGTTTTTTAATACCGAAAAATTAATAATGTATGACATTTCAGCAATAATTTATGATATTTCAGCAAAAAATAAGGATATTTCAACAAAAAAATAAATATATTTTAGCATAAAATAATGATATTTCATCAAGAAATTATCATTATTCAATATAAAAAATCAAAAAAAAAAGAACTCAAGAAGAACATACAAAAAAAACGAAAAAGAAAAGGTAAAATAAGATTTCAGCAACATATAATCAAGATTTCAGCAAGAAAAAAAAAGAAGAAGAGGTTGGAAGAGGCAATACAAGTGTTACGCCAAACAAAACACGTGCATAGGTCTTTTACTCTGAGGACTTCTAAAAAAACAAACAGTTGCAAGATTAAAAGTGTTGTGCGTGTGCTGCACCATGCAACAATAAGAGGTCCGAAGAGGTTTTTAACAAAAAAAACAAACAACACCTAAGTCAATCTGAAACTCAACCTGCGTCTTGGGGGCACTCCAGGAAATACGTTAGGAAAATCCTGAACGATGGAAACATATTCACAGTCGTCATGCCCCAACTCATGTAACTGCCACACATATGTAACACCTATTCCGGGAATTGCTTAATGGATGCAAGTTTTTCGGGTTTTTGGTGTCGGGACACGGCGAGTTAAGAGCCCCAACTCGACAAGTAAAGTCATTTAAAGGATCGCGAGATTTCGACCCTACTCGACGAGTCGGAAGGCCCCAACTCGATGAGTAGGCGCTGTAGAGGAAACCCTAATTTTAAGGATTGGTACCCTATTTAAAGGACTTATGTCTCATTTACAGCCTCCCTTATTTGCCCCTTTGTCCAGACCAATCCTAGTATGTTCCCTTCCTTTCTTTAAGTATGTGTGTGTGAGCTTGGAGAGTGATTCTTGATGCTCTTTTGGAAGGAACTTGAAGCTTGAAGAGGTTGTATTAAATGAGAGGCAGTAGATCAGGGATTTCCTCCAGTGTTGCAGCTACATTGAGGTATAAACTCGAAACCATGGCTTTTCATTTCTTAGATTTCTTTCTATGGAATTTAATCGCCATTAGTAGCATGGTTTTGGGATCATTCTTGGATTTGAGCTTCTTATGAGCATTTGGCTTTAGATCTGGATATCTCAGGGCCTTTGGGGACTTAAAGTTTCCAACTTTATCAAGTCTTGGCCCCCTTCATGATCTAAGTCCCTTGTCAAGATTTTATTTAGTGTTTCTAGCCTTGGATGCTTTGCATAAAACATAATGTTTGCAACTTTACATATTAACTCAACCATAAGTGGTTGGATCTGTGATGTGGAGCTTCGGTTTCCAATGTATAGGACCGAAATCGAAAAGGGCTAAACGAACTCGTCGAGTTCTTTAATCAACTCGATGATTCGGCCAAGGAGTTTACAACCAAGGGGTTTTCGACTAAGTGGGTTGAGGTCAAGAGTTTGCGGTCGAGGTTTTACGGCCGCGAACACTATGGAACTCAACAAGTCATTCAAGTGACTCAGCGAGTTGACGAGTTAAGTAAGGAACTCAACGAGTGGCTGGTTGTACTCGACGAGTTGAGGTCAACATGGGTTGTTGACCTTGAGAGTGGATCTTAACTTTGTCTAAGGTTGACCTGAGGGTATTAATGGGATTGTGTCAGGTTAATCACCTAACAATTATGAGCAGTTGAGAAGGAGCAGTGTGTGGGATATATCTGACTTCAACTTATCAGTTCAACATCCGAGAGGTGAGTCTTCTCACCATCCCAATGAGTCTAAGGCGCCAAGGCCGGCCCATTTTGTGATAGTTGGGATACTTGTTGTGTAGAGGTGTGTGGCTTGAGTATGTGGTAATATGTGGTAGAGATAGTCTTCATGGTTAACGATAGAGATAGCCTTTAAGGCTAATGGTAGAGATAACCTTTGTTGCTAACGGTAAAGATAGCCTTTATGTTATACGGTAGAGATAGCTTTATAGCTAATATGATACGCGTTAGGTGGATTGTGTGTGGGGTATGCTCGGGGGGACTCACTAAGATTCGTGCTTACAGGTTTACAACTTTTGTTTTAGGTATCACCGATTTGGAAATGAAGAGCTTGGATTGATCGCAGTGCACACACCTATGATTTCCGCAATGAATGATTTTGAGACGAACTGTGATAAATGTTTTACTTAATAATGATTGAAATGTTTGAGATATATGGTATCAATGTTTTAGCTATATCAAAAATGAAATTTTTACCCTTAATTTTTGGGTCGTTACAAGTTGGTATCAGAGCCTTGGGTTGAGGGATTCAGGGAAACCTTTGGGTGCGTCTGAACTCAAACTGAGGAGCTGTAAGGTTTTCAAAAAATTTCAAAAGAAAATGTTTTCAAGGAGAAGATTTCTAAGACAAGAAAGGGTGTGGTGCATGCAATCGGCCAAGCTCAAGTGTTTCCCCAAAATACCAACACTTGTTATATGTTATGATTTGATTATGAATTTGTTAATCACATGCTAGTTAGGGCTAGTGGAGATGCATGTATATGTTGTATGAGCTGGTAGACTTACTGTAACAGTCCGGATTCCCAGGTATTATTCATTCTTATAATTTTGGTGATTTGTGAGGAGACTCGGCGAGTTGGAGCTCAAACTCGCCGAGTATGATCACAACTTTAGGCACGGGTTCGCATCTGGACTCGGCGAGTCCAAAAGGTGGACTCGGTGAGTCCACGCTGTTTAATGAAACCCTAATTCCCCGGGTTTGCAGCCTATTTAAGGGCACTTATAGCCTCCCATTCCGGCTACCACTCCCTTGAGAGAACCCTAAGAGAGCTAATTCGTTTTGGGGGAGAGGAAGTCACTTTTGGGCCTTTGTATTCCTTGTTTAGCAAGAAGAAGGTGGCAAAAGCAAGGAGGAGGTGAGATTCCAGCGGATCCAGAGTCCAGAGGCTTCATTTTGAGGTAATAGTTCGAACCTCCTTCATTTTTAGGGTTGATCTTTAGAGTTAGGGTTTTCTAACCCCTTTGGTGAGTGATTATGTGAAGCAAATGGTTCCTCTTCGAGTTTCTGCCTTGGATGTGGACTCAAAGAGGTCCAGAGACCTTAGCCCTTGGAGCTTTTTGGGTTATTATGGAGTTATTGGACCTAGGTTGTCATTTTTGGGACCAAATCTCCTTTTGATGCCTTGTGGGGGTTGTACAAGCATCAAGTTTCGAACTTTACGTGACATTCATGCTTGGGAAGGCCAGATCTATGGTTTGGGAAAGTAGATCTGACCTCAGAAGGTCAATAGAGTTTGTGCATGGCATGAACTCGCCAAGTCGTTCTGGAGACCCGGCGAGTAGAGTTGGGGTTTCACGTAAATTATTCAGCGAGTAGACTCGCCGGGTTGGGGGATGACCCAGTGAGTCAGGGAGAGTCAATAGGGGGCTGAGTCAAGCCTGAACTCGCCGAGTTGTTCTTGAGACTCGACGAGTTGAGTCATGGTGGCCCCGCGATTCATGCCAGGTGGAACTCGTCGAGTTAGGGAAGTACTCGATGTGTCAAGAGAGGATCCTAGGGAGCCAGTGAACACGTATAGACTCGCCAAGTCGCTCTAGTGTACTCGCCGAGTCCGGTCAAAGTTGACCGTTGATGTAACGACCGAAAAATACAACCAATTTTAAATTTTTCAAAAACAATCCGACTTCATTAAAATCATTACATAAAGGTTTTCAATACAAATTATTTAAGTATTCCCAGAATCACAATACAACCAAAAACATGAGGAGCAGTACGATCATGCCTTCGCCTTGCCACGGTCTCCTGAAGAACCTGAAAAAACATAAAACCACAACTGTAAGCCCGAAAGCTAAGTGAGTTACCCCCAAAATACCAACCACCTATACGCCCTTCTAAGCTACGACCTTCCGGTCCAGAACATAATGCCTTCCGTCCCATAACATGAATAACACACATAACATAACGAAACATAGAACAGCCATGCGTATCGGTCTACTGTGTGACTGGCCCGCCGTATCGGCCTTCAGTCCAACCTCCGCGTCTAGCCGTGTACATCGAGTCTGCAGTGTGATTGGTCCGCCCGCATCGGCCCTTCAATCCACCTGGTCCACTCTCTGAGTCTACAGTGTGACTGGTCTGCCCACACCGGGCCTTCAGTCTATCTGGTCCACTCTCCGAGCCTCGGCACGTCTGGTCTGTCCTCTTGGGGCCTACAGCCTATCCGGACCGCTCGCTGGGCCTTCGGGACAACCGGTCCGCCCTGGGTATCTTGGCCTACAGCACACAGCTGGACCCGCCTCAACCCAACTCCAGTCCAAACAACCATGTGCACATATACATACAATCATATAGCAATTCACAGTCAGCAAGCAGATCAAACAGATCACATAGCATATCATCATCCTAACCAGGATACTGACCTAACAGGTCACTAGCATAGCATCTCCCTATCTCTCAGGATACCGATCTCAATCAGGTCTCTAACATATACCACCCTAGCTCTCAGGATGCAAACATATCACAATAATAACATAACAACTACCCGGATCTCAATCCGATAAGGGCCGGCCTTGGTGCCGTAGACCCTGTCGATATAGTGAGGATAACTCACCTCGTAACTGCCGACTTAACCGATAACCCAAGCTGCTCCGATCACAGATACGATCTCCACCACTAGACAACCACCAATGCACTGAACTCAAAACAATAATCAACAATTACCAAAATGCCCCTGGAAACCACTGGTCAACCCTTGGTCAAAGACAAGGTCAAAGTCAACCCCTGACTGACTTTACTCGCCGAGTCAACCTGATGACTCGCCGAGTTTCCATACCCAGAACTTCACTCAATCCGCGACCTAACTCGCCGAGTCACCCCGAGACTCGCCGAGTCCAACGACTCTGAATCCACTCGCACACAACTCACCGAGTCATCCCTTGACTCACCGATTCTCGACTCAACCAGAGAACATCGGGACTCTTCGACAAGACTCGCCGAGTTCAAGAACAGACTCGCCGAGTCTAAGGCTATCTTCAACCTACTCGCCGAGTTGTTCATACAACTCGCCGAGTTCCAGGCCATCTTCATCCAACTCGCCGAGTTGTTCTTCCAACTCGTCGAGTCCCAGCTCATCTTCAACCAACTCGTCAAGTACACTCATGTGACTCGCCGAGTACCACCGGTATGAATCCATACAGAAGCATTCCAGGCCATGCAATTGCTCCAAAACATAGATCTAGCCTCCTACCACTCATCCATCATGTAAAGTGGCAAACTTTACGTGAATCCAAAGAGATCTAGGTCATTTGCACTTTGGGCTAGGGTTTGGGACATGAAGGCTTCACTAAATACTCCAACACAGGGACTTTCATGCTCTCTGATCCTTCTCCATCTCAGATCTGAGGTAGCAACCTCAGATCTAACCTCTAGAATCCAATATAGCCCAAGATAAGCTTCCTTCAAACCCCAAAATGAAGAAACAAGATAGCAATAGCCTAAGAACAAGATATTACCTCAAAATAACGCCCCAACTGCAAGGAAACTCGATTCCAAGCAAAGCCCCTTGTTCCACACCTTCAAACTCCCAAAATTTCTTCAACAATTACTTCTCCAATCTCCAATCCACTCAACAATGGTGCTTCTTCGCGATTTAGGGTTTCTGGGACTCAAAGGGGGTGATAAAGGGGCTGGGGAGGAAACATAATGTTCTTTATATAGGGCTCAACCCCGAGAATTAGGGTTTTCTCCACACAGCGCCTACTCGCCGAGTCCATCTCATTGACTCGCCGAGTCTGCTACTTAACACGCGACCAAGTCGCGACTCTACTCGCCGAGTCCATCCATGGACTCGCCGAGTCACTCTTTCCCAATTAACACTTTTAGCCCTTCAACTCTACTCTTGATATTTCAGGATGTTACAATTCTCCCCCACTTAAATTAGGCTTCGTCCTCGAAGCCTACAGCAATTCAATCCCAAAGATACTCCCACAACGCGCCACCTAGCCTAACCCTGGCCAAGTCCCTCAAGACATACCCATCGAAACTCAAGCACACTTTCTCTTTCCTTACGACGTCCTGACCATCGTCTCAAACCGGGCACCAGTTTCACCCTCTGATAACTCCACTTGACAACTGAGTACTACTCATGATGCAACACTGCTCCCAAATCCCAGACATCACTCGACTCATATGGTTATAAAATTATGAACCATCGGATCCCCGATCCGAATCTTACTCTATCCATTCCATGCTGACGGAAAGACCCATTCTTCAATCTCTGAACAACCCCTCTTGCAATCACATACACATGCTGAACTAGCTCTAGCACCCTCAGGTTGGGAAAACCCGATATGCTGATGATATCCTCAAACATCCCCCAGGATGAACCACTAATACATACCCAATACCCTGATCAGAATCACACTGAGAGTCCAAGACTCTCTCTCTGCATCCCTTCCGAGCCTCTTGGCTCTACACTTGCGGAATTCCCTCCGCGACCTCAGCAGACATCCCAAACCGGATGAGCTTCTATCCCACTGTCGCAAACACGCTGCTCAAGAACCATACTCAAAATACTCTAATCATAACTCTGCTCTGCCGCTTTCACTTCCGTGCACTTGCACTCCCTCTCGGAGTTACACACCTCTTACCTCTATCTCTTCCTTTACCAAGGAATCCACTTGGGCACATTGTCACCTGATAAGTGCCACGGTGCTCGCCCAACGCTACACCACCCCTTTTTATAGCGTAACCGCTATCCATCCAACACACATACTCTGACTCTCATCACAGGGACTCTTAAGCCCATGCACTCTCTCAACCAATCAAGATCACTACCCGGGGCCAGACCTTCTAAAGCAATCACACTGCAATATACACAAT
This sequence comes from Lactuca sativa, assembly GCF_002870075.4. NCBI lineage: Eukaryota > Viridiplantae > Streptophyta > Magnoliopsida > Asterales > Asteraceae > Lactuca > Lactuca sativa. The sequence continues at coordinate 59,084,751 of NC_056627.2, read as the reverse complement.
CGATATCCTCGAACCGAACCAACAATACCTACAGAGTCTTCAGTATGACTGGACCGCCTCACCAGGCCTTCAGCCCATCTGGACCACTCTCAGAACCTTCAGTCAATCTGGACCGCTCTCATTGCCTTCAGTTTGGCTGCACCGTTCTCTGAGCCTTCGGCCTGACTGGTACGCCTACCGGCCTTCAGTTTATCCGGACCGCTCAACTAGCATTCATCATTCCGAGCTAACACTCCCGGAAATCCTCCCATGCGTACTGTTCTAGCCCTTTAAGGGTTCCGAACTCTGCCTCAAACTCACATGCTCGATCCTGGCCTGCTCTCAGGCCCTCCAATATAAAATGCCCTAGGTCTGTATCCCGCCCCGCATGCCCGACACTTACTCCTATCAGCCTATACTCTGGGCTGACAGAACACTTGCTGAATCCCAACAGCTAAGCACCCTCAAATACTCATCGATCTCCCAGAGAATTCTCCAATTCTCACCCACTTATAGCACTGATTAACAGTCACCGGTCGCCATCAGTGACCTTCCAGAACAACCCTGCACAAGGAAACACTTACACGTGGACTGCTTCCCACAACCATAAACAACCTCATCGAGATCTCACATCAACACCGATTAACCTGCTCGAAGGAAAACTCAGACTGCGTCTAACCACTCCTTGGAAAGCCGATGCTACCTGACCTTCAAACCCATGCCAGGTTCCCACTAAAACTCTCATGGAAGATAACTGACGAATTCCCAAAACAATAACCCATAACCAAAACCACAACCCGCAAAACGACGAATACCGCATCGAAAACCACGCGAATATATCGGCACATATAAACAATACACCACAATAATCACAAGATAACAAGACATCAAGAAGGAAACATACCAGCAGCTGCATCCGCCACTGTTCTGACCTCCTCTACCACCAGCTGATAAGCACGACCCTGAGCCCTTGGGGGCTCCGCTCCACCCTGACCTCCACCGGTGATCCTCAAAGTGGCCGGTACTGGAGCCTGCACCGATCCTACAGCAAACTGTGGACAGTTGCCCCTCAAATGTCCCACCTGATGACAATGACAGCAGATCCTCAAAGCCCGAATTGGTGTTGACTGCCGACAATCCCTCGCATAATGCCCCTCCTTTCCGCACTTGCGGCATGCACCACCAGACCTACAAACTCCGGTATGACTCCTCCCACACTTTCCACAAGTGTGGCTGCTCAGGTCTCCCACCCTAACATCAACGGTCTTGGACCGTTTCGGCGCCGGCTGCGACTGCACCGGAGCCTACCTCAACTCACACATCTGCAACTCAATCTCTAACTCACGCCGCCTAGCGGCCTCCTACAACTCCAACAATGTCCCGCACCTTTGCGCAGACACAAACTGCCTGATGTCCCTCTTGAGCATTCTCAGATATCGGGACATCTGAGCCTGCTCCGAAGCGAACTCAGGGCAAAACATCGCCCTCTCAGTGAACATCCTGGTGATCTCAGTCACTGACTCCGAATCCTGCTTCAGCTCAAGGAACTCCTGAGCCAATCCCTCCCTCTCAACCTGCGGAACATAACGAGTGATGAACATTTCCCTAAACTAATCCCATGAAACCTCAGCCCTCTGCGTATCCGAATATGACCCCGTGGTCAATCTGTTGGATTAGGTGTCTAAGCCCATAACAATAATTGGTATGTACTTGAATTGATAGCAGCATAGTCCTTTTGGGTTGCCCTCAAACCTAGCAACCGGGCAAGGAAATTATGAAAGGAGAGATATTAATTTTTTATAAGTTTAATAAATTAATATAAATGAATTTATTAATATGTTAAAAGATTAATATATTAATAAGAAATCATTTTGTTTAATTAATTGTTAGCCAGAAATTAATCAGAATTAATTTTGGGGTTAAAAGAATTAATTATAAAGTGCAGGGACTAGTTTGTAATTATCTAATAGTTGAGTGGAAGGCTCCAGAACCTCCTTGGAAGGAGGTGGACGAAATCTATAGGGGAAACCCTAAGGATTTCGTCCAAGGGGGCTTGGATAAGGCCTTTGGCTTTGCTTAGGCCCTAAGCAAGGAGCATTAGGGTTTTTCCTAAACCCTAGATCCCTCAACTATATAAGGAGCCTCCTGGTTCACATTTTGGTCACTCTTTCTTTGGAAGAAACCCTTAGGGCCGAAAATTGCATACTCCCTCTCTCTCCTTCTACTTTCCATCTTGCTAGTTTGGGTGTGATTCCATTAGAGGCATTACACTTGTGATGCTAAGCTTCCAAGAAGATCAAGATCAAGATCAAGGGAGTTATCAATTGTTTACTATAACAATTGAAAGGTATGTAATTACTAAACCCTAGTTTGTTAATTTTGATATTAGCCTCTCTCCTCTAGGGTTCTTGTTTTGGAATTCAAAGTTGTATGTTCAATAGATAAAACATATATCCAAAGTAGGTTGCATGTGAACTTAGGAATTGTTTTTCTAGTTTATTTTGTTTTACCTAAAACCCATCAGTGGTATCAGAGCCATTGTTGTTTTAAATTGAATTGCTATAATAGTTGAATTGCAAATTAGGGTTTATAGCTATTAAACCCTAAAGGCCAAAATTTTCGATTTTAGGGTTTTGGTGCAAAGGGTTTTCGAAAACCCTAGCCTCCATGAACCCTAGTCGAAATTAGGGTTAGGGTTTCCAAAACCCTAGCCTCCTCCCCTTGTAATTTCGAAATATGCTCCCCCTTTTAAGGTTTCTTTGTTTTGGATAATAGTTGCCTTATTGGATAATTGAGATAAATAAGGAAATTATCCTATCCCCATATTTTCGAAATCTAGAAGGGATATGGATTAAGATTAAATTAAGTGTTTGATTTAATTAGATAATCCTTACTAGATTTAATTAATTAATTAAAAGTTAATTAATAGACAAATATTAAATCTAGTTATTTGGTTGAGAAAATTAAGGAAATTATCATATCCCCATATTTTTGAAATCTAGAAGGGATATGGATTAGGATTCAGTTAATTGTTTAATTTAATTAGATAATCCTTAAAAGATTTAATAAATTAATTAATAGTTAATTAATAGATAAATATTAAATCTAATTAATTGGTTTACTTGAATTTAAAATTTAATAGTTTAAATTTCGAAAAATTTATATAAATCCTTGGAGTTTTAAAATGTTTTAAAACACACCTTATATGTATATTATAATTAAAAGTTAAATATTATATATGTATAAGAATATGGTCAGTCAAATCGCTAGTATGCCTCATTCACGAAGCTAATCTATAAGGGGGGTATAAGGAAACTGCCTATAAAATGGTAGTTGAATGGGTGTCCACTCTCACCCACCGCTTCCTTGATTAGTGGAGGGTCGTTAGCAGAACGGATTTGATAGGACAACTACATCTCATTAAAAGTATAATGTTATTAAAGAAATTACTAGAACATTATTTTACAAAATCCCAACTCTAGTTACTTTAGGAGAAATGTGAAAAGTATGCTAATCCATGAAATTGCACATTATGCTTTATTGGTCGTTAGTGGAACGTGTGTGGTTAACTGGCACACTAAAAGGCACTAATAAAAAGTAGTAATGGGTATCTCATAATTGTCATTTTGATGGAGCGTGTGTGGTTTACCGGCACATCAATAGTTAATGATAAAGACAATGAGGTTACCAAGCACATTTGCATGGTTATTCGCATCTTGTTTGTGATCCTCGGCATCCCAGTCACAAATAGAAGAGCATAATCCGAGATTAAAACATGCCATTGAATAGTTTCAATGTATCTCAAAGAATCTAGGAGTTTCCAATACATTTAAAACTTAACCTTCTTTTTAGTTTTTCATGGTGGAAATTGGTAAATCATCATTTACCTACCTTCAAATATTCTGCAAATTGGATTACGGCATCCCTCTTCCAATTTGTGGAATGTTGTGTTGGATCCTAGCCTCGATGTTTCTTTTGGGTGTTACATCAAGGATTCTTATCAACTAACTTGAATTTTCTCCCATTTTTGTAGATGTCTGAATCTAACCATGGTCTTCCCGAATCTAAAGGAAAAAGTATTCCTGCTCAAGGTTTGTTCCACTATGAAGGTGAAAGATCAATCCCTACCATGTGGACTAACTTGTATCCACTTCCTCCACCTCCTCCCGTTGTTCTCCCAAATCTACAAGTTCGAAGGCTTGAAAAGTTCAAGCTCACTCAAGCCCTTTTGGCAAGTAAACACGAAGATGGGAAACCTGTGTGTGCACACGTCTTAGAGATGAAGTCACACATTGATAGGTTAAGCATGTTTGGTGTCGAGATTTCAAGTGAGTTGGCTGTTGACTGGGTTCTTCAGTCACTTCCTGAATCATATAGTAAGTTCGTTAGAGAGTACTATATGATGGATCACGACGTGACCCTCATTGATCTCACCTATTTGCTTATAGCTATTGAATCAGCAATGATTTGGCGTGCTGATCAAGCAAATTTGTCTGGTGAATCAAACTCCCAAACTTGAAGGGACATTGAAAGTGATGACATTGGAGATCCAGAAAAGGTAAACTCTGAGATTGTTCCTTGTGTCATTCCAAAAGAGTCAATTTGCTTTTATTGCCAAGAGAAGGGGCATTGGAGACGAAGCTTCCCTATCTACCTGAGAGATCTAAGAGATGGGAGAGTCTAGTGTTATGACTCCTCCTTGGGTATAAAATCCACTATCTAACTCCATTAAGTTCCTATTCATTGATTCTTAATACATAATGTGATAAGATTACATTTGAATGTTTTGCAGGATCAGAGAAAAGAGAGGAAGCTTGATGGAAAAGCAAGTTGAGTCTGATCACGAAGAAATGGATCACCGTCGCATGGATTCGAAGATCAGATTTTGAGCTTAGAAAGTTATGATAGATTTGTTAGGAATAAATACATAGTTTTTCAGTTGATTTTGCATTGTAAGGACAAGTTTTCCGCTGCTTTTATGAATAAAATAAAATTTTTGGTTTGAATAATTTTATATATCCTTGCAATGAAGTCTTTATGAAAAATTGATGTATTGTTATCAATAATGGATTTGATTCTTAATTATGTCATTTGTGGAAATGTCGAGAATTTGCCAAATGAGGAAAGATTCTCATCGCCCAAGCTTCAATTGGACAGAAACTTGGAGTCATGCAACTTGATTGCGTGATGAATGAGAAACTTCATATTTGGAAATTAGACTAATTCTTTGACAAAGTGTCAAGAGAAGGACTAGGAGATCAAGTACACTAGGTTGTACATTGATCAAGTTCACCACGAGAGTGATAAAGATATTCGTCATGATTTACTAAAGTTTAGTGAATATGGTTATGCTTATAAGATTAAATATAATTCTGAGTTGATTGAAAGAATTTCAATCAATGGCAGAACGAATAAGAAGAATCAAGTAGGCAGAAAGATAAAAGTATCTCTATTCTAAGAAGAAGGGAGAGTAACTTTTATTGTGTTTTATGATAAGTCTTAATGATTAGGAACCATATCTCAATTGATCCTCTAAGTAAGTCTTAGTACATTTGCATGTCTAAGAAGAGGAATCGAGAATTGTGGAAATGGTTAAAATCAAGAAGTCAATCATACTTCGTTCCAACATCAAGTCTTAGAGTTATACTCCAAGATTGTGAATTGAGTGACAAGTCTCAAGAAGGTTTATAACACTCATCAAATGTGGAATTTGGAAAAGTTTTCTTATTCTTGCACATTTAAAATTTGTAAGTTGTGATGTCTTGGATAAGACAAAGACCAACTAGGACAAATTTTGTGAAGTGTTTTGTCTTGATAAGAAGCACACTAACTCTTGAATATTTGTTTTGTCGAGAAAAGTTTCCTGACAAGAGAATCGTATATGTCAAGAGGTCAGTGGGAGTTTTAATGATCTTGAAAAAGGTTTCAAGAACTAATCAAGAATAAACCTTATCGATCATCACTAGCACACGACTTGAGGTTTATAGCCTATCGTGGATGACATACTCCTTTTCTATGCCATTCCAATTGAATTAATTATGCAAGTGAGTTCTATGAGTTCTCATGTGAATGCATAAAGACATAGCACTTTGATCAATGGAAACTACATTGATAAGTAAGGATGAGTTGATAAACCACTTGGAAGACATGGTGGGCACTCGTGTTACCATGAGGCAAGAAATCGAGATTGAGAAAGTTCAGTCCATATGAGTTTGGATTTGTCACAAACTTTGGTTTTGACAAATTCACATGGATAGGAACTTATACACCACAAAATCTAAGTGTCATAAGATTACCTCCTTCATGAAAATGACTGTGTAGAAATGCTTTCATTAAGAGAGATTTTAAGAAGATAGCAATTGCGGAAATTGTATTCTCAAATTCGATTATGGTTACGGCATCCCTTTCCATAGTTCGAATTATGAGATTTGACAATTAGTCTGAACATTTGGGACTTAGTGACATAAGTTCTGAATTTGTCTAGACACACATATGAGCTTTCTAAGGCAAAGGTGTATGATTTTAAGAAGCTTTGATAAAGGCTTATCAAAGCATTAGGTATTAGAAATATGAACTTAAGGAATTCAATAAGCATTGTTCTCTGGAAGTTTAATTGTTTTCTGAATACATGTCAAAGCTAGTGGGAGCATAAGTGTTATGCTGGTAAGAAAATAATCACCATGTTAGTGGGAGCATGATTATTATGGTAAAGTATTGCGAGTTAGCAATATTAATTATAGAAAACAAAGATTCACTTTGCAAAGTTGTAATGTTTGAAAAGTTGTTTTGCTATAATTAAGGGAGAGAATATTATACTTCATTTCAAAATTCTAAAGCTTAGATCGAGAAATGTTAATAAATTTAGTCAAGGATATATAGCGCATTCTCAAATTCGATTATGATCACGGCATCCCTCTTCATAGATCGAATTGTGGGAACAGGACACATAAAATATTATGGCAGAAGGATGATAAAGTATCACTTCTTTATGTGAGACATTATGCATCATGTCCAATACGCTTCGGGTATAGGATCGATTGCATATGCTGTAATATTTTACCATTCTAAAATTTTCCAAATGCCTAGGGCATTAAGAGGGAAAAAGGAACTAGAATCGGTTTTGACTAAAATAATTAAACAACTATCAAAGGAAAATCTGAGGTTCACTGAGGATTTGTCGTTTGTGAGTAGTTAGAAGTATAGTACTGAATGGGCTATATTGACATTATTATGAATAGATAAGATTCTATTAAGAATAAGCTGTCATATGGCAAATATGGAAATGTCTCCATATAGGGAGTTGGATGTTGAGAGTCTGTGTCTAGATTAGAAACTTTTATGCAAGAAGGATATTCAAAGGAATGTACTTTGAATGTGAGACTTCACGTCTATGGAATTATCTTGTAACAATTTCCGATAGAGTACTTTGTAATTTCATTGGCCAAAGTCTTGGTGACTTTTGTGCTATGACTTTGCGAAAGGATCGTTGCATAAAATGTTAGAATCTAGCATATTCTAGTAGTTGCAAGAACCTTGTGTTCTAACACTAATAATAGGGATTGGGAATTGTGAAATGAGCATCATTGGAAAGGTTTTTTAATTGATTTATTTCACAAAGTATGGACCATAGGAAACCAAAGTGTGCATGCTTGGAGCATGGGACAATTGTGGTTATAATTCAAGTAATAAGTTGATTTTCTGAAACTATAAGCAATGAATAATGAGTAATCAATATGGTGTTTAAATAAAAGTGTTTTTATTTATGCTCAAAAGCTTTGGGGCCATATAGGATTAATATTATTATTGTGTTTCACTTTGCATGTTTTGACTTCCCGAATAATAAGATTATTCAAACTCCACAGTCGCTCGTACTTCTGGAAGTAAGTAGTGAATCAAGACTGTCATGAACTGGATTGTAGATTGTCTAAGGATAGACATGGAAATAGATTTGTTGCAATGTTCATGAGTACTCAGAAATTGAGATTTGAGTATTGGATAAACCCACGCTCAGAGTATTACTTCATGGAATTCATCACGAGTAATACTGAGACGATAATATCTATGATCTTGAAATAGAGATATATGAGTTGTAATTTGCAAGTCGGCTATACATTGGTGATATGAAAACGCATCAGTAACTTGGTGTTATAAAACATATTGTCAGGTATGGTTTGATGAGTAAAAGATACAAGCATATGAGTCAATGTTTATTCGTTCCTTTTACCCTAACGGGAAAATCGATATATGTGGGCCCCTCGATGACTTGGTGTTGACTTATGCGCTGGGCCCAGCCAGGACTGAATTGATGTGTTCAATTAGAAGTCCTATTTCATCACAAATCAGAAATCGGGAAACATAGATTCTGGACAAAGAGATTGATTGTATTCCATTTCTTATGTCGGGGGATATCTTGCAGAACGAAGGATTATATGATCACTTATCTTAGGACTCGTAACTGACTGGGTCAGAGTTCGGCAGCAGCTTTTTGGAAGCTACAATTTGCTGGTCAAATTTAGAAGGCATACTAGCAATTATAGTTACAGACTTATCCAAGTGGGAGACTGTTGGATTAGGTGTCTAAGCCCATAACAATAATTGGTATGTACTTGAATTGATAGCAGCATAGTCCTTTTGGGTTGCCCTCAAACCTAGCAACCGGACAAGGAAATTATGAAAGGAGAGATATTAATTTATTATAAGTTTAATAAATTAATATAAATGAATTTATTAATATGTTAAAAGATTAATATATTAATAAGAAATCATTTTGTTTAATTAATTGTTAGCCAGAAATTAATCAGAATTAATTTTGGGGTTAAAAGAATTAATTATAAAGTGCAGGGACTAGTTTGTAATTATCTAATAGTTGAGTGGAAGGCTCCAGAACCTCCTTGGAAGGAGGTGGACGAAATCTATAGGGGAAACCCTAAGGATTTCGTCCAAGGGGGCTTGGATAAGGCCTTTGGCTTTGCTTAGGCCCTAAGCAAGGAGCATTAGGGTTTTTCCTAAACCCTAGATCCCTCAACTATATAAGGAGCCTCCTGGTTCACATTTTGGTCACTCTTTCTTTGGAAGAAACCCTTAGGGCTGAAAATTGCATACTCCCTCTCTCTCCTTCTACTTTCCATCTTGCTAGTTTGGGTGTGATTCCATTAGAGGCATTACACTTGTGGTGCTAAGCTTCCAAGAAGATCAAGATCAAGATCAAGGGAATTATCAATTGTTTACTATAACAATTGAAAGGTATGTAATTACTAAACCCTAGTTTGTTAATTTTGATATTAGCCTCTCTCCTCTAGGGTTCTTGTTTTGCAATTCAAAGTTGTATGTTCAATAGATAAAACATAGATCCAAAGTAGGTTGCATGTGAACTTAGGAATTGTTTTTCTAGTTTATTTGTTTTACCTAAAACCCATCACAATCTCCACCAATCCATCGCCCCGAGCCTCAACAGGTTCAGAGCGCACCTCACCCTCTGATCAGCAGGGCATGAACACGTAAAGAAACACCCCTCCACGTCTGATAACCATCTCATAGCAACGATCGGGTCCTGAACTCCATCGAAAGTGGGAGGCTTCGTATTAGCGAAGTCCTGATACTGAAAGCCCCGACCAGCTCCTCCCCCTGCTGCCGCTACAGCCGCTGTAGCCGCCGCAGCAGCCATCTCAGTGAGAGCTGCATAGTGCTCATCAAAGTACTCAACCATGGTGGTCTTGATCGACCCAAACAGCTCTGGCAACTCAGCCCGAAACAACTCAGCAATCTCATCACGCAGGATCTCACGAATCCTCGCATCGAACTCGCTCGTGCTCATCTGACTGATATCCTCGGGCGGCAACGATTTGCCCGGAATTCTCTTTCCTGCTCTAGATCCTGACCCAGATCCACTCTCATCATGCCTCGGAATCTCCATACTGAAAAACACCATACAAAATCTCAGACTCATCCCGCAAACCTAGGGTCCAAATCTCTCAATCCAACCCTAGAGATCATGGTTTCCCTGATACGCATATGGGTCCTGTGCTTTCAGTAGTACGGGCCCATACTACCTTCCACAACTACCCATATTTGTATGAAGTACTACCACAACTCCCTAGAGAAACATGCATAACAACGCTCAACCCTCACCACTAGAGGAACACTAAGAATCTCCCAAAAGGAACCCTAGGCTACAGGCATCACAAATCAGGCAACATTATCATGAATTCCTGAAGATCCCTAGCCTATCTCTAGCATGCTGTTCTATCAAAGCTCAAAACAAATAACATGTATGGTAATTTGGAGTTACTTACTGGCTCCGGCTGATCGTACCTCCGCGTCCTCCCTTACTCATTTTGAAAACCATTTTAAATACTCTTTTGAAAACTCTCCTCGATTTGAGACTGGAGTCACACGAATGTTCCTCCAATTCACTCAAACCAAGGCTCTGATACCAACTTGTAACGACCGAAAAATACAGCCAATTTTAAATTTTTCAAAAACAATCCGACTTCATTAAAATCATTACTGAAAGGTTTTCAATACAAATTATTTAAGTATTCCCAGAATCACAATACAACCAAAAACATGAAGAGCGGTACGATCATGTTTTCGCCTTGCCACAGTCTCCTGAAGAACCTGAAAAACATAAAACCACAACTGTAAGCCCGAAAGCTTAGTGAGTTACCCCCAGAATACCAACCACCTATACGCCCTTCCAGGCTACGACCTTCCGGTCCAGAACATAATGCCTTCCGGCCCATAACATGAATAACACACATAACATAACGAAACATAGAACAGCCATGCGTATCGGTCTACTGTGTGACTGGCCCGCCGTATCGGCCTTCAGTCCACCCTCCGTGTCTAGCCATGTACATCGAGTCTGCAGTGTGATTGGTCCGCCCGCATCGGCCCTTCAATCCACCCGGTCCACTCTCTGAGTCTACAGTGTGACTGGTCTGCCCGCACTGGGCCTTCAGTCTATCTGGTCCACTCTCCGATCCTCGACACGTCCAGTCTGCCCTCTTGGGGCCTACAGCCTATCCGGACCGCTCGCTGGGCCTTCGGGACAACCGGTCCGCCCTGGGTATCTTGGCCTACAGCACACAGCTGGACCCGCCTTACCCAACTCCAGTCCAAACAACCATGTGCACATATACATACAATCATATAGCAATTCACAGTCAGCAAGCAGATCAAACAGATCACATAGCATATCATCATCCTAACCAGGATACCGACCTAACTAGTCACTAGCATAGCATCTCCCTATCTCTCAGGATACCGATCTCAATCAGGTCTCTAACATATACCACCCTAGCTCTCAGGATGCAAACATATCACAATAATAACATAACAACTACCCGGATCTCAATCCGATAAGGGCCGGCCTTGGTGCCATAGACCCTGTCGATATAGTGAGGATAACTCACCTCGAAACTGCCGACTGAACCGATAACCCAAGCTGCTCCGATCACAGATATGATCTCCACCACTAGACAACCACCAATGCACTGAACTCAAAACAATAATCAACAATTACCAAAATGCCCCTGGAAACCACTGGTCAACCCTTGGTCAAAGACAAGGTCAAAGTCAACCCCTGACTGACTCTACTCGCCGAGTCAACCCGATGACTCGCCGAGTTTCCATACCCATAACTTCACTCAATCCGCGACCTAACTCGCCGAGTCACCCCGAGACTCGCCGAGTCCAACGACTCTGAATCCACTCGCACACAACTCACCGAGTCATCCCTTGACTCACCGATTCTCGACTCAACCAGAGAACATCGGGACTCTTCGACAAGACTCGCCGAGTTCAAGAACAGACTCACTGAGTCTAAGGCTATCTTCAACCTACTCGCGGAGTTGTTCATACAACTCACCGAGTTCCAGGCCATCTTCATCCAACTCGCCGAGTTGTTCTTCCAACTCGTCGAGTCCCAGCTCATCTTCAACCAACTCGTCGAGTACACCCATGTGACTCGCCGAGTACCACCGGTTTGAATCCATACAGAACCATTCCAGGCCATGCAATTGCTCTAAAACATAGATTTAGCCTCCTACCACTCATCCATCACGTAAAGTGGCAAACTTTACATGAATCCAAAGAGATCTAGGCCATTTGCACTTTGGGCTAGGGTTTGGGACATGAAGGCTTCACTAAATACTCCAACACAGGGACTTTCATGCTCTCTGATCCTTCTCCATCTCAGATCTGAGGTAGCAACCTCAGATGTAACCTCTAGACTCAAATATAGCCCAAGATAAGCTTCCCTCAAACCCCAAAATGAAGAAACAAGATAGCAATAGCCTAAGAACGAGATATTACCTCAAAATAACGCCCCAACTGCAAGGAAACTCGATTCCAAGCAAAGCCCCTTGTTCCACACCTTCAAACTCCCAAACTTTCTTCAACAATTACTTCTCCAAGCTCCAATCCACTCAACAATGGTGCTTCATCGCGATTTAGGGTTTCTGGGATTCAAAGGGGGTGATAAAGGGGCTGGGGAGGAAACATAATGTTCTTTATATAAGGCTCAACCCTGAGAATTAGGGTTTTCTCCACACAGCGCCTACTCGCCGAGTCCATCTCATTGACTCGCCGAGTCTTCTACTTAACACGCGACCAAGTCACGACTCTACTCGCCGAGTCCATCCATGGACTCGCCGAGTCACTCTTTCCCAATTAACACTTTTAGCCCTTCAACTCTACTCTTGCTATTTTCGGGATGTTACAGTTGACCATTGACCAGAGTTGACTAGTGTTGACCTGATAGGAGTAGTCAACCTTAGTTGTGAAAGTGTTAAGTAGAGATATATTGTGTTATAGGAGGATTATAGCTCAGGGGATCGAACGCAAGTGATTTCCAAGATTTGCGAGTTATCGAGATACGCGAGGTGAGTCTTCTCACTATAGTTTACCTTGAGTAGGTAATCAGAGTTATGTGACAGAGTATTTGTATGCTATATGTATGTTATGTGTTGTACTGCATTATTTCTATGTGATTTATGTTGTGCATGTTTATAGAGTTGGAACCGGAAGGTTCACAGAGTTAGAACCAGAGGGTTCACAGAGTAGGGTCCACGGACCCACAGAGTTATAGCCTCGAGTGGCTAATATGTGTTATGTGTGGTATTTTGGGGAACTCATTAAGCTTTGTGCTTACAGTGTTGGTGTTATTTGTTTCAGGTACTAGTGATGACCGTGGGAAGGCGCCGGCTTGATCAGTACACACACACACACATAGGATTTTTATGTTATCAGATCTTGGAATTTTTATATGGCATGGATTGAGTTTCAAACATTGATGTTTTTATGAATGTTAAATGATTTGTGTTTTTATAAAATGCGAAAAATTGTTTTGAAATTTACGGTGTTACAAGTTGGTATCGGAGCCTTGGTTTGAGGGATTCGAGTACACCTTCGGGCGTATTTGAACTCAAACTGAGGATTTGAGAAGTATTTTCAAAAAGAGTAAAGGATTTTTGGAAAAAGGCAGAGCAAAGTTGCGTGTACGATCAGTCTGCGCCCAAACGGTGATTTCCCAAAATACCCTCATGTTATGTGATATTGATATTGATATGATGTATTCTCATGCTAGAGTAGGCTAGGTACTCCTACTAGGACTAGAGTGGCTTGATTTGTGATGCCTTAGCCTAGGGAGAGGTGAGCTGCTATGAGATGCTTGAGAGTGAGTAGGTAGCAGCGAGGGGCTTATGAGAGATCTGTTAGAGAGTGGATTATGCATAATAGAGTACTTGGAATTTGGGATCCGAAGAGGAGGACTTGGGGTGTATTCTGATACAGTGTGGACAGTAGTATTGGGCCCGTACTACTGAAAGCACCGGGGTGGTGTACAGCCCAAGTAAGAATCTTTGGGATACCAAGGATCAAGGAGGAATGAGTTGTCGAGTGTTAGTATGCTCGAATGGATTCTAATTTATTGTATGTTGTATTTCAGAGGTAGATCATGGTGAGGACATGTCTTATGCCTGAGAGCAGTGGGGCCAGTGATGAGGAGATCCGCCAGATCATCCATGAGGAGGTGGCTGTGGCCATCAGGGCATAGATACCGGAGATGTTCGGGTCTATTAAGACCACGTTGATTGAGACCTTCAACAAGCGTTATGCCGCTCTTTCTGAGGCTGCTGTTGCAGCGGCCACCGTAGCTATTGCTGCCGCGAGGCCGCAGGGTGGTGATGCGTTGCTGTTCCGAGAGTTCAGCAACACAAAACCGCCGGAGTTTGATGGGACCCAGGACCCGGTGGCGGCTATGAGATGGATTTCTGACATAGAGTGATGTTTCTTCACTTGCTCATCTCCTGAGCATTTGAGAGTTCGGTTCGCGCTAAACCAGCTTCGCTTGGGAGCAAAGGACTGGTGGAAGTTTGTAACGACGCACCTTACGCCTGCTGAGCTTGCGGCAGTGACCTGGGAGAGGTTCACTGCCATGTTCCGAGATGAGTACGTTCCCCAGGTGGAGAGGTAGCGTTTGGCCCAGGAGTTTCTGACCCTCAAGCAGAGTACTGAGTCTGTTACGGTGATTACCAGGATGTTCCACGAGAGGGAGATGTTCTACCCTGAGCACGTGTCCACTAAGCAGGCGCCTATGAGCCGATATTTGAGTATTTTGAGGCGAGACATTCGGGAGTTCGTGGCGAACTCCTTGTACCGGAAATTTGCCGAGCTACATGCAAATGCCCGGAAGAGGGAGATTGAGCTAGAGACTCAGGCCAGGGAGGAGGCAGAGTCTCAGGGGAGGGATCGGCGACCGGCACCGTCCTAGCCGGTAGCCAAGCAGGCCAAGCCCGCTGATCCCAAATCGGGGAACCAGAAAGGCCGCACTTGTAGAAAGTGCGGCAAGGGTCATGACGGAGTATGTAGAGTTGGATCTTGCTACAAATGTGGCAAGGAGGGGCATATGGCCAAGGATTGCCCCAAGGGGTTTGCAATGTGTTTCCACTGCAACCAGACCGGACACCGGAAGGTGGAGTGTCTGTAGTTGTGGGGATCAGCTCAGGGAGCACCTCAGGGATCTCCCCCTGCCGCCATCAAAGCTACCGAGAGTCGGCCAGTGAAGGCCGAGGCGCCGAGGGCATGAGGGAGAGCCTTTCAGTTGACCGCGGAGGAGGTCCACGGAGCGCCTGATGTCGTGGCTGGTATGTATTCTTTCGTGTATTTATTTTGATGTTGAGATATTATGCTTATATTATGTTATGCGTAGGTACCTTTCTTGTGAATTATGTACCTACCTTGGTGTTATTTGACTCGGGTGCGAGTCGGTCTTTTGTATCATTGGCTTTTAGTCAGCATATCAGTGTTAGTCGTGAGGCATTGAGTCGGCCTCTGAGAGTTTCCATAGCTGACGAGAGGGTGATATATGCCACGGAGGTTCTTCGGGGGTGCGTGTTCGAGATTTTTGGTGTTGAGTTCCCGATTGATTTGGTTCCTATTGCGATTGGTGATGTCTGTGTCATTGTGGGCATGGACTGGTTGAGAAGATTCGGTTCGGTTATCGACTGCGAGCGACAGCTGGTGACCATACGAGACCCTAGTGGGGGAGTTCTTATGGTGTACGGTGAGGGTACACGTTCTGGATCAACGTTTCGTTCGGCTGCTAGGATGAGGCAGTGTCTACAGCAGGGCTATAACGGTTTTGTGGGGTATGTGATGGATACGCGAGTGGATTCCGAGAGGCCGAGGTCAGTTGAGGAGGTTCCGATAGTGCGTGAGTTCCCGAATGTATTTCCAGAGGAGTTGCCGGGTGTGCCTCATGTGAGGCAAGTGGAGTTCAGTATCGATTTTGTTCCGGGGGCCGCACCCATCGCTAAGGTGCCTTATTGCCTTGCACCTCCAGAGATGCAAGAGGTATCCTCGTAGCTTCAGGAGCTGCTGGGGAAGGGGTTTATTCGGCCGAGCAGCTCGCCGTGGGGAGCGCCTATCCTGTTTGTCAAGAAGAAGGATGGTTCACACCGGATGTGCATTGATTACCGGGAGTTGAACAAGCTGACAATCAAGAACCGTTACCCGTTGCCGAGGATCGACGATTTGTTCGATCAGTTACAGGGAGCGTCTTGGTTCTCCAAGATCGATTTGAGGTCTGGATATCATCAAGTGAGGGTGCGAGATGAGGACATCTAGATGACAGCGTTCAGGACGCATTATGGGCATTACGAGTTTGTGGTGATGCCTTTCGGGCTCACCAATGCCCCGCAGTGTTCATGGATCTCATGAACCGAGTGTGCAGGCCGATGCTGGATCGGTCAGTGATTGTATTCATCGATGACATTTTGGTATATTCGAGATCTTGAGAGGAGCATGAGGAGCATTTGAGGGAGATCCACTGAGTTCTGAGATCGGAGAGGGTTTATGCCAAATTCTCCAAGTGTGATTTCTGGTTGCGAGAGTTCCAGTTCCTGGGTCATCTCGTTAACCAGAAAGGGATATTGGTTGACCCGGCCAAAGTTGAGGCGGTGATGAGTTGGGAGGTGCCGAGGTCACCCTCCGAGATCAGGATTTATCAACGATTTCTCCAAGATCGCAGTGCCACTCACCAGGTTGACCCGGAAGGGTGTCCTTTTTTCATGGGGCCCCGAGCAGCAGGCCTCCTTTGAGACGCTTCGCCAAAGGTTATGCGAAGCCCCGATGTTAGCCCTCCCGGAGGGGATGGAGGACTTTGTGGTATATTGTGATGCATCGATCTTGGGGTTGGGAGCGGTGTTGATGCAGAGAGGGCATGTGATAGCATACGCATCGAGGCAGCTAAAACCTCATGAGACGAGGTATCCCACCCATGATCTAGAGTTGGGGGCAGTGGTGTTCGCCCTCAAGATTTGGCGTCACTATCTGTATGGGGTTCGGTGTACGATATACACGGACCATAAGAGCCTGAAGTATTTGATGGATCAGCTCAACCTAAATATGCGGCAGAGGAGGTGGTTGGATGTGGTCAAGGATTATGATTGTGAGATTCTGTACCATCCGGGCAAGGCTAATGTGGTAGCCGACGCCCCAAGTCGCAAGGCGGAGAGCGCCCCATTGTGAGGTGTATGTTTGCGATTGACCGTGATGGCTCCGGTGTTGGACACCATTCGTGGAGCACAGGCTGAGGCAGTGAGATCGGAGAACCAGAAGAGAGAGCAAGTTGTTGGGTTGGTATCGGTGTTCGTTACCGATAGTCGGGGGCTTATGACTTTTCAGGGGCGTATATGGGTACCATTTGTGGGAGGGGCGCGTACCATTTTGATGGAAGAGGCTCATCGGTCAAAATTTTCGATCCATCCTGGGCCCACTAAGATGTATTTGGACCTGAGGAGGGAGTATTGGTGGCCCTGTATGAAGAGGGATGTTGTGTGGTTTGTTGAGAGGTGCTTAACCTGCCATAGGGTTAAGGCGGAGCACCAGAGACCGCATGGTAAGTTGCAGCCATTGGAGGTTTCCGAATGGAAGTGGGAACAGATCACCATGGATTTTATCACCAAATTGCCAAGGAGTGCTAGGGAATCCATGCATTTTGGGTAATTGTGGACAGGTTGACGAAGAGCACCCACTTCCTTGCTATTAGTGAGAGCTCCTCCGCAGAGAAGTTAGCAGAGATGTACGTAAGGGAAGTGGTATCTCGGCATGGGGTGCCGATCTCGATTGTCTCAGACCGGGATGTTGGTTTCACTTCCAGATTCTGGAAGAAGTTTCATGAGGAGTTGGGTACTAGGCTGCATTTTATTACCGCATATCACCCCCAGATAAATGCACAGAGTGAGCGGACGATTCAGACGCTCGAGGACATGCTCCAGGCATGTGTGCTGGATTTCGGGGGGAGTTGGGATACGTACTTGCCCTTGGCGGAGTTTTCCTACAACAACAACCATCATTCGAGCATTGGTATGCTGCCCTTTGAGCTGTTGTATGGAAGGAGGTGTCGGACCCCCATTTGCTGGGGAGAGGTCAAACAGCGTGTGATGGGCAGTACAGAGATCGTGCTTCAGACGACAGAGCAGATCTAGCAGGTCAGGCAGAGGTTGTTGACCGCTCAGAGTCGTCAGAAGAGTTATGCGGACAGACGCCGATCCGAGATTGAGTTTTAGGTCGGCGACTTTGTGCTCCTGAAGGTCTCTCCTTGGAAAGGAGTGATTCGATTCAGGAAGAGGGGCAAGTTGGGGCCCTGATATATTGGTCCATTCCGGGTGGTCGCGAGGGTAGGCAAGGTAGCCTATCGTTTGGATTTGCCAGAAGATTTGGGGCAGATTCACGACACTTTCCATGTATCGCAACTGCGGAAGTGTATAGCCGATGAGTCGGCAATGGTTCCATTAGAGGATATTCAGGTGGATACGAGCCTGAATTATGCTGAGAGACCAGTGGCAATCAGAGATCGGAAAATCAAGGTTCTGAGGAACAAGGAGGTACCCTTGGTTTTGGTTCAGTGGCAGCATCGGAAGGGGTCCGCAATGACTTGGGAGCCGTAGCATGAGATGCGTGAGCAGCATCCGGAGTTATTTGCAGAGCGAGACTTTAAGGACGAAGTCTAGTTCTAGTGGGGGAGAATTGTAACAGCCCGGATTCCCAGGTATTATTCATTCTTATAATTTTGGTGATTTGTGAGGAGACTCGGCGAGTTGGAGCTCAAACTCACCGAGTATGATCGCGGCTTTAGGCACGGGTTCGCGTCTGGACTCGGCGAGTCCAAAAGGTGGACTCGGTGAGTCCATGCTATTTAATGAAACCCTAATTCCCCGGGTTTGGAGCCTATTTAAGGGCACTTATAAACTCCCATTGCGGCTACCAGTCCCTTGAGAGAACCCTAAGAGAGCTAATTTGTTTTGGGAGAGAGGAAGTCACTTTTAGGCCTTTGTATTCCTTGTATAGCAAGAAGAAGGTGGCAAGAGCAAGGAGGAGGTGAGATTCCAGCAGATCCAGAGTCCAGAGGCTTCATTTTGAGGTAATAGTTTGAACCTCCTTCAGTTTTAGGGTTGATCTTTAGAGTTAGGGTTTTCTAACCCCTTTGGAGAGTGATTATGTGAAGCAAATGGTCCCTCTTTGAGTTTGTGCCTTGGATCTGGACTCAAAGAGGTCTAGAGACCTTAACCCTTGGAGCTTTTTGGGTTATTATGGAGTTATTGGACCTAGGTTGTCTTTTTTGGGACCAAATCTCCTTTTGATGCCTTGTGGGGGTTGTACAAGCATCAAGTTTCGAACTTTACGTGACATTCATGCTTCGGAAGGCCAGATCTATGGTTTGGGAGAGTAGATCTGACCTCAGAAGGTCAATAGAGTTTGTGCATGGCATGAACTCGTCGAGTTGTTCTTGAGACTCGACGAGTAGGGTTGGGGTTTCACGTAAATTGTTCAGTGAGTAGACTCGCCGGGTTGGGGGATGACCCAGTGAGTCAGGGAGAGTCAATAGGGGGCTGAGTCAATCCTGAACTCGCCGAGTTGTTCCTGAGACTCGGCGAGTTGAGTCGTGGTGGCCCAACGATTCATTCCAGGTGGAACTCATCGAGTTAGGGAAGTACTCGACGTGTCAAGAGAGGATCCTAGGGAGTCAGTGAACACGTAGAGACTCGCCGAGTCGCTCTAGTGTACTCGCCGAGTCCGGTCAAAGTTGACCATTGACCATTGACAAGAGTTGACCAGTGTTGACTTGATAGGAGTAGTCAACCTTAGTTGTGAAAGTGTTAATTAGAGATATATTGTGTTATAGAAGGATTATAGCTCGGGGGATCGAGCGCGAGTGATTTCTGAGATTTGCGAGTTATCGAGATACCAAATGTGAGTCTTCTCACTATACTTTACCTTGAGTAGGTAATCAGAGTTATGTGACAGAGTATTTGTATGCTATATGTATGTTATGTGTTGTACTGCATTATTTCTATGTGATTTATGTTGTGCATGTTTATAGAGTTGGAACCGGAAGGTACATAGAGTTAGAACCAGAGGGTTCACAGAGTAGGGTCCACGGACCCATAGAGTTATACCTCGAGTGGCTAATATGTGTTATGTGTGGTATTTTGGGGAACTCACTAAGCTTTGTGCTTACAGTGTTGGTGTTATTTGTTTCAAGTACTAGCGATGACCGTGGGAAGGCGCCGGCCTGATCAGTACACACACACGGGATTTTTATGTTATCAGATCTTGGGATTTTTATATGGCATGGATTGAGTTTCAAACATTGATGTTTTTATGAATGTTAAATGATTTGTGTTTTTATAAAATGCGAAAAATTGTTTTGAAATTTACGGTGTTACACTTACATGCTAGTGCTGAGTAGTCAACAACAGGTTGGCCTGATATGTGGTGCTTGTAGCCATGAGGATATTGGATGTCATATTGGAATGAGAATAATAGTTGGTATTTGTAACTGCAATGTGTATGTTTTTAAAACTGTATATGGTTAGGATCTTATAGCCTTAGAATAATTCTTTTGGCCTTATTTCTTGTTCCTTGTATGGTTGGGGTCCTAGGGTAGAGTGTATTATTCGGCAGTCTATTGGATCATGTTCTGTGTATAATTTACATGCATAAGGAAATCGATAGTAAGGGTGGATGTGGACAGCATGGGTTGTAGCATATGGAGCGAATGTTATATGATAGTTTGTGGGTCGGAGATTACCCTAGGGTAAGCCTAGGATGAGATTAGTGACATGCGTCACCTGATTGTGAATTGGATGTATAGATAGAACGGTTCAATTGGATTATGATGGTTAGATTTTCCATTGTCTGAATGTTGGATGCTTTGTGATTTGTGGGACTCTTGGTGATGTGAGTTAGCTACTAAGTGAATATGCTAAGTTACATGGGACATAGGCTGGATAATCTCAGAGTGATGGACATGACCCTATTGCGTAGCTCTTTTCTGAGTGCAACCGTTCTAGGGATAGGTCTCTTACTCGAAGGATTACCTGGTCTCTATTGCATATGGCTATATTCATGAGGTAGCTGAGGACTGGGTGGGTTCTGGAACCAAGGAAAGCCTGGGATATGTTTCAGTGGGTTAGTAGTGAGGTTTAGTGAGACTTGGGTGCATCAGTTTGAAGACGCAACTTGCAGGATTCGGGAGGATTGCTGAGGAAAGTATGGATAAGTGTGGAAGGTAGTATTGGGCCTGTACTACTGAAAGCACAGGATCCATACTCGAATCAGTGAGAGTCGTGGAAAATCTGAGAAGCTTATGAGAATGAGAATTCTTGGTTATGCCTTGATCGTGGGAATAGCTGCTTTGCAGAATGAGGATGAGCACGCATGGGTGGGATCAGGGTTTGGTCCCGGCTCCGGTGGTGAGCTAATTAGTGGAAGGACTGCTCGGATTTCGAGTTCGCCTTGGATCTCTTGTATCTGGAGACAAGAGTTAAATGTGTGATTTATTGTGCTTTGGGAATTGGAACTATGTATTGGGAATAGTTTATAGCCAGTTTAGAGCAGAGGTTGCTCCAGCTACTATAGTTCAGCCGTTGGCGATTGAGCTTATGGGTGTGTCAGAGCATGAGACCCTGAATGATGTGAATCTCAGAACCGAGAACAGAAGATTTATTAGGAGTGCTTCAATGAGAGAGGTTTGAGTCAGGTGAATTTATTGGAGGGTATCAGGCGGAGACCCAAGAGTTTGGATCAGCTTTTGAGAGGCCAAAAAGGTCGAATCTAGAGCAACGTTTGTAGAAACTGCGCAATGAAGTTTTGTTCCAAGCGTTTAGATTGTCGTTGGGATCAGAATGAGGTGGTTCATCATGTTCTCAAGGTGTTCGAGGTATCATAGGAGGAGGTGGTCAGGATTCCCTCGGATGTTGTGGATATACTATCTTCGACCATTTTTGGTGGATATCAATTATTTTTACTGCTTGGTAATTGTGATATATTGGATCTCGAGTCGGTTTTCTGCTATCGTATTCGTTAGCAACGATTTTCAGATGCCATTTAGCATGTCGAGGAATCTTTGAGAGATCTTAGACGGATCTACCTAGTAGAGCGGAGCCCGTGTGTATTGTGATTGCTCCGAGTCATTATCGGAATCTGTTCAGTGGTCTGGGTTGCTACGGGTGAAGCAGGTTTGGTGACGTTTTCAGGGATGGTCCATGAGGGGGGGGGAAGCTCGTTATTTTTGATGCGATCAGAATGGTGATAAGGAGGTCGACCATTTGAGAATCAAAGAGGAGCGGTGAGTACATCCGCTTCGGCTATTTTGAGTATCACCATTGGACGAGAGGGTAGAGTCGGAGCCCAGAGGGGAGCGGCCCCACTGTGACAACCTGACATTTCGAAACAATATAATGTAACACCAGTCAAATTTAGGTCAAAATTTAACTTCCCTAAAAGCTTATTTGGGTTAAATAAAGTGGTAGGAATCGTATCAAGGTTTTTGTAAATATAAAGAACCCTAAAATCCAAGTTACAACGAATAAGTTATGACCAACCGAAGCTTCTCGGCAAAACCGGCAACACCAATTAAGCGAAAAACGCGAAGTTTCAATACAATAGTTTTTAGCCTTATGTATCGAAATGAAAGTTGTAGATAACATTAAACCGTAAACGTACGTAAAAAGAACGTCCAAATCTAACTTCATATGAGGAAGTTATGATTTTTCCAAGATCCGGATATAGCAGCAGACAGCTAAAAACTCGAAATAGAGATCGAGAGACTTTTTGCCAAAACAACCTAAATGAGGATCGAAGGTCTCAACAATAGTAGCACAACGGCGAAAAGTCTGATGAAAACGGACATCGGATGAAGAAGTTATGGATTTCTAACGGACTTTTTGTGTCCCGGCCCCTTAAAAATAAATAATTAAAAATAAATTCAAAATTTTCCGATGAAGTCTAAACGAGAGTTGTAGAGCATATTTTCAGCTACGCGTGCATATAAAGAACGTCGAAAACGGAGCTCGTACGTGAAAGTTACGGATTTTTAAAAGTTCGACGCCCGAAATCTGAGGCTGTCAGGCTTGCCACGACGTGGTACAGTTCGCTGCGACCCGGCCAGTGACTGAGAGCGTCCAATCAAAAGAAGAAGATAAGGTTGACACACCACGACGTGGCACACCCTCTGCCACGACGTGGCACTCAAAAAATGACCCTATAAATAGATTTCAAGGGCTCCGAGTTCCATTGCTCAGTTCTCTTCTTTCTCGCGCCGAAACTCTACTTTTAAGCCCCCGAAGCCCTCCTAAAGCCCTGGTTTTCACCTTCAAGTTCCAAAGGAAGGTTTTGTGTTCCCGAGATTCCCGAGGTTCCTGAGATTCCCGAGAAAATCAACTTTCTCGCAATCAATCAAGTGAGTTCATACCCCTTTGAATTAACCTTTTAAATGTTGTTAAATGTTTATAAATGCTTTATAGGGGGGGGGGAATACAAGTTGAATCATGTTTAGTTGTTATATCAATCACATGTGATTGATAACTAACATGTAAATGGCTTTACTTTACGTAACTGTTTTACCAATCAGATTTCTTCAAATGTTTATCTTAAACATTTTTAGGTGTTTAAAACACCTTATTAAACTATTTATTAAACATTGTATGTTCATTTCAAACTCTGTTACAGTGTCTGTCAAACAAAGGTTCCTTTATACTTAAACTGTTTTTGTCAAACAAATACTTCCAAACCGTTTTTTAAACTGACATCAAGTCGATCTTTTCTTAGGTATTAATCTTTTTCAAAGGTTTTATAAAACTCCTTATATGCTTTTATATTGTCAATTGCATGCCTGTATAGTTATAGTTTTATAAATAATGTTTAAATGACTTAGGAAGGCTAACCCGCTTTATTTCCTTTTCCCCGTTGGGATGTGGTCTGGTAGGGTATCGGGTATCCGTCTGAAGGTCGTTTAACTATTAGTTGTATATCGTGTATACATATAGAGACATAAAAGTTTTCGTCGGTTAGTTCAATACCTTTGGGTAGCAAAGGCATACTTCAGGTTATACACATACACGGTTAGTAATTATTATAGGTATAGTTAGGAGATACCACTTACTATTCCAAGTGAAGGGAATCACACAAGAGTTAGTTCATTCATGAGTCTATACTAGTGCATTACATGATACATGAGTATGTTTACATAGATACGCTTACATGAGTACGTTTAAATGAATACTTTTACATGAATACATTTACGTAGATGTTATATGGTGAGTTACTATTACATATTATATGTGTAGATACTGTTATATATAATTCTCCTTCTTATCTTTACTTTGTGATACAAACACATAATCGACGAGATAGATTGGACTTTATATCCTCGTTCCAAAGGATACTTTGTGGGACTAACCATTCCTCGAACCTCTGTCAGCTACAGAGGTAAATGCACATCTACGGATGTCTTCGGTTGATACCATTATAGGTATACTTTAAGGGACTAAATATTCCTACACCCAGTTGTTAGCTACAGAGGTAAATGTACATCTACGGATGTCTTAAGTTAACACTGTTAGTTATCCTAGTACAAAAGGATAATACTTAGGTCATTATATTATTTCTTCCTTTACTTTGTGACACATTCACATGATTGACGAGGTAGGATATATTTGATATAGATAACTAATTTCCTTATTACCTTTATAGTGTGACTCATACACGTAAACGATGAGGTATACTATAGTTTTATACTAATAGTTAAAACAGTGAAAAACCATCACATTTACAGAGATGCTTACCTTCAAAACAGTAGGGTCTTGGTAGAAGACTTCTTTTATAGGGATCATAGGGATTTCTAGGGTTATTCAAACGCTTTCCATTACGTACAAATCTTTACATACTTATACGAACTTTCTTTCAAAACAATGTCAAGACTTTCATTACAAGTTCTCCAAATCAAAGACACATTAATACTTATGAATTCACCAGCTTTATTGCTGATACTCGCTTTCAAAATAACTTGTATTCTCAGGTCACAAATAGACAGGTACGACGACCAGGTTTTGTGAAGACGGGGAAATCAAGACTCCTCTTTTATTTTGATTAGTTATCATGTTGTCTTATACTATGAAAGAATACACTTGTAATTTAAAATTTTACTATTAATGCAATGGATGATGTTGTTGCTTGTTTACTACTTTACATTGTTGTGATACATTACATGACGTCCTCCGCCCCAGAACGTTTCCACCGTTCTCTGTTTTGGGGTGTGACAGATTGGTATCAGAGAATTGTTAATAGTGAATTGAGTATATCAACCCATAAAAGATATACTAACTATAAATACAATGGGATTAAAATACTTCGACCAAGAGTTTATACTTTTAAATAATGAAATATTTAATCAAGTATACGTTCCTGCATTCATACTAAAATCAGTGTCACAATGACAAGAATAAAAGTATAATGAAATATTTAATCAAGTATACGTTCCTGCATTCATACTAAAATCAGTGTCACAATGACAATATCACAAGTAAGCTTGGGGATGTATGGTCAGTCCTGGCAATGGCATAGCCTGATCAACTATGCTGGTCCGAGGAGTGATTAGCATATGCCCAAGAATGGTTGTGATGTGGCAACAAGTCGAAAAACTTACCAACACAACCACAATGAAATACCATAGGGGTATTTAGTGTTACTGTAATTGCTTATCTGAGAACTAAATAGATTTTTATCATTATGTCAATAGTTGTTTAGTAGATACACTAAGGTTATATGTACTAAGATGTCATATACTTAGAATCTGTGAATCTTTGCTTTATGTCCTGTCCTCGTTGGGTTGGGGGCTTGGGATTAGGGTCACTTATTCGAAGGTCTATCCTATCGTAAATACATATAACTGGTATGCACTGAACAAGTATTAAAGAAACTGATAAAGATCATCTTTTAATTATCTTAGTTAGTTCGTCTATTTAGTTAGTTCTTATTATCCCTTTTCTCGCGTAGATATCATGGCTGGATTCCATCCCCATGGAAACCCGTACTTCCCTAACCACGACAATGTTGGATGGCTCGGAGAGGAGCCAGTGGTTGATCACCAAGTCCCTATGGATGGTCACCAAGCAGAAGGCATTGCTGAAGGGTCTAACTCCGAACCTAAATTAGAGAACCTACCCCCGATGGCTCTTGTTCCAAATCCTAACCCTCGTCCGGATTTTCATGGCCCGACGCCTCCTTGGGTAGAATGTTTGGAAACATGGAGCGAAGAGCAAGATCAACCTATGCCGTTTAAAGGAGACTGAAGCTTCTACCACTCAAGCGAAGGGAGCTCAGTAGACAAAGTTCTACCATTCCTGATCCGTAGAGTTTCCCGAAACAAAATTCAGGGTAGGACGACTCTCCGTCGTATCGAAGAGGTTAATTCCAATGCAAGAATTTATACCATCCGCACCAATCACCTTGAACACACAAGTGAGAAATTTGAGAGAAACCATGAGCCCCTGCTGCAAGCACTAGCTGAAACCCAAGCCGAAGTCATAGAGCTCCAAGTACGCCATAAGGTGTACGAAAGATGCCTGCTTCATATGGAACGTCAACTAGCCGAAGTAAGGGTTCACCATAGGGGTGATCGTCGCCAGTAGGAGATACCTTACTTCCTTCTTTGTTTTAAAGAACCATGTTCCTGTCTATGTTCTGTGTAGTACTTTCTATGTGACTACCTTGTATTGTAAGTACTTTTAGTTAAGTCTTTATGCTGTCAAAGATTTTTCTACTCCGAATATGATGTAAGACCTTCTTCAAGATCAATTTTCCCTAACTTATTACGTCATGAATATCAATATTGAAAGTCGGCTAACTTCTGTGTCACTCTTTGTTCAAATACTTTCATCATACTTTCGTTGGGATCTATCTGAAACCCACTCTAGTCAAATTATTGGACTAGGGTAATTTAGCTCAGGGATCATTCCCAATTCTCTTTCAAAGGTTGGATCATGTTATCCACCAACCAATAATACCCTGGTTTGGACGATAAACGTTTTGAGACCATTCTAGTAGTTTACTTCTAATCTATACTAGGACTGCATCATAGGGATGTAGGTCAAAACCTTCAAGAACATACTTCTACTCTTTACATGAACGATCGAACTACGTCTAGGTTCAACCATACTCGCTCACAAATTCATTCTCTTTCCGTGTAACAGAATCATGTCGCTGAAGAAAAACGATCAACCCATCAACCAAACACCAACTCTTCAGATTGATGCAACTACCTTTCGAGCTACAGTCTCGGCTGCCGTGTCAGTTGTTCTGACCCACCTTAACGCTAACAACGCGAATGTTAGCGGGATTGTTAACTATAATTCCAATCCATGTAACAATCAAGTACCTCAACGAGAAACAAACTACCATGACACCCCGAATCCCAAGCCCAAGAATAACAAACGAAAGTTCTGGGCTAAGGCTAAAGGCAAATCACCCCAAGGGGCGAGCAAAAGACAACAACCTATGGCAACCTTCGCAGCCACGACTTTTGTACCTCCTACTACCATCCCTTCTAGTATCCCAATTATCCCTAACCCGGCCAGACAGTATGCTAGCAATCTCCCAAAGTGCAAGAAATGCAACTATCACCATCATGGACCTTGTCGGAAAATGCAGTGCTTAAACTACAATAAAAAAAGGGATACACTGTTCGTTACTGCAAGAGTCGGATCCAACACAGTATTTCAACCACCAATGTCGAAATCTCTCGAATATGCCATCTATATGGCGTAATGGGACACTTCAAGAGGGACTGTCCAATAGAGGAGAACGACGGCGAATCCGAAGGAGTTTGACCTCATAATGGAAAGAGGCAAGAAGGACCCTACTATAGTATAGGTTCACTTCCAATTGTCAGTATTATGTATGTTTTTAAAACATGTTTAAAACTAGTGCAACTCAAGTCTTATCTTTTGCGAGATCCCGTCAGTTAAGGGTCCCTCGTGCTGCGTATACTTGCCTTTTGAAGTATACTTTGTTCGCAGCAGTATTCCTATAGTTACTCTAAAGTACTGTAACACTGTTAAAAGTTTCACTGTTATGTTTTGTCTGCAACGCCTTTATGATCAAATCTAGTGCCTTTATTTCCAAGGGATTCCGATTTATCATACAACTCGAGTCAATTCGATCCGCACAATACCAGTTTCGTGCGTAAATCTCTTTCTCCAAAATCATCTATCTAGCGAAACTATCACTTCAGAACTTCGAAGTACTCATGCGTAGAGTACCTTTTGTTTCTTATCCTTTCCAAAGAAACCTCAGCAAACCTCCCTGAAGTACCACTCATGCAGTACGTCAAGTTCAATCCAAAGACCCACCTTTTCAATCTTAATTATATACGACTCGTATACCCGAGACGGTGATTGATGAACCAGGTATGAGTTCTACTATGAACTTCAGGACGGAGACTGCCCAAGACTGCGAGTGATCGTGCTTCCGTGAGAATAAACTTAGATATACCTATCCTTTTCCCTAATTCATGAGTAGTCATACTTTCTTTTAGATCTTCACGACAGCTAATGCACCCCAAGGTTTTGACATCATAATTAGTAGGAGTTGGTTAAGTCTACATCGAGCCGACATCAGGTGCTTTGATAAAGCAGTTCGTCCTAACCTCCCTAAACAACGAAGCTCTAGTTATTTACAGCGACGAACCAAGTACAAACCCTCTCATCATTTTATGTATGCAAGATCAGAAATGCTTACGAAAGGAATATCATGCATTCCTTGCACACATCGCCGAGACATGCCGAGAAGTGAAGGACATTCAGAACATCCAAGAAGTACGTGGCTTTCCCAACACCTTTCCAGAAGCACTACCGAGACTACCACAACAACATCAAGTCGAATTCAGAATCGACTTAGTTCCAGTGGCTACCCCAGTAGCCAAATCACCTTATCATCTAGCTCCAACTGAGATGCAAGAACTTCCTAGCGAGCTTAACAAACTCCTCAGAAGGGGATTCTTTAGGCCAAGTTTCTCAGTTGGAGGAGCACCGGACTTGTCTGTAAACAAGAAAGAGCGTTCCAAACGCTAAAGTAAGCCTGATGCATCGCACCAATATTATCCCTCCCAAAAGGGATAGAATATTTCGTGGTGTAATGCGATGCATCCAACCAAGGGCTTGGTTGTGTTCTTAAGAAAGATGAAAGGTCACTGCCTCTACCTCAAGACAGCTTAAGACACTGGAAGTTAACTATTCAACACGTGATCTTGAGTCATGAGCAGCAGTAATTGCTCTGAAGATCTGGAGACAATACTTGTAGGGTACAAGGTGTAATACTCTCACAGACTACAAAAACACTCAACACACATTCGAGAAAGAAGAGTTATCATACTAGTGAAGTCAAATGAAAGAAACAAAGTCGTATCCCGATAGTGAAAGGTTCGCTGGAAAGCCAAGCGAGGACCTGAGTTCACCTGGGAACGCGAGCATCAAATGAAACTTCTATCTATAGCAAAGTTATCAATTCTACATAAACTCTAATTTCGAGACGAAATTCCCTCTAACAAGGGGATGATGTGACAACCCGACATTTCGAAACAATATAATGTAACACCAGTCAAATTTAGGTCAAAATTCAACTTTCCTAAAAGCTTATTTGGGTTAAATAAAGTGCTAGGAATCGTATCATGGTTTTCGTACATATAAAGAACCCTAAAATCCGAGTTATAACGAAGAAGTTATGACCAACCAAAGATTCTCGGCAAAACCGGCAACACGGATTAAGCAAAAAACGCAAAGTTTGAATACAATAGCTTTTAGCCTTATGTATCTAAATGAAAGTTGTATATAACATTAAACCGTAAACGTACGTAAAAAGAACGTCCAAATCTGACTTCATATGAGGAAGTTATGATTTTTCCAAGATCCGGATATAGCAGCAGACAGCTAAAAACTTGAAATAGAGATCGAGAGACTTTTTGCCAAAACAACCTAAATGAGGATCGTAGGTTTCAACAATAGTAGCGCAACGGCGAAAAGTCTGACGAAAACGGACATCGGATGAAGAAGTTATGGATTTCTAATGGACTTTTCGTGACCCGACCTGTTAAAAATAAATAATTAAAAATAAAATCAAAATTTGCCGATGAAGTCTAAACGAGAGTTGTAGAGAATATTTTCAGCGACGCGTGCATATAAAGAATGTCGAAAACGGATCTCGTACGCAAAAGTTACAGATTTTACAAGTTCGAGGCCCGAAATCCGAAGCTATCAGGCTTGCCACGACATGGCACAGTTTGCCGCGACCCGGCCAGTGACTGAGAGCGTCCAATCAATAGAAGAAGTTAAGGCTGACTCACCACGACGTGGCACACCCTCTGCCACGACGTGGCACTCAAAAAATGACCCTATAAATAGATTTCAAGGGCTCCGAGTTCCATTGCTCAGTTGTCTTCTTTCTCGTGCCGAAACTCTGCGTTTAAGCCCCTGAAACCCTCCCAAAGCCCTGGTTTTCACCTTCAAGTTCCAAAGGAAGGTTTTGTGTTCCCGAGATTCCCGAGGTTCCCAAAATTCCTGAGATTCCCGATAAAATCAACTTTTCCAAGTCGAAGTTCTGCTCGATTATCATCTCGCTTTCTCACAATCAATCAAGTGAGTTCATACCCCTTTGAATTATCCTTTTAAATGTTGTTAAATGTTTATAAATGATTTATAGGGGGGAATACAAGTTGAATCATGTTTAGTTGTTATATCAATCACATGTGATTAATAACTAACATGTAAATGGCTTTACTTTACGTAACTGTTTTACCAATCAGATTTCTTCAAATGTTTATCTTAAACGTTTTTAGGTGTTTAAACACCTTATTAAACTGTTTATTAAACACTGTATGTTCATTTAAAACCCTGTTACATTGTGTGTCAAACAAAGGTTCCTTTATACTTAAACTGTTTTTGTCAAACAAATACTTCCAAACCGTTTTATAAACTGACATCAAGTCGATCTTTTCTTAGGTATTAATCTTTTTCAAAGGTTTTATAAAACTCCTTATATGCTTTTATATTGTCAATTGCATGCCTGTATAGGTATAGTTATATAAATAATGTTTAAAAGACTTAGGAAGGCTAACCCGCTTTATTTCCTTTTCCCCGTTGGGATGTGGTCTGGTAGGGTATTGGGTATCCGTCCGAAGGTCGTTTAAATATCAGTTATATATCATGTATATATATAGAGACATAAAAGTTTTCCTCAGTCAGTTCAGTACCTTTGGGTAGCAAAGGCATACTTCAGGTTATACACACGGTTAGTAACTATTACAGGTATAGTTAGCAGATACCACTTACTATTCCAAGTGCAGGGAATCACACAAGAGTCAGTTCATTCATGAGTCTATACTAGTACATTACATGATACATGAGTACATTACATGATACATGAGTACGTTTACATAGATACGCTTGCATGAGTACGTTTACATGAATACCTTTACGTAGATGTTATATGGCGAGTTACTATTACATATTATATGTGTAGATACTGTTATATATAATTCTCCTTCTTATATTTACTTTGTGATACAAACACATAATCGACGAGATAGATTGGACTTTATATCCTCGTTCCAAAGTATACTTTGTGGTACTAACCATTCCTAGAACCTCTGTTAGCTACAGAGGTAAATGCACATCTACGGATGTCTTCGGTTGATACCATTATAGGTATACTTTTAGGGATTAACTATTCCTACACCCAACTGTTAGCTACATAGGTAAATGTACATCTACGGATGTCTTAAGTTAACACTGTTAGTTATCCTAGTACAAAAGGATAATACTTAGGTCATTATATTATTTCTTCCTTTACTTTGTTACACATTCACATGATCAACGAGGTAGGATATATTTGACATAGATAACTAATTTCCTTATTACCTTTATAATGTGACTAATACACATAAACAATGAGGTATACTATAGTCTTATACTAATAGTTAAAACTGGGAAAAACCACCACATTTACAGAGATGCTTACCTTCAAAACAGTAGGGTCTTGGTAGAAGACTTCTTTTATAGGTATCATAGGGATTTCTAAGGTTATTCAAACGCATTCCATTACTTACAAACCTCTACATACTTATATGAACTTTCATTCAAAACTATGTCAAGACTTTCATTACAAGTTTTACAAATCAAAGACACATTAATACTTATGAATTCACCAGCTTTATTGCTGATACTCGCTTTCAAAATAACTTCTATTCTCAGGTCACAAATAGACAGGTATGACGACCAGGTTTTGTGAAGACGAAGAAATCAAGACTCCTCTTTTATTTTGATTAGTTATCATGTTGTCTTATACTATGAAAGAATACACTTGTAATTTAAAATTTTACTATTAATGCAATAGATGATGTTGTTGCTTGTTTACTACTTTACATTGTTGTGATACATTACATGACGTCCTCCTCCCCAGAACGTTTCCGCCGTTCTCCGTTTTGGGGTGTGACACCCGCTTTGCAGGGTCAGACAGGGGAGATCGGAACTCCAGCAGACAAGGGTGTGAGGTACCCTTGTTGCCACCCAAACAGTGTTGCCTGTGTTTAGCAGCGGTTATTTTTCATTAGCATGGATAGGCGTATCGTTGGTTGTTATCTCTAGTGGTGCTTGAGTTATATGCAACTTCAAGATGAGTTATATGCCATCTGCATACTGTGAATTTGGGTGGAGTAGTATGGGGTCATCTCCTGATATATTGCCGATCTTCCAGCATTCGATTGTTATTTTGACTATGGTTGGGGTTGGTTCAAGCGTTCGTGCGAGGGGATTTTAACTGGGTTTCAATAACCTTAGAAATTATGTTAGTAAAGCCTCTCGGAGTTGCCGAGGGAGAAAGAGAGAGAAGCTATCGCTGAAGTATTGTGGGAGCATCCGACCTTTGGACTCCGAGATCTGAATGTGTTATCAGTGTGAATAGCTAGAGTCATTGGCATAGTTGGGAAACAAGATGTGTTAGTTGGTTTTCACGACTCATGTTGTTTTGGAAGGGTTATTCATGGTGTTCAAGCTTTGATAAGCACCAGTCGTCAACAAGGTGAATGTTCGGACATAATGAGGATTGAGAATCCTTCAGTTTTCGCGTGCCGAGCGGACTTAGTTGAATCTAAGTTGGGGAGAACCATCCATGTATCCAGGACAGAAGAAATGGTGAAGGTGTTATAAGACTACGGGGGAGCCGTAGCATTCACTAATGTCTAGTTGGGGTGAAAGTGATGTAAGACTACGGGGGAGCCATAGCATTTAGAAATGGTCAGTTAGGGTATAGTGTTGTAAGACTGTGGGGTGTGTTGTAGCATTCACGGATTCTTTCAGGTGATTTGGACTAGGGTAG
Organism: Lactuca sativa; assembly: GCF_002870075.4. Lineage (NCBI taxonomy): Eukaryota > Viridiplantae > Streptophyta > Magnoliopsida > Asterales > Asteraceae > Lactuca > Lactuca sativa. The sequence goes on along the minus strand of NC_056627.2, from coordinate 59,051,559 downwards.
ACTAGTTTGCAGTATTGTGGGGGAGACAACTTAGTTAGGATCAGGATCAGAGTGACTGACCAATCAGTTAACCAGGGGCGAGCCGGGTGGTCATGGGAATTCGGGTTGGAACCGGTAGAGACTTCTGAGCTAAGGGTTGGACGTTGTGATACAGGGTCTTGTGGTCGAGTAGTGAATGTTTCTGTAGGTATGTAACTGGGCAGCCCCGTTATAGGATCTCATAAGAACCTGGAACGTTAGCAGGCTTGCCACTTCTAGGTGTTCATGAACTTGGATGTTCATTCGCTATACTCCATCCTCCTCATGGTTGCCTTATTTGACATATATTGCTGGGAAACCCCCGAATGCATGTGTTGTCACCCCGATGAAATATTCTAAGACTAGGTTCCTTGTGTTAGTTGTCTTAGGGACGTAAAGTGAGAATAACGGGAATGGGTAATTGGATTTTTGTTGGTTGATGAAATTAATATAATTATTTATTGTGGATTGAAAACCCTATATGCTCACCAGGCTCCCAGCCTGACCCACTCAGTTTTCTTTGTATTATAGGTAGTGGCGCCAGAGCATAAGTTGGATAACTTGTCAAGTTATTTTTGGATTATAGACCTGTTGTTGTAAATAACTATTGTAAGGTCTATATTGAAATGTTTATGCTTTTAGTTTGTTTATCGAAACATGACATCCCGAGTATTGTAATATAATGCAAAATACATTTCTTTAAGAAATGCTTTGGTAAATCTTATTTTTATCATATTTTGTTTTGGGAACAAATTCTGCAACTCTTTTAATCAAATGATTACTCTGAAATAATTTTAAAAGCATAAGTTAAACCGGTCTTTTCTGGCCGTGATTTTGGGGATGTCACAGTGGTATCAGAGCATTAGTTTAAGCGAACTAGGAATTTGTAGGATTTCTAGACATAAATTTTGAATGCTAAGTGATGATTTCGAGATGTGTGTCTGTTATATTTTAGGCACGAGCACTAGTTTACTTTAGGAAAGATGCCTAAAATGCTTTTATGTGCTAAATGTTATATGTTTGCCATATATGAAATTATTTGTTTTGATCTATGGTTTGTTGCCGAACGGATCTGGAAACCTTATGTGTTTAGGATTCTAAGCGTTTGGCTACGATATTAGATCTAGCATGTAATCGTTTGGAGTAATAAGGACGATCTGAATATCTATCGTGAATGAGGATCTAATTTCACCTTATTTGGTGTATAGATCAAAAATGGTGAGAGCGAGGAGTGGAGATGGAAATGCTGATGAAAACAGAAATCAAATACCTGTGATAGAACAAGTAGTTGTTGCAGCAGTAGCACCCGAGCCAATGACTATGGCTGGTGTGCAAGTAATGATTCAAACTATGTTGGATAGCCAAATGGAAGAAACGCGACATCTACTTCAACAGAATCATGAAGAGCTTTCAATTCATGCGTAAGAGCCCGAAGTTAATGGAGGGCAGTCTGAAGGAGAGAACTTTAGTGGGATAATTGGTCAAGACAACCCACCGATAGTTCAACAAAACAACCAAGATGGAGGAAATAATGGACTGGGATGCAAGTACAAGGACTTTCTGACTTGCAAACCATCGACCTTCACTTAAAAGGAGGACCCGATTGGAGTGTTGGATTGGATCTTTGAAATGGAGTTAGACTTCATGACTTGTGGATGCAGAGGCAAGTCGTAGACTACGTTCACTATACGATAGTTCAGGGGTGGAGCCATTTGCTGGTGGAACACTTTGGGGAAGACCCTAAGCCCTAATGAACCACTACAATTGACATGGGCAGAGTTTTTGGTGCAGTTCAAGCGCAAGTTATGTTCGGCCCAAAATATGTTGGAGTTGGAGAACAAGTTTCTGACATTGAAAAAGCGCAGCATGTCAGTTGATGAATACACAAATGCTTTCATAGACAAGATGGAGTTTGCTTTGCGTATCGTTCCAGATGAGCTGACGAAAGTAGATCGATACACAAAGGGACTCCCATGGGAGTACGCTGTGCCAGTACGTCAAGCACCTACTCTGGAGGCAGCTATTTGGGCTGCCAAGTCTGTTGAGAACATGATCAAAGGAAGAACCACCAGCAAAGTTGAATTTGGTGAAAAGAGAAAGTTTGAAGGAACTTTTGGTTCCAGCAAGAAAAACAAATTTCTAAAGTCTGATTCGAAAATTTTTGGAGGAGGAAAATGAGGCGAATCAAAATGGTGTGAGAAGTGCAAGAAAAAGCACTTTGGGAAATGTAGCGATGATATTGATGGGTTTTGGTCATAAGACATCCTATGTGCTCATACAAACCCTAATGCTTGGATCTAGGTTTCTCTATTGTACATGCTTTGAATCCAAGACTATAAACCCTAATTCTAGCATATGGAAATCAATATTAACATATAATTAGGTTTAAGATATTACCTTGATTGTTATATAGCAATAACAATCCCAATTCCTCCTTTGAATTGACTTTGGAAGGCTTAGAGTCACAAGTGTCACTCCTCTAATGGTTCACAAACACCATAAGCAAGAGGATGAAGAGGAGAGAGGATAGAGGCTACCCAAAACGTGTTCTAACCATAAAAAAGAAGTTCCCCACGTTTTTGAGCCTTAAGGGTTCTATATATAGTGAGGCTATTAGGGTTATCTAACAAGGAAACCCTAATTTGGTTGCTTAAGCCCTAAGCAACCCATGGAGCCCTTTCTTAAAGCCTTGGACGACTTCATATGGGCTTCCCCATTAGAATTCGTCCACCTTTATAATAAAAGGCAATCCATGGCCCAAATTGCAATTATCTTATAATTACAATTCCAGTCCCTTAAATTTAATTAATCTCTTTTAGTCACAAAACTAATTACCAATTAATTATTGACTAATATTAATTAAACAATATGATTTCTCCTTTAATATATTATTCTCATAATATATTAATAAATCATATTTAATCCTTTCTCTCCATAATTCATCCTATCAAGTTGCTTCGGTGAAGGCAACCCAAAAGGACCATGCACCATCGGGTCAAGTACATACCAAAATAGTTATGGACTTAGACACTAATCCAACAGTCTCCCACTTGGATAAGTCTAATAACTATTCTGCGTATGACTTCAGATCCTGGTCTGCAATCGTAGCTTTCCAAAGCCGCTGTCAACTCTGATCATATCAGATACACGTGTCCTTAGATAAGGGATCATATATTCCTCCATTCTAGATATCATATGAGATATGATTTCAAATCATTCTCTTTGTACTATATCTCGTTTCCCGATTTATGACGACAAACTAATTGAACAAATCAAATTAGCCCTAGCCCGGCTGAGCATTTACGTTTGTCATCACTAAACCATCGAGGGACCCAAAGATATCGCTTTTATCCTACCTTGGATAAAAGGAACGGATAAATTTTGATACAATGTTTGCTTGCACTCACTCACCGAATCACACACAACAATATGTTTTATAACACCAAGTTACTAGTGCGTTTACATATTATCAATGTGCAACCGATTCGCAAGATACAACTCACACATCTCGGTTTCAAGAATATAAGATGTTATCGTCTCACCAATCACTCGTGATACAATCCATGGAGTGATCCAAGTGAGCGTGGGTCTAATCCAATGCTCAAATCACATTCATAAGCACTCATGAACGTTGCAACAAACATTTGCTTATGTCTAATACTCTTTTAGACAATCCACACACCAATTCATGACAGTCTTCATTCATATCTACTTCCAACATATGAACGACTGTGGCCTGTTTGAATAATTCGATTATTCTTAATAAACTCAATTATTCTGGAAGTCAAAACATGCAAAGTGAAACACAAGAATAATACTAATCCCATATGGCCTCAAACCTTTAAGTATAAATAAAACGCCTTTTATCTATCACCATATTGATTACTCATTATTTGTCGTTTCGGGTAATCAACTTCTTACTTGAATTCCAACACTTGTCCCATGCTCCTAGCATGAACACAATGTTTACCTATGGTTCTTACTTTGTGAAATAGATCTCATTGAATACATTTCCAATCCTTCTCATTTCACAACTCCAAATCCGTTTTTCATAAGTCAAAGAATATCAAATTCTTGCTACTTATAGAATATGCTAGATTCTAACATTCTATGCAACCATCCTTTCGTAATGTCACTGCACCAAAGTCACAAAGACTATTGCCAATGATATTACAAAGTCCTCTATCGGAGATTGTTACAAGACAATTCCATAGACGTGATGTCTCTCACTCAAAGTACATTCTTTGAACATCCTTTTGCATAGAAGTTTCTAATCTAGTCATAGATTTCTCAATATTCAATTCCCAATATGGACACACTTCCATATGTTCCATATGACAACTCATTCTTAATAGAATCTTATCTATTCGTAATGATGTCGATACGGTCCATCCAATATGGAAACATTTCCATATTTTCCAATACTATACTTCCAACTACTCACAAACGACCAATCCTCGTCGAACTTTGGGTTGTCCTTTGATAGTTGTTTAATTGTTTTAGTCAAAACCAATTCTAGTCCCTTTTCCCTCTAAATGCGCTCGACATTTGGAAAATTTTAGAATGGTCAAACATTAAAGCATTTACAATCGATCCTATACCCGAAGCGTATGGGACACGACGCATAATGTTTTATTTGCTATGTTCTCAAAATTCGAATTGTGAAGAAGGATGTCGTAATCATAATCGAAATTTTCAGAACATACTATGTACCTTTGACTAAATTTTATTAACATTCCACAACCTAAGCCTTTAGATTTGAAATGAAGCATAATATTCTCTCCCTTAATTATAGCAAAACAATTCTTCAACTATTGCGACTTTGCAAAGTATGACTCTTGTTTTCTATAATTAATATTGCTAACCTTGCAATTCAAATTATGGAAAGGGATGCCGTAACCATAATCGAATTTGAGAATGCAATTTTACAATCACTATCTTCTTAAGATCTTTCTTAGTGAAAGCATTTCCTCACAATCATTTTCATGAAGGAGGAAATCTTATGACACTTAGATTTAAATGGCGTATGTGTTCCTATCCATGTGAATTTGTTAAAACCAAAGTTTACGACAAATTCAAACTCATATGGACCGAACTTTCTTAATCTTGATTTCTTGCCTTATGGTAGCACAGCTGCCCACCATTTCTTCCAAGTAGTTAACCGGCTCACCCTTTCCTATCAATGTACCTTTCATTGATTAAGGTGCTTTGCCTTTTATGCGTTCAAATGAGACTCATAGGACTCACATGCATAATTAACTCGATTGGATTGACACAGAAACAAAATAATGTCTTCACGATAGGTTGTAAACCTCAACTCGTGTGCCAGTGATGATTGATAAGGTTTATTTGATTTGTTCTTGAAACCTTTCAAGACCATTAAGACTCCCACTAACTCCTTGACATATACGATTCTCTTGTCAAAACATTTCTTGACAAACAAATATTCAAGAGTTAGTGTAGCTTTTATCAAAACGAAACACTTCATAATTTTGGTCTTAGTTGGTCTTTGTCTTATCCAAGACATCACAACTTTCCACAATTGATGAATGTTATAAACCTTCTTAATACTATTCACTCAATGTCACAATCTTAACTCTAAGACTTGTTATTAGAACGAAGTATGATAGACTTCTTGATTTAACCATTTCTTCAATCATTGATTCCTCTTCTTAAACATACAATTGTATTAAGACTTACTTAGAGGATCAATTGAGACATGGTTCTTAATCATTAAGACCTATCATAAAGCATAAAAGGTACTCTCCCTTCTTCTTAGAATGGAGAAACTTTTATCTTTCTGCCTACTTGATTCTTCTTATTCGTTCTGCTATTGATTTAAACATTTTCAATCAATTCAGAATTACACTTAATCTTATAAGCATAATCATATTTACTAAACCTTTAGTAAATCATGACGAATGTCTTTGTTACTCTTATGGTGGACTTGATCAACACGCAACTTTGTGTATTCGATCTCCAAGTCCAAATATGAAATTTCTCATTCATCGTGCATCCACGTTGCATGATTCCAAGTTTCTGTCCAATTGAAACTTGGGCGATGAGAAACTCTCTCTATTTGGTAAATTATCGACTTTCCATAAATAACATAATAAGAACCAAATCCATTATTGCTAATAATATAAACATTTTAACATCAATTTTTTCACACACGCCATTGTAAAGATAAATAATCAAAATTTATATTATTGCGGAAAAATTTATCCTTACAATGCAACTCATTGAAAAACGTATGCTAATACATCTTTCTTAGCAATCTAATTCTAACTCTAAGTAGTAGCTCAAGAATCTAATCTTCGAGAAATGCGATCGAAATCCATTCCTTCACGGTTAGATTCTGCTCACTTCTTCCCTTAAACTTCCTTTCTTTTCTTCGATCCTACAAAACATCAATTGTAATCTTATCACATTATGTATTCAGAATCTAGAATGAAGCTTAAAAGAGTTAGTCAATGTATTTTGCCTAAATTAGAGCCATACGTTTCGACTCTCCCATCTCTTAGATCTCTTAGGTAAATGGGGCAGCTTCGTCTCCAATGCCCCTTCTCTTGGCAATAAAAGCAAATCGACTCTTTTGGAACAGGACATGGAACTACTTCAGACATCGCCTTTCTCTTATGATCAAACTTTTTGATCATAGCATGTCTTTCGTTGCCATTGTCTATATCCATAAAGGTCTCGAAGGCAGATTCACCAATCAACTTTGCTTTTCTATTGCGCCAAATCATTGCTGATTCAGCAACAATAAGCATATAGGTGAGATCTATAAGGGTCACGTCGTAGTTCATCATATAGTACTCTCTTACGAACTCACTATATGAGTTGGGAAGTGACTGAAGAACCCAATCAACAACCATTTCCTCACAAACAACGGATCCCAACATTCTTAACCTATCAATGTGTGACTTCATCCCTAGGACGTGTTCACACACGGACTTTCCTTCTTTATGTTTAATTGCCAAAAGGGCTTGAGTGATCTTGAACTTTTCAAGCCTTTGAACTTGTGGGTTAGGGAGAATAATTGGAGGAGGCAGAGGAAGTGAAGCATGATTTCTTGTTCCTCGATCGAATCGTGGAATATCATCTTCATGTGGAATGCTTGTTCCACGGGATTTGAGAAGACCATAGTTGTCGAACTTTGACATCTGCAAAACGGGAGAAAAACGAATTCAAGTTAGTTGATAGATTGAGTCCTTAGTAAATCACCCAAATGAAATACTAAGGCTAGGACCCAACACAATATTCTACAACTCGGGAGAGGGATGCCGTAACCCTAATTGCAGAATATTTGAAGGTAAGTGAATGACGATTCACTAATTTCCACCATGAAAAACGAAAAAGAAATTTAAGTTTTAAATCTATGAAAACTCCTAGATCCTTTGAGATTCATTGAACTTTCAATGGCATGTTTAAATCTCGATATACCCCTCTAGTTTGTGACTGGGATGCCGAGGATCACAAAGCGGGTGTGAATAACCATGCAAACTACATAGTGCCCTCACATGTTACAGTCACCTATTCGATGTGCCGGTAAACCACACACGCTCCACCGAACTATGACAAACATTGAGTCACCCTTTGCTACCTTTTCTTAGACCCATCTAGTGTGCCGGTTAACCACACACGCTCCACTAACGTCTTCGCAAGGGCACAAAGTGTAATTTCATGGAATTGCATCAATTCACTTTTGCCTAAGTAACTAAGATTGGGAATTTTATGAAAACATTTAGTTAGTTTTATACTTCATTATACTTATAATGGAAGGTTTTGTCCCATCCTACCCGTTCGGCTAACGACCCTCCACTAGTCAAGAGTGCGGTGGGTAAGAGTGGATACCCATTCAATCGCCATTTTATAGGCAATTTCCTTAAACACCCCTTACAGACCAGCTTTGTGAATGAGGCCTACTAACGGTAAGACTGACTTTTACTCATACATATATATAATGTTAGACTTTTAATGTTATATATATAGTATAGGGTGTATTTTAACACTGTTAAAATACTATGTGGTCTAATTTAACAATTATACTTTTAATTCAATTAAATTGTAAACCTAAACTTTTATGGATTTATTAAATCTCTTTTAATTATACACCTTAATTAATTAATAAAACCATAAGGGTGTGATTTGAACTTTTTCAAAACTATACTAGAGTTTTAGAATTTAACATTCCTAATTAAACTTTTAATCAACTTTTAAATTCCAAAATTTGAGGGCAAGTTATGAAACATTTCAACACATTAGGGCTTAGAATTTAAATATACATCAAAATTAAACTATTTAATTAAAATTTAAATTCCAAAACTTGAGGGCAAGTTTTGAAACCTTTTTCAAAACATTAGGGTTTTAACTATTTAAATTTCAAAACAACAAAACTTTTGGGTTCAAATTTAAAATATAAAACCTAAAGGGATTAATTCGAAACTATTCCAAACTTTGTCAAGAATATTCTAGATCACATAATTCAAATAAGGCAATTAATTATAATTGGTGGTTATCTAATTAGATCAAGTTCAAATTCTTGCAAGATAATGATCAAATAATTTCCATAACTTAACATATATCAAATAAGGTAACAATTATCTAATTAGATGACCAAAATCTTTTATTTTGACAAGGATAATCATAAAGGATTAACAAAATTCGAATTTTATTAAGTTTAAACAATTATGGAAATTATCCTAAGTCATAATAGGTAAAAATCCCGAAAATCCACCTGTCTGACGAGTTGACTCGTCGAGTCAGCCTTGGACTCGTCGAGTCTGCATGGACTTGGCGAGTTCAGCCATGGACTCGGCGAGTCCAGCCTCCAGAATCCAAAAAATCGAATTTTCCAGTTATATCAAGCATCAATACAATAGAAACCAATCTAGGCTCTGATACCACTGATGGGTTTTGGTCATAAGACATCCTATGTGCTCATACAAACCCTAATGCTTAGATCTTGGTTTCTCTATTGTACATGCTTTGAATCCAAGACTATAAACCCTAATTCTAGCATATGGAAATCAATATTAACATATAATTAGGTTTAAGATATTACCTTGATTGTTATGTAACAATAACAATCCCAATTCCTCCTTTGAATTGACTTTGGAAGGCTTAGAGTCACAAGTGTCACTCCTCTAATGGTTCACAAACACCATAAGCAAGAGGATGAAGAGGAGAGAGGATAGAGGCTACCCAAAACGTGTTCTAACCATAGAAAAGAAGTTCCCCACGTTTTTGAGCCTTAAGGGTTCTATATATAGTGAGGCTATTAGGGTTATCTAACAAGGAAACCCTAATTTGGTTGCTTAAGCCCTAAGTAACCCATGGAGCCCTTTCTTAAAGCCTTGGACGACTTCATATGGGCTTCCCCATTGGAATTCGCCCACCTTTATAATAAAAGGCAATCCCTGGCCCAAATTGCAATTATCTTATAATTACAATTCCAGTCCCTTAAATTTAATTAATCTCTTTTAGTCACAAAACTAATTACCAATTAATTATTGACTAATATTAATTAAACAATATGATTTCTCCTTTAATATATTATTCTCATAATATATTAATAAATCATATTTAATCCTTTCTCTCCATAATTCATCCTATCAAGTTGCTTCGGTGAAGGCAACCCAAAAGGACCATGCACCATCGGGTCAAGTACATACCAAAATACTTATGGACTTAGACACTAATCTAACAGATATGACCTACTACAAGTGTGGAAAGACGGGGCATTATGCCAATGAGTGTTCGTCCAAAAAAAGAGTGTGATTTGGGTGTAATGAAGAGGGGAACATTTTGAAAGACTGTCCGAGAAAGAAGGAAGCAGCAAAACCTAATATTCCCCCAAAGCCGAAAGCGAGAGCCTTCCAGATGACACTCAAAGCTGCGAAAGATGAGGTTGATTTCGCTTCAGGTACCTTTCTTGTAAACAATTTGCCTGCTCAAATTTTGTTTGATTCTGGAACCAACTATTCCTTTATTTCGCATGAGTTTGGTAGAAAAATATCTTTGCCTGTTGATAGACTAGATAATGCTTTATTAGTCGAAGTCGCTAGTGGCAAGTTTGTACCTGTTAGCGATCGCATGAAAAATATCTTCATTGACTTGAATGGGAATAAGTTCCATGAGGAATTATTGCCTATAGAAATAAACAGTTTTGACATCGTGCTGGGAATGGATTGGCTTAGCGCCAATGACACCGAGAGATTGTGCAAGAAGAAGATTGTAAAAGTAAACCCGCTTAGGAAAGAGTCGTTTATGGTGTATGGAGATAAACGCAGAGTAAATTCTAGAATCATTTCATTGATGAAAGACAGAAAGTGTTTGGCCAAAGGATGTACATCGTATCTAGCATTTGTAATTGATGCTAAGAAAGAGAAGAAGGAGGTACAGAGCATTCCTGTGGTGTGTGATTATCCGGAAGTGTTTCCCGAAGATCTTCCTGGATTACCGCCTGATCAGCAAGTAGAATTCTATATTGTCTTGTTATCCAGAACGACGCCAATTGCAAAAGACCCTTATCAACTAGCACCAACATGGATGAAGGAGCTTATGATGCAACTGCAAGAGTTATTGGACAAAGGTTTCATTAGACCTAGTTCATCTCCCTGGGGAGCTCTGGTGTTATTTGTAAAGAAGAAGGACGGGACCATGAGAATGTGCATCGATTATAGAGAGCTGGATAAGGCAACAATAAAGAATAGATATCCATTGCCGAGGATTGATGACCTGTTAGATCAGCTGCAAGGCTCAAGTTATTTTTCAAAGATCGATCTTAGGTCAGGATATCATCAGCTGAAAGTAAGAGAACAAGATATCGAGAATACTACATTTAGAACTAGATATGAACACTATGAGTTCTTGGTTATGTCGTTTGGACTAACCAATGCTCCAGCAGCATTCATGGATTTGATGAATAGGGTTTGTAATCTGTTCCTTGATAAATATGTGATAATATTCATAGATGACATTCTGATTTACTCGAAAAGCCAAGAGGAGCATGGCAGACACTTGCAAGAAGTGTTAGAAGTCTTGAAGAAGGAAAAGTTGTATGCTAAGTTCTCCAAATGCGATTTTTGGATCCGAGAAGTCCAATTTTTGGGTCATGTGGTCAACCAAGAAGGTTTAATGGTTGATCCAGCAAAGATTGAGGCCGTGACGAAGTGGGAGCAACCGAAAAGTCCCACGGAGATCAGAAGCTTTTTGGGATTAGTCGGATATTACCAAAGGTTTATCCAACACTTTTCTTCGATCGCTAGCCTATTAACAGCTTTGACCCACAAAGGAGCCGCTTATGCATGGAGTGATAAGCACAAAGAAGCGTTCGAGTTGCTAAAGAAGAAGCTATGTAAGGCACGATTCTTTCTCTACCCGATGGAGTTGAAGACTTCGCTGTTTATAGCGATGCGTCTGTGGTTGGATTGGTTTTGTGTTTTGACCCAAAGAGAAAAGGTGATCGCATATGCGTCTCGACAGTTGAAAGAGCATGAAAAGAACTACTTGACTCACAATTTGGAGCTGGCAGCAGTAGTTTTCGCTCTAAAAATATTGAGGCGTTACCTCTATGGCATGAAGTGCAAGGTTTTTACTGATCATAAGTATTGGATAAGGTGTCTAAGTCCATAACTTATTTGGTACATACTTGACCCGACCCGGCATGGTCCATTTGGGTTGCACTTCACCCAAACGATTTATGGATAATTTTATGAGAATTGTATACTTACGATTTATTAATATATTATAAGTTATAATATATTAATATGAAGTCATGTTATTTAATTAGTTTTAGTCTTAAATTATTATGAATTAATTTAGAGATTAAAAAGAAGACTAATTAAATTGTGGGCTATTGTTTTATATGGTGTGGGCTAATACTCATTAGTTAATGGGCTAGGCTTATATGGAAGTCCATGGATGATCCATGGAGCTTTTAACCCATGGATCCTTGGAAAAGGAAAGGTCATGGGTTATTAGGGTTTCACCCTAATCATGTACACTATATAAGCATGCTTATGTTGCATGAAATAGCCACTAGTGACTCTAGTTGTGTGAGACTTAGTGGTGGCCGATTCCACAAGAAAGTATACTACTCTCTCAAAGTTTTCCAAGTGTTTGTGGTGATTTGTGATTCCATTTGAGGCATTCACACTATTGGTGCTTGGCTCTCAAACTCCAAGCAATCAACCACCGTCAAAAGGTATGTATTTCTACTAGTAGTTTTATGATTCATAATCCTTATGCTATGCTAGTTAGGAAGAAACCTTGGAAATTATTATTTGCATGTGATTTAGAAGAAAACATAGATCCAAGGTTTATTAGGGTTGCATGCACACTTAGGAAGTGTTAGATTGCTCAAAACCCAACAGTGGTATCAGAGCCTAGGCTTGTTTTCTTGAATACTTGATGCAAATTGCTGAAAATCGAAGTTTATGTGCTGTCTGCACAGCAGAATCGCCGAGTTCATGAAGGGACTCGACGAGTCCAAGACAAAATTCATCCAACTCGGCGAGTTGGTTCATACACTCAACGAGTTGGACCCCCAGACAGCATATCTTCGAGTTTTGGTGCTGGAATTGGTCTAGAATCATTACCTTAAACTGTTTTGGACTCATAAAACTTTTTTTTGATGTGGTAATGAAGATGGTGGACCAATTTCAAATTTATAATCAAAATTTCAAGTTTATATGTGTTCATATGATTCTTGAAATTGTTGATGTGGATGTTCATGTTCATATGAGTTTTGTTAGATCATAGGAATTATTTGCAAATTGTTTGTTAGTTAATTCTTGATCTTAATGTGTTTCAATGGAATTCATAATTTGTCCTCAAGTTATGGAATTCCAAAAGTTTTTTTCTTTTAAATGTTTTTTAAGAAGTCATAAGTTACACTTTTGAAGAGTTTTTCTAATAAATGCTTTTATGGACTTCATAACTTGTCCTCAAGTTATGGATTTCCAAGAGACTCTTCATTAAAAGGTTTAAACACTTAATTAAAACTCATAAGTTATGAATATCCAAAAGTTTATGAATTGTTTAAAACTTGCCCTCAAGTTTTGGAATTTGTAAAGTCTCACACAAACTTTAATTCCACATCCTAGAGTTTTAAAAGTTAAAATTCAACACTTATACTATTTATAACATTAACGGTTAATTATTATATATGTATAAGAACAAGTCATTTTACCGTTAATAGGCCTCGTTCACGAAGCCGGTCTGTAAGGTGGGTATAAGGTTGTTGCCTATAAAATGGCAACTTAATGGGTGTCCACTCTCACCCACCGCTTGCTTGATCGGTGGAGGGTCGTTAGCCGAACAGGTAGGACAATGACTTTAAATTCTCATTAAAAGTATAATGAATATTATAAAGTAACTAAATATTTTTTTATTTAATTCCCAATCTTAGTTACTTTAGGAAAAATGTGAATTTGGTGCTAGCCCATGGAATTCACACTTTGTACCTTACCAAGTCGTTGGTGGAGCGTGTGTAGTTAACCGGCACACTAACTTGGACTAGTAAGGATCACGAAGGGTGACTTAATGTTTGTCATAGATCAATGGAGCGTGTGTGGTTAACCGGCACATTGATTGGGTGATAATATTAAGGGTACCAAGTGAATTGGTATGGTTATTCACACCTTGTTTTGTGATCCTCGGCATCCCAGTCACAAAATTTGAGAGGGCACACTCGAGATTGAAACATGCCATTGAAAAGTTCAATGAATCTAAAAAGATCTAGGAATTTCAAATCCAATTAAAACCTAATAAATTATTTTGTTTTTCATGGTGGAAATTGGTGAATCGTCATTCGCCTACCTTCAAATATTTTATAGCTTGGATTACGGCACCCCTCTTCCAAATTATAAAATATTGTGTTGGGTCCTAGCCTTAATATTTCATATTGGGTGTTGTATTAAGTACTTTGAATCAACTAACTTGATTTTCTCCCATTATAGATGTCTGGTTCAGACAACTATGATCTTCCCAAATCTCTTGAATATGGTGTCCCTCAACATCATGCTTCACTTCCTCCACCTCCTCCAATTATTCTCCCTCACCCACAAGTTCTTGAAAAGTTTAAAGTCACTCAATCCCTATTTGCAAGCATAGTCTATGTGTGCTCACATCTTGGAGATAAAGTCACATATTCACAAGCCGGGAGAGTTGGGTGTCAAAGTCTCGTGAAAGTTGGATGTTCAATCACTTTCTTAGTAACATAGTGAGTCTCTTTGGGACTACTATGAGACAGACTATGACATGACGCTTAATGATGTTATCTATTTGCTTGGTGTTGTGGAATCAGCAATGATTTGGAACACCAGTAAAGCAAATTTGATTAAAAGAACAACTTCCCAAGTCTTAAATGGACATTGACAATGGTAGCATTGGATATCTAGAAAAGCATTTCTCTTCCCAATGGAAAGGGATCGGCCATAGTCAACTCGGTTGACCAAATGGTAAAGAGAAAGGATAAGTCTGAGATAGTCTCATGTGCCATTACCAAAGGGTCCATGTGTTTTGTTGCCAAAGGGAGGGACACTGATTGCGAAGCTGCCATATTTACCTGAAAGATCATAAGATTGATCAAGTCAAAAAGTTTGACTCTACTTCGGTTAAAGTCCACTGACTAACTCTATTAAGTTTCTATTTGGAGATTCTTATTACATAATGTGAATGGGTCACATGTTGATGTTTTTTAAGAATCAAAGAAAAGATAGGAAGCTTAAAGTAAGTATATGTTGATTCTGATTGCGAAGGTGGGTTTCGATCGCATGGTTCGGTAATAAGAATTTTGAGTTGTTGCTTAAGAGTTATAATATATTGCTTATGAATAGATAACAACAAGGTTTTCATGTGGATTGTAAGGATAAGTTTTTCCGCAAAGTTTTAAAATAAAAGAAAAAAAGGTTTTAATTTTATTTATTTTAAAAATATCCTTACAATGGCATCTGTGGAAAATTGTTGCTTATATGTTTCCAGTAATAGCAATATTGGAAAGTGGATTTGATTCCTTCATTTGTGGTAGTGTCTGAATTTACCAAATGAAGAAAGTTTTTCATCACCCAAGTTTCAATTGGACAGAAACTTGGAATCATACAAGTTGTATTGTATGATGAATGAGAATTTTCATCTTTGAAAATTAAGACTAATTCTTTGATCACATGTATATGTGAGTCAATTGAAGGACTAAGGAATTAGGTACACTGGGTGTGCGCTGGTCAAGCTCCACCACAAAGATTGATTTGTCATGATTTACTAAAGATTAGTAAATATGATTATACTTATAAGGTTAAGTATAATTCTGTAACATTGGAATGGTTACAATGTATGACAAAACAAATGAGAAGAATCAAATTAGGCAGAAAGATAAAAGTTTCTCAAATCTGAAAGGATGGGAGAGTACTTTAGTATCGTATTTCATGATCATCTTAATGATTATGAAACCATATCACAAATTCATACTCTAAGGGCGTCTTAGTGCATTGTTATGACTAAGAAGAGAGGTCATGAATTGTTGGATTGGTTAACATCAAGAAGATGAGTCATACTTCGTTCCAAAACAATTCTTAGAGTCATACTCCAAGATTGTAACTTTGAGTGACATAAAGGAAGATTTATTAACAGTAGTCAAATGTAAGAGTAAAATGTTTTCTACTCTTGTACATTTGAGATTGATAAGTTGTGATGTCTTGGATGAGACAAAGACCAACTAAGACAAATTATGTGAAGTGTTAGTCTTGATAAGAATCTGCACTATCCCTTGAATATTTGTTTTGTCAAGGAATGGTTCTTGACTGGGGAAACTTATATGTCAAGGGGACAGTGGGAGCCTTAAATATCCTGAAAGAGTTTCAAGATTTAATCAAGAGTAAAATTTGTAATTTATCACTAGCACACGACTTAAGGTTTGCAACCTATCGTGTTGACATAATTCTTATTTCTGTACCTACTTCAAATAAGTTGAATTTGCATGTGAGTTATCAGAGTTCAACTTGGAAGCATTGGTGGGCCTTGTGCTACCAAGGTGACAAGAAACTAAGATTGAACAAGTTTAATCCATGTAAGGCTGAATTTGTCACTAACCTTATCTTGTGATTATGGTTTTGACAAATTCACATGGATAGGAACTCATACACTATAAAATCTAACTGTCATAAGGTTTCTCTCCGATTCATGAAAATGATGGTGAGGAAACCCTTTCACTAAGTAGATTTTACGTAGATATCAATTGTGTTATTTGCATTTTCAAAAGTCGTTAGTGGAGCATGTGTGGTTAACCGGCACACTAACATGGACTTGTGAGAAATGGCAAAGGTCTAAGAAACTGAGACTATGATTACGGCATCCCTTTTCATAGTTCTTGAAAATTATTTAGACACACATGTGAGCTATCGAAGAAAGGGTGTATGAATCTAAATTTCAGAAGTCCAGCAGATTTCTGGAAATATGTCAGAGCTAGTGGGAGCATAAGTGTTATGCTGATAATCATCATGTTAGTGGGAGCATGATTATTAGGTTTAGTGTTGCAAGTTAGCAATGTTAATTATAGAAAACAAAGTTTCAATTCGTGAAGTTGCAGGGGTTGAAAAGTTGTTTTGCTATAATTAAGAGAGAGGAAATTATACTTCATTTCAATTCTAAAGCTTAGATTGAGATTTTAATCATCTTTAGTCAAGAATATATATATATATATATATATATATATATATATATATATATATATATATATATATATATATGAGTTTTATGTTGGAATGGTTCAACTTGAAGAAATTCTATATATATTGCGTTTTCAAAATTTGATTATGATTACAGCATCCCTCTTCATAGTTAAATTTTTAAAACATGGCAAATAAAAAATATTGTAGCAAAAGACTTGTCTAGTATCATGTATTTATGTCAAACATCATGAATCGTGTCCCATATGCTTCAGATATAGGATCGACTGCATGTGCTATAATATTCATCTTTTCTAAATTTTCCAAATTCTTAAGGCATTGAGAAGGGAAAATTCTAGAACTGGATATGACTAAAGTGATTAAGCAACTGTCGAGGGAAAATCTGAGGTTCGCCAAAGATTGGTTGCTTAGGGAAAGTTGGAAGTATGATGTAAGTTGTCGGAAAGGACCATATTGACATATTCTGAAAAGAAGTAACTCTTGTTCGGAAGTGATAGTCAAAATGGGACTATGGAAATGTCTCCGTAGGTGGAAGTTATTCAATCTATGTAAGATTAGAAAACCTTAATGCAAGAAGGATGTTCAAAGCAATGTACTTTGAATATGAGACTTTCGTTCCATAGAAGTTGACCTTCTTTGGAATACTCTATAATGACTGGTGACAAGGTTTTGGTGACTTTGTGCATAATCATTACACGAGGAACATTGCATAAAAGTTTAAAATCTAACAGATTTTTTGGTAAATGATAGGACTCGGGGAATCTCACATTTACAATAAGGATTTGGGAATGTGAAATGAGTATCAATGGAATCATGTTCAATTGATCTACATCACAAAGTAAAGATCATAGACAAACATAGTGTGCATACTAGGAGTATGGCATTACTATTGTGTAGAAAACAAAGTGTACATGCTAGGAGCATGGGACAACTGTTGTTTTATTCAAGTATTAAGTTGATTATTTGAAACATTATACAATGAATAATGTGTAATCAATATGGTGATAAATAAAAGGTGGTTTTATTTATATTCAAAAGGGTTCTGAGACCATATTGGATTCGATTATTATTGTGTTTCACTTTTCATGTTTTGACTTCCAAAATGGCTAGGTTATTCATTCCGAATGACTAAGTTATTTAAACACTCCACAGTCGTTCATATGTTGGAAGTAGGTATGAATCAAGACTGTCATGAATCGAGTTTGTAGATGGCTAAATGGGTTTAGTCATAGCAATGGTTGCTACAACATTCATGAGTGCTCATAAGTTATGAGTATTGGAATAAACCCACGCTCACTTTTATCACTTCATGGAATCTATCTCGAGTGATCGTGAGACGGTAATATCATATAAATCTTCAAACCTAGAGATATGAGTTGTTACCTATGAGTTGGTTGTGCATTGATTGCACGTAAACGCATCAGTAACTTGATGTTATAAAACGTGCCTTTGTGTACAATTCAACAAGTAGTAGAACAAGCATATGAGTCGAAGTTTATCTGTTCCTTCTAGAAATAGAAGCGATATTTGGGCCCCTCGATGATTTTGTTGTGACCTATGTACCGGCCGGTCAGAACTAAATTGATGTGTTCGATTAAGTTCTTTGTCAAACAAATCGAAAATTGGGAAACAAACTGCTGGAAAATAAGTACGACGTTGTTCCATGTATTTGTCCGGCTGATGTCATGAAACAGAGGATTATATGACCACTTATCTAAAATGGCGCTTCATAGTTCAACAGAGTTTTCGAGAGCTACGATTGCTGGTTGGTTCCTGAAGTAACATACGCAAATATAGTTGTTAGACTTATCCAAGTGGGAGTCTGTTGGATAAGGTGTCTAAGTCCATAACTTATTTGGTACATACTTGACCCGACCCGGCATGGTCCATTTGGGTTGCACTTCACCCAAACGATTTATGGATAATTTTATGAGAATTGTATACTTACGATTTATTAATATATTATAAGTTATAATATATTAATATGAAGTCATGTTATTTAATTAGTTTTAGTCTTAAATTAATTATGAATTAATTTAGAGATTAAAAAGAAGACTAATTAAATTGTGGGCTATTGTTTTATGTGGTGTGGGCTAATACTCATTAGTTAATGGGCTAGGCTTATATGGAAGTCCATGGATGATCCATGGAGCTTTTAACCCATGGATCCTTGGAAAAGGAAAGGCCATGGGTTATTAGGGTTTCACCCTAATCATGTACACTATATAAGCATGCTTATGTTGCATGAAATTGCCACTAGTGACTCTAGTTGTGTGAGACTTAGTGGTGGCCGATTCCACAAGAAAGTATACTACTCTCTCAAAGTTTTCCAAGTGTTTGTGGTGATTTGTGATTCCATTTGAGGCATTCACACTATTGGTGCTTGGCTCTCAAACTCCAAGCAATCAACCACCATCAAAAGGTATGTATTTCTACTAGTAGTTTTATGATTCATAATCCTTATGCTATGTTAGTTAGGAAGAAACCTTGGAAATTATTATTTGCATGTATTTTAGAAGAAAACATAGATCCAAGGTTTATTAGGGTTGCATGCACACTTAGGAAGTGTTAGATTGCTCAAAACCCAACAATAAGAGCCTCCAATATCTCTTTAATCAGAAAGAATTGAATATGAGGCAGTGAAGTTGGCTAGAGTTACTCAAGGACTACGACTGTGAGATATTTTACCACCCCGGTAAAGCTAATGTTGTCGCTGATGCTCTCAATCGGAAAGTCAATGTTGAGAGAAAAAGGCCAAGAGCGTTGAGAATAGAAGTTGTCTCGATAATTGTGGAGAGTATAAAGAATGCTCAAGAAGAAGCTTTAGAGAAGAATGACCGAAAGGAGGAACGTTTGGGTAAAACGTTAGTGTTTAGTATAAACAGTCACGGACTGAAGGTATTCCAAGATCGGATTTGGGTACATAAGTCAGGAGGAGTAAGAGATCTTCTGATTGAAGAATCTCACAAGACCATGTATTCGATTCATCCCTGTAGCACAAAAATGTATAGGGACCTGAAACCCTATTACTGGTGGCCAACGATGAAGCTTGATTTTGCAAACTACGTGGCGGAATGTGTGACGTGTGCTAGAGTTAAGGCACAACATCAGAAACCATATGAGAGTTTAGAACCTTTACCTATACCTATGGGTAAATGGGAAGACATATTGCAATTGATTTTGCAACTACACTACCCAGAACTAAGAAAGGTCACGACATGATTTGGGTGGTCGTTGATCGCTTCACTAAGAGTGCACACTTCATAGCTGCCAATGAGAAATGGTCTATGAATAAGCTTGTGAATTCTTACGTGAAGGAAATTCTGAGACTTCACGGTGTTCTGTTAACGATTGTATCGGATCGTGATAGCCGTTTCACCTCAAGGTATTAGAAAAGTCTACAATAGGAAAATGGGTACCAGGTTGTGTTTAAGTACAGCTTACCATCCGCACACTGATGGTCAGAGTGAAAGAACAATACAAACACTTTAAGATATGCTGAGAGCATGTACCCTAGAATTCCTAGGTAACTCGGGAAAAGTAGTTTATGGGACCAGAGATGGTTCATCAAACAGCTGAAAAGCTGAAAATAATTAGGGAAAGAATGTTAGCAGCTCAGGATCGTCAAAAGAGCTATGCTGACAAGAAAAGAAGACCGATGAATTTTGAAGTAGGGGACTCGGTTATGCTTAAAGTCTCGCCGTGGAAGGGACTTAGAAGATTTGGTAAGAGGGGAAAGTTGAGTCCAAGGTTTATTGGACCGTTTAAAGTTCTTTAGAGGGTTGGGAACCAAGCTTACAAGCTCGAATTACCAGAAGAACTGAATGAAATTCATAACACTTTCCATGTGTGTTATTTGAGGAAGTTCAAGCGAGAAGTTCCCGATATAATTCCAATTTCTGAATTGAGAATTGATGAAAACAAGAGGTTAACTGAAGAACTAGAGGCAAATGTTGACCGAAAGACTAAGAAGCTTTGATGCAAGATGGTCGAATTGGTGCTTGTCCGTTGGAAACATACGAATGGGTCAAATCTCACCTGGGAAACGGAGAGTGGCATGTTGAGTCGCAATCCGCATTTGTTTGTTGATGTGTGATTCCGAGGACGGAATCATCCTAAGGGGGAGAGAATTGTAATGCCCGCGTTTCCAGGCTAGGCATTATTGTTTATGTAATAGTCTAGGTTAACCCTTGTAACTCTTTTCGAAGTATTAATGATGAAATATTTGAGGATTATGTGAATTATGTGTTTATTTTCTTAATTATTATAATTTAATGAATTAAGAATAAAACGAGCGTCAAACTTAAAGTGTGAGATAAGCCCGATATCATCACATAAAGTTGTAGGGGTCGAAACAAGGATTCTGAAGATATAAAGAATGTCGAAATCTGAGTTATAACGAAGAAGTTATGACATGTCGAAGTTTCGCGACAGAATCGTCGACGTTGAATGAAGTAAAAAGTGAAATTTACGTTAGAGCGATATTTAGCCTTAGTGATATAAACGAAAGTCACAGAGTTCGTTAAACCGAGAATGTGCATAAAAAGAACGCCCAAATCTGACTTCGTATGAGGAAGTTATGATTTTCTGAAGTTTCGACTTAGCAGTATGCAGCCCGAATACTCGATTTGAGACCGAGCGGTTTTTAGCCGAAACAATCTAAACGAGAATCGAAGATCTCATTAATAGTAGTGAAACAATAAAAAGACAGGCGAAAACGAACGTCAGATGATAAAGTTATGAATTTATAACGAAGTTTTCCTGTCCCAGCCTACTAAAAATACATAATAAAAATAAAGTCAAAATTACCCGACGAGTCTAAATGAAAATTGTAGAGTATAGTCTCACCTACGCGGGGATATAAAGAACGTCGAAAACGGAGTTTGTATGAGGAAGATATGAATTTTTGAAGTTTATTAAATAATTAAAATATTATATTTAATTATAAATTCCGATATTATCCAGGGGGGGGGGATTCATCGACCTTATCCGGGTTATGCCTAGCGTAACTAGGATTTACGCCCAACATAAATCGAGGATGCAGCCCCCTATAAAAGGAAGTCGAGGCCGCCGAGTTTCAGTTGCTATTTTCTTTCCTTCTCTCGCGATTTTACCTCGTTTTGCGTGCAAGAAATATCCCGAAGCCCTTGTATCATTCTCGAGACCCGAAGCAAGTCCCGAAGCCCCAAAGATCCCGAAAAGTAAAATTCCCGAGCCGAAGCTCTGCCCGCGAGGAGACCGGTTTTTGTGAAGATCTTTCAGATCTACCGAAGAATACTACTTCTAACGCATAATTATGAAGTATTTTATATGAAATACGTGTTCTATGTATACTTTGTTGTTATATGTGTGAATGTATATTCACTTTCATCTATCTCTTAGATATGATTTATTCTCTATGAAATATGTGTTATGTGTATGTGTCTCATCTGTTGTTTGGAATATGTATTAAATGAGAATGATATACAGGTTTTAAAATATGTATAAAAATATATATTTTTATCTACTAATATGTTGGGTAGAACATGGGTAGATAGTTGATGTGTGATAAGCAGATGAGAGGCCTCGATGTTGTTTTTGATTTAGTCATCTAGCGGAGTTTAGATGATGACAACAGACTTTTCTAGACAGTCTTGTGGAACGCTAGCAGACTCGCCACCTTTGGTTTTAATGAACTTGGGTGTTCATTCACTGTACTCCATCCCCCTCATGGTTTCCTTATTTGACATATATTGTTGGGAAACCCCCGAATGCATGTGTTGTTGCCCCGATGATATATTCTAAGACTAGGTCCCTTGTGCTAGTTGTCTTAGGGACGTAAAGCGAAAACAATGGGAATGGGTAATTGGGTTTTTGTTGGTTGATGAAATTAATATAATTATTTATTGTAGGTTGAAAACCCTATATGCTCACCAGGCTCCCAAGCCTGACCCACTCAGTTTTCTTTGTATTACAGGTAGTGGCTCCAGAGTATAAGTTGGATGACTTGTCAAGTTATTTTTGGATTATAGACCTATTGTTGTAAATAACTGTTGTAAGGTCTATATTGAAATGTTTATGCTTTTGGTGTGTTTATCAGAACATGACATCCCGAGTATTGTAATATAATGTAAAATACATTTATGTAAGAAATGCTTTGGTAAGTCTTATTTTTATCATATTTTGTTTTGGGCACAAATTCTACAACTCTTTTAATCAAAGGATTACTCTGAAATCATTTTAAAAGCATAAATTAAACCGGTTTTTTCTGGCCGTGATTTTGGGGATGTCACAATACCCACACTTGTTATCTGTTATGATTTGATTATGAATCTGTGAATCACATGCTACTTAGGGCTAGAGGAGATGCTTTTATATGTTGTATGAGTTGGTAGACTTGCATGCTAGTGCTGAGTAGTCAGCAACAGGTTGGCCTGATATGTGGTGCTTGTAGCCATGAGGATACTGGATGTCATGCTGGAAAGAGAATGATAATTGGTATTTGTAACTGCAATGTGTATGTTTTTAAAATTGTATACGGTTAGGATCTTATACCGTTAGAATAATTGATTTTGCCTTATTTCCTGTTCCTTGTATGGCTGTGGTCCTAGGTTAGAGTCTATTATTCGACAGTGTATTGGATCCTGTTCTATGTATAATTTGCATGCATAAGGCAGCCGACGGTGAGGATGGATGTGGGCAGCATGCGTTGTAGCATATGGGTCGAATGTTCTAAGATAGTTTGTAGGTCGGAGATTACCCTAGGGTAAGCCTAGGATGAGATTAGTGACATAAGTCACCTGATTGTGAATTGGATGTATAGATAGAATGGTTCGATTGGATTATGATGGTTAGATGTTCCATTTTCTAAATGTTGTTTGCTTTGTGCTTTGTTGGACTCTTGGTGATGTGAGTTGGCTACTAAGTGAATATGCTAAGTCACATGGGACATAGGCCGGATAATCTCAGAGTGATGGACTTGACCCTATTGCGTAGCTCTTGTCTGAGTCCAACCATTCTAGGGATGGGTCTCTTACTCGAAGGATTATATGATCTCTATTGCATGTGGCTATATTCATGAGGTAGCTAGTTGGCATTGCTAGGAATCTTTCAGCAGCTGAGGACTGGGTGGGTTCGGGAACCTAGGAAAGCCTGGGATATGTTTCAGTGGGTTAGTAGTGAGGTTCAATGAGGCTTGGGTGCATCAGTTTGAAGAAGTAATGTTGGGTATTATGTTTTGCGTCATGGGCCAGTATTTTGTATATCCGGTTTGGGCATGTCCAACCATGATTAGGTTTATGTAGTATTATATATAGTGCATGCATGTTTGCCTTAAAGACGCTAGTCAATTTGATTATCTTTTGTATTGTAACCCTAAACACCTCTACATTCGAAGTTAATCATCGAGCTCTTCTGGGGTGTTAAAGTTTAATCATTCGACATCGTTCAAACCATTCTTGTGTTCTTATTATTTCATTTATTGCTTTTCTGATTGGATCTATCGATCATTAAGGAATACTATTCCAACAATTATATGGTATCAGAGCAAGAGACTGTGTTACTTATACGCATTCCTTCTGTGTGAAGAATTCATTAGGGTTTCCACTTTTATCTTAAATATAAAGGTCGTCTTCTACCTGTAGACGGTAACTTTAGTGTTTGATAAAACCCTAATCTCAGGTTTACAAGTCTGATTCTAGCAGATCCAGAGCACAAGATCATCATGTCGCACGAAGACTCTCAAAGCAATCCCATCAACATCTCGAATAGCATTGGATCATCCACAAGAGTTCCCATTCTTTACACTCAAGACTATGAAATGTGGGCGCATCACTTTGAAGATTACGTGGTCGGATCTGAAGACAATGGGTATCTCATCTGGGAAGCTATTACAATCGGTCCATTTATTCATGCTGGAACAAGTAAGACAGTGAAGACTCAAAAGGAGTACAATTAACTTTTAGTGGACGTAGAGAAGATTCCACAAGATGAAAAAAAACAGCAGTAGTTCAATCTTAAAGACTTAAGGATAATCAGATTTTCCCTACAAGCCAATACCTTCTGTCTGGTGAGTTCATGCACTACCGCAAGGAAATATGGGACAGGCTGAACGAAATGTATTTGACTGATGAAGATCTGGAGCACTCGATACAAACCTTGCTACTCTCTGAGTTCGGTGCTTTTGCCCAAAAACCTGATGAGACTCTTCTTCAGACATTTGATCGCTACAATCATTTGCTCGACAAGATGATGAAGCATGGTATTGAAAGAAAGGAGATTGAGCAGAAAGTCACGTTTATGAATGGGTTGAGACCTGAGTGGATGGCAGTGGTCTCAACTATAAAGGCTCATGAACAATTCAAATCCTACTTGCTGACAAAACTGATGGGAATTTTAAAATCCCATGAAAGCACAGTAACAAAAGAAGCAAAGCTGGTGTCTAGCATGGGCTCTTTAGCCTTTATCTCAAAATGGAAGAATGCAACGGAAGAAGAAGATGAATCAGATCTGTCTGAGTGTGACCTGACAGGTGAAGAATATGCAATGATGGTCTCCAATCCTAAGAAGTTTGCAAGAAGGAAATTTCCTGCCAATAAAAACCGAAACTAGCAAGGAAGTTACAGCTCCGAGAAGGTGAAAGAAGAATCGAAGAACGTCTCTCAAAAGGATGATGATAAGAAAGAAAGCAAGCTAGTAGGAGATTCTAGATACGACTGCAATTATTGTCACGACAAGAATCACTTTGCCAAAGATTGCATGTTACGAAAGATGGCAGAGAAAAGGGATGGTGAAGATGATGAGGCTTATCATGAGCGAAAGCTGGAAGAGTTAAAGAAAAGGAAGGAAACTAACAATTCTATGAATGTCTTGATTGTGCAGGAGAATATGGTCGATGATGAGTTCGGAGGCGTTGAAGTCTAGTCAACAGACTCTGAGGATGAAGAAGTGAGGAAGCCTATGCATGGCAGAGCATATTTGGCAAGAGAGGAAGTTAAAGGTTCAGCTGGGAAGTGCT
The DNA here is from genome assembly GCF_002870075.4 of Lactuca sativa. Taxonomy (NCBI): domain Eukaryota; kingdom Viridiplantae; phylum Streptophyta; class Magnoliopsida; order Asterales; family Asteraceae; genus Lactuca; species Lactuca sativa. Next base: position 59,025,855 of record NC_056627.2, on the reverse strand, counting down.
TGATGGTGACTGTAGGTGTACCAATAGAAGATGAGCATAAGGAGCTGAACTTGATGGAGGACAAGTGTTTTGCAGCAAAGCCCATGAGTGAAAAGACTAACGACTGCGATCGGTTGATCAAAAAGGTACAATCCATCCTCAAATCTCTTAAAGTTCCCGTCACAAATTACGAAGAAGAATTAAACGAACTTAAATTTAAATTCACTAATCTCAGTAGTAGTCTCATGCAAACTCCCTTAACGAACTCTAACCTAACTGACCAACTCAGCAGGGAGTCATCGAAGAGTGAGGAGAGACGCATGTGGATTAAGCTGAAGGAGACGGAGTTAACTAGGGCTAGGGATGAGATTATCTATTTGCAGAGAGACAACTTGAAGTTTTTAAAACAAAGAAACATTTTTTGCTTAGTTGCTAAACGCTAATATACAAATATTACTCAATTGCATTTAGATTGTGAAATAGGGAAAAAGATTCATAAGATAAGCTTACCCTTCCTTGAGTTTAAGGAGGATGAGGTCATTGCTGAATGTGAATCCATAATGTCCTTAGAAGAGACTTTTGTCACTTATAAAATCGTTCTGGACAAAACTGAGTCTTTCATTGACTCAAAAGAACACAAATGCATGCTTGAAAGGCTCTTAGACGAAAATGATAAGCTGAAAATTAAGACAGAGACCTTACAATCATTTGACTCTTCAAACTCAAAATTAATGATCGAACATAAAATGAATGTAGAAAATACGTCTGAATTTGATGAGGAGAGTGAGATGAGTGAAATTTCAGTAGAAGACGAAGTTGACTGCTCTGAGTTCATGAAAAGTGAAAACGAGAAACCCTTTATATCCGAAAATTCAGTTGAATATGCACATTTGTCAAAGGATAAGTCAAAGAAACTCAAAGAGAAAGCAGTGGTTGATATGTGCATAATTAGTTAATTATTTAGTATATATTTTTATTCATTTTTAACTAATTATGTGAATAATATGGACAAAAGGTACTTAATATTGTTTAAATTTTGTTTCCAGTCCAAAAGAGATGCTTGGGAGTAAAAGGGAGCAAGGGGAAGCAATTGAAGACCAAAGAATGAAGATTGAGGAACAAAAGTATACCTACTCGGCGAGTACACGCGTCTACTCGGCGAGTCCAGCTGAATATTCCAGAAGATAACCACGACTCCTGATCTAAGACGGATAACAACGAGTCTACCCGGCGAGTTGGGTCTTCTACTCGCCGAGTACCCCCTGTTTTGAGATATCTATAAAAATCGAACCTTTATCCGAGGAGAAGACACCTTTGGCGATTTTTGAAGATCCTTCTGCGATTAAGAGCACCAGAAGACGCTGAGGAATTCTAATCTCCAACCTTTTGAAGAATTGAAGCAACTAGGTTAATCATTCCACTTAAGCTTAGGATTTGATGATGTCTAATCTAGTTGAATTTGTTTTTGTGTGTGATTTTACTGCAACTATGAACTAATTTCGTTTTTGTTTCTGTTTGGGAAATACCAAGGAACTCCTATGGTTTAATTCTTAGTTTTGATTAATTGTTTATTGGTGATCTATTAAATTAAGTTTATTAAAGACCCTTATGCATTAATCATGATTGTTTTCTGTTAATTGGATGACAATTAAGCTGCATGAACGTCTCTTAGTTGTTAACCTCATATGTCTATGTGAACACCAATTCATATGCTTAGGAATAATGATTATGAAACTAAGATTAATAAGACAATAATTAGATTAATGTGTGAGCTTGTTTGAAAAACCATCAAACAAGAGGTTAATTGATTTATTAAATTGATTTACCACTACAAATCTTATTTAATCCAAATTATTAATCTAGGGAATTAATTAGTTTAAACACTTGATCACCGCTTAAATTAGTTAATTGTCTAAGGGTTAGGAGTAATGAACATGAACCTAACCACTTAAATTGGTAGCCAATAATAATTAATCTATCATAAATATAAATAACCATAGGAGTGAATTGGTTGAACCTAAATAGAAACATCTTTATCAAATTTGGTGAATTAGTTGCTTGTTTTAGTCATTTAGTTAATTAAGTGTTACTTAAGTTTCTAGTCTTGCAAAACTAGAATAAAAACCTTTTACTTTCATTAATTGTTTTAGTTATAATTAGTTGTTAGTTTAATTTTCCGTTCCCTGAGATTCGACACCGTACTTACTAAACTATACTCCTAAAAGACAGGTTCACTGCCTTTGTGTGCTAAATATATTAATAAAAGTAGGGATAAAACAAGTGCATTTTACACACATCAAGTTTTTGGCGCCATTGCCGGGGAACGGTTCTAAATAATTAATCTAATTCCTAATTTTTTCGATCCTTTGTGTGAGTTTACTTGCATAAAGTTACTTTATTACAGTTTAGTAGTCAGTAATTAGGTTTTAGTATCTGTTTTAGTTTTAATAGTAAGTTTCTAATTTTTTTAAAAATACATTGGTACTCGCCGAGTGCAGTCGTACCTACTCGGCGAGTAGCAGCGTAATCAGCAGTTAAATTTTCGAATTCTTTTAGTATAATTTTTTTTGTTCTTTTTACGCTTTTATTCTGTTTATTTCAGGACTTTCATGACCAGAGGATCAAACGCCCCGCTGCTACCCCCGTTTGAAGATCCCGAAACCGCATTGAAAAGAAACAAGGGAAAGGACGTGGATAGTTCAAGTACACCAAAGAAATCACCCTTGTCCAATTTGAAGACTGTTTTTGGGAAAAAGAAGAGCAGCAAATCTGGAGCATCCAGCGCTTCTTTAGTAATCAACGAACCGGCTAAGGAGGATATCGAGTACGAGACCGAAGAAGAAGAGGACCCGACATACGAGCACGAAACCGAATCCGAGGAAGAGTTAGCTGTCACAATGGCTAACATTGATGAAATCCCCATGGGAGAATGGAAGAAGAGGATGCGAGACGATACTAGCCCGGGACTTGTGCAACCCGCAATTCCCGCGACTGCTACCTTTGAGCTAAAGGGTCATATCCTAGCTTTACTTAAGGAAATACCTTTTTATGGAAAAGACCATGAAGATGCCTACAAACATTTGGATGAAGTCAATGATGTAGCTGATTACTTCAATGTTCCAAATGTGCCCCGCGAGACTCAGCTACTTCGTATGCTTCCAGTGACATTCAAGGCTGCTGCAAAAGACTAGCTCAAACCACTTCCCCCCGGATCAGTCAACACTTGGGCCAAGATGAAAGAAGAATTCATTGATCACTTTTGCCCACCTTCCAAGATAGCCAAGTTGAAGAAGGCCATTGCTAACTTTGAACAACAAGCTGGAGAATCTCTATATGAAGCTTGGGAAAGGTACAAGAGCTTACTAAGAAACTGCCCACATCATGACCTCAATAGCCAGCAAGAAGTGTCCATCTTCTATGATGGAGTCAATGTCACAACCAGGCAGTTACTAGACTCGCAAGGCCCGCTCACAAAGAAGCCACCCCCGGTGATCAAAGAATTGATTGAAGAATTCTCTAAACACTCTAGAGAATACCACAACCCTAAGGCATGATGTCACTAGGGGAGCTGCCTATGCAGCTACTGAAGACTTATCCGCGGTCATGGCTATGCTAAAAACCATGGATAGGAGGATGGATAAGATGGATCAAATAATCCATGCTATTTGGGTGGGTTGTGAAAACTGCAATGGGCCTCACCTCACTAGAGACTGTGATTTAGATGAAAATGGCAACAAGAAGGCGCAAGTGTGTTACTCAAGTGTAGACCGATATGATGAAGACTGGCGCAAACAAAAGAAAGATTGGCTCCCTTATGAAGAGTACAAGAAAGCCAAGGAGGAAAGGTTTAGGCAAAAAGGGAGAGGGTTCTATCAAAAGGAAGAGTCGGTGCAAGAAAGGAAGCCAAGCTTGGAAGAAATGCTCACAAAATTTGTAGCTGCTTCAGAAAAAAGACACAATGACCATGATGCTGCAATTCAAGAAACAAGGACCATGCTAAGGAACCAGCAAGCATCTATTCACAATATAGAGACACAGCTTGGTCAACTTGCTCAACAAATCAACCAAAGATCATCGGGCGAACTTCCTAGCAAAACTGAAAATAACCCACGAGGCGCGCAAATAAACATTGTCACAACAAGAAGTGGGAAGATAATCACTCCCCTGGCACCTATTCAGACTGAGTCATCCAAGAAATCACAGAAGGAGGAGGCAGAAAAGCAAGCAGAAAACCAAGAAATGCATTCTGACAGTCCTACTCGCCGAGTACCACGTATGGACTCGGCGAGTACATCACAAAAACCCACCGCACCGGTTCCTGAAATACTTTACCAGCCTCCCATGCCATACCCAACCCGAGCTAAGAAGGAGAAGCAGGAAGAGGAGTACCAGAAGTTTCTAGATCACATCAAGACTCTTCAAATCAACATACCATTCATTGAAGCTGTCATGAAAATGCCCAAATATGCAAAGTTCCTTAAGCAAGTTCTCACAAATAGAAAGAAGATGGAAGAAGTGAAGAAGGTGGTACTCAATGAAAACTGCTCAAATGCTATGCTAAATAGGCTACCAAAGAAGAAAGGCGACCTGGGAGCTTGACCTTACCTTGCCAATTTGGCAACTTGACCATCATTTGTGACAACCCTATTTTTCCCAAAAAGCATTGTAAACCCTCGAAAGCTAAAAACAACGAAATTAACCTCGAAAATAAAGTGTTCAAGTATCTAAGTTGGGATGCATCGAATATTAGATATCATGCCAAGGTTTCCAAAAACATAAAGAACGCTCAAAACCGGGTTATATTGAAGAAATTATAACCACTTGTATATTTACGACGCGACGTTAAAACAATATCTGACATAAAAAGTAGAATCGCAATAAAATGCATTTTAAGCCTTAAGTATCTAAACAAAAGTCGTAGATCTCGTTAAAAGGTGAACGTACATAAAAAGATCGCCCAAATTGGACCTCGTATGAAGAAGTTACGAATTTTCAAAGTTTCGTAACAGTAGTAGAGGGCTAAAAACTCGGATTGAAGATCGAGTGTTATTTAGCTAACGCAACCTAAACGAAAGTTGAAGATCTCCTCAGTAGTAATAAAACAATAAAAAGACAAACGAAAACCGACGCCGAATAAAGAACCTATGAATTTTTATCGAACTTTAGGAGGCCCGGCCTATTAAAAATATATCATTAAAAATAAAGTCAAAACTAGCCGACGGAGTCTAAATGAAAATTGTAGAGCATAATCTCACCTACGCGTGGATATAAAGAACGCGAAAAACGGGGATCGTACGCGAAAGTTACGGAATTTAGAAGTCGGAAGCAGGGATTACGCCCCGCGTAATCTGGGAGTACGCCCCGCGTACTAGACCCAGAGTCGAGTCTCATCGACCCGCCCAAGCTACGCTCGGCTACACCCAGTAGTCACATCGACCCGCCCAAGCTACGCTAGCTAGACCCGAGTCGTAAGCCATGACGCCATATTACGCCCCGCGTACTCCAAGATTACGCGCCGCGTACGGGGTTTTTCCAGCACTATAAATAGATGGCATGAGCTTCGAACTTTGGCACACCCTCACAATTCATCAGTCATTCTCCCATACTTCTAAGCCCCAGAGACCACTCCCGACGACCTTCGTTCCGCACTCGAGCCCCCGACGAAAGATTTACGCTGCAGAGATCCCCGAAGAGCCCGACGACGCAACCATCCGCGGACGAAGTTCTGCTCAACCCTAGCCTCTCTCTTCGAAACGAGTGAGTTCATACCCCTACTTTTCAATTCTTTTCACGTTTTAGGGGGGGGAATACAAGTACATTACAAATCAAAGTATTATTTTTATAATATCATTCTTATAGAGTGTTGATACAAAAATAACTTTATGTTTTAAAGGGATATTATATCACCAAGTTGTTATTACTAAATGGGAACATACTTTTGACAAACTATAATGAGCATAGTATTCAAGTGATTCATACATTTTACATATACATCTCGACAAATGAAATGCTTTCAAAAGAAGTACAGTCATTTATCATCGTAAATCTGTTTATACCTAGTAATGTGAGACAGCTTCACGTACGTTCGAGTATGCATTATTAAGTCCTGTATTATATACCATAATCCCTTGTAGGGGGAGCGTGATACTTGTGTATAGATCTATACGGGATTGACAATCCCACACCTAAGCTGTTAGCTACAGCTAGGCCGGCAGGCCTGGGGTGACAAATGTCATAACAGTTCCAACGCCTGAAGAACGTTGTTACAGGCCAACAATGTCATTAGCATGGTTATAAAACTCACATAAAAGTATAAAAACAAGTTAGATTTACGAGATTCATACATGCATTTCAGTTTTCCATTTCATTGTTAATACAAATGTTATCACTATTATTCAAGCATGGAAAACACTAATGCACTCCAACACGGGAAACTTTTCAAATCATTTATAGAAAATATTGGATTTTCCGAAAACCTCGTTCATCGATTTACTATCAAAAAGGGCATACTTTTCATTGCAAAACACTTATGAACTCACCAACTTAATTGTTGACACTTTTTCGAAACCACTTGTATTTCTCAGGGAATCAGTAATACAGGTAACCACCAGCTTTTGGAGAAGGAAACACTAAAGATGTTTTATTATTGAACATTTAACATCTCATTGTAATATTCTTTTGCTATTATAACGCAACAACATATGTTTTCATTATATATGTGATGGTTATGTTACTTTCTTTACAATATTCAATGGTTGTGATACTACGTGAAGTCATCCACCCCCGAATGTTTCCGCCATTCTGGTTTGGGGGTGTGACAGATTGGTATCAAAGCATTGTTTATAGTGAACTAAGTATATCGAACCACATACGATATACAAACTATAAATGCAAGGGGGACCAAAAACCCTTTGATGAAACATTTTCATGAACAAAATACTTTCTTTTAAAGTTATACATTTTTACAAGCATGCATAAATCTCGTATCATAACAAGTTTTACTAAAAAGTATTACGGCAAGTTACGACACTACGATTGAGCCTCGGGGTATGTAATCATGTCGAGAATAAATATAGCCTGATCAACTATATTTATCCTGGATTTGACCAACGTACGTCGAGGAATGGTCGTAGTGGACGACAAGCCAAGAACTTACCAAATGCAAATTAATTTAGTTTCGCCAAATTGAAATATTATAGGAGTATTATTAAATAGTTGTACAATTTATAGTTAAGAATAATAAGTCGTTAAATAGAATTTTCTTTCTTATAAAGTTCTCATACATCCATCCTAGTACAGACAAATGGCCGGATTCCATTTACCAGGAGATCCCTACTACCCAAACCAAGGCAACGGCGGTTGGATAGAAGAAGACCCGGAGGAAGACCCAGAGGAAATCGAAGAAGAGGTCGAGGAAAAATTCGAAGTCGAAGTCGGAGAGGAGTTCGAAGTCGACGAAGAGATCGTGGAGATTTCTAGCGGGACAGACTCCGAGCCAGAAGTGTACGACCCTCCCATCCCTCATCCTCCCGTAATCAGACCAGATCAACCGGGACCCATCCCCATCTGGGGAAGCCACCTCTACTACTGGAGCCGCCAACAAGGTGTACGCCCTCCATTCGGCATGTGTCGGGATTTTTACAACGTCAGAGGGGGAGGCTCAGCAGATCGAGCACTTCCTGTCGTCGTGAATGCTATAGCTAACCAGAACTACCAGGCGGACCAACAAGCGGCCAGAGTTCGTGAAATCAATGCTGCTACCCAAGGTAACGCCGCTGACATCCGCCGTTTGGAAGGACTACATGAAAATACCCAAATCTACACGGGAACACTTCAGAACCAAATGATAGTGGCTCTGGCAGAAATAAGAGGAATGAAGGAACAACAAGCAGATCTCGAGAGGCGACTGATGGGAGTCAAACGGTCGGATGCCGAGTCTAGCTCCAAACGCCGCAAGTAGAGATTGTTCGATGCCCAACAATTTTGTTATAGATTAGGATCTCGGATAAAAGTTTTTCCCTTATTTCCCTTTAGTATCTGCAATCGGAGACCTCTAGGAAGGTCAAATTTTTCCCGAACAAGATATGTAATGTAACACACCTCAAGTGTGACCTATATGAATGAATATGAAGTATTTCTTATTATATACCTCTCAAAAATTTCGAGTTCTAAATTTCTATGCCTACCTTGAAACCATAAACTAAAGTCAAAACAAATTACAACTAGCACACGATTGTCAAAACATTAGAAACTTATAGTATTCATTCTTATTTTTCTCTACCAGAACATGCCTCCTCGTAGATCAACACGCAGAAACTCAACTTCAACACCACCTCCACCACCTCCTCCAATTATGGACACCGTTATGTTCCAGACTGCTGTAACCGCTGCTGTAACTGCAGCAATGGCTCAAATGAGCAACAACGGATCGGGGGGAGGAACAAACAGTTTTACAAATGGCCAAGGTCAAAGCCGTTCAGGGGTATGCACTTACAAAGACTTCACCAACGGAAAACCTATTCCCTTTTGCGGGACTGGGGGAGTATTGGCTCTATCTCAATGGATAGAGAAAACAGAAGCTGTATTCGAAATCTGTGCATGTCCTGAAGAAAGCAAAGTAAAATTCGCCGCTTTTACTTTCTCTGAACGCGCCCTGACATGGTGGAACGGCCACGTCCAGACACTAACCCTGGTGGTGGCAAACTCCATGGGTTGGGAAAACCTGAAAAGAATGCTCCTTCGAGAATACTGCCCAAGAGGCGAGATCCAGAAGCTTGAACAGGAACTGTGGAACCTCTCGATGGTAGGATCGGACATAGCTGGCTACACCAACAGGTTCAGTGACTTAATAACACTTTGCCCAGGAATGTTAACCCTGGAGAGCCAGAAGGTTGAGAGATACATTTGGGGACTATCACCCCAACTTCGAGGAAGTGTGCTAGCTTCCAGACCCTTGACTTTCGCCAGCGCCAAGGAACTAGCGCAATCTCTTGTTGATCATGGTGTCTGTCAAGGAGTCGCGGCGATTATGGCTGAACCAACCAAAGGGAACAGCAACAATGAAATCAATGCCAACAACAACAACAAGAAGAAATTTTGGAACAAAAGGAAGGGGCAAACTTCACAAGAACCTTCAAAGAAACAAATGGTTGCGGTTTATGCTGCTACTACCCCCACCACAACTCCTGCTACCTCTGCACCAACAAAACCATATGCAGGGATTCTGCCCAAGTGCAGCAAGTGCAACTACCATCACCATGGTATTTGTCGCGAGATGCACTGCAAGAACTGTGACAGGAAAGGGCACACAGCCCGTTTCTGTAAAGCACCGGCACGACCAATTACTCAGGTTCCTGGAACTGGGGTAAGCCGGGCGTGTTATGGGTGCGGAGAGACTGGACACTTCAGGAGGGATTGTCCCAAGGAAAGGAATATTGGCGGTGTGGGGAGAGTGCTGGCAGTAGGACAAAGAGAAGCAATAGCGGACCCCACGGTGGTTACGGGTACGTTTCTACTCAACAACACTTATGCATGCATACTTTTTGACTGCGGTGCGGAGAGAAGTTTTGTGAGTCATAAATTCAAACACCTACTTAATCAAAAACCCCAACCACTCAGTAAAATATTCACTGTAGAAATGGCAAACGGTAAAACAGAACACGCAAACGATTTATACGTAGGGTGCACACTAAATTTAAACGAGCACTTGTTTCAAGTCGATCTTATGCCCATTTCCATAAGAAGTTTCGATGTCATCATCGGTATGGACTGGTTGAGCCTTCACCATGCCGATATCCTTTGCCACGAAAGGGCTGTTCGCTTAAATCTGCCAAACGGTGAAACTCTTGTCATTTATGGCGACAAACCCAGTTCAAGTTTACAAATCATTTCCTGTATTAAAGCACAAAAGTATCTTCGTAAGGAATATCATGCCTTTCTAGCCCACGTAATAGACAAGAAACGAGAATCGAAAAACATTAAAGATATTCCGGAAGTCTGCAACTTCCCGGATATTTTCCCAGAAGATCTTCCAGGAATCCCACCTGAACGTCAAGTCGAGTTCAGAATCGACTTAATCCCCGGGGCTACCCCTGTAGCAAAGTCGCCGTACCGTTTAGCCCCAGCCGAGATGCAGGAACTATCCAGTCAATTAAACGAGCTGCTGAGCAAGGGATTCATCAGACCAAGTTTCTCACCATGGGGAGCGCCAGTCCTATTTGTGAAGAAGAAGGACGGATCCTTTCGCATGTGCATCGATTATCGGGAGCTAAACAAACTCACGATCAAGAACCGATATCCCTTACCGCGCATAGACGATCTATTCGACCAACTTCAGGGAGCAAGCTACTTCTCAAAGATCGATCTAAGGTCTGGTTATCACCAACTGCGAGTACTGGAAGGAGACATCCCCAAAACGGCTTTCCGAACACGTTATGGTCACTACGAATTTGTGGTAATGCCCTTCGGATTGACGAATGCTCCAGCAGTGTTCATGGACTTGATGAACCGAGTATGTCGTCCTTTCCTGGACAAGTTCGTGATCGTGTTCATAGATGATATACTCATCTATTCAAGAAGCCAGGAAGAACACAGCAAACACCTCCGCCAAGTACTGGAAACATTAAGAGCAGAGAAACTTTACGCAAAATTTTCCAAATGTGAATTTTGGATTCGGGAAGTGGATTTCCTAGGACATGTTGTAAGCAAAGAAGGAATACACGTGGATCCTTCCAAGATAAAGGCAATAGATAATTGGACTACTCCAAGAACCCCTACAGAAATCCGGCAATTTTTGGGACTCGCCGGGTATTACCGAAGATTCATACCGAACTTTTCAAAGATTGCCAAGCCACTTACCACCCTAACCCAGAAGAATGTGACCTTCGACTGGGGAGAAAAACAAGACGGTGCATTTCAGACACTAAAGCGAGCCTTATGTAGTGCGCCCATCCTAACCTTGCCAGAGGGAACGGAGGACTTCGTGGCCTATTGTGATGCATCAAACCAAGGACTTGGGTGTGTCTTAATGCAAAGAGGGAAGGTCATCGCCTACGCCTCAAGGCAACTAAAGACGCACGAAGTGAACTACACAACGCATGACCTTGAGCTAGGAGCAGTCGTCTTCGCTCTGAAGATATGGAGACACTATCTCTACGGCACAAAATGTACCATCTTCACTGATCATAAAAGCCTCCAACATATCCTCAACCAGAAGGAACTCAACATGAGACAGAGGCGATGGGTAGAATTACTAAGTGATTACGAGTGCGAAATTCGATATCACCCCGGAAAGGCTAATGTAGTGGCTGATGCACTCAGTCGGAAGGAGTACTCAGGTCGCCGAGTGAAATCCCTAACTATGACAATCCATTCACACCTGTTCACGCAAATCAAGGAAGCCCAAATAGAAGCCTTGAAATCCGAAAATGTGACAGAAGAAGCCCTAAGAGGAATGGATAAGAACCTTGAGACCAAGAACAACGGAATTCGTTATTTCATGGATCGAATTTGGATACCGAAGTTTGGTGGATTCAGAGAAATCGTTATGGACGAAGCCCATAAAACACGATACTCCATACATCCCGGCTCCGATAAGATGTATCTCGATCTCAAGAAGTTGTACTGGTGGCAAAACATGAAAGCCGAAATTGCTACCTACGTGAGCAAATGCCTGACATGTGCCAAGGTCAAGGTGGAATATCAGAAGCCCTCGGGTTTATTACAACAACCAGAAATACCTGAATGGAAGTGGGAGCGGATAACCATGGATTTCATAACAAAATTACCCAAGACAACAAGCGGACTCGACACCATTTGGGTAATTGTCGACAGGTTAACTAAGTCAGCGCATTTCCTACCGATCAAAGAGACGGATAAATTGGAGAAGTTAACAAGGACATACCTCAGAGAAATTGTACGACTGCATGGTGTGCCCATATCCATTATCTCGGACCGAGATAGTAGATTCACCTCAAGGTTCTGGCAGTCGTTACAAAAAGCTTTGGGGACAAGGCTAGACATGAGTACCGCTTATCACCCACAAACCGACGGCCAGAGCGAGAGAACTATACAAACCCTAGAAGACATGCTGAGAGCTTGCGTAATCGATTTTGGCAAAGCATGGGACACACATCTACCCTTGGTCGAGTTCTCGTACAACAATAGCTACCACACCAGTATTAAAGCTGCCCCGTTCGAAGCCCTCTATGGCCGCAAATGCAGGTCACCTTTGTGCTGGGCCGAAGTGGGGGACACGCAACTAGCAAAAGGACAAGCAACTGACAACACGCTCACTGGACCAGAAATCATAAGGGAGACTACGGAGAAAATTGTTCAAATCCGAGAACGTCTAAAAGCATCAAGAGATAGACAAAAGAGTTACGCAGATAAGAGACGCAAACCCTTGGAATTCCAAGTTGGAGACCATGTCCTACTCAAAGTCTCACCTTGGAAAGGTTTAATACGCTTCGGAAAACGTGGGAAACTGAACCCTAGATACATCGGACCATTCGAGATCCTTGCCAGGATCGGTCCAGTGGCTTACGAACTTAGACTACCTCAGGAACTCCACAACGTACACCCTACCTTTCACGTATCAAATCTAAAGAAGTGCTTATCCGACGAGACCCTTGTCGTCCCTCTAGACGAAATTGCAATAAATGAAAACCTTCAATTTGTGGAGGAACCAGTAGAGATCATGGATCGGGAAATCAAAAGGACTAAACAAAGCCGCATACCCATTGTAAAGGTCCGCTGGAACGCCAAGCGAGGACCTGAATACACCTGGGAACGCGAAGATCAGATGAAACAAAAGTACCCGCATCTTTTTCCTAAAACTGTAAACTCTATCTTAGAGTAAATTTCGGGACGAAATTCCCTTAACAGGGGGATGATGTGACAACCCTATTTTTCCCAAAAAGCATTGTAAACCCTCGAAAGCTAAAAACAACGAAATTAACCTCGAAAATAAAGTGTTCAAGTATCTAAGTTGGGATGCATCGAATATTAGATATCATGCCAAGGTTTCCAAAAACATAAAGAACGCTCAAAACCGGGTTATATTGAAGAAATTATAACCACTTGTATATTTACGACGCGACGTTAAAACAATATCTGACATAAAAAGTAGAATCGCAATAAAATGCATTTTAAGCCTTAAGTATCTAAACAAAAGTCGTAGATCTCGTTAAAAGGTGAACGTACATAAAAAGATCGCCCAAATTGGACCTCGTATGAAGAAGTTACGAATTTTCAAAGTTTCGTAACAGTAGTAGAGGGCTAAAAACTCGGATTGAAGATCGAGTGTTATTTAGCTAACGCAACCTAAACGAAAGTTGAAGATCTCCTCAGTAGTAATAAAACAATAAAAAGACAAACGAAAACCGACGCCGAATAAAGAACCTATGAATTTTTATCGAACTTTAGGAGGCCCGGCCTATTAAAAATATATCATTAAAAATAAAGTCAAAACTAGCCGACGGAGTCTAAATGAAAATTGTAGAGCATAATCTCACCTACGCGTGGATATAAAGAACGCGAAAAACGGGGATCGTACGCGAAAGTTACGGAATTTAGAAGTCGGAAGCAGGGATTACGCCCCGCGTAATCTGGGAGTACGCCCCGCGTACTAGACCCAGAGTCGAGTCTCATCGACCCGCCCAAGCTACGCTCGGCTACACCCAGTAGTCACATCGACCCGCCCAAGCTACGCTAGCTAGACCCGAGTCGTAAGCCATGACGCCATATTACGCCCCGCGTACTCCAAGATTACGCGCCGCGTACGGGGTTTTTCCAGCACTATAAATAGATGGCATGAGCTTCGAACTTTGGCACACCCTCACAATTCATCAGTCATTCTCCCATACTTCTAAGCCCCAGAGACCACTCCCGACGACCTTCGTTCCGCACTCGAGCCCCCGACGAAAGATTTACGCTGCAGAGATCCCCGAAGAGCCCGACGACGCAACCATCCGCGGACGAAGTTCTGCTCAACCCTAGCCTCTCTCTTCGAAACGAGTGAGTTCATACCCCTACTTTTCAATTCTTTTCACGTTTTAGGGGGGGGAATACAAGTACATTACAAATCAAAGTATTATTTTTATAATATCATTCTTATAGAGTGTTGATACAAAAATAACTTTATGTTTTAAAGGGATATTATATCACCAAGTTGTTATTACTAAATGGGAACATACTTTTGACAAACTATAATGAGCATAGTATTCAAGTGATTCATACATTTTACATATACATCTCGACAAATGAAATGCTTTCAAAAGAAGTACAGTCATTTATCATCGTAAATCTGTTTATACCTAGTAATGTGAGACAGCTTCACGTACGTTCGAGTATGCATTATTAAGTCCTGTATTATATACCATAATCCCTTGTAGGGGGAGCGTGATACTTGTGTATAGATCTATACGGGATTGACAATCCCACACCTAAGCTGTTAGCTACAGCTAGGCCGGCAGGCCTGGGGTGACAAATGTCATAACAGTTCCAACGCCTGAAGAACGTTGTTACAGGCCAACAATGTCATTAGCATGGTTATAAAACTCACATAAAAGTATAAAAACAAGTTAGATTTACGAGATTCATACATGCATTTCAGTTTTCCATTTCATTGTTAATACAAATGTTATCACTATTATTCAAGCATGGAAAACACTAATGCACTCCAACACGGGAAACTTTTCAAATCATTTATAGAAAATATTGGATTTTCCGAAAACCTCGTTCATCGATTTACTATCAAAAAGGGCATACTTTTCATTGCAAAACACTTATGAACTCACCAACTTAATTGTTGACACTTTTTCGAAACCACTTGTATTTCTCAGGGAATCAGTAATACAGGTAACCACCAGCTTTTGGAGAAGGAAACACTAAAGATGTTTTATTATTGAACATTTAACATCTCATTGTAATATTCTTTTGCTATTATAACGCAACAACATATGTTTTCATTATATATGTGATGGTTATGTTACTTTCTTTACAATATTCAATGGTTGTGATACTACGTGAAGTCATCCACCCCCGAATGTTTCCGCCATTCTGGTTTGGGGGTGTGACATCATTCATGCCTTAGCCGATTCGGGAGCAAGTGTGAATCTAATGCCATATTCGTTCTTTAAGAAGTTGGATCTCCCGGAACCAAGGCCAATTCGCATGGCAATACACTTGGCAAACAAAACAGTCACCTTTCCAAGAGGCATATGCGAAGACATACTAGTCAAGGTCGACAAATTCGTCTTTCCCGCTGATTTTATCATTCTAGACATGGAGGCAGATCCACAAGTGCCAATCATCCTTGGAAGACCATTCCTCAACACGGCAAGTGCCATAGTAGACATGAGGGACTCAAAACTCACCTTCCGGGTAGGAGAAGATTCAGTCACATTCGGAGTGGACCAAGCCATGAAGTATTCAAGGAACAGTGACGACACAGCATTCTCAATCGATATGTTAGATGAATTACTGGAGGAAGGCATAGCTGAAGATTCCATCAAGTTCATAGCTGAGGATGAAGAATTTGATCCAGAAAAAGACTTGATGGAAATTGAAAGACTGCTGGAAGAAGCCGACTATGAAGAACTGAAGAAGAGCACTGACAGAACTACTCGCCGAGTAGGACCGCTATACTCGCCGAGTACATCTGAAGAAAAGGCAGAAATCGAAAATGCAGCCACAAACTCGCCGATTACCCTACCTGCACTCGGCGATTCCAACAGTCAGAGCCAAAAATCGGAGCTGAAAACTTTACCAGATCATTTGGAGTATGCTTTTCTCGAAGAAGGCAACCAAAAGCCTATAATTATAGCCTCTGACCTGACCAATTCTGAAAAAGAAGAACTCGTGCAAGTATTGAAGAGGCAGAAACGGGCCATAGCATGGAGCATCGCCGACATCAAGGGAATAAGTCCATCCTATTGCTCCCACAAGATCAACCTGGAAGAAGGAGAAAAGCCGGTTGTACAACACCAAAGAAGACTGAACCCGAATATGCAAGAAGTAGTCAAGAAGGACGTGGTGAAGCTCTTAGATGCGGGAATTATATATTCCATTTCCGACAGTCCATGGGTGAGTCCGGTCCAAGTGGTGCCCAAGAAAGGAGGGATGATGGTCATAACCAATGAAAAGAACGAGCTAATTCCGACACGAACGGTAACCGGTTGGAGAGTGTGCATCGATTATCAAAAGCTAAACGATGCCACTCGTAAAGACCATTTTCCCTTACCTTTTATTGATCAAATGCTAGAAAGATTATCGGTCCATAGCTATTATTGTTTTCTAGATGGATTTTCGGGGTATTTTCAAATACCCATAGACCCAATGGACAAAGAAAATACCACATTCACTTGCCCAAGTGGGACTTTTGCTTATAGACGCATGCCTTTTGGGTTATGCAATGCACCCACGACTTTTCAAAGGTGCATGACAGCTATATTCCACGATATGGTGGAAAAATTCATGGAAGTTTTTATGGACGATTTTTCCGTTTTTGGATCATCTTTCCATGATTGTCTCACTAATCTTGACTTAATGCTTGCTATGTGTGACAAAACTGACTTGGTACTCAATTGGGAGAAATGTCATTTTATGGTCAAGGAGGGTATAGTGTTGGGCCACAAGATTTCCAAAATGGGAATTGAAGTGGATAGAGCAAAGATAGACACTATTGCCAAATTACCCCCACCAACCAATGTGAAGGGCATTAGGAGTTTTCTAGGACACGCGGGTTTTTATCGGCGTTTCATAAAAGATTTTTCCAAAATAACTAGACTTCTAACACAACTACTACTAAAAGATGCACCATTTAATTTCACTAAAGAGTGTTTAGAGGCATTTGAATTATTAAAGGAAAAACTAACTAATGCCCCGATCATTATTGCACCAAATTGGAACTTACCTTTTGAGATTATGTGTGATGCTAGTGACTATGCATTAGGAGTTGTCCTTGGTCAAAGGGTTGATAAGCACTTTCAACCCATATATTAGGCTAGTAAGACTCTAAACCCAGCCCAAGAAAATTACACCACCACTGAAAAAGAATTACTAGTTGTGGTGTATGCCTTTGACAAATTCCGCCCTTATTTTGTTTTATCCAAAACTACTATTTTTACTGACCACTCGGCTATCAAGTATTTGTTTTCCAAACAGGATGCCAAGCCAAGACTAATACGATGGGTGCTACTTCTTCAAGAATTTGACATAGAGATACGAGACAAGAAGGGAATGGAGAATGTGGCAGCCGACCACTTGTCAAGGCTTGAGAACCCGCAATTGCAAGAAGAAATAGTAGGAGACGACTTCCCGGACGAGTACATCATGGTGACAGTGGGAGAAGAGCCATGGTTCGCGGATATAGCTAATTATTTAGCTACAAAATACATCCCGAAAGACTTTAGCAGCCAACAAAAGAAGAAAGTTTTTGCTGAAATAAAATATTACTTTTGGGATGAGCCTTACCTCTTCCGAAGCTGTGCGGATGGAATCATAAGAAGATGCGTATTCGGGAAGGAAAGCCGGAAAATACTAGAGCATTGTCATAGCGGGCCCACGGGTGGACATCATGGATCACACTAAACGGCGAAGAAGATCTTTGACATTGGGTTTTATTGGCCAACAATTTTTAAAGATGCAACCCAATTTTTCAAAGAATGTGATGCTTGTCAAAGGGTGGGAAACATTTCATCTCGAAATGAAATGCCACAACATAGTATCCAAGTATGCAAGGTGTTCGATGTGTGGGGAATTGAATTCATGGGACCATTTCCCATGTCTAAAGGAAACAAATACATACTAGTGGCGGTGGACTACGTATCTAAGTGGGCGGAAGCACAAGCATTACCAACAAATGACGGACGGGTGGTAGTACGATTTTTAAAGAAACTATTTTCATGATTTGGAGTCCCGAAAGCCCTTATTAGTGACCGAGGCACACATTTTGCCAATGATCAATTGGAAAAACTGTTAAAGAAATATGGGGTCACCCATAAGTTTTCCACATCATACCATCCACAAACTAGTGGACAAACCGAAGTAACAAATCGAGCCTTAAAGCGAATTTTGGAGAAATCGGCGGGGAGCAATCGCAAGGAATGGTCGAATAAGCTAGATGATGCACTTTGGGCCTTTCGTACAGCTTTCAAAACACCTATTGGTACCACACCATATAGGTTAGTTTATGGGAAGCAATGCCATTTACCGGTGGAGCTAGAACACAAGGCGTTTTGGGCATTAAAGAGTTGTAACTTCAACATGGATGAACTAAAGAGCAACCGGTTAATGCAAATGAATGCTCTTGAAGAACTAAGGAATGATGCATACTCCAGCTCATGGCTATTTAAAGAGAAGACTAAGATGTGGCATGACAAGAGCATCAAAGATAAAAAAATTCATGAAGGTCAAAAAGTGTTGCTCTTCAACTCAAGACTCAAGTTTTTCTCGGGAAAACTCAAGTCCGGGTGGGATGGGCCTTTTGTAGTGAAGACGGTGTTTCCACATGGTGCTATAGAGCTATTATCAAGAGATGGCATGCCTTTCAAGGTCAATGGTCATAGGGTTAAAACATATGAAGAAGGAGTCCCCCGTAATGAAGGAATGGAAGAATTGCTGTTGCTGGAAAAGAACGCAGCCATGTAGAAGGGGAGGAGTCCAGCTAAAAACTCCCTAAAAAGAAGCGCTTCTCGGGAGGCAACCCGAGTTTCAAGTTTGCATTTTCTTTCCTTTTGTTTTACTTTATTTTTTTCTTTCTTTTCTTCATTTATTTTGAAGAACATAACTGCTTGAGGACAAGCAATGCTTAGAGTGTGGGGTGAAGGGTTTAAAAAGGAGAAAATACATAAAGTCTTTAAAATTGTCACAAAAATTTTCAATCTGTAAGGTTTACTCGCCGAGTAGGGCCGTATACTTGGCGAGTACCTACCCGAGTAACCCGAAAAAACGCGTAACTGCATATGTACTCGGCGAGTAGGTCCTTTCTACTCGGCGAGTAGCCGATTTACACGGGTGAATAATAAGTCTGTAAAAAGAGTTTTTTTTCACCCATTACACCTCATACTCGCCGTGCACAGCAACCCTTGAGCAGCCAAGCAATTTTTCGCGAGTTCGTCCAATTTTTTCCGAATTTCTACTCGATTCTCATCATTCAACCAAAAAGGTAACATCTTTACACTATAAACTCCTTAAAGGTTTGATCTTTATCACGGATTTGCCCCGATTTGACTTGATTTCGGATTTGGGGGTTTCCTCAAATTCTAGGGTTTCGAATTAGCCATGAATTACGTGATATTAGTGTTGGGTTTTGAGCATTCTAACACTCCTAAGTGTACATGCAACCCTAAATACCTTGGATCTATGTTTTCTCTATTATACATGCAAATAAGAACATCCAAGGTATTATCCTAATCTAGCATACAAAACCTTGTCTATAGCAAGATAGAATACATACCTCTTTAGTGTAGCTTGATGTCTTCAAGCTTTAAGAGCTTAGCCCCAATAGTGTGGAAGCCTCAAACAGAATCACAAATCACCAAAACACCTTGAAAGACTTTAGAGAATATGATTACTTGGTTCTCTCTAGTGAAATTGGCTAGCCCTTCTTAGTGTATCCACACTAGTGCCAATTTCACCAACCAAAGACATCTTTATATAGTATGGAGAATAGGGTTAAACCCATGACCTTTCATTTCATATGATCCATGGGTTAAACACTCCATGGACTATCCATGAAATCTTAGCCCAACCTAAATGAACTTGGCCCATTCCATATATACAAGAGTCCATATTTAATTAGTTCATTTTGATCACTTAATTAATTCTAAATTAATTATTGATCAATACTAATTAAATAATATGATTCCATATTAATATATTAGAACTTATAATATATTAATATTAATAATAAACATACTATTCTCAAAGGATTATCCATATAAATTGTGTCGGTGAAGTGCAACCCAAATGGACCATGCCGGGTCGGGTCAAGTACATACCAAATATAGTTATGGACTTAGACATTAATCCAACAGTCTCCCACTTGGATAAGTCTAAAACTATTATTGCGTATGACTTCAAACCTAACTGGCAATCGTAGCTCTTAAAGTCGCTGTCGAACTCTGATCTTGTCAACGAACTTGTCTATTAGATAAGGGATCATATATTCCTCCATTCTAGATATCATATGGACTGAGACATGGATTATAATCATTCTCTCTGTCCATTTGTTGTTTCCCGATTTTCGATTTATGACGACTGACAAATTGAACAAATCAAATCAGTCCTGGCCCGGCCGAGCACTTCCATTTGTCATCATCAAATCATCGAGGGGCCCACAGATATCGCTTTTATCCCAAAGGTAAAAGGAACGGATAAACTTCGACTCATATGGCTTGTTCTACTACTTGTTGAATCATACACAAAGGCACGTTTTATAACACCGAGTTACCGTATGCGTTTTCGTGCAATCAATGTACTATCAACTCATAGTAACAACTCATATCTCTAGGTTTGAAGAATATAAGATATTATCGTCTCATGATCACTCGTGATAAAATCCATGAAGTGATTCCAATGAGCGCGGGTTGAATCCAATACTCAGAACTTATGAGCACTCATGAGTGTTGTAGCCCTTTGTCCAACACCTTAGACCTCTACAAGCCAACCCATGACAATCTTAATTCATATCTACTTCCAACATATGACCGACTGTGGATGGTTTGAATAACTTAGTCATTCCGGAAGAATAACCCAGTTTATTCGGGAAGTCAAAACATGCAAAATGAAACACAATAATAATTGAATCCAATATGGTATCAACCCTTTGAACATAAATAAAACACCTTTTATTTATCACCATATGATTACACATTATTCATTGTATACTGTTTCAGCTATCAACTTTATTCTTGAATTTAAAACAATAGTTGTCCCATGCTCCAAGCATGTACACTATGTTTTCTAAACACTAGTCATGCCATACACCAAGTATGCATACTATGTTTGTCTATGATCTTTACTTTGTGAACTAGATCAATTGAACATAACTTCAATGATTCTCTTTTCACAGTCCCAAATCCTTACTGCAAATGCAAGAATTCCAATTTCATGCCATTTACTGAAATCTGTTAGATTCTAAACTTATATGCATTGATCCTCTTGTAATGATTATGCACAAATTCACAAAGACTTGGCAACAATCATTACAGAGTATTCCAAAGGAGATCAACTCCTTGGAAACATCCTTCTTGCATTAAGTTTCCTTAATCTTACACAGATTGAAAATTCTAACTTTGAAACATTTCCAGATTCCATTTTGACTATCACTTCTGAACAAGAGTTGCCTCCTTACAGATTATGTCAATATGGTCCTTCCAGAATTATCACTATACTTCCAAATGTCCTTGAGCAACCAATCTTTGGTAAACCTTAGATTGTCCTCGACAATTGTTTAATCCTTTTAGTCATATCCAGTTCTAAACCTTTTCCCTTCTTAATGCCCCAGGCATCTGGAAAATTTTAGAATGGATGAATATAGCACATGTAATCGACCCTATATCCGAAGCATATGGCACACGATTCATGATGTCTCACATAAAGACTAAACCAGTCTTTTGCTATAACATTTCCATTTCTATTTGCCAAGTTCTCATATTTCATATTATGAAAAGGGATGTCGTAATCATAATCGAATTTTAGAACGCAAATAATGGACCCATATACAGAATTTCCTTATATTGAGCCATTCCAACATGAAATTCATATATATATATATATATATATATATATATATATATATATATATATATATATATATATATATATCTATATATATATCCTTGACTAAATGATTAAAACCTCACGATCTAAGCTTATAGATTTGAGATGAAGTATAATTTCCTCTCCCTTAATTATAGCAAAACAACTCTTTCCCAATTGAAACCTTTTGTTTTCTATAATTAACATTGCTAACTTGCAATACTTATCATAATTATCATGCTCCCACTAACATGATGATTATTAGCATAACACTTATGCTCCCACTAGCTTTGACATATACTCAGAAAGCTCGACTTCTAGAAATCAATACTTTATTGACTTTCTTACCAAAGTTCAGATTTCTGATACTAGATTGCTTTGATAAAACTTTATCAAAAACATACACCTTTCCTTAGATAGCACACTTGTGTGTCTAAACAATTATGAAGAGGGATGCTGTAATCATAATGGTTAGACCTTTTTGCCACTTCTCACAAGTCCAGGTTAGTGTGCCGGTAAACCACACACGCTCCACTAACGACTTTGAGAATGCAAATGTCACAATTGCTATCTAGCTAAAATCTACTTAGTGAAAGTGTTTCCTCACCATCATTTTCATGAATCGGAAAGAAACCTTATGACACTTAGATTTACTGGTGTATGTGTTCTTATCCATGTGAATTGTCAAAACCATAGTCACAAGACAAGGATAATGACAAATCCAAACTCATATGGACTGAACTCAATCTTAACTTCTTGCCACCTGGAAGCTCAAGGGCCTGCCATTGCTTCCAAGTTGTTGTGCAACTAATTGAGAGCTCTAAGAACTCATATGCAAAGCCAACTTTAACTGGAATAGGCACAGATATGTCAACACGATAGGTTATAAACCTCAAGTCGTGTGCTAGGGAAGACCTTCAGGTTTTGTTCTTGATTAGTTCTTGAGACTTTCAAGACCTTTAAGACTCCCACTGTCCTCTTGACCTATAAGACTCCCTTGTCAAATATCCAAGAGATAGTGTGGATTCTAATCAAGACAAACACTTCACACAATTGGCCTAAGTTGATCTTTGTTTTATCCAAAACATCACAACTTACCAATTTCAAATGTACAAGAGTAGAAAACTTTTACTCTTACATTTGACAAGTGTTTTAAACCTTCTTTAAGACATGTCACTCAAGTTACAATCTTGGTGTAACAACTCAAATTTTCAAACAAATTTTTCATTTTAAAAATGTGTTTATTTCCATTCAAAACAAGGTATAAATAGTTTAAGTATTCTGTCAATACAAATAATCAAAATCCCAAGATCATAAAAGTAGTCTTCAGTGTGTATCGATCACGCCGGCGCCTTCCCACGGACCTCGCTAGTACCTGAAATACATGTACAACAACTGTAAGCATAAATGCTTAGTGAGTTCCCCAATATACAACTTACGCACATACGCCTTTCCAGGCCCGACCTTCCGGTCCATGTGTCTCAGGGGACTTCCGTCCCTGCTGGGTAAACCTTCCGGTCCTACCCACGCCGACCTTCCGGTCCATCACACAACATATCGCCTTCCGGCCCATAACGTATTGCCTTCCGGCCCATAATATAATCGCCTTCCGGCCCATAACATACATAGCACATATAACAAATAACTTACCACATATAGCATACATATCACATATCATATCCGACCTTCCGGTCACACAGTCAAACCCTTCCGGGTACAGTATAGTGAGAAGACTCACCTCGTAAAAGCTGAAAGCTAGCAAATCCTGAAATCACTCGTGCACAATCCGACGAGCTACAACCTCCCTATAACATCACATATCTCATTAATACTTATATCTTCTAAGTGTGACTATCCCTAAGAAGTCAGACTTAGGTCAACTCTGGTCAACGGTCAACGGTCAACTTGACCGGACTCGGCGAGTACCATGGCGACTCGGCGAGTCTAGACGTCCTCCAACTTTCTGAGATTCATTATCTACTCGTCGAGTATCCTCCTCGACCCGACGAGTTACCCCTGGAAGAATCGCGGGGCCACCCCGACTCCACTCGCCGAGTCTGAAGAACAACTCGGCGAGTCCCAGTAAATCTTCAAGCTACTCGCCGAGTCTGAAGAACAACTCGGCGAGTCCATGCCATGCAAACGAGTAACTGCTTTCTAAATTACATATGATCCCGAGATATACAATCATGGGACTTTCTGGACTTCTAAACATCTTATTACTGGGGTATAAACGTTCGGGTAATAACATAATAACCCATCTAATCACTAAATGGGTTTCATAAACCCTAATTTCGCATACACATCAAATAACAGAATTGGAATCCGAAATATTACCTGGAATATGCCCTCTCTGAGTCTCCAAACCGCAGAACTCGAATCCCTTGCTATTCCTTTAGCCAAAACCCTTCTCCTCTTTGCCCAACAATCTCTTCAAGCCCTAATATCCTCCAATCTTGCTCTAGATGCCCACAGCCGTTTAGGGTTCCTCTCAATCGACTAAAGACGGATAATGACGGGATATAAGAGCATTATATACGATCCAAAACCAAACGGTTAGGGTTCTGCTGAACAGCGTCAACTCGCCGAGTCCATATCTGGACTCGTCGAGTCCAGTCGCGAACCCGCGACCAAGTCTGCGATCCTACTCGGCGAGTCTAGGCTCCAACTCGCCGAGTCCCCTCTTAACTCACCCCAAAAACATAATTAAACAATACCTGAGATTTCGGGCTGTTACAACTCTCCCCCACTGGGATTAGACTTCGCCCTCGAAGTCTCATTCTGCAAATAGTTCCGGATGCTGCTCCCGCATCTCGCGCTCCGGTTCCCAAGTCATTTCCGATCCCTTACGGTGTTGCCATTGAACCAACACCAGAGGTACCTCCTTGTTCCTCAGAACTTTGATCTTCCGATCTCTGATAGTCACTGCTCTCTCCGCGTAATTCAGGCTCGCATCCACCTGAATATCCTCCAATGGAACCACTGCCGACTCATCGGCTATGCACTTCCTCAACTGCGACACATGAAAAGTGTCGTGGATCTGACCCAACTCCGCTGGCAACTCCAACCGATAGGCTACCCGGCCTATCCTTGCAATCACACGAAATGGCCCAATATACCGGGGCCCCAATTTGCCTCTTTTCCTGAATCGAATCACTCCTTTCCAAGGAGAGACCTTCAGGAGAACGAAGTCGCCGACCTGAAATTCAAGCTCGGATCGGCGCCTGTCTGCATAACTCTTCTGCCGGCTCTAGGCGGTCAATAACCTCTGTCTAACTTGCTGAATCTGCTCTGTCGTCTGAAGCACGATCTCCGTGCTGCCCATTACTCTCTGTCCCACCTCTCCCCAGCAAATGGGGGTCCGACACCTCCTACCATACAACAGCTCAAAAGGTGGCATACCAATGCTCGAATGATGGCTGTTGTTGTAGGAAAACTCTGCTAAGGGTAAATATGCATCCCAGCTACCCCCGAAGTCTAACACACACGCTCGAAGCATGTCTTCCAGCGTCTGAATCGTCCGCTCACTCTGACCGTCTGTCTGGGGATGGTATGCGGTACTAAAATGCAATTTAGTACCCAGCTCCTCGTGGAATTTCTTCCAGAATCTGGAAGTGAAGCGCACATCACGGTCTGACACAATCGAGATCGGCACCCCATGCCGAGATACCACTTCTCTCACATATATCTCTGCCAACTTCTCCGCTGAAGAACTCTCACTGATGGCAAGGAAGTGTGCACTCTTCGTCAACCTATCCACAATCACCCAAATTGCATCAACTCCCTGGCAGTCCTCGGCAATTTGGTGATAAAATCCATAGTGATCTGTTCCCACTTCCACTCGGGGATCTCCAATGGCTGTAACTTGCCATGCGGTCTCTGGTGCTCGGCCTTAACCCTACGGCAGGTCAAGCACCTCTCAACGAACCATGCCACGTCCCTCTTCATACAGGGCCACCAATACTCCTTCCTCAAATCCAAATACATCTTCGTAGCACCGGGATGGATTGAGAATTTCGACCTATGAGCCTCTTCCATCAAAGTAATACGCGTACCGCCCACGAACGGTACCCAGATCCGACCCTGAAACGTCATAAGCCCTCGACTATCCTTAACAAACTCTGAAATTAACCCCACAACTCGCTCTTTCTTCTGCATTTCTGGTCGCACAGCCTCTGCCTGTGCCCCACGAATAGCGTCCAATACTGGAGTCATCACAGTCAGTCTCAAGCATACATCTCGCAACGGAGCGCTCTCCGCCCTGCGGCTCAACGCATCGGCTACCACATTAGCCTTGCCTGGGTGGTACAGGATCTCACAATCGTAATCCTTGACCACATCCAACCACCTCCTCTGACGCATATTTAGGTTGGGCTGATCCATCAAATACTTCAAGCTCTTATGATCCGTATAGATTGTACATCGAACCCCATACAGGTAGTGGCGCCAAATCTTGAGAGCGAACACTACTGCTCCCAACTCTAAATCATGCGTGGGGTATCTCGCCTCATGAGGTTTCAGCTGTCTCGACGCATACGCTATCACATGACCCCTCTGCATCAACACTGCACCCAGTCCCGAAATCGATGCGTCGCAATATACCACAAAATCTTCCATCCCTTCTGGAAGAGCTAATACCGGGGCTTCGCACAACCTCTGGCGGAGTGTCTCGAAGGAGGTCTGCTGCTCTGGCCCCCATGAGAATGCAACACCCTTCCGGGTCAATCTGGTGAGTGGCACTGCGATCTTGGAGAAATCCTTGATGAATCTCCGGTAATACCCTGCCAACCCAAGGAAGCTCCTGATCTCAGAAGGTGACTTCGGCACCTCCCAACTCATCACCGCCTCAACCTTGGCCGGATCGACCAATATCCCTTTCTGATTGACAACATGTCCTAGAAATTGGACCTCTCGCAGCCAGAAGTCACATTTGGAGAACTTTGCATAAAGCTTCTCCGACCTCAATACCTCAAGGACCTCCCTCAAATGCTCCTCATGCTGCTCTCTAGATCTAGAATACACCAGAATGTCGTCGATGAATACAATCACTGACCGATCCAACATCGGTCTGCATACCCTGTTCATGAGATCCATGAACACCGCCGGGGCATTAGTGAGTCCGAAAGGCATCACCACAAACTCATAATGCCCATATCGCGTCCTAAACGCTGTCTTCTGGACATCTTCCTCCCGCACTCTCACCTGATGGTACCCCGACCTCAGATCGATCTTGGAAAACCAAGACGCTCCCTGCAACTGATCGAATAAATCATCGATCCTCGGTAACGGGTAACGGTTCTTGACCGTCAACTTGTTCAACTCCCGGTAATCAATACACATCCGGTGTGAACCATCCTTCTTCTTGACGAACAGAATAGGTGCTCCCCACGGCGAGCTGCTCGGCCGAATGAATCCCTTCCCCAACAGTTCCTGGAGCTGCGAGGACAACTCTTGCATCTCTGGAGGTGCAAGACGATAAGGCACCTTAGCAATAGGCGCGGCCCCCGGAACCAGATCGATACCAAACTCTACTTGCCTCACAGGAGGTACTCCCGGCAGCTCCTCGGGGAAAACATCTGGAAATTCACACACCATAGGGACCTCCTCAACTGATTTCGGTCTCTCAGGAACCTCCCGCGTATCCATAACATACGCCACAAAACCCTTACAGCCCTGCTGTAGACACTGCCTCGCCCTAGCGGCCGAACAAAAAGCTGATCCCGAACGGGTACCCTCGCCGTACACCGAAAGGACTCCCCCACTATGGTCTCGTATGGTCACCAGCTGACGCTCACAGTCGATGACAGCACCGAATCGGCTCAACCAGTCCATGCCTACGATGACACAAACATCACCCATCGCAATAGGGATTAGGTCAATCGGGAATTCCACCCCGAAAATCTCTAGTACACATCCCCGAAAAACCTCCGTGGCACAAATCACTTTCTCGTCAGCTATAGAAACTCTCAAAGGTCGACTCAACGACTCACGACTGACGCTGATATGCTGACTAAAGGCTAAGGACACAAAGGACCTACTCACACCCGAGTCAAATAACACTAAGGCAGGCACAGAGTTCACAAGAAAAGTACCTACGCATATAATAACATAAGCATAACATCTCGACATTAAAATAATTACATGAATTACAACATACCTGCCACAACATCGGGCGCAGCGCGGACCTCCTCCGCAGTCAGCTGAAAAGCTCTTCCCCGAGCCCTCGGGGCCTCGGCCTTCACCGGTCGAGTCGTAGTAGTTCCGGCAGCAGGTGCAGATCCCTGAAGAAGCTGAGGGCACTCGGCCTTCCTATGGCCAGTCTGGTTGCAATGAAAGCAAACCGTAAATCCCTTGGGACACTCCCTAGCAATGTGCCCCTCCTTGCCACACTTGTAGCAAGCACCAGATCGACACGCCCCCTCATGACCCTTGCCGCACTTTCCGCAAGTGCGGCTCTTCGAACCTCCCGTCCTCGCATCGGCGGACTTGGTCCGCTTGGCTGCCGGCTGGAACTGAGTCGGTCGCCGGTCCACCCGCTGAGACTCGGCCTCCTCCCTGGCCTGGGTCTCCAACTCGATCTCGCGCTTCCTGGCATTCGCCTGAAGCTCAGCAAAAGTATGGTAGGTGGAGTTTGACACAAACTCCCGGATATCCCTCCTCAACACTCCCAAGTACCGGCTCATCCGAGCCTGATCAGTGGACACCAGCTCGGGGCAGAACGTTGCCCTCTCATGAAACTTCCGCGTAATCACCGCAACAGAATCAGTACCCTGCTTGAGGGTTAAGAACTCCTGCACCAATCGTTCCCTCTCCACCGGGGGAACGTACTCATCCCTGAACATGGCAGTAAATCCCTCCCATGTCACCGCTGTAGTCTCTGCCAAAGTGAAGTTCGCCGTCACGAACTTCCACCAGTCCTTCGCTCCCAGGCGGAGCTGGTTCAATGCGAACCGTACCCTCAGGTGCTGCGGGCATGAACACGTGTAGAAGCACCCCTCTATGTCCGCGATCCACCTCATCGCAGCAATCGGATCCTGCGTCCCATCGAACTCCGGTGGCTTCGTGTTGCTGAACTCTCGGAACAGCAACGAGTCACCTCCCTGTGGCCTAGCAGCGGCCACAGCTGCGGTAGCTGCAGCGGTTGCAGCCTCAGTCAACGCGGCGTACCGCTCATCGAATGTCTCCATCAGGGTGGTCTTAATAGACCCAAACATCTCCGGGATCTCAGCCCGGATCGCTGCCGCCACCTCCTCGTGAATCATCTGACGAATATCCTCGTCACTCACACCGCTCGTACTTGCTCCGTGGCGCGGTCTAACCATGATGTCTCTGAAATACAACATAAAACTATCAGAGACTCCACCGAGTATAATTGTACTCGATACGCAACCCTACTCAGTCCCCGATATCCAGGGATTCTTACTTGGGTCTCCCACTGACCCGGTGTCCTCGGTAGTACGGGCCCAATACTACCGACCACACCGCATCAGTGTTCATCCCAAGTCCTCCTCCCCAAACTCCGGATAGTGAGTACTCTACTGCTGATATGCACCATCTACCCGCATGCTAGCAACACATCTCATATAGGCAAATTTCCCTAGACTAAGGCATCACAAATCAGGCCACTCTAGTCCTATCATGGATACCTAGTCTTCTAGCATGCATAACAATTCATATCATATAATATTGTAAGGTATTTTGGGGATCTTTACCGTTCGGGCACTGACTGATCGTACACACTGCTTCTTTCTTGCCCACCACAAAACCATTTACAAAAGTTTATGCCTTTATTTAACAAAAAAAGTTTCCCTCAAATCCTCGGTTTGAGTTCAGCTACTCCCGAAGGTGCACCCGAATCCCTCAAACCAAGGCTCTGATACCAATTGTAACAACTCAAATTTTCAAACAAATTTTTCATTTTAAAAATGTGTTTATTTCCATTCAAAACAAGGTATAAATAGTTTAAGTATTCTGTCAATACAAATAATCAAAATCCCAAGATCATAAAAGTAGTCTTCAGTGTGTATCGATCATGCCGGCGCCTTCCCACGGACCTCGCTAGTACCTGAAATACATGTACAACAACTGTAAGCATAAATGCTTAGTGAGTTCCCCAATATACAACTTACGCACATACGCCTTTCCAGGCCCGACCTTCCGGTCCATGTGTCTCAGGGGACTTCCGTCCCTGCTGGGTAAACCTTCCGGTCCTACCCACGCCGACCTTCCGGTCCATCACACAACATATCGCCTTCCGGCCCATAACGTATTGCCTTCCGGCCCATAATATAATCGCCTTCCGGCCCATAACATACATAGCACATATAACAAATAACTTACCACATATAGCATACATATCACATATCATATCCGACCTTCCGGTCACACAGTCAAACCCTTCCGGGTACAGTATAGTGAGAAGACTCACCTCGTAAAAGCTGAAAGCTAGCAAATCCTGAAATCACTCGTGCACAATCTGATGGGCTACAACCTCCCTATAACATCACATATCTCATTAATACTTATATCTTCTAAGTGTGACTATCCCTAAGAAGTCAGACTTAGGTCAACTCTGGTCAACGGTCAACGGTCAACTTGACCGGACTCGGCGAGTACCATGGCGACTCGGCGAGTCTAGACGTCCTCCAACTTTCTGAGATTCATTATCTACTCGTCGAGTATCCTCCTCGACCCGACGAGTTACCCCTGGAAGAATCGCGGGGCCACCCCGACTCCACTCGCCGAGTCTGAAGAACAACTCGGCGAGTCCCAGTAAATCTTCAAGCTACTCGCCGAGTCTGAAGAACAACTCGGCGAGTCCATGCCATGCAAACGAGTAACTGCTTTCTAAATTACATATGATCCCGAGATATACAATCATGGGACTTTCTGGACTTCTAAACATCTTATTACTGGGGTATAAACGTTCGGGTAATAACATAATAACCCATCTAATCACTAAATGGGTTTCATAAACCCTAATTTCGCATACACATCAAATAACAGAATTGGAATCCGAAATATTACCTGGAATATGCCCTCTCTGAGTCTCCAAACCGCAGAAATCGAATCCCTTGCTGTTCCTTTAGCCAAAACCCTTCTCCTCTTTGCCCAACAATCTCTTCAAGCCCTAATATCCTCCAATCTTGCTGTAGATGCCCACAGCCGTTTAGGGTTCCTCTCAATCGACTAAAGACGGACAATGACGGCATATAAGAGCATTATATACGATCCAAAACCGAACGGTTAGGGTTCTGCTGAACAGCGTCGACTCGCCGAGTCCATATCTGGACTCGTCGAGTCCAGTCGCGAACCCGCGACCAAGTCTGCGATCCTACTCGGCGAGTCTAGGCTCCAACTCGCCGAGTCCCCTCTTAACTCACCCCAAAAACATAATTAAACAATACCTGAGATTTCGGGTTGTTACACTTGGAGTATGACTCTAAGACTTGTATTGGAACGAAATATGACTCATCTTCTTGATTTAACCATTTCAACAATTCAAGTTCCTCTTCTTAGTCATAAGAATGCACTAAGATTTTCCTTAGATAACTAATTTTGATATGATTTCTTAATCATTAAGATGATCACAAAAACTGATACTAAAGTACTCTCCCATCTTTTCAGATTTGAGAAACTTTTATCCTTCTGCCTAATTTGATTCTTCTTATTCGCTCTGCCATACATTGGAACCTTTTCCAATGTCTCAGAGTTACACTTAAGCTTGTAAGTATAATCATATTTACTGAGCTTTAGTAAACTATGACGAATAGTCTTATCAAACTTTTGTGGTGGACTTAATCAGTGCACAAGAATGTGTACTCGATCCTTTAGTCCTTTACTTGACTCACACATCCATGTGAACAAGTAATTAGTCTTAATTTTTCCAAAACTTGAAAGTTCTCATTCATCATGCTATACAACTTGCATGATTCCATGTTTCGGTCCAATTGAAACTTGGGTGATGAGAATCTTTCCTTATTTGGTAAATCTAGACATTACCACAAATGAAAGAATCAATTTCATATTTCCACTCTTGCTCTTAATGGAATCATATAGGCAACAATTTTTCCTTAAATGCCATTGTAAGGATATTTTAAAATAAATAAAATCAAAAATTTTTCTTTTATTTTAAAACTTTGCGGAAAAACTTATCCTTACAATCCATATGAAAACTTGTTGTTATCTATTCCTTAAGCAATATCTCATAACTCCTAAGAAGTAGCTCAAGAATCCGATTTTTCAAACTATGCGATAGAAATCCATCTACGCGATCAGATTCAGCATATTCTTTCTTTAAGTTTCTTCACTTTTCTTTGATTCTTAAATATCACCATGTGACCCAGTCACATCATGTATCAAGAATCTCAGAATAGAAACTTAACAGAGTTAGATAGTGGACTTTACCTGAAGTAGAGTCAAACTTATTGACTTTAACATCCTTAGGTAAATTTTGGCAGCTTCGCAACCAATGCCCCTTTCTTTGGCAATACAAACATATGGACCCTTTGATAATGGTACACGGGACTATCACGGACTTAGCTTTTTCTCTTTACCATTTGGTCAACCGAGTTGACTATGGCCGATCCCTTTCCATTGGGAAGAGAATGCTTTCCGGATTTCCTGTGTCACTATTGTCAATGTCCATCAAGTTTTAAGGAAGTTGATCTTAACAAATAGATAAGATCATTAAAGGTCTTGTCATAGTCTGTTTCATAGGTGTCCCAAAGGAACTCACTATATGACTTAGAAAGTGATTGAACCACCAACTTTCTCAAGACTTTGACACCCAACTCTCCCGGCTTGTCAATATGTGACTACATCTCCAAGATGTGATCACACCTAGACCTTGCCTTGCCAATAGGGCTTGAGTGACCTTAAACTTTTCAAGAACTTGTGGGTTGGGGAGAATAGTTGGAGGAGGTGAAAGAAGTATGATTTCCATGGGACATCATCTTCATTTAGGAAAGCTTGTTTCAAGAGATTTGGGAAGATCATAGGTGTCTAAACCAGACAACTTTTGGGAGATATTCAAGATAGTTGATTTAAAGTCCTTAATATGACACCCAATATGAAATATTAAGGCTAGGACCCAACAAACTATTTTAGAACTTAGAAGAGGTGTGCCGTAATCCAAGCTATAAAATATTTGAAGGTAGGTGAATGACGATTCACCAATTTCCACCAAGATAAACGAAATGTATTATTAGGTTTTAATTGGTTTTGAAACTCCTAGATCTTTGAGATTCATTGAACTGTTCAAAGGCATGTTTCAATCTCGAGTGTGCCCTTCAGGTTTTGTGACTGGGATGCCGAGGATCACAAAACAAGGTGTGAAGTAACCATGCAAATCACTTGGTACCCTTAATAAATTACCCCTCAATCGATGTGCCGGTTAACCACACACGCTCCATCGATACTATGATAAATATTAAGTCACCCTTTACCTACCTTGTTAAGTCCAAGTTAGTGTGCCGGTTAACCACACACGCTCCACTAACGACTTAGACAAAGTGTAAAGTGTAATTTCATGGGTTAGCACCTTATTCACATTTTTCCTAAGTAACTAAGATTGGGTATTATTAAGAGTTTAGTTACTTAGTATTATCATTAATACTTTTAATGAAGGAGAATTATAGTCTTGTCAAACCCGTTCGGCTAACGACCCTCCACCGGTCAAGCAAGCGGTGGGTGAGAGTGGACACCCATTAAGTTGCCATTTTATAGGCAACAACCTTATACCCACCTTATAGACCGGCTTCGTGAATGAGGCGTACTAGCGGTAAGACTGACTTTACTCTTATACATATATATATATATATATATATATATATATATATATATATATATATATATATATATATATATATATATATATATTATTAACTTATAATATTATACAGTATAAGGGTTGAATTTTAACTTTTAAAATTCTAAGGGCTAACTTGGAATTAAAGTATTCATAAGGAAAACTTTTGAAATTCCAAAACTTGAGGGCAAGTTTTGAAACTATTCAAAACTAATTAATTCCATAACTTATGTGTTTAAAGTAGTTTTAATTAAAAAACTCTTCAAGTTCCATAACTTGAGGACAAGTTATGGAAGACTTTAAATTGTTTAAAGAATGTAACTTTTTCTTTATTTTGTAACTTATGGAATTAATTAAGGTTACATATTTTTTACTTAATGAAGTGACTCTTGAACCTCCATAACTTAAGGACAAGACTCTTCATTTTTTGTAACCATTGCCAACTTTATGAGTTTTAAGATTCATAAATGTGACTTTTAAGTTACATAAACACATTTTATGAACTTCTTTTAGATTAATTTGGATTAAAACCAACTAACAAATAACATTTTTCATCAATCTAAATTAACTCATAAAACAAGATAACACAAAAAAAAACTTTTCATGTTCCATAACTTAAGAACAAGTTATGGAATTCTTTAAAACATTAAGACCAAGTTTTGTAACTCCATAAAAAACTTTGAATCAATTTTTTTAAAACCTTTTCATATCCATAACTTATGGAGGTTTCAAAAAACTCTTTAGATCAACCTTTTAAAACTAATAAAATAATCATATCGTTTTAACTTTTACTAAATTTGACCAAATTCAGCTCATATAGCAAATGATTCAAATTTTACAAATAATTAGTTTTTCACAAAAACAAGAAATTATCTTAAAATTTGACAAACTTCATGTTTTTTTTTTCCTTCAACTTGGAAAAAAAAATTCATTTGCATCAAATATAATAGAAAACAACCCATGGCTCTGATACCACTGTTGGGTTTTGACCATTCTAACACTCCTAAGTGTACATGCAACCCTAAATACCTTGGATCTATGTTTTCTCTATTATACATGCAAATAAGAACATCCAAGGTATTATCCTAATCTAGCATACAAAACCTTGTCTATAGCAAGATAGAATACATATCTCTTTAGTGTAGCTTGATGTCTTCAAGCTTTAAGAGCTTAGCCCCAATAGTGTGGAAGCCTCAAGTGGAATCACAAATCACCAAAACCTCTTGGAAGACTTTAGAGAATATGATTACTTGGTTCTCTCTAGTGAAATTGGCTAGCCCTTCTTAGTGTATCCACACTAGTGCCAATTTCACCAACCAAAGACATCTTTATATAGTATGGAGAATAGGGTTAAACCCATGACCTTTCATTTCATATGATCCATGGGTTAAACACTCCATGGACTATCCATGAAAGCTTAGCCTAACCTAAATGAACTTGGCCCATTCCATATATACAAGAGTCCATATTTAATTAGTTCATTTTGATCACTTAATTAATTCTAAATTAATTCTTGATCAATACTAATTAAATAATATGATTCCATATTAATATATTAGAACTTATAATATATTAATATTAATCATAAACATACTATTCTCAAAAGATTATCCATATAAATTGTGTCGGTGAAGTGCAACCCAAATGGACCATGCCGGGTCGGGTCAAGTACATACCAAATATAGTTATGGACTTAGACATTAATCCAACAATTAGGACGAATTTCTTTATGATTTGTGGTTAGATAAGCTATTACAACAAACCCCTATAGAGAAATTGGATTATTAACTGCTATGCATAGGTCCGAGACATTTGCAGTCTCGCAGTTCATCCTACTCGCCGAGTAGGTTGTCTACTCGGCGAGTAGATGACTTTTTAGACCCACTTTTCTTGTTTTTAATTACTGGCTATTGTTTGCTGGTGTGTTTGTTGGTGTTTGTATGCAGGAACCATGTTCAGAAGGGGGCAATCTTCACGCGGGGGAAGTCAAAATGATATTCCATGGCTTTCCTTTCAACACATAACTTCCAAGTCATCCCAAAACCGGGCTAGAAACAGGCTGGAAGCCCTAAAACAAAAGGAAATTCATCTCCCAAATGCGGCTGACTGGGGTTGGCTGGGAAATGTCGGGTTAGAGGAGGAGCTTACACCATATTTGGTAAAAGAGTGTAGTTTGGGGTACACCACCATTACGTGTGACGGGTGGTTACAATTGTTCAAAATTCAGGAGTCCGTGTATGCTGAGTTGTGCTGGGAGTTTTTTGCTACCATCTCATTCCGAGGTGGTAGTGATTACTACAATCCCAACGTGATCTCTTTTTCTTTGGGTGGAGAGCTGCGACAGTGCAGCATTGCTGAGTTCTCGTGGAGGTTGGGGATTTATGATCAAAGCGTGATGTTGACAGAAGATTTTGAAGCATTCCTGGAAAACAGCCACAAAGAACTTCCCGAGGCAGTGGTGGCCTCGACATGGTGGAACACAATAGCCAACAGAGTTTATATTCCGTCCACCGCTCAAGAAGGCCACATCCGCTCACCGATCCACCGCCTTCTTCACCGATTTGTCGCCAGTACCATCAACCAAAGGAAGGATTGAGACAAGGTTCCAACCCTTGACATCTTTTATTTATGGAGTATCATTACTCCCGAGGCCTTTTGCAACATTCCTTACTGCATTTCCAAGTTCCTTGTCGAAGGGGCGGTCAAGGAGAAAGTTAATTCAAAAATCAATGGAGGAATGTTTATTACTCGACTGGCCAAGTCGTATGGGATACTTGATCTACCGCAAGCTAGGGCGCTCACGGTTATCCACCCTCCACCATTCAACACGGCATTATATCAGAGGGCGAGGATAGTTGGAAAGTTTGGTGACTCCTTTACCATCCCACATGAAGATGTGCCGGCGATTCTGGAGGAGCTGGGAAGGCGGGTTAGACAACGTAGCGAACGGGTACGAGAAGACCCACCGGTTATTTCGGTGGAGGAGGATAACGATGGGTGGAATCAATTAGAGTACCTCCGCTACCTAGATGACATTGGGCAAGGGGTGAACTACAATAACCAATCTTTTGAATATCTTTTTCAGCAAATGAATATCGCCCCAAGACCCGGTTCCGGATACCCGTATATCATGAATTGGGAGGAGCAGATGAGAAGGAGAGTCGGAGAAGGAGGAAGTGGCACGGGAGGCGCTGATATGGAGGATGAATGATGAAGATTTGTTTTCTTTTATTTTTGTTTTTGTTTTTATGATGATGTTTTAATTATGTTTTGGACAAATGTTTAAACACTTGGATGATGGTTGTTTTGGAGGTGTGATTATTAGTGTTACTTTTAGTTTTTCAATTTTCAGGAAGGAAGATTAGGAGGCATGCTAAGTTGAGGGTCAAAAAGGGAATTAGGAGATTTTCAAGAAAAATGAAGTGTTGTTCTAAGGATTGAGTCCGTGCAAGTTGAGAGTGATTGAGTGTGCTATTACTGGATGAATTAGAAGAGAGGGTCAGGTTGTATTTCCAAACTAGAGTCAAATGGAGCATCAGTACTAATTTTTTTTGGAACTGTCAGATCTACTCGCCGAGTAGGTTTTGTGCACTCGGCGATATCTATAAAAATTGAACCTTTATCCGAGGAGAAGACACCTTTGGCGATTTTTGAAGATCCTTCTGCGATTAAGAGCACCAGAAGACGCTGAGGAATTCTAATCTCCAACCTTTTGAAGAATTGAAGCAACTAGGTTAATCATTCCACTTATGCTTAAGATTTGATGACGTCTAATCTAGGTGAATTTGTTTTTGTGTGTGATTTTACTGCAACTATGAACTAATTTCGTTTTTGTTTCTGTTTGGGGAATACCAAGGAACTCCTATGGTTTAATTCTTAGTTTTGATTAATTGTTCATTGGTGATCTATTAAATTAAGTTTGTTAAAGACCCTTATGCATTAATCGTGATTATTTTCTGTTAATTGGAAGACAATTAAGCTGCATGAACATCTCTTAGTTGTTAACCTCATATGTCTATGTGAACACCAATTCATATGCTTAGGAATAATGATTAAGAAACTAAGATTAACAAGACAATAATTAGATTAATGTGTGAGCTTGTTTGAAAAACCATCAAACAAGATGTTAATTGATTTATTAAATTGATTTACCACTACAAATCTTATTTAATCCAAATTATTAATCTAGGGAATTAATTAGTTTAAACACTTGATCACCGCTTAAATTAGTTAATTGTCTAAGGGTTAGGAGTAATGAACATGAACCTAACCACTTAAATTGGTAGCCAATAATAATTAATCTATCATAAATATAAATAACCATAGGAGTGAATTGGTTGAGCCTAAATAGAAACATCTTTATCAAATTTGGTGAATTAGTTGCTTGTTTTAGTCATTTAGTTAATTAAGTGTTACTTAAGTTTCTAGTCTTGCAAAACTAGAATAAAAACCTTTTACTTTCATTAATTGTTTTAGTTAAAATTAGTTGTTAGTTTAATTTTCCGTTCCCTGAGATTCGACACCGTACTTACTAAACTATACTCCTAAAAGACAGGTTCACTGCCTTTGTGTGCTAAATATATTAATAAAAGTAGGTATAAAACAAGTGCATTTTACACACATCAGTGGTTTACCAAAAGGTTCAAACTGTGCCAAATCAGGTTTACGCTGTCACAGGGGTCACTGGAAAACAAACAGGTGAACTAAAAATATTGGTTGATAAAGACAATGTTGAAGGGTGTGATAACTATTTTTGGTCCGCTCCTATCGATAATGCAGACGAGAAAGTGGGTCTTCGAGAGAAAACCTCATGGAGGGTAAAGGGCAGATATGTTGCCGAACCAATCAACAAACCCTCAAGCTTTGACAAACCAAGCTCAAGTTGAACCAAATTGATACCGGAAGAATCGGGAAAGAAACCGGAAGAATCAAAGAAGACTTCGAATATATCTTCCAATTCAACCGAAGCTCAAAAGGAGAAGCAAAAATCAAGCTTCAACATTCATAAATCTGAGAAGGAGTTGGCTGAACAGAAACACCAAAGAAATCAGAGGCACATGAAGAATCTGAATGAGCGAAAAAGGTTTTGGCAATCTCAAAACCCTAACCATGTTCCCTCGAATAAAGAAGCAAATGTTGTAGAAAATGACAAACTAGAGATCAAAAGAAAGAAAAATTTTAGTCCCAGTTCTTACTATTCCAAATCTCAAAACCAAACATCCAATATCTGTTCCGACTCCAAAGAGTAGAACCAAACATCCGGTTTCGGTTTCAATAATAGAGTTCATAACCGAACTTCATGGTTCGGTCCGAACATCAAAACTGAGAACCGAAGGTCAAGTCTTGGTTCTTCCCAACAGAAACCTAACTCAATAAAGGATGTTAAAGGGAAAGGAAAACTTGATTCTAAAGCAGACGTCAATCATAATAAAAAGGAAGCTAACCCTAGGGATCTAAGGAGGACTCCAACTGTCATAACACCATGTAGTACATTGCAATTTAAACAAGATAAAAATAAAATAAAAGTGTACACCATCAAAAGAAAAGATGAAACCACAGTAATAAAAAGAACCTATCTTGTACATATATCTCTTGCTATTCCTTTTTCTATGAAAAACTCACTAACAGGGCCCAATAGACTTTTGGTTCCTAAATCTGCTTAAATTTGCAGGTTATAAGTGACGAGTAGTTCGACGACGAATGGTACATAGACAGTGGCTGCTCACATCACATGACAGGGAGAAAGGAAGAGGTAAGGGAGTTTCAGTCCCTTAAGGATGGTGGATGCGTGAAGTATGGAAACAACTCTTATGGCACAATCAAAGGATATGGAATTATAACCAACAGAGAGTTCACAATTCGAAAAGTATCGTACGTGGAAGGATTTCAGCACAATCTCATTAGTGTATCTCAATTAGTTGTGGGAACGGGGCTGAAAGTCTCATTCGATGATGAAGGATCAGAAATTGTCAAAAAGCAATCCAAAAGAGTCTTCTTAAAATATGAATGAAAGGAGAGATGTACCCTATAAACCTCAGTTCAATTAAAGGAAAACCAACTATTTGCCTGCTGTCTAAGGCAAATTCGGATGAAAGCTGGCTATGGCACCAATGTCTCTCGCATCTAAAATTTAAAGATATTAATAAGTTGGTGCATGGTGATCATGTTCGAGGACTTCCGGTTCTCAAGTTTGATAAGGAACACCTGTGTGCAGCATGTAAGATGGGTAAACAGAGCAGAAAGAGCTATCCATCACGTACCAATACCAAGATCGTTGAAGCACTTAAACTTCTACATATTGACTTATGTGGACCTTCAGCTATTGAAAGCATCGGTGGCAGTAAGTTCATTCTTGTTATAGTAGATGATTTTTCATGTTTCACCTGGGTATTCTTTCTTAAACAGAAATCAGAAGTGACTCCCAAGTTAAAGATGTTCATCAAGCAAGTTGAACTGCAACTACGAAAAGTGGTAAGGAACATCAGAAGCGACAATGGGCTTGAATTCAAGAATAAAGAGTTTGAATACTTTCTGGCCGACAAGGGAGTATCTCATAACTTCTCTGCTCCCTATACTCCACAACAGAATGGAATCGTTGAAAGACAGAACTGTTCCTCATGTGAAGCAGCCATAACCATGTTGAGCTTCGCTTCTCTCCCATTATACTTTTGGGTTGATGCTATTGCTACTGCCTGTTATACTCAAAACAGATCCTTACTTAACAAGCTGATCTCAATTATTCCATATGAGATTCTGAACAACCGAAAACCCAATGTCAGGTTCTTTCATGTGTTCAGTTCCAGGTGCTTCAGTTTCAACTCTAAAGAGAACCGAAACAAATTTGATGTTAAACCGGATGAGGGAATCTTTCTAGGATATTCACTCACTTCAAAGGCTTATAGGGTT
Organism: Lactuca sativa; assembly: GCF_002870075.4. Lineage (NCBI taxonomy): Eukaryota > Viridiplantae > Streptophyta > Magnoliopsida > Asterales > Asteraceae > Lactuca > Lactuca sativa. The sequence goes on along the minus strand of NC_056627.2, from coordinate 58,985,396 downwards.
TTGAATAAACACTACAAACGTATTGAGGAAACCTATTACATAACCTTTGATGACTGCTACATAAAGAAAGCTCAAACAAAAGAAAGTGCCATGGGAGAAATATTTCCTGAATCAGGACACATATCGGTTCCTATTTCAAATTTGTTTGAAGAATATATGAGGTTATTTGATGAACCAGAAAAAGCTATACACTCAGAGGCGAATGCAGCAGACAACAAAATCGACCATCTGAAAAAGATCATCGAAGATGCTGTGAAATACATGGCAAAGGATCCTTCAAACCAAGATGATGATCAACCCTCAAATGAACCTCCAAATAACAGCGCAGTATTCGAGGGGGAGGGCTCATCTGTGTCTCATACAACCGAACAAGAGAATCCAAATCCAACCAAGCAAGAGAATCCAACTCCAACCGAGGGGGGGATCCTGAACCTGACAAGGAACACACTTCGCCATTTGTGGGGGAGAATGCAAATACAAATGATAAAGACAATCAATCAGAATTTGAAGAAGAGATTAATGCAGAGTTTGATCCTGTTTATGACCCAAACTACCCTCCTCTCACAAAATGGACTAAGGATCACCCTCAAAAACAGATAATTGGTGAATCATCCGAACGGGTTCTCACATGATCTCAGTTGAAAGCGAAGCAAACTGCATTATTCTCTCAAGTTGAATTCTGCATGTTTAATTCGTTTATCTCTAAAATCAAACCAAGGACAGTCAACACTGCACTTGATCATGCTGATTGGGTACAGGCAATGCAAGATGAACTTCATGAGTTTGAACGCAATCGAGTTTGGACACTAATACCCACACCAAAGGATGCTTATGTGGTTGGATTGAAGTGGGTCTTCAGGAACAAGATGGATAAAGAAGGCAATGTTATTAGGAATAAGGCTCGGATGGTGGTAAAGGGATATTGCCAAGAAGAAGGAATAGACTATCAGGAGACCTTCGCTCCTATAGCTAGATTGGAATTGGTTCGAATCTTTCTAGCATATGCTGCTCATAAAAACTTCGAAGTTTTTCAAATGGATGTGAAATGTTCCTTCCTCAATGGAGAACTAGAAGAAATGGTGTATGTTGAGCAACCACCTGGGTTCGTGAACGAGAAATACCTTGATCATTGCTATGTGTTAGATAAAGATGTGTATGGACTAAAACAAGCAACAAGGGCCTGGTATGAAACACTAAATTTCTTTCTAAAAATGTCTAAATTCAAGCAAGGTTCGGTTGACCCAGCCTTCTTTCGCATGAAAGAAGGCGAACATCTAATGATAGTTTAAATTTATGTCGATGATATCATCTTCGGCTCCACGAATTCTAGTTTAACGGCTGAATTCAGGAAGCTGATGGAGACTAAATTTGAAATGAGTGCAATGAGTCAAATTATCTTTTTTCTTGGGTTGAATATAACACAGGGACCAGAAGGTATTTTTATTAACCAGGAGGCTTACACGAAGAATTTACTAGCAAAATTTGGTATGATGGGAGACTCGAAGGTGAAGGTTCCTAAGGCGTTTGGCACCAAGTTAACACCATCTCTGGAAAAACTTGTTGTAGATATCACTCTCTATCGTCAAATGATAGGATCTCTCATGTATCTAACTGCAAGTAGACCAGACATTATGTTTTATGTCTGTTATTGTGCCAGGTTTCAAGTTAATCCTAGAGAACCTCACATGGTGGCAGTGAAGAATATTTTTCGATATTTGAAGCGAACCTCGTCGCTCGGTCTCTGGTATCCAGCAAAATCCGGATTCTTTGTTCAAGCCTTTTTTGATGCTGATCTGGGTGGATGTGGTCTAGATAGAAATAGCACAACTGGAGGATGCCAGTTCCTTGATGGCAAACTAGTTAGATGGCAGACCAAGGAGCAAACATGTGTGTCTCTCTCAACAGCCGAAGCAGAATACATAGCTGCTGCTTCGTGTACTTCACAAGTAGTCTGGATATAAAGTCAACTTAGAGACTATGGACTAAGTATGAAGAATATTCCTCTTTATTGTAACTATGAAAGTGTGATAAGAATCTGTCACAATCCGGTGCAGCACTCAAAGACAAAGCATATTGCACTCAGGTACCACTTCATCAAGGACCATGTTGAAGATGGCAATGTGGAAGTCCATTTCTTAAGGTCCTTAGATCAACTTGCAGATCTTTTCACTAAAGCATTACCATAAGCAAGTTTTAATATAATTTTGCAAGGTTTAGGAATGATGGAAGCAGAGTTGGTACCGAATCCTCAAACCTCTCTCTGAAAAATTAGGCAAGCGAAATGAACCGATCGCTCGGTCTATTTCAGCTCCGGAGTTTTAGGGAACCGAAATGAATCGAACGCTCTGCTTATTTCGGCTCCTTAATTTTTTTTTTTGGGAACTGAAATGAATTGATCGCTCGGTTTATTTAGCTTAAATTATTTAAGGTGTAGGTTCGGCTGTATCCTTTTATTTTCTATTTTTTTTCTTTCGTCCGTTATTTTTTTTCTTTATTTCTAAGATATTTTAAAGTTTTTTCTTTTCTATTTTTATTATTTTCATTATTTGACAAAAAATACAAAATTTAAAAAAGATTTTGTATTTTTTTTGTGTGTGGTTTGTTTCTCTCTTCTTCCTTACTAGGTATAAAGTGCCAAGCCATCTTATAAACTCATGGAGGGGCAGGTATGTCAATTTTAACTATGAACTAGCTAGATGTCCCTAGAAGCATGTTGTTGCATGTAGACTAAAGCCTATTAAAACTTTGAGTGAGGCCTTAATGATTTGATTTGTACCTATCGTTTCTTCCTAATTAGGTTGTACCATTCAGTCAAGTCCTGAGCTACCACACTCTTCTCAAATGACTCAAGAGTTTTCTGCTATGTCACTCTTTTAAAAGCAGGGGTACATTCAACTCTTTAACCACCTCATCTATATTCTCCATCTACTTTTGGTTCATCAATGTAACCCTTGAGACTCTCAGGAATTACCACTGAGGTTTATGGTTACACAAACTCTGTGTTTATGATCTTAGATGTGTACACCACATGCTAAGTGAGACCCAAAATCCAACACCAATACTAAATTGACGGTGAATATTTATATTCAAGAACTCACTTGTTACCCAAAAGAAATCTCTTTTATTTTTCTTGTGTGATCTTTATGAAATTATCTAATACCAAGACATTTCTTCCCAAAAGATCCAGTTTAGTTTTTGTTTTTGAGATTTCTATTTTAAATTCGGTTACTTCCAACCTATCCAACCTACTTGTTCAATAGACCACATCGGACTCACAAGTACTTCTTCCAACGTTCGGTCTTATGTTAAGCATCGAGGTTCGCTTGAAGCTTAGCCACATTCTAAAGCCTATGATTAAAAAGAAGCCTTTCAATGTTTCTTAACAAACATTTGATCGTATTCTCATGGAAAACCACACAAGAACTTCAAGTCTCTCTTGACTTTAAAGGAAGAGATTCGTACCCGGGATCCTTAGCTTTATGTCATATTTGACATCACTCACATCCCATACACTTGTTTGCTTTATTTCTTATCTGTTGGCACACTAATGCACGAAAATCTTTTTGATTTTCCAAAACTCTGGTTCGTGACACTTGAGAGTGGTTTTTACTTTCGGCTCTAAAAATTAAACAGTCTTATGGAAGTGATAAGGGATTCTGTATCCGGAATGAGTACTGGATTGAAGAAGTTGAATGGATACGACGTTAAAACGTGTCTTTGGATAAGTTCAAAAATGGGCGCGTGAAGTTAAAACGGCTCCTAAACCTTTGTCGTATGACGTGTATCTGGGGAAAACCAAGCTGTCAAATCTTGCTTTTACATGCGCCTTTTCAGAGATCGTTTCATGATTATGGTAGATTCTTTCTCTCTCATGGCAATCGTATATATAGGAGTTCTCGCTCTATTGTACCTTTTAGCACACTCCACTTCTCTCAAACACACCGACGCTTTTTAACAACTGTTCATCTTCTTCACAAAGCTCAACAATGGCGGATTCTTCATCTCTTCAAGATCCAATTGCATCGTCATCCCTGCTTTCGATCAAGCCCAACCAGAATTTGATCATTCAGATGACTCCATTCTTGTATGATCATTACATGCTTCAAGTAGTAGAATGTCTCAAGTATTCCCCTCTCGCAATCGCTCTAACTCAAGTGGAATTCGTTCCCATGTCACTCTTATCTCAAGTATACTCCACAGCATCTTATGACAAAATCATAGAGCGCATCTACTTTCAGATTCATTCTCACAAAGGTTCTATTTCAAAAGGACGATTTTGCTCTCTTCTAGGGCTTGCAGTCGACGCCTCTGTCATCTCACCAAACTTCATCACCACAATTCAATTGTTCTCGATGTTTTACGAGATGGGATACACAGAGGTCCTTACCACCTTCACGAAGTTCAAGAAATCTTGCTTACCTCCTCAATAAGGGGTTGTTTGAGCGTGTTGGTGGATCCGATGGGTCAAACAAATGCTTCATGACAATTCTGTATGGTATCTACAATGGAATCAACCTGGACTACGAGTCATTTATTTGGTCTCAACTGGTACAGAGTCCGTGCTCCTCGACCAAGCAATCTGAAATTTCCTGTGGTCGCTTTTGGACCATCGTCGCTCAAAGGGTAATAACCTCCCTCAAGGTTCCATTCATGAAGGACTCTTTGTTGTCCTCTATCTCCTCCTTCCATACCAAAAAAAAATCATTGTGGCTGATCCAACCAAGTTTTTGCACAACGACTCTATTCCGGAAACTATGTACCGGTCTGTCTCTCAGGAAAGTAAATTGATCTCTGATTACAGATAGCTTCCTCCCAAGAGTCCACGACAATTAACTCCAGAGATGCAAGTTGCATTAGACGAGGTGGAGAAACCTACAAAATGAGGTAAGAAAGTTGTTAAGAAAGAAGCAAGTGAAGAACCCTCTTCCAAACCAACTAAGTCAAAGAAACGGAAAGCTGACCAGGGTGACTCCTCTACACCAAAGAATGTCAAGAAAATGGCTCGCAGAAAACACACTCCTTCACCTTCCTATTCAGAACAGAAACATGAGCAGTCTGCAGGTGAAGAAGAGGAAGAGCAACATGAAAGTTCACCTAGGGGTAATACACCTCCTCGGCCTCCAACTCCGGTGGAAATTGTCGATGATTCTATTCCTACACCCCCTTCATCTCCACCCAAGACAACAGTTCAGGTTACCGTTGCTCCTCCACCCCCATCCTCATCACCCCCTGCTTCTACAATTTCTTCACCACCACCTATTACTTCTACTCCTATCATCACTGCTTCATTACCAACTCCTATTTTCTCCAAAGCAACCTTCACCACTACACTTATCATCTCTTCCACCACAGATTCTTCTGTCAACGTCAACACATCTGATGTGGGGGCGAAGACTGAAGAACCCTCTAAAGTCACAACCGAGCCAATTTCACCAACTCTTTCTGATGATTCTAATCCAGTTCTTGGAGGAGCTGAATTTGGGTTTGATTCTACTTACTATAGTCCCTACCGAATCCCCAGTGAGGAAGATGAATCTGCTCCTGCAAAGAGAAACAAATCAACAATGTTCACGACAAGGTTGATACACTGCTTGATTCGACAAAGAAGTATAATGATGTTGTTCTCAAAGCATTCATGGATACAGCCCTGCATCAATATACAGAATGCATCGACAAATGTACTGCGACTATGGATGATTCTACTTCTATGTGCAAATGAGCCACCTCCGATGTTAAAGATCTTATCTGTGACTCTTATGTTTTTCTTGACTCTTTTAAGGGTCATGCTAATTCAAATGTTGCCAAGGTCACAGAGTCCATCGATTCGCTTTCTCAATCCCTTCAAGCCAAGCAGACCAAGTTTGAGACTGTCCGTTCCGAAATCTCTGCTGAGAACAAGACCTTCAACTCTTCTATTGACTCTCGGTTCGAAAAGCTCACTACTGATCTTCTCATGGAAAGGCAACTCACAGATGATATTGCTCAACAGACTGCACTAAATGCAGTGCATAAAGCAGCACTTGCCAAGGCTGAACATGAGATTTCCTTGTTAAAAACATAACGAGTTGTTTTCGCAGCTATGTTGGGAATGTTCTTTCTCAGCTACATAACGTGCTTCAGGCTCATGATCCCATTCTAACGCTTACAATTCGCAATCATTTGACCTTCAAACTCCTTCCATCACTTGAACTCTTACGAGAAATGAAGGGTGTTTCGGAGAGAATTGTTCCTTCGTAACAAGGGGGAGAAGAAGAGAAGCCACAACCTATTCCAATTAAACCGAAGGTCAAAACCGAACCGAAGGATAATTTAACTTCGGGTTTTTAGTATCAAAGAAAAGAAAAAGCATGTTGTTGGAGAAGATGATGAAGATGTCGAAGATCAAGAAACAATTTCCGAAATCTTGAAATGAAAGAAAAGGGATGAGGAGATAGATGAAAATCTTTGAATTGTTAAGGAAGCTGAGGAAAGAGGAAAGAAGAAGAAAGAAGAGGATGATGCATTAAGTTGCAAGAAAATGTTGCTCCTTCCTTGGACTAAGGAGACACTGATCAAAGAAGCCATAGAGTCTCCAAGTTCACTCTGGCTGGAACCTGTGACTTCGTTTGATTGTGATAATACAAGGGATTCACAGTTTGATATGCCTATAACACGAAAGGCATTCATTTTTCACTGCTTTGATTCGACTGTTGAAGTCCCTTCTCCTCAGCCTCAGGTAGGCCGTGAACTGATTGATTTTTACCTCAAGTTCGGTCAGCCTCAGTATCTGACCTGGAGTGCTCAGAATATTACTACTATCAAGGTGCTGAAGCCGTTTCCTATAGGGAAGTTTATCAATGTCTCTTTCATGATAAACGGAGGTTCGGATAACTCGGTTTCTGTCATTTCCCTAGCAGACCTTCCCAACCTGAATCCTCATGATTGGATCCTACTCTTCAATATTTTGCTTACTAATGCAAAGGAGTATGGACCAATTTTGGAACATCTAAAACGAATGATAGCTTGTTATATCCATGAAGTTGCGAAAATGGATCAGGAAGTGGCTAATGTCTTGAGAAAGAAACCGACGGTGAAGCCTACTACAAAGCCAGGAGATGTCAACAAAATGACTCTCGGTCAAATAGATTCTGCTCACCTCACGGTCATGTTTACAAGGGCCAGAGGGTAAAGGTTCTTGTTTTCTCTGGTGGACTAACATTTGTTCTCTACTGACTGCCTAGAACACATCATAAATATCATTCATCGGTGTAAGGCGAATTCGGAGTCAAATAAGAAGAACTTCACAGACATACTCCGGTGGTATATTACTTTTAGACAAACTCTTTTGGCCATTATACCGGGTGTGTTCAAGACTGTGAAGAAGTCGTGATAGCACAATCAAACTGATCTCTCGGCTCCATTGACGCAAAGGGGGAGATTGTTGGGTATTATGTGTTGCGTCATGGGCCAGTATCTTGTATATCCGGTTTGGGCCTGTCCAACCGTGATTAGGGTTATGTAGTATTATATATTAGTGCATGCATATATGCCTTAAATACGCTAGTCAATTTGATTATCTTTTGTATTGTAACCCTAAACACCTCTAGAATCGAAGTTCTTCATCGAGCTCTTCTGGGGTGTTAAAGTTTAATCATTCGACATCGTTCAAACCATTCTTGTGTTCTTATTGTTTCATTTATTGCTTTTCTGCTTGGATCTATCGATCATTAAGGAAAATTATTCCAACAAGTAACTTGGAGGATTCGGGAGGATTGCTGAGGAAAGTATGGATAGGTGTGGAAGGTAGTATTGGGCCCATACTACTGAAAGCACAGGATCCATACTCAAATTAGTGAGAGTCTTCGAAAATTCGAGAAGCTTACAGGAATGAGAATTCTTGGTTATTCCTTGATCGTGGGAATATCTGCTTTGTAGAATGAGGATGAGCACGCATGGGTGGGATCAGGGCTTGGTCTCGGCTCTGGTGGTGAGCCAATTAGTGGAAGAACTGCTAGGATTTTGAGTTCGCCTTGGATCTCTTGTATCATGCGACAAGGGTTGAATGTGTGATTTTTGTGCTTTGGGAATTGGAACTATGTCTTGGGAATAGTTTATAGCCAGTTTAGAGCAGAGGTTGCTCCAGCTATTGTAGTTCAGCCATTGGCGTTTGAGATGGTGGGTGTGTTAGGGCACGAGACCCTGAATGATGTGAATCTCAGAACCGAGGATGGAAGATTTATTAGGAGTGCCTCAATGAGAGAGGTTCAGGTCAGGTGAATTTGTTGGCGGGTCTCGGGCAGAGACCCAATAGTTTGGATCAGCTTTTAAGAGGCCAGCAGGGTCGGCTCCAGAGCAACGTTTGCAGAAACTGTGCGATGAAGTTTTGTTCCAAGGGTTTAGATTGTCATTGGGATCGGAATGAGGTGTTTCATCATGTTCTTAAGGTGGTCAAGGTATCACAGGAGGAGGTGGTTAGGATTCCCTCGGATGTTGTGGATATGCTATCTGCGACCATTTTTGGTGGATATCGGGTATTTGTAGCGCTTGGGAATTGTGATAAGTTGGTTCTCGAGTCGGTTTTCTGCTATTGTTCGCGTTAGCAAGGGTTGTCAGATGTCATTTAGCATGTCGAGGAATCTTTGAGAGATCTTTAGACGGATATACCTCGTGGAGCGGAACTCGTGTGTACCGTGAATGCTCTGAGTCATTGTCGGAATCTGTTCAGTGGTCTGGGTTGCTACGAGTGTAGCAGGTTTGGTGACACTTTCAGGGATGGTCCACGAGGAGGGGGGGGCAAGCTCGTTAATTTTTCTGTGATCAGAATGGTGACAAGGAGGTCGACCGTTTGAGAATTAGAGAGGAGCGGTGAGTGTATCCGCTCCGGCTATTTTGAGGATCACCAGTGGACAAGAGGGTAGAGTCGGAGCCCAACGGGGAGGGTCCCCACTTTGCAGGGTCAAAGAGGGGAGATCGGAACTCTAGCAGACAAGGGTTCAAGGTATGTACCCTTTTTGCCTCACCACCAGCGTTGCTTGTATTTAGCAGCAGTTATTTTTCATCAGCATGGATAGGCGTATCGTTAATTGTTATCTCTGGTGCTGGTTGAATTATACGTACCTTCAAGAAGAGTTATATGTCATCTGCATACCGTGAATTTGGGTGCAGTAGTGCGGGGTCATCTCCTGATATATCACGGATCTTCCGGCATTCGAGTGTTATTTTCAGTATGGTTAGGGTTAGTTCAAGGATTCGTGCGAGGGGATTTTGACTGGGTTACAGTAACCTTAGCAATTATGTTCTGAAAGCCTCTCGAAGTTGTTAAGGGGGAGAGAGAGAGAGAGAGAGAGAGAGAGAGAGAGAGAAGTTGTCGCTGAAGTATTGTGGGAGCATCCGACCTTTGGACTCCGAGATCTGAATGTGTTAATAATGTGAACAGCTAGAGTCATTGGCATTGTTAGGACACAAGATGTGTTAGTTGGTTTTCAGGAATCGTGTTGTTTTAGAAGGGTTATTCATGGTGTTCAAGCTTTGATAAGCACCGGTCATCAACAAGGTGAACGTTGGGACGTAATGAGGATTGAGAATCTTTCAGTTTTTACGTTTCGAGCGGACTTAGTTGAATCTAAGTGGGGGAGAACTGTCTAGGTATTCAGGACGGAAGCAAGGGTGAAGGTGTTGTAAGACTACAAGGGATCCGTAGCATTCACTAATGTTATGTTTGGGTGAAAGTGATGTAAGACTACGGGGGAGCCGTAACATTCACTAATGGTCAGTTATGGTATAGCGTTGTAAGACTGCGGGGGAGCCATAGAATTCACTAGCGGTACAAAGTGCTGTAAGATTGTGAGGTGTGTCGTAGAGTTCACGGATTCTTTTACGTGATTTGGACTAGGGTAGACTCGTTCTCAGGGTATAGTGGTGAACAGGTTGGTTTGATTGTTGTTTAAGCCATTGTGATGTGTTTTGGGTGGCTCTATTTGTAATAGAGCCACAACATGTCAGAATCAGGAAATGGTAGGTCGAAGGAGACCGGGTATGATGTAAGACTATAACTATTCTGGTAGTATTCTCCGTTTTGCGTCGGATTCAGTGGCAACAGGTTGTCAACCTATCCTGATCGGATAGGTTAATCGGCTGGAAAGAGATAGGGCAGTTATAGTTAGAGGAGGTATCCTTCAGAGGTCGCAGGGGACTGTTGAGTCTATTTTGGGTCAGCATTCGGTTAGGTGTACGGTGTTCTGACCAGTTGGCAGACAATTTGGGACCATGGAGGTCCGCGATTGTTCTTTAGGAAAGCATTCATGTGGCAACAAGAGGAGTAGGAGCGACTTCGGTGATTTGGGGATTGTGTGTGAAATTTCTTGTAATTTGTTAGTCGTAGTTGATCGGTGACTTGGTTCTTTAGGAAGCCTCAAGTCATTGCGAGTGGGAAGTATTCTATTTAGACTGGTTTTCTTGTGGAACCAGTTCGATGATGATTCAATGTGGGCAGTCTGTCAGGGAGACAGACCACCTCGAGACTTCAGATTTCAAATGAAGCTGATGTGATCAGGTTGCAAGGAAATCGTTCACTTTCAGATTTCGTGTTGCTGAATGTGTTTCCCTAGAAAGGGATTATCAGGTTTCGGAAGAGAGGCAAGCTGGGGCCTCGATATATAGGCCCATTCAGGATCTCGGCCCGGGTGGGAAATGTGGCATATCGCTTGGATCTGCCAAAGGAGCTTAGCCAAATTCACAACACCTTCTACGTGTCTCAACTTCGGAAGTGTGTCACGGTCGAGTCCACAGTCGTTTCGTTGGACGACATTCAAATGGATGAGAAGCCAGTTGCGATTCTTGATAGGAAGACCAAAGGTCTTCGAAATGAGGAAATAAGATTGGTAAAGGTGCAATGGCAGTACCGAAGGGGCTCCGAATGGACTTGGGAGCCAGAAGAGGTGATGCGAGAGCATTTCCCAAACTTTTATGACGACAGACTTCGAGGAAGAAGTCTTGTTCAAGTGGGGGAGACTTATAACACTAGTTCAAGGAATTGCTTAATGGATGCAAGTTATAGGGTTTTTGGTGCCAGGACTCGGCGAGTTGGGAGCCCCAACTCGACGAGTAGAGTCATTTAAAGGATCGTGGGATTTCGACCCTACTGGACGAGTCAGAAGGCCCTGACTTGGTGAGTAGGCGCTGTAGAGGAAACCCTAATTTTAGGAATTGGTACCTTATTTAAAGGACTTATGTCTCATTTGCAGCCTCCCTTATTTCCCCCTTTTTTTCCAGAGAAACCCTAGTTTGTGCCCTCCCTCTCTTTAAGTGTGTGTGAGCTTGGAGAGTGATTCTTGGTGCTCTTTTGGAAGGAACATGAAGCTAGAAGAGGTTGTATTGAATGGAATGCAGTAGATCCGAGATTTCCTCTAGTGTTGTAGCTACTTTGAGGTATAAAGTCGAAACCTTGGCTTTTCATTGCTTAGATTTCCTTCTATGGATGTTTATGGCCATTAGTAGCATGGTTTAGTATCATTCTTGGATTTGAGCTTGTTATCAGCATATGGCTTTAGATCTGGATATCTCAGGGCCTTTGGGGACTTAAAGTTGCCAACTTTATCAATTCTTAGCCCCCTTCATGATCTTAGTCCCTTGTCAAGCTTTTATTTAGTGATTCTAGCCTTGGATATTTTGCATAACACGTAAAGTTTGCAACTTACGTGGTAACTACACCATAAGTGGTTGGATCTGTGATTTGGAGCTTTGGTTTCCACTGTGTAGGACCGAAATCGAGAAGGACTAAAGGAACTCGCACAATTCTTTAGTCAACTCGACAAGTCAACCAAGGAGTTTACGGCCAACGGGTTTTCGATTGAGTGGGTTGCGTTCAGGAGTTTGCGGTCGAGAGTTTACGGCCACAAACACTATGGAAATCGACGAGTCATTCAAGTGACTCGGCGAGTTGACGAGTTAAGCAAGGAACTCGATGAGTGGCTGGCTATACCCGATGAGTTGAGGTCAACATGGACTTTTGACCTTGATAGTGGATCTTGACTTTGTCCATGGTTGACCTGAGGGTATTTATGGGATTGAGTCAGGTTACTCACCTGATAACTATGGGCAGTTGAGAAGGATCAGCGTGTGGGATATGTCTGACTTCAGCTTATCAGTTTAGCATCCGAGAGGTGAGGCTTCTCACCATACCAATGGGTCTAAAGCACCATGTCTGGCCCATTTTATGATAGTTGGTATACTTGTTGTGCAGAGGTGTGTGGTTTGAGTATGTGGTAATATGTGGTAGAGATAGCCTTTATAGCTAATAGTAGAGATAGCCTTTATGGCTAATGATAGAGATATCCTTTGTGGCTAACGAAATCGAAACAAAATCAATTGAATATCTCTTGCTGAGTAGATTCAATACACACCCTCGATGAACCCTTGAAGCACTCACTGAACGGTCATCAGCAATCTCTACCTCTAATGGGTGATCCAAAATATCAGGAGCATCACTAAACTTCTTGCTAAGTGCAAGAGATACAAATGATCAGGTAGCACCTGAATCGAACAGAACATGAGCAGTCATACCGTTGACTAAGAAATTCCTTACACATGATCAGATAAAACATAAGAATAAACAACATAAATAGTAATAAATAAGATAAATTGACATGCCCGCAACCACATCATGCGTTGCTCTTGCCTCCTCATTCGTCAACTGAAATTCCCTGCTCTTCACCATATGTGCCTCTGTCTTGACCTGACGACCATCGATAATCCTAAAGGTGGTTGGTGCAGGCGCCACTATTGCCCCTGCTGACAACCTTGGACAATCGACCTTTTTTATGGCTTTTCTGGTTGTAGTGAAAACAAATCAGTGCACTCTGGGGACAATCCCTAGTCATATGAGCGGTCTGTCCACATCTTTAACAACCTGAACCTACTGCTCAATATGCTCCACCGTGCGGCTTGCTGCACTTTCCACAATAGTTCCGACCCTACTAACCCCTAGTATGCGAATCATAAGTCTTGGGCTTCTTAGCCTGGTCCACTGCTGTCTATACGTGCTCTGACATGCTCTTCATCTAAAATCCAACTCACTCTCCCGCTCATGGGCCCTCTCAATCATATCATTTATGGTCTTGAACCCCGTAAATATCACAAACTATCTAATGTCATCCCTCAACATTTCATGATATCTCGTCTTCTTCATTTATCTACCGCATACTACAGTACCAACAGATCCCTCTCATGAAACTTGGTAATGATATCCACCCAGTCTTAGTAATCTGGTGAAGGTCCTGAAATTCTCTCGCAAACTGCTACACCTCGATTGCCTGTACAACTCCTTCTGTAATCTCATAACAAACTCCTCCCCAGTCATAGGAACCACCACCGTAGATCCCAATGCTCGATCAAACTCATCCACCAGTCTCGTTCTCGGTCTCTCCGAAGGCAAGAAGCAAACCCTACCTTCGCCCTTTTAGGGCAGAAACTCGTTCACTTAGCATTCTCCATGTCAACGATCCAGCGGCGACTAGTGATGAGGTCCTTAGCCCCAAAGAACTTTGGGGCTCCACAAGTCTTGAGTTCCCAAAATGAGGGATTTTTTGCTCTTAACTGTTCTTCAGCAATATCCGCCCGAAGGTCCCAGAGTCGCTCATCCATAAGCTCCATAATCCCCTCCTTAATGTTTCCAAAAATCATAGGGGTGGCCTCCATGATACCGTGGGTAATCTTTGATGTGATAAACTCGCATAATTGCTCATCCAGCAGTTCGACACCAGATCCAGAACCGGATCTAGAAGCTCTTACTCGAGTAGTCATCATACTCAATTGAAACACAAACATATAATTCATCAACATAAACTCGAGGGAACTTTTAGTCTATAGACCCCCTTAGAATTTCCAAGACTGTCCTTGCCTTGAGTACATATCATATACCTTCAGTAGTACAGGCCTAATACTACCTTCCACACCTATTTGTACTCTCCCCAAGAGCCATCTTGAATCCTCTAAGTCACCACACTAAATCTATACACCAATCATATGCTAAACAACATAAAAATCCTATTATAGCATCTCCTAGGATCTCCTAGCTATTCTCAATTCGACCGCCTCTACAATACTAAGAGACTCCACCAACACTGTTGGTTTCCTTATGCATGCAAGTTGTACACAAAAATGGGATCACATAGACTGTCAAATAATGATTCTACCCTAAGTCCACAACCAAACAAGGAACAAGAAATGAGGCTAAATTCGATCATTCTAGGGCTATATGATCCTAATTGTATACAATTTTTAAAGCATACACTTCGCAATTAACTGATCCGATATCAATCCCAAGTAACACATAGCATCCAATTCTCGTAGGCTATAAGGCATCACACAAATCAGGTAATTATATCATACGATTCATGAAGGTATCGTTAGCCCTACTTTAGCATGCAATTCACATATCATGCATACTAATCATAACACATGGGTATGGGTATATTAGGAATCACTTACTTGAGCTCGATTGATTGCACGCATCACACCCCCTTTCTTTTTATAAAAATATTTTAGAACTTCAATTTTCCTTTAAAAATATTATTATTTCCTCATTTTGAGTTATGACACATCCGAAAGTGCGCCTAAATCCCTCAAACTAAGGCTCTGATACCAACTTGAAACATCCCAAAACAGTGATAAAAATTTCATTTTTAAAAATCATTATGTTCATACATACGATGTCTCAAAGTCAACCAAAATACAGAATGTCAAAATCATCAGAGTTAATATAATCCAAAGTGTGGAAACATAAGGGGGATGTTGTGCCATCATGCCGGGCCCTTCCCTTTCGTACCAGAAGTACCTGAAACCATAAACATAAACGTAATCATAAAGCTTATCGAGCTTCCCTAAAATACCACATACATCATATACATTAACAAATATAGCATCAAATGGTTGTGTCGGGTCCGTGTCAACCCCCAGGTCTGTATCAACCCCGAGTCCCTAATGAATCCATTTAACAACATCTAGCTGTTTCGGGTCTGTATCAACCCCTGGGTCTATATCAACCCTTAGTCCATAATGACTTTGAGCCCAGATTGGCTCCATGAATATAACATACAATCATATCATTAATAGTCACATAAACACATACATCCTACATATACAAAATTAGTGGGACGGCATTGGTGCCTTCAACCCACCGGTGTGGTGAGAATACTTACCTCACAAAAAACGTTCAACTGCTACATAAACCTTTAGCTCTTCCTCCAAACTAGGTGACTAACCAAAACTCAACTTAAGTCAAAATTCAATAGTTAAAGTTGATTTTAGTCAACCGCCACGTCGTGGCCACCTATGCCCATGTTGTGGCCCTACAGTAACAATATGCCGTGATTTTCCCCACCGCCACGTCGTGGTGACCTATTTCCACGCCGTGTGCATTGGGTTTTTAGAAACTTAATGGGTTAAGTTGCCTTCTTCGATCCTAAGAACTCCAAAGCTCATATATGGTTTGAAACCAGGTCTAGAAGGATAAAGTTTCCAAGGTTATCCGTTAAAACCACCCAAAAGGTTAAAATCTCAAACCTAGGTTTCAAATGTTCTAAATAAGACATGACTTTCCCCATTAAGCAGTTATTCTGAAAATTCCATAGCTTATTTACTCCAAATCAGTTTCTATTATCAGAACCAACCAAAAGTTGGTGCTTTATAGACATGCATGTCTGATGCATGACTTAACGCCATAATGATTCAAAATATGTATTTCTCCATGGAAATCTCATGCATGGCACAAAACCCAACAAGAAACCAGATCTAAACTAACAATCATGTCAAATGTCCAATAGATTCATAAAGTTGCAAACTTTATGAGATCCCATTACTCCAACCCACAAGAACATGAAGATTTAAGGACAAAATGTAAGATCTA
Source organism: Lactuca sativa (assembly GCF_002870075.4). Lineage (NCBI taxonomy): Eukaryota > Viridiplantae > Streptophyta > Magnoliopsida > Asterales > Asteraceae > Lactuca > Lactuca sativa. The sequence goes on along the minus strand of NC_056627.2, from coordinate 58,969,513 downwards.
GCAAGCTATTATAATACAAAATCAAGTCTTGGACACTTATAAAGGTGCAGAAGAGTGCCAACACAAAAGGATGAGGACTAGCTTGTTGAATCTTAGTTCAGTTCTTCTTCTTTCTTCCTTTAAAGTCTTCAAGGAACACCAAAAGGGCTCTAACTAAGAGACGAAGGAATTTCGGGTTTCTCAGATCTTAAAGAGGCTGGTGGAGGCTAAGGGTGAGCAAACCCTAGTCTCCTCATTCCTTTTAATAGGGAGCAAAACACGAAAATTAGGGTTTGTCACTTGCCAGTTGTCACGCCATGGACTATATTGCCACGTCGTGGTGGCTTAAATGAAACACGCGGGCAAGGCTATTTCCACGTTGTGACATCTCCCCACCATGTCCTGGTAGACTTTAAAATGCCAAAATTGCAAACTATAGAGTAGCTCGGGATCTGGATGTTACAATTTATATGATCTTGTCCCCATAATCTTGATCTTAGTGAGTATATGTTACTCCAGACCATTTGAATGCCATTTCCAAATGTCTTTGGGGTTGTTGAGTCATAAAATGAATGCTTAGTCACTCTCATCCATCCATATATGAGTTGAGTCATAGAAAAGGCATGTTTTTCATCAGAAACTCTATGTCGAGCATAGAGCAGTATGATACGTTAAGTGTAGGTTAACCGAGGGTTGACCATTGACTTTTTGACCGGTTTGACTTTTGGTCAATTGTGTTGGGATTTAGTCTAGGAAGGGAAAAGTGGACTTTTCCCCAAGGAGAATTAGCTATGAACCAAGACACTTTGAGAGTTAGTTTTTACCTTATTTGTTAATTAGGGTTTATTATGTGTATGTTTAGCGTGAGGAGATTCGTTGCCATCAGCTCGAGTGCGTGGTTAGTCTTGTCTTGACATTGAGGTGAGTCTTCTCAGTATACTATGTAGGATGCTAGTTGTCTTTTTGATACTTGGATGGAAGACCGGGATTTGGCCCCTGCCATTTTATGAAAAATCAGGATCTGACCCCTGATAATTGTATGGAATGCCAGGATTTAGCCCCTGATACTTATGTGTAAGACTAACATTTGACCATTGGGTTGCAAGGAAACACCATGATTTGGTTCATGACATCAAGTGATTGTTAGACTATGATTTGGCCCAGAGCCTTCACTTGGGTTTAAAATATACCTAGGAATGTATGTATGTTATGTAGTATTTTTGGGAACTCGCTAAGTTTTATGTTTACTGTGTTATGTTTAAAAGTTTTAGTTACATTTGGTTCCAAGATGAAGAGTTCGACTTAATCGCACTGCATCCTCCAAATTTTTTTTTGCACTATATTTTATGATTCATTTGATGTTTTGAGAAGACTTTATACTATGATTATCTTTTGAGAGTAATATATGAATGATTTGATTGATGTAAAAATAAAATTTTTACTAAATATTTTTAGGACGTTACAATTTTAAAAATATATAAAACCTGTGTTAAAAGTATATCAAACATGTTGGCTGAGTCCATTTCACTTGTTGAAAATTTCAACTATTCCATGTTAACTAAAAAACAATAAAATTAATAAAAATTTTAAAACCATTCTATTTTTTCTTAAAACAAAATGCATTAAAGAAATTGAATACAAGCGCACTTGTTATATCTTTTAAAAATGTTCAGGTTCAACTAGAGTCGCATTCCAACAAGCATTGACTTTGACTTTCCATCCCAAGAAATGTCACAATACATTACATACCACTTTTGTCCATTTCCTTAACCCATCACTATACATGATCAAAATTTATTATTTTATCATTGAATTGTTGTTAATTGATTATACAATATCCTAAAACATATCATACGTAAAATATGTAAATTGTAAACGAGTTAAGTGTCATCTTATAAAACTTTTTTTTTCTATTCACAATTTAAACAAAATTATAAGTTTGTATCATTATAAAATCAAAACTTTTTGCTAGCACATTTTAAAAACAGATAGATAAACTATGATGTTTTGTTCATTTTAAATTATAAAGGTTTGTTATTGAATTTTCATTCAAAAGAAATAGAAAAAACAATATATTATACCAAAGACACACGGACCACGCGAGGGATGGAGGGAGGGGGTCAGCCTATGCCCACCCGTGCTAACCTACATTCTTCTGACTATTGCCAGCCACTCTACATAGATCTTACTATCACTTTCTTTCAATTTAGCCAACATAATATATATATATATATATATATATATATATATATATATATATATATATATATATATATATATATATATATATATATATATATATATATATATATATATATATATATATATATATATATAGGTTCATATGAGATGGGCTAATTTTGTGAGACCGTGAAACGCAATCCTAGCCATTAATTTGGTAGATAAAACAAAAAATATTTTTTAAATGCAAAACAATTGAAAATTTTCGAATTTTCTTTTTCAAATATTATTTTTGGAATTTATAATTTCCAAAAAATAAAACTAAAAAAATACCAAAAAAATAAAAATAAAATAAAATAAATACATTTTTTATATATTCTAGTAGAATAATAGAATATTCTACATATCTGAGAAATCTAGTATAATATTTTAACATTCTAAAATTACATTAGAATATTTACAGAGTAATATTATATTAGAATATTTCACATATTTTTCAAAAAAAAAATGATAATTTTCTTTTATTTTTTTTAATTATTGTTTTATTAGTTTATTATTTTTTTAGGTAATTGAAGCTCCGAAAATAATAATTAAAAAAAAAATTTGGATTTTCCTTTTATTTCGCATTTTAAAATTATTTTTAAATTTGGTCTCACGATCTCATAAAATTAGCATGATTTCAAATGAACTTAAACACATATATATATATATATATATATATATATATATATATATATATATATATATATATATATATATATATATATATATTCAAATAAAAACCTAAAAGAGTTAAAAATCCTAGATACCATATTTTTAAATGTTTTATTAAGTGTATTTTAGATAAATCCAATATTTATACTGTATTAAACAAACTTTTTTATTTTCAAATTTACAAACTACTTGCCACTTGTCATTAGCCCACCGTTGGACCACCGTCGGACCGCCGCCAGACAGACATTAAATTCAATGACATTTTTCTGGTCGTATTCACAACTTAATAGATTAAACACTGACTCCCTTGTTTCTTTGATAATACTTCTTTTCCTACCAAAATATACAATATTTTAGTAAAAAATAAAATTATTTCTTGAAAAAAATCATTTTTTTTTTCTAAATTGTAGATTTCTTCAAAATATATATCATGCATAAGAAATATTCATCCATACCTTCATTTATATTTTAACACAAAATTTATATAAAATATACAGCTTAATACAATCTATTTTTAGTTTAATACATAAAATTCACAACATAACACAATATAATTCACTATACACTAATTCACATATTTAAAAAAGTCAAACTCAAACTCTCTCACTGCCACCACGATCAACTATCACAAATCACCACCAACCACCAGTGTCATCGTCGTAATCACCATTCTTTCCAGATCAAATCTGTAAATAAAATCATTTATTGACGGCTTAAATATTATATTCACAACTCAATAAACCAATTACTTCACATATTCAGACTTTAATGCAGAATACTTATAAGAATAATACATTTTTACATATTTATACAATAAAAAATTATGTATATTCACAAGAAACTAATACAAACATTCATACATAAATAATTCATAATTTAACACAAAATTCATTTAAAATTCATAGTCATGTCACAATTTAAATAGAAAATTCATAGCTTAGTGCAATAAATTCATAGTTTATAACACAAAAATTACAACTTAATATACAAAATTTACAACTTAATAAAGTCAATTCACAGTTTAAACAGGAAACTCACAACCTAATGCAGTCAATTCACAGTTTAAAACCCAAAAATCATAGCTTAATACACAAAACTCACAGTTTGATACAGAAAAATTATACATTTACAGTCATATTATCAACTTAAAACTCTTAATACAGTCAATTCGCAGTTTAATACACAAAATTAATAGCTTAATATAATAAATTCACATATTAATACATTAAATTCACAGCTTAATATAGTCGATTGACAGTTTAAACATAAAATTCACCGATTAATACAGTCAATTCACAGTTTAAAAAATAAAAATTACAACATAATACAATAATTTGTGAATTTATTATATTTAGCTGTGAATAAAATTTATAGGTTAATACATAAAAATCACAAGTTAATACTCCTCCCATCCCAAATTAATTGTCCACTTTTGACTTTTGAAGTCTTTTTTTTCAACTTTGACCTTAAATATTTGTATTTGTGTTATGTATTACTTGATGAAACTTATAACAATGAAAAGAAATTTAAATTACAATCTATTCATATATTTTGTATTAAGTATTATCTATCAAAAAGAAAATTATTTAAGGTCAAATTTTAATAATAAAGACTAAAAAAGTCAAATGTGGACAATTAATTTGGGATGGAGGTAGTATAATACATTCATAGCTTATTTACAAATACAATCTCATATTTCAAAGTATTAACAATTTATTCACAATTTAATACATACATAAATTATCTGATATTTTATAAGCAAACATCAAAATAATAAACATATACATTAATCATACAAAAAATAACTTATTTGAAATCAATGAAGAAGATGAGTGAGAAATAGAGCATATATTTACTCTACCATCACCACAAACATCAACACTTCCAACTACTATACACTGCCATCAACTATTGCCATCACCAACCATTGGTACCAGCACCGCCGACATCTTTCCCTAAAATATCAGATATGGATAAAAAAACATCAGAATTCACAATTTAACTCAACATTGCAGACACTAATTCATAGTTTAATTCGACATTTCATATACTAATTCACAACTTAGTGTATAAAAAAATGATATTTATAACTTAATAACTTATATATTCACAAATTAATACATAAAAAACACATATTCACAGCTTAATAACTTACTGAATTTCGTTGAGGCATTTCATCAAACACTTTGTGTCCACAACATGCATTAGATTCATAATGACAATAAAAACATCAGATCTGACCAAATATATCAGAGTCTCATCATCTCTAACTTCAGGCGACGTTATTTGGTTCTCCGACAAGGTTTGACAGTGGTGGTTTGACGGTAAGAACAGATCCAGATCATGAGAGAAAAACAACAAACATTTTTCAAGTTATCTGAAATGAAGAACACAAAACCATGTGTGCGACTTGAAGAACATGAAAGCGGATATCTCTAGAACTCCTTTAATCTCGACTAAGCTCACACATTTAGACGTTGTTGGTGGTAGAAATCATATTTAGACTGGAGCTCATAGATTTGGACATCGGTGGTGGCGGAAATCATGGATCTGAACTTAAGCTTACGTACCTGGAAGACGGAACGACAAATCTGGAGTTTTTTTACTCCAGATATGAGATCAGTGGAGTCTAAAGGTAGATCTGAAGTGAAAAGCATTGGCTACTCGACATTCGAACGACGAAAGGCGGTAGATGACGACGACAGTATGTGGCATAAATCAAAGATCTAGACCGGAACTCGCATATCTGGATTTTGGTGGTGGCAGAAATCATAAATCTGAACTTGAACTTGCACATCTGTGATGGGTTTTGAGCTTAATAAACAATCCATATGTGTGCATGCAACCCTAATATGAAGGATCTATTTTTTCACTATTGGACATGCAAGTATTGAACACAAAAACAAGAAACCCTAGGAGACATCTATAATTTTCGAAATTAACAATAAACTAGGTTTAGGATACATACCTCTAAGATTGTTATTGTAAACAATCTTGAATCCTTGCTTGAAACACCTTTGGTAGCAAGTGCCACAAGTGTCACCCCTCTAATGGTTCAGAAACAAACCTAGCAACCAAGGAAAACTACAGAGAGAGAGAGAATAAGAAGCCAAGATTTCATCCAAGGCATTTACAAAGAAGGCTTGCTCGAAATTCAACCCTAAGGAGGATTTATATAGGTGTTAGGAAGGTATTGGATAAGGTAGGTATCTCCAAGATAACCCTAATCCCTTAACTTCATCCCTAAGTCATCCAAGGCACCCTTAGATCCTAAGGAAACCCTAGAGATACTCTAGATTTCGTTCCCCCTCTTTATGAAGGTTCTAGAATTGCCCAATGCTCAACTATTATTGTCGCCTTTAGTCCCTGCACATTTAATTAATTTCTTTAACCTCAAAATTAATTCCAAATTAAATTCTGATTAAATATTAATTAAACAATGATTTCTAATTAATATATTATTTCAATAATACATTAATAAATCATTTATTTTGATTTCTAATTAATTTATTAAGCAAATAATAAATTAATAAATCATTCTTCTCTCTCTAGAAGTCATCATATTCAATTGCCAGATTTGAAGGCAATCCAAAAGGACTGTGCTACCATCAATTCAAGTTGATACCAATTATAGTTATCGGCTTAGATACCTAATCCAACAATCTCCCACTTGGACAATTCTAATAACTATAACTGCCAGTATAACTACCGAATTGACTAGCAAATTGTAGCTACCAAAAGCCGTTATCGAACTCTGACCCAATCAGTAACATGTCCTAAGATAAGTGATCAAACATTCCTCCGTTCTACAAGATATCATATAGACATGAGACATGGATTATAATCAATCTCTTTGCCCATGATTTGTTTCCCGATTTCTGATTTATGACGACTGACATCAGACTACTAATTGAACAAAACAATTCAGTCCAGGCTTGAACAAGCGCTTTAGATGTCATCATCCAATCATTGAGGGGCCCACATATATCGCTTTTCCCATTTGGGAAAAAGGAACGGATAAACTTCAACTTGTATGCTTGTACTGTTCACTCATCAAATCACCCACAACAATACATTTTTTAACATCAAGTTACTAATGTGTTTACATATTATCAATGCACAACTAACTCGTAAACAACAAATCATATATCTCCATTTCAAGAATATAAGATATTATCGTCTCAAATTACTCGTGATAAAATCCATGAAGTAATTCTCTGAGCATGGGTTTATCCAATACTTAAAATCCCCATTTTTTGAAGTACTCATGAACATTGCAACAAAAATATTGCTATGTCTAATCCCCATAGACAATCTACAATTCAATTTATGACAGTATTAATTCGCTACTTACTTCTAAAAGTATGAGCGACTGTGGATGTTTGAATAATCCAATTATTCGAGAAGTAAAACATGCGAAGTGAAACACAATGATAACCTAATTAATTATGGTGTCAAAAATTTTGAATATAAATAAAAATATTATAATAGTCATGCCATGTTATAAACATGCATACTATGTCTCTCTATGGTCCTCCCTTTGTGAATAGATCGATTAAATATTATTCCAATGATGCTCATTTCACAATTTCAAACTCTTGTTACTATTAAATGAGTTAGAGTTCAACCTTTCATGCAATGATCTTTTGTAATGTCAAGGTTTTAAAGTCATAAAGATTTTTCCAATGGTATTACAAAATATTCCATTAAAACTTTGTTAATTAAAACAATTCCATGGTAACGGAGTCTCAAATTCAAGGCACACTCCTTGAACACCCTCCTTGCATCAAAGTTCATAACTCACATGTAGATCAACTCCCATTATGGAAGCCTTTCAATTTTCCCATATGACTGTCAATTTTAAACAAGAATCACATCCATTCAAAATTATGTCAATATGGTCCGTCCAAATCAATACTATACTTCTAACTGTCCAAAAGCAACCAATCTCTAGTAAACCTTAATGTGTCTTTGACACTTGTTTAACAACTTTACTCACACCATGTTCTAGTCCTTTTTCCTTTTCAATACGCAAGGCATTTGGAAAATCAGAACAAGTGAATATTATAACATATGTAAACGATCCTATATTTGAAGCATATGGGACTCAACACATAATGTCTTACATAGAGACCTGATATCTGATCATTCTCTTTCTATAATATTTCTATATATCGAATTTCTTATGTTGAATCATTTCAACACGACATTCATATATGTCCAAGACTAAGTTCCATTAAAACTTCAATCTAAACCTTTAGATTTGAAATGAAGTATGAGTGCCCTCTCTCCTAAATCTTTCTATAGTAAAACAATTCCCAAACTTTGCAATTTACAAATTTTGAAATCTTTGTTTCCTACAATTAGTATTGCCAACTTGCAACTCTTAGCATAACAATAATGCTCCCACTAGCTTTGACATGTATCTAGAAATCAACTGGACTTCTAGAAATCAATACCCTTTGACTTCTTCACTAAAGTGCAGCTTTCTGATATGTGATGCTTCGATAAGTCTTCATCTAGACTTCTCAAGCTTATACACTCTCATTAGATAGCATACATATTTGTTTAAACCATTTTAGAACTTATAGCTATAAGTCATGAACATTTAAACTATATCTTGCCATTTCTCACAATTCGAACTATGAAAATGGATGTCATGATCATATTACAAATTTGAGAATGCAATTATCACAACCACCAATCTTAATGATATTAATCAGATTCAAAATCCACTAGCAAAAGTGTTTCCTCATAATCAATTTCATGAATTAGACTGAAAGCTTTCGCCACCTAGATTTTATGGGGTATGTGTTCCCATCCATGTGAATGTAATCATTTCCAACCTACAATCATAAGATAAGGTTAAGGACAAAACCAAAATCAATTTTAGGTATTTTCTTTCATGGACTGAAATTACCTGTTCTTAATTTCTTGCCCTCTGGTAGCACAAGGGCCTACCAATGCTCCCAAGTTGTTAAGTAGGTCACCCATATTGACCAATGCACTATTATTGACCAACGTGCTATGCCTTTTGCAGTCGAATGAGAACCATAGAACTTAGAAGCATTTCCAACACAATAGGAAGGTGCACAGAAACAAGAATGTGTCAACTTAACACGATAGGTTATAAACCTCAGGTTGTGTGCTAGTGATAATTAAAAGGTTTATTCTTGATTGAATACTGAAACTCTTCAAGACCAATAAGACTCCCACTGACTTCTTGACATATAATTTTCTCTCTCAAGGAACAATCCTTGACAAGCAAAAACAAATATTAAAAAGTTAATGTGGATTCTCGACAAGAAAACACTTCATGTAATTGATCTTAGAAAACACTTCATGTAATTGGTCTTAGTTTTTCCTTTGTTTCAACCAAAACAACACAACTATCAATTACAAATGTGCGAGAGTAAGAAAACATTACTACTCTACATTTCAAGAGGTGTTATAAATCTACATAGTATAGAATAAGCTTCAAGATATGATCTGTAGTTACTAGAGTATGACTCTAAAACTTTATTGGAAATGAAGTATGATTCATCTCTTGATTGAACCATTTCAATAATATCTGATTCCTCTTCTTAGTCAAACAACTGCACTAAGATGTTCTTCGAGGATCAATTTGTGACATGGTTCCATAATCATTAAGATTATCATAAAACATGATACTAAAGTACTCTCCTTTCCTTTCAGATTGGAGAAACCATTATCTTTCTGCCTAATAGATTCTTCTTATTCATTCCACCAATGAAACTTTTCAGAGAGTTAGAATTATGCATAATCTTATAAACACAACCATATTTACTGAAAGAATCAGCAAATCATGACAAATAAATTTATCATCCTTTGTGGCAGATCTGAATAGTCCATACCAATGTGTACTAGATCCTTTATGCGATCAACGAATTAGTCATGATCTTCCAACGATCAAGATTCTCATACATCACACAATTCGGATTGTATGACTCCAAATTTCTATCCAATTGAAACTTGGGTGATGAGAATTCCTTTTCACTTGGTTTATTATGGCATTTCCTCAAATGACATAACTAAGAATCAAATCCATGTTTAATAGTGCTAGAAATGTAACCAACAATTTCCATAAATGCCATTGTAAGGAAACATAAAGTAAATAAATCAAAATTCAGTTTTATTGATAATAAGCTGAAAAATTTGTCTTTACAATGCATAAAGTGAAAACTAGGTATCTAGACATTTCCTACGCAATCAATTAATCTATCATAACTCCTAAGTAGTAGCTTTCATAATCTGTTCATTGAACCATGCGATCGAAATCCATCTCTGACGATCAGATTCAACTCACTCTTCTTAAGATTCCTCCTTTCTCTTAGATCCTACAAAACCCCAAAATGTGACTACCACATCATGTATTAAGAATCTATGAATAGGAACTTAATGGAGTTAGATAGTGGATGTACCTAAAGTAGAGTAATACAATTTGACTATACTATCTTTAAGATCTTTCAGTTAGATAGGGAAGCTTCGCATCTAATGCCCCTGCAATTTGCAATAGAAACATATAGACCTTTTAGGAATAGTGCATGAGATTATCTTAGAATTAGCCTTTCTATTTACCATATGCTCAAATGGTTTGACCTTGGCCGTTCCCTTTCCATTGGGAAGAGAAACCTTTTCTGGAGTACCAATGTTGCCATTATCAATGTCCATGGAAATTTTGGAGATAGATCATTCAAACATTTTTGATTGACTTGTGCTCTTAAGAATTTCTAGTTCAACAACAATCAACATATATGTTAGATCAATTAGGGTCATTTCGTGGTCCCTCTTATAGTAGTATTTAATGAACTGATTATAGTATTCAGGAAGCAAAACTAGAATCAAGTCAACGACCAGCTCCCTTGGGAAAACGACACCCACCATCCCTAATCTGTTAATGTGCAATTTCATTTTGAGAACATGCGCACATACAGACTTTCCATCTTGATGTTTACATGCCAATAGGGCTTGAGTAGTTTCGAACTTTTCAACTTAAAAAAGACATGAGTTAGGGAGAGTCACTGGAGGAGGTGGATGAAGAGTTGGAGAAGCATGATTTCTAGCTCCACCATTGCTTGAAGAAGAAAACATTCTTTCACCATGATAAACATAGGGAAAATCATCTTCAAAAGGAAAAACGACACCCACCATCCCTAATCTGTTAATTTGATGTTAAGCATTTCTAGTTCAACAACAATCAACATATATGTTAGATCAATTAGGGTCATGTCGTGGTCCCTCGTATAGTAGTCTTTAATGAACTGATTATATGATTCAGGAAGCGAAACTATTACGAAAGAATGTTTTTCTTCTGAAATGTCTGAAAGAATGTTTTCTTCTGAAATTATCCAATTAAACATTAAAATTTTATTACATCATCTAAAATTATCCAGTTAAATTAATCAAATTAATTTAACTAAATCCCTATCCCCTAGATCTCGAAAATATTGGAGGGATGTTAAAAAAATTTCCAATTATCTTAATAAACAAGCAAAAGACAATTACAAAAAATAAAAAATCCTACCAAATCCCTAATTCCCATAATATGGCAAATCTTGGGGAGGAAGGCAAGGATTGAAATCCTTGCCTTTTATTCGAAATTCCCTAGGGTTAGAAAACCCTAGATTTTGAAATTTAGGAGGCCAAAGGAAAGGGTTAAAACCCATAGGCAAGATTTCGTCCAAGACACTTAGAAATAAGGCTTGGATGATATTCAACCCTAAGGAGGGTTTATATAGGTGTTAGGAAGGTATTGGATAAGACAGGTATCTCCAAGATAACCCTTAGAGCCCAAGGAAACCCTAGAGATACTCTAAATTTAGTTCCCCCTTCTTTAGGGAGGTTCTAGAATATCCCAATGCTTAACTATTGAACATTGTCGCCTTTAGTCCCTACACATTTAATTAATTCCTTTAACCCCAAAATTAACTCCAAATTATTTTCTGATTAATTATTAATTAAACAATATGATTTCTAATTAATATTGAATTTCCATAATATATTAATAAATCATTTATTTTGATTTGTAATTAATTTATTAACCAAGTAATAAATTAATAAATCATTATTCTCTCGCTAAAAGTCATCCTATTTGTAACAACTCAAATTTTCAAACAAAATTTTCATTTTAAAAATGTGTTTATTTCCATTCAAAACAAGGTATAAATAGTTTAAGTATTCTGTCAATACAAATAATCAAAATCCCAAGATCATAAAAGTAGTCTTCAGTGTCTATCGATCACGCCGGCGCCTTCCCACGGACCTCGCTAGTACCTGAAATACATGTACAACAACTGTAAGCATAAATGCTTAGTGAGTTCCCCAATATACAACTTACGCACATACGCCTTTCCAGGCCCGACCTTCCGGTCCATGTGTCTCAGGGGACTTCCGTCCCTGCTGGGTAAACCTTCCGGTCCTACCCACGCCGACCTTCCGGTCCATCACACAACATATCGCCTTCCGGCCCATAACGTATTGCCTTCCGGCCCATAATATAATCGCCTTCCGGCCCATAACATACATAGCACATATAACAAATAACTTACCACATATAGCATACATATCACATATCATATCCGACCTTCCGGTCACACAGTCAAACCCTTCCGGGTACAGTATAGTGAGAAGACTCACCTCGTAAAAGCTGAAAGCTAGCAAATCCTGAAATCACTCGTGCACAATCCGACGAGCTACAACCTCCCTATAACATCACATATCTCATTAATACTTATATATTCTAAGTGTGACTATCCCTAAGAAGTCAGACTTAGGTCAACTCTGGTCAACGGTCAACGGTCAACTTGACCGGACTCGGCGAGTACCATGGCGACTCGGCGAGTCTAGACGTCCTCCAACTTTCTGAGATTCATTATCTACTCGTCGAGTATCCTCCTCGACCCGACGAGTTACCCCTGGAAGAATCGCGGGGCCACCCCGACTCCACTCGCCGAGTCTGAAGAACAACTCGGCGAGTCCCAGTAAATCTTCAAGCTACTCGCCGAGTATGAAGAACAACTCGGCGAGTCCATGCCATGCAAACGAGTAACTGCTTTCTAAATTACATATGATCCCAAGATATACAATCATGGGACTTTCTGGACTTCTAAACATCTTATTACTGGGGTATAAACGTTCGGGTAATAACATAATAACCCATCTAATCACTAAATGGGTTTCATAAACCCTAATTTCGCATACACATCAAATAACAGAATTGGAATCCGAAATATTACCTGGAATATGCCCTCTCTGAGTCTCCAAACCGCAGAACTCGAATCCCTTGCTGTTCCTTTAGCCAAAACCCTTCTCCTCTTTGCCCAACAATCTCTTCAAGCCCTAATATCCTCCAATCTTGCTCTAGATGCCCACAGCCGTTTAGGGTTCCTCTCAATCGACTAAAGACGGATAATGACGGGATATAAGAGCATTATATACGATCCAAAACCAAACGGTTAGCGTTCTACTGAACAGCGTCAACTCGCCGAGTCCATATCTGGACTCGTCGAGTCCAGTCGCGAACCCGCGACCAAGTCTGCGATCCTACTCGGCGAGTCTAGGCTCCAACTCGCCGAGTCCCCTCTTAACTCACCCCAAAAACATAATTAAACAATACCTGAGATTTCGGGTTGTTACAACTCTCCCCCACTGGGATTAGACTTCGCCCTCGAAGTCTCACTCTGCAAATAGTTCCGGATGCTGCTCCCGCATCTCGCGCTCCGGTTCCCAAGTCATTTCTGATCCCTTACGGTGTTGCCATTGAACCAACACCAGAGGTACCTCCTTGTTCCTCATAACTTTGATCTTCCGATCTCTGATAGTCACTGGTCTCTCCGCGTAATTCAGGCTCGCATCCACCTGAATATCCTCCAATGGAACCACTGCCGACTCATCGGCTATGCACTTCCTCAACTGCGACACATGAAAAGTATCGTGGATCTGACCCAACTCCGCTGGCAACTCCAACCGATAGGCTACCCGGCCTATCCTTGCAATCACACGAAATGGCCCAATATACCGGGGCCCCAATTTGCCCCTTTTCCTGAATCGAATCACTCCTTTCCAAGGAGAGACCTTCAGGAGAACGAAGTCGCCGACCTGAAATTCAAGCTCGGATCGGCGCCTGTCTGCATAACTCTTCTGCCGGCTCTGGGCGGTCAATAACCTCTGTCTAACTTGCTGAATCTGCTCTGTCGTCTGAAGCACGATCTCCGTGCTGCCCATTACTCTCTGTCCCACCTCTCCCCAGCAAATAGGGGTCCGACACCTCCTACCATACAACAGCTCAAAAGGTGGCATACCAATGCTCGAATGATGGCTGTTGTTGTAGGAAAACTCTGCTAAGGGTAAATATGCATCCCAGCTACTCCCGAAGTCTAACACACACGCTCGAAGCATGTCTTCCAGCGTCTGAATCGTCCGCTCGCTCTGACCGTCTGTCTGGGGATGGTATGCGGTACTAAAATGCAATTTAGTACCCAGCTCCTCGTGGAATTTCTTCCAGAATCTGGAAGTGAAGCGCACATCACGGTCTGACACAATCGAGATCGGCACCCCATGCCGAGATACCACTTCTCTCACATATATCTCTGCCAACTTCTCCGCTGAAGAACTCTCACTGATGGCAAGGAAGTGTGCACTCTTCGTCAACCTATCCACAATCACCCAAATTGCATCAACTCCCCTGGCAGTCCTCGGCAATTTGGTGATAAAATCCATAGTGATCTGTTCCCACTTCCACTCGGGGATCTCCAATGGCTGTAACTTGCCATGCGGTCTCTGGTGCTCGGCCTTAACCCTACGGCAGGTCAAGCACCTCTCAACGAACCATGCCACGTCCCTCTTCATACAGGGCCACCAATACTCCTTCCTCAAATCCAAATACATCTTCGTAGCACCAGGATGGATTGAGAATTTCGACCTATGAGCCTCTTCCATCAAAGTAATACGCGTACCGCCCACGAACGGTACCCAGATCCGACCCTGAAACGTCATAAGCCCTCGACTATCCTTAACAAACTCTGAAATTAACCCCACAACTCGCTCTTTCTTCTGCATTTCTGGTCGCACAGCCTCTGCCTGTGCCCCACGAATAGCGTCCAATACTGGAGTCATCACAGTCAGTCTCAAGCATACATCTCGCAACGGAGCGCTCTCCGCCCTGCGGCTCAACGCATCGGCTACCATATTAGCCTTGCCTGGGTGGTACAGGATCTCACAATCGTAATCCTTGACCACATCCAACCACCTCCTCTGACGCATATTTAGGTTGGGCTGATCCATCAAATACTTCAAGCTCTTATGATCCGTATAGATTGTACATCGAACCCCATACAGGTAGTGGCGCCAAATCTTGAGAGCGAACACTACTGCTCCCAACTCTAAATCATGCGTGGGGTATCTCGCCTCATGAGGTTTCAGCTGTCTCGACGCATACGCTATCACATGACCCCTCTGCATCAACACTGCACCCAGTCCCGAAATCGATGCGTCGCAATATACCACAAAATCTTCCATCCCTTCTGGAAGAGCTAATACCGGGGCTTCGCACAACCTCTGGCGGAGTGTCTCGAAGGAGGTCTGCTGCTCTGGCCCCCATGAGAATGCAACACCCTTCCGGGTCAATCTGGTGAGTGGCACTGCGATCTTGGAGAAATCCTTGATGAATCTCCGGTAATACCCTGCCAACCCAAGGAAGCTCCTGATCTCAGAAGGTGACTTCGGCACCTCCCAACTCATCACCGCCTCAACCTTGGCCGGATCGACCAATATCCCTTTCTGATTGACAACATGTCCTAGAAATTGGACCTCTCGCAGCCAGAAGTCACATTTGGAGAACTTTGCATAAAGCTTCTCCGACCTCAATACCTCAAGGACCTCCCTCAAATGCTCCTCATGCTGCTCTCTAGATCTAGAATACACCAGAATGTCGTCGATGAATACAATCACTGACCGATCCAACATCGGTCTGCATACCCTGTTCATGAGATCCATGAACACCGTCGGGGCATTGGTGAGTCCGAAAGGCATCACCACAAACTCATAATGCCTATATCGCGTCCTAAACGCTGTCTTCTGGACATCCTCCTCCCGCACTCTCACCTGATGGTACCCCGACCTCAGATCGATCTTGGAAAACCAAGACGCACCCTGCAACTGATCGAATAAATCATCGATCCTCGGTAACGGGTAACGGTTCTTGACCGTCAACTTGTTCAACTCCCGGTAATCAATACACATCCGGTGTGAACCATCCTTCTTCTTGACGAACAGAATAGGTGCTCCCCACGGCGAGCTGCTCAGCCGAATGAATCCCTTCCCCAACAGTTCCTGGAGCTGCGAGGACAACTCTTGCATCTCTGGAGGTGCAAGACGATAAGGCACCTTAGCAATAGGCGCGGCCCCCGGAACCAGATCGATACCAAACTCTACTTGCCTCACAGGAGGTACTCCCGGCAGCTCCTCGGGGAAAACATCTGGAAATTCACACACCACAGGGACCTCCTCAACTGATTTCGGTCTCTCGGGAACCTCCCGCGTATCCATCACATACGCCACAAAACCCTTACAGCCCTGCTGTAGACACTGCCTCGCCCTAGCGGCCGAACAAAAAGCTGATCCCGAACGGGTACCCTCGCCGTACACCGAAAGGACTCCCCCACTATGGTCTCGTATGGTCACCAGCTGACGCTCACAGTCGATGACAGCGCCGAATCGGCTCAACCAGTCCATGCCTACGATGACACAAACATCACCCATCGCAATAGGGATTAGGTCAATCGGGAATTCCACCCCGAAAATCTCTAGTACACATCCCCGAAAAACCTCCGTGGCACAAATCACTTTCTCGTCAGCTATAGAAACTCTCAAAGGTCGACTCAACGACTCACGACTGACGCTGATATGCTGACTAAAGGCTAAGGACACAAAGGACCTACTCGCACCCGAGTCAAATAACACTAAGGCAGGCACAGAGTTCACAAGAAAAGTACCTACGCATATAATAACATAAGCATAACATCTCGACATTAAAATAATTACATGAATTACAACATACCTGCCACAACATCGGGCGCAGCGCGGACCTCCTCCGCAGTCAGCTGAAAAGCTCTTCCCCGAGCCCTCGGGGCCTCGGCCTTCACCGGTCGAGTCGCAGTAGTTCCGGCAGCAGGTGCAGATCCCTGAAGAAGCTGAGGGCACTCGGCCTTCCTATGGCCAGTCTGGTTGCAATGAAAGCAAACCGTAAATCCCTTGGGACACTCCCTAGCAATGTGCCCCTCCTTGCCACACTTGTAGCAAGCACCAGATCGACACGCCCCCTCATGACCCTTGCCGCACTTTCCGCAAGTGCGGCTCTTCGAACCTCCCGTCCTCGCATCGGCGGACTTGGTCCGCTTGGCTGCCGGCTGGAACTGAGTCGGTCGCCGGTCCACCCGCTGAGACTCGGCCTCCTCCCTGGCCTGGGTCTCCAACTCGATCTCGCGCTTCCTGGCATTCGCCTGAAGCTCAGCAAATGTATGGTAGGTGGAGTTCGACACAAACTCCCGGATATCCCTCCTCAACACTCCCAAGTACCGGCTCATCCGAGCCTGATCAGTGGACACCAGCTCGGGGCAGAACATTGCCCTCTCATGAAACTTCCGCATAATCACCGCAACAGAATCAGTACCCTGCTTGAGGGTTAAGAACTCCTGCACCAATCGTTCCCTCTCCACCGGGGGAACGTACTCATCCCTGAACATGGCAGTAAATCCCTCCCATGTCACCGCTGTAGTCTCTGCCAAAGTGAAGTTCGCCGTCACGAACTTCCACCAGTCCTTCGCTCCCAGGCGGAGCTGGTTCAATGCGAACCGTACCCTCAGGTGCTCCGGGCATGAACACGTGTAGAAGCACCCCTCTATGTCCGCGATCCACCTCATCGCAGCAATCGGATCCTGCGTCCCATCGAACTCCGGTGGCTTCGTGTTGCTGAACTCTCGGAACAGCAACGAGTCACCTCCTTGTGGCCTAGCAGCGGCCACAGCTGCGGTAGCTGCAGCGGTTGCAGCCTCAGTCAACGCGGCGTACCACTCATCGAATGTCTCCATCAGGGTGGTCTTAATAGACCCAAACATCTCCGGGATCTCAGCCCGGATCGTTGCCGCCACCTCCTCGTGAATCATCTGACGAATATCCTCGTCACTCACACCGCTCGTACTCGCTCCGTGGCGCGGTCTAACCATGATGTCTCTGAAATACAACATAAAACTATCAGAGACTCCACCGAGTATAATTGTACTCGATACGCAACCCTACTCAGTCCCCGTTATCCAGGGATTCTTACTTGGGTCTCCCACTGACCCGGTGTCCTCGGTAGTACGGGTCCAATACTACCGACCACACCGCATCAGTGTTCATCCCAAGTCCTCCTCCCCAAACTCCGGATAGTGAGTACTCTACTGCTGATATGCACTATCTACCCGCATGCTAGCAACACATCTCATATAGGCAAATTTCCCTAGACTAAGGCATCACAAATCAGGCCACTCTAGTCCTATCATGGATACCTAGTCTTCTAGCATGCATAACAATTCATATCATATAATATTGTAAGGTATTTTGGGGATCTTTACCGTTCGGGCGCTGACTGATCGTACACACTACTTCTTTCTTGCTCACCACAAAACCATTTACAAAAGTTTATGCCTTTATTTAACAAAAAAAGTTTCCCTCAAATCCTCGGTTTGAGTTCAGCTACTCCCGAAGGTGCACCCGAATCCCTCAAACCAAGGCTCTGATACCAATTGTAACAACTCAAATTTTCAAACAAAATTTTCATTTTAAAAATGTGTTTATTTCCATTCAAAACAAGGTATAAATAGTTTAAGTATTCTGTCAATACAAATAATCAAAATCCCAAGATCATAAAAGTAGTCTTCAGTGTCTATCGATCACGCCGGCGCCTTCCCACGGACCTCGCTAGTACCTGAAATACATGTACAACAACTGTAAGCATAAATGCTTAGTGAGTTCCCCAATATACAACTTACGCACATACGCCTTTCCAGGCCCGACCTTCCGGTCCATGTGTCTCAGGGGACTTC